>NC_050443.1:168957541-169567905 GCF_903995425.1 Onychomys torridus
CTATTATTATCCATTATAGTATCACAACAATTTAATGTCTGTTGAAAGCTACTCTGAAACAATCTGGTTATTTAAAGAGGAAAATATATTTAACTCTAGGAAAAATAGAAGGAAATAAAAATACTATCATCATGGCTTTCTTATAAAGGACTTACTTGTAAATAATAGCTGGGTGGTCATATAGTAAAGAGGTGAAAAAATTTATTGACTGTGGAAGATCTTCACTAGTGCTAATTTCATCTCTAACTGGAAAATGTTATTGCAACAATTTATTTCACTTTACAGTTGAGCGCTCCACAGCAACTCTTTGGCATCTGCATCGATTATACTGTGGCTTCGATTACACATTGTAGTTTCTACAACATCCCACCTGGGGCTTCTGCTACCTCACATGGAAAGCATCTTTACCAAGATGGAGCTGGAGAGCAGAATTCACTTTGTGTCACAATGAGGTTGAATGTTACACTTTCTTCGCCACCCCCATCTTTTACTCTTAACCTCTCCAGTGTTAGCAACTGAAGTCTGGAAATATCAATCTTCTAATGTGCCTGTGATAGCTTTTTATTGCACCTGCAAAAGAAGTTAAATCAGTTGGCAACAGCATAGAGGCCAAGATAACAGTTTTATTACAAAACCCACACATGCCCTTGACAAAGGACAGTCTTCCTAAATGCTGCTTCTTGAACAAGGCACTAATGGACAAGAAGGGGTGGGAACAATATTCTCAGTGTGTATTTTTATGCTTTTATTCAATATGAGCTTTGAAGCTCTTCCTCTCCAAAAATGTTAGCTTTATACCTTTTCATTTTAATCATATGTGCCCCACACTCTATGAGACCAAGAACCTGCAGGAAAACTAAAAGCCCTGAATTACTGAAATGTAGGTGGAAATAGTGGAAGGTGAATGCAGCATTTTTACCCATAGAAGCATATGAACTGCATGTAGATAATATCATTTGTTTAACTCTCATAAAGCTCCCAGCTCTTCAATTTCCACTGCCACTTAGATTTTAATTCACATTTTAATCATTTTTCAAAAGCTTCCCAGCCACACCTCTTGGCTGCCCTTGGCCACTTATCTTGATTATGAAAATAGTATATCCCATATTTAGAGGTATGTCTCATTTATTACCTACTTTCTCTCACTGTTATCTGCCTATTCTGACTATTAGGCTGCCTCCACCCATGCCAAGAAATTAGATTTTAATGTTTATGACTATATTAGTGTTACAAGCCCTTCTCTGTTTTAGTGAAGGCCCAGAGCTGTAAATCAGACTTAATGCTGGAGGAAAGTGTCTTGTACCATCCCTCATTGAAGAAGGATTTATGTTTATGGAGTGCTTTCTACAGTATTCTGGAGACTGGCAAAGGGGCTGGGTATATAAGCATGATTTCAAGAAACTGCAAATCCAGATCTTACTTTTGGATCAATATCTCAAAATCATGCTTATTGATCCAAAAGTAAGATCTGGATTTGCAGTTTCTTGGTTACCCCATATAATTTCTCACTTGAGACAATAAACACCCTCTGTTTTCTATTTTTGTGGTGTTTCTTAGTTTAACTGCCATGTGGTCAGGCTGGGGATCAGGTAGTCTGTAGCAAAGATCTCCTACCTTGGCTTGGACACAGGTTTTCCAACCATGAAAGACAGCTTTGCTAGAGAGGTCCCCAGAAATCCACAAAGATACCTCCACTATAGACTACTGACAATGGTCAAGAGAGTGCCTGAGCTGACCTACTCTGGTGATGAGATGGCTGAACACCCTGTCATGATAGAACTCTTGGAAGCAGATGCAGAGATCCATGGCCAAACCCCAGGTGGAGCTCTAGGAGTCCAATTGGCGAGAGAGAGGTGGCATTATATGAGCAAGAGATATTGAGTCCATGATTGGAAAAAAGCATGGGATAAATAGCCAAACTAGTAGAAACACATGAACTATGAACCAATAGCTGAGGAGCCCCCATGGAACTGGATCAGGACCTCTGGATAAATGAAACAGTTGATTAGCTTGAACTCTTTAGAAGGCCCCCAGGCTGTGGAACTAGGACCTGTCCTTGGTGCATGAACTGACTTTTTGGAACCTAGGGCCTATACTGAGACACTTTGCTCAGGCTTGGTATAGGGAGGAGGGGACTGGACCTGCCTCAACTGAATGTACCAGGTTGGGCTGACCCCCCAGGGGAGACCTTGCCCTGGAGGAGGTGGGAATGGGGAGTGTATTGGGGAGGAAGGCTGGGGGGTAGGAGGAGGGAGGACAGGGGAATCTGTGGCTGATATGAAAAATTAAATTAATTATAAAATAAAAATGTTTTTAAAAAAAGAACAAAAGAAAGACAGCTTTATTTACTCAAAGTTCTGAAGAACCAGTCAATCTCAGCTCCTCTAAGGGGATCCCATTATCCAAATTTCAGTTTATTTACACAATAAACTAAACTGATGAAATATGAATAGCTCTGAATTTTTTTCATTTGAATGTGGAATATTCTATTTGGGATTGTGTTCTCAAATGGAATATGCCAGATTATCCCCTTGGCTTCTTCCTCTTACTGTCTATCTTAATGTAGGCTCTTGTCTATTCTATCATAGAACAACCAATAACCCAGTAACTTCCTGATAGTCCCCGTGCCAGCCACATGTGAGGACATTTTAATTCTGATGATGAATGCTCATAGGAGCAAAGATGGAACATTTGATGGCGCCTGAAATATTTGCACCAACAAGTAGAATTTGTCCACCTGGCAGTGGACTTCTCCTACCTAAGAATATAACATCTGACAGGATCAGAAACTTAAAGCTCACAGTTTAGTGACTTAATCTTCCCTCCTGAGATTGAACCTCCTATTCCAGCTTGCTTGTAGATTTTATTCTTAATGACACCAAATCCAATGCAAGCCACTAAACTTTCCTTTTTTGATAAACAAGAAATCATAATTTTTGCAATGTTCCTTAAAAATTCTGTGTTATAAAAAGAATGAATTGTGAACTACTATTCAAATTTACTACTTGAGGAATCATTTCAGTAGGTGGCTTCCCTGCTACTGTCTTATCCATTGTTACTGCCCTGTCCACTGTATTCATTCATGAGTATTTGTTGTTCAGCTCTGTCCTGTGTAGAAGTAATGAGGGTCCTAATTTGTCTTATATCCTCCCCAAGAGCCATAAATTTAAAGGAATTATTGCAAAATGAGGCATAGAAAATAGAAGCATTGAGGAATAAAATGATGAATCTGAAAGTGATACTGCTCCTGAGTACATTCCAAGTTAGTAATGAAAAAACAAAAGCAAAAATATATCTTTTATAGATTTTTTAATTAATGGATCAGGTTTATTCTTCAATAGTAACCAATAGAAATCAAATGACTGGCATCAGATTTTGAGCCTTTGTAAGTGGCCAGCAAACACTCCTCACAATGCAATCTTGATTCTAAAAATATATGATACTGATCACTAAGCAAGGGGCAAGAAGTTATACTTGACTCGGCCTTTTTTTTAGTAACAGACTCTTGCTCTCCTGCCCATCCTTTTTGCCTTCTCTTTTTCTGAAACACAGGACTCCAAGGAGAAAGGGCTTTATTTTCCTTCTAACTGTCCATTCATGTTCATATCCATAATATGGAATAAAAAATAGAGAAAATGGTTTTCTCTAGATGCCTATTGGATAAAATAATGAAAGGCTCCACTAGCCAGGTGTTCAGCTAGAATGGTCATGAAGATTGGTTCATATGCATATCTATAGTTCTATACATTATGCATTATGCAACTGATATTTGTAAAAGTAAAGTTAGTTGAGCAACTGACTTGCAAGTTGTCTGCTGGGTTCAGTAATAGTGACAACAAGATGATGTTAAGAACTCTGCTCATAAGAAATAAGTATGTGTGAGGAGGATGAAAATGAAGATAGCCATAATCACCATCACCAGATAGAGATTTAAAAATCAATAATTTCAGACAAGGGTGGTGATAATGAGGCAAAGGCTTTAGAAAGATGTCAAGCACATGGTGGCATATAATAGCTAAGTCTTAAATTACAAATAGAGTTAGGAATACAGAAAGCCAAAGAAGCCAGGGGTAGGTGGGTAGTCTGAACACAGTTACTCTTTTCCCCAAACATCAGTATTATTAGTACAATGCCAAATGTGACTGATTTATATACCCTTTTCTAACCCTCTGGCTGGTTCTGCAATGCTTTAGCCTCTGTCTGCTAAACAAAGTTCTAAAAGCCAAAAGCATTTGTCCAAGCTGAGACCTTGGCTCCACCTTCATAACAACATGTTCTTTATTTCCCCTCTATTCTCACATAATACCAAATCTCTTATTTCTGCAAAGAGAATTCTAGAAATATATCTGTCAGGTATGGCTAGACCCTCAAGAGAAATCACAGTTTCCAAGAAGCACAGGGAAGACTATGAACAAAATAAACACTGCATTCAAAGTTTAGCTTGGCTTAGCTACAGAAATTAATGAATTCCCAAAGAGAGAATACAGGAGGAGATAAGCAAAATCCAGTCTCTAATGACACCCAGATTTCTGCAAATGCTTACCTTGTATTCCCATGAAAGCAAATAGGGAACTGAATTTGAAAACCAAAATCAGGCTAGTAAATTCCTGAAAGGAGACAGTGCATTTCCCTGGGAGAATAACCAAATAATGCACTGCCTCTCACCAGCAACATACTCTGGCTTGAAAGGAGACTTCTGAACATCTGCTGAGCAATTAATGGAAGCAGCAGTGTGTGATAATGGTCCCCATAAAGGTTTCAGTAGTCATGCTTGGAGACATGAAATGCTGCAGACAGTGGTCCTTTACAAAAGGACTTTCCTTTTTGTAAGGGATATAAGAGGATGAGAAGAGAACGGGAACCAAATGCCATATCTACATCAAACAATCTTCTTCACCTATATGTGAAAATGTTTATTTCAATTAAATAAACACCATTACAAGCACCTCAAGCCACCTACCCTTCACTGATCATGCCCTGTTTTCCACACATAAAAGGAAATTACCCTCTACTCTATTTGGTAGACATGTGGTCCAATATGCTGATATTCAGATAGCTATTTTTATTTTTCTAAATAAGGTAGCTCTAGCTACCTTAGGATCAATTTTAAATAAGAAACTGATACTTCATCATTATAATTATTCAAGTGTCATTCTTGACACAAATCTTTTGATGTTCTTGTTATAGTGAAAGTTCAATCCAGAATGTCTGTACCTACACATATGGCCAGTTCTATACTCTTATGTGAACAAACAGCATTTTAAGTTTAGTTATTCTTTCAGTCTTGGTCATTTTATTCCTGTACAGAAACTAATGTTCCACATTAAGTCTACATCAATATAGCTGCTGAGTTATTCATGATGCAAACTTTATAACATTGACTGATAAAGTTTGCAGTCAGACTAACAGAAGATGTTACTAATAAGTCTAATATAAAGGAATGTAAACAGCCATAATAATAGGGAGATAAAGATTTTTCTTTTTCTCATCAAGCTGACTGAGTATAAGAGGTTTCCCCTCCCACCTGGCCTTCAGTTGTATCTTTTTTCGTGTTGTCTTGGCAACCTTGGGTCATACATGTCTTTGATATAGCATCTGTCTTTCAAATGTTATAGCTATGTGGATTTCCAATTACATATATTCTTTCTGCCAGCCTTTCTTCCTAGAAACCTGATTTCTGCTCCCAAACACCAACCTGTGAAAGAACTGTAAGCATGAAATAGAGGAAATTCTCAGGTTTTTTTCAACTGTGTATTTTTCCTGGCCATCTAAACTTGCTCCACTGGAATGAATATCTCCTAGCTATCAACAATGAAGTTTCCATGTGAGCTGTGAATCCACACATTTCTTAGGACTTCATTGATGCATCAGTTTCTCATGGCTAAGCTTAGTTTTCATTCTAAACTAGTTCTCACAAGAAATCCACCCACCTACTCACTCCTTTTTCTATTCTTCTTGTATTTGAGACAGGGTCTTTAATCAGTCTTGCCTTGATTCTCCTGGCCACCTCTTGAGTGCTGGTATTACTGCATGTCAAATTTACCAAAATAGTGTGAGACATATCGGAAGTATAATATGACAGGTGAAATGAAAAGCTGACACACAGAATAACTGAAAAGAAAGCTGTGTGGAAAAGTAGAGGGCCAAAATATAGTTGGCTTCCAGAAGAGGGGAACTGGAGAAATATAGCTAGTTCTCTGTTTAGCTTGCCTTGGGCTATTCCCCCCCACCCCCATTCCAATAGAGTCTCTATGTACATAGAAAAGGGACATTCTCTGATCAAGTCTCACTACAACAGAATTTATCATTTTCTGAATTCATCCTTAAATTACAAGAGATGAAACATATTCTTTCAAATGAAGAATTCTTTATAGAATATCAGGCTCTAATATAATTAGTCTCTAAATTTATACATGAGCAAGTAGCTCTATGTACTGTGGGAGAAGATGATGTTGCACAGTATGTCTTCTAAGTAAGTTTAATTAATTAATGATTAAGTAAATTTCACACCCCTTTTCAAAGGCTCTTATGGCTTGGCAGGGTCCACTAAAGTACAGATGGCTCATATGGCATGTTCCATAATCTAGGTCCCTTCCCTGTGTTCTATAAAAGTTGAATCTGACTACTTAGTTTTTAAGACAGTGGGAGAAAAATAGGAGACAGTGACAATATGCTTAGCCTGCTTCTAGACCTGGAAACCTTCTGGAATCTCCAAGACAATAAAGCATTGAGATGGCATCTTCTGTCCTCCATCCTCATGTGTTTGGCTTCCTCAGCAACCCTAAGGCATTTGACTTTCAGTGCTTTGGTCTTTGTAATATCTCATGAGTTCTGTCTTATCCATCCTTCAAGAATCTCCCCAAATACTACCTCCTTTAATAAAATATTCAATCTAATTTGGAACAAATAAAACTCATCTCTGCCTTTAATTTTTTAAATTGCTTCAATTGTTAATAATACAAAAGAATTGAAAGAAAAACAGCCTTTTACATGTCATGTATTCTTCTAAGTGTATCATCCAAATTAAGGTAATTCTCCCACTGCCTTACATTCCATAGCCATCTCTATGGTACACAGAATGTAAATCTGTTTTCTAGGTGTGCACAGTGAGTTCTAGAAAAATGATGGAAACTAAAGATCTGGATAAAAAAAAAAAGAAATCAAAACAAAACAAAAATGCCTTTAAAAGTTAAATGCTTATATATAATGTGTTTACTCTCTACACAAACGCTCATACATGTACCTGTTGAGAGATCACCCCAACTGCCTACATCTTCTCCCCATCCTATAGCCCACCTCCAACAAATGCCACCACTATACATTCCTACCCTAACCCATATTGTAAGTTTCATCAGTATACAAACTATTTCCAGTTGTCATTTGTACTCCATGAAGCATCAGTGTAATACTCTGCCAAAACAAGTAATTGATAATTATTGTTCATCTAATTAATTATTAACATACATAGTGATATCTATTTATAAATGCTTGAGATTATTTATTTTTTATTAAAAGCTTTCTCTATGGTTAGAAGGAGGATTTCCTTATCTACTTTTTATAAGTAAAGAGACAGAAGATCAAGAATATTTATTTACAAAATTAGGACCAAATGAAGGTTGCCTCTCTATCTTCCCCACACCTCTACTTCACCTGTACTACCATAGCCTGGAACATAAGGAAATAAAATTCTTTGTGCAATGAATTGATTGAAAATAAGGCTTTATGGAAATATTTGAAAGTTAATGCTCTATTTATAGGTATGTTGAAACAAAGCATGCTATCAGATGAGAGCATGCACCTAAATGATTTATTAAACTGTTTTCTAGAGACTAAGTGAAAGCAATATCTTATTCTCTTGCCAAACTGGTTCCTCACTGTGGCAGAACCATCATTTAAGTAGATTTTCAAGAACTGTGTTCAATTTATACTTGTCATGTATCCCTGATTACAATGGATATGATTTCTCTTCAGTACAGTAGCTGGTAAGAAGCCCCAAACATGAAAACTGACCTGCTGTTAGGTGAGCTGCATGAACAAGAACTTGGACCCCAGGCTTCAGCTCGAAGTGCACCAAGTTTTGATTGAGTTTGTGGATTAGAACTTCAGATATCTGAAAGAAGTGTTATAGTTAGTTCCACCAAAATAGTCATATTGAGTGTGAACAGCCACACTGAGAAATACTTTGAATGTTCACCAAGGCCTGCTAACATTATACTGCAAATGACAGAAAGGGAAAGTCTATTATATATAAGACCTGAAAAGTAGTGGGTTGGTACAATCCACACATTCTGAGTGTGATTCACTTTGCTTCCTTCACTTTCTCTAAACCATCTAGTGGCTTTCATGGATAAGCAAGTTATGACTGTTGGATAATAAATGTCAATAATATAATGAACAATACTGTTAAACACAATGCAGCCACAGTTTCAGCAATGAGTTAGTTAATCTTTGTTTCATGCATGTAGGCATTTGCTAAACCATTTCTGAGGCTGTTACATGTTGGTAGAAGACGTGGAATTCTAGACCATGGACTATTTGGCCCAGGCAAGGTGTTTCGGCAGAAATTGCATACCATAAGGTATTATAGATAGGATAAAAGCTCTTTTTTGTTTAGCATAGAAATTTATTATGCTTGGCTCACACATTTTGGGGAATTTCTGAAAGGCTCTGAAGAGTAATCATACTACTTATTTTTATCTTCTATCCTTGCCTTATTTTTAATATACTATTTTAAGCCTCAAGTTAATATATTATTTAGTATGCTATTAAGTCTAATTAGATGGATGCTGACCATTGTTCTTCTAGTTAAATTCTTCTGCTTTCCTTTTTTTTTTTTATTTGCTGAGTTTCATCTTCTCTACTAAGTTGCCAAAATGGCAACTTGTGGAGCCTTAATAATTAAGTAGGCCTGGTGGTTTAGTCTGGAGTCCATATAGAAGTCACTAGTTGGTAATGTAACTACAGTGCTATGAACAAGAGGAGTGTGAGGTAATCCTCCATGCCCCATGGATAGCACCTGGGGCCCTTCTCTCAAACGCTGTCATTTTTGAAACGATGAAAAAAAGCAAGGCTGTGTTAAAACCTTGCTGCAAACAACTTGGTCCCTCTGTGAAGATCCTTTCTTATGAGCATGGGAAATTTTCCTTAGCAGTCCAGGTTTATAGAAAGAATAGATTTCCAAGCAAATTCATCATAGGTGTTTTCTCTGAAATCTCTGATTACTACTCAGTTAGTGGGGTCTAGAAAGGAAATAAACAATGGATTTTTAGTAAATGTCTATTACAAAGGTTTTGGCTTTGAAACTTATAAATGCATATAGATTATTAACATACATATACATGCAAACATCCAAAAACAGGCATATGTAGATATATAATGAAAAAACATTCTAGTCCAAACATGAAAGATGTCTCAGAAGCAATTAGAAAACTGGCCTGTTTCCTAGAGAATATCAGAAACATAAAACCAAACTATGTATCTCCAACAGAGGGACTTCTCATTTTCACCAGGTGAAATGATACTACTTCTTAGTCCTGAACATGTTTATATTCAAATGAGACATATAAATAACTAAATCAAAAAATATAATTTATCAGAACAACATACTTTTAATTTATTATCTCCAGTAGAGCCCCTCATGAAAATAATTAGAGGTGTGCTGGTTTCTATCATTGCTTTATTGGATTTGTCTATATCATTTACAAAACTAAACCAGGTATGAAAAATTAATCAAGTAACAGAATATGTTTCATGTTATTTATCTTGCATCAAAAGATATTTGATAAATAATCTGTACTCTGTGGGAAAGAAATTATGCATAAGAAGCAAAAGTTAATGTAATTCACATTCCTTACAAGTATAACCTTAATTAGAACCAGGCGTTTTGCTAGTCAAAAAATTAGTAGTAAATAGTTTACAAATTTCAACAACTCTTTAAACCTCTTACCAGGTTAATTACAGAAGTTCTTACTCTGTATTGTCTTTATGAGATCATGAGATGTTATTTATTATTTAAATATATGGTATATGCATTGAACAGTTTATTTTGATAATGTTGCTTATGTCTGTCTATTTTTCCTTGTGTTTATGATGGCATCCCCATGTAAGAGCATAGAGCTCAAAGGACATATCCAAGTTAATATTTGAGGAGTTGAGACTAGACTTCAGTTTTGTTTGACTCCTTATCCTAGTTCAGCACTACTAAAAATAAAAAAAAAAAGATTTCCTGAACTATTTGACCAAGAGGAAGAAAGGAAGATGTCTAGTTATATATCTGGGTAATTGAGTTTAGGAGATAAAAATGGCACAGTATTTAATTCACTACACTGTCATTTCTAATCCACCTGTAACACACACACACACACACACACACACACACACACACACACACTTTCCTCATGAAAGTGTTCATTCCACTAGTCTATACAGATTGTAATGTTTGAAAGTGTGGACAATAGAAAGAGTATAATAAACTACAATCTACAGGAAGCATAGCAAGAGCCTAGATGAGAAGGGCAAGTGCACTGCCTGATAAAGACTCAAGTGGAATTGTATGTGATCCCTCAGAGAGCAGACTTGCTGAAGTGAGATGAATTACTTCTCTTGCTGTCCAGTGAAAAGTGTGCCTCCTAAGTGAATTGCAGTTGTAATTCATACCCGCATTCCTCTTCTGCCGCTTTCCCACACAGACCATTTCCTACCCTACTTCAGCTACACAATCACAGCTCAAGAAACACCCTATTATTCTTGGTATCCGCCTGTTTGGTAGGATATGCCTATGGTTCAGATGAAGTTCACACTTCATTTAAATTACTACTTGAAAAGGCAATGGTGACGTAGTACAGACACTAGAGAGGGATGTCTTGGAAGACCCTTACTATAGGAAATACAGCAATTCAATTCTCCTTATCTTTATCTCTAAAGATGAAGATTGAGTGTAGCAATCAGAATCAGCTCAGCTTGAGTAAAGTAACAAAGGAAAACCCTCAGGGATGTGAACAAAAGAGGCATTTTCCCCCTCATGCACAATATCCACCACAGGTGGGCAGATGCTTCCTATCACATGGGGAACCAGACTGGAAAAAAAAAAGCCATTTCAAATGTTTCCATTACCATCGCACAGGAGGAAAAGAACTTGCAACCATTGAATTTCTTCAGGTTGGAAGAGACACATGGAATTTCTTCTTCCAACTCAATTGTCTTAAATAAGTGATGAGGCTATCCCCAGAGAGTAGAGAATCATCGTTACCACTCTACATGCCTCCAAAGACAGTGAGTGGGCTGTCAATATTTGGTCCACATGGTGATGGCCACCATACTAGGAACATATTCAACATTTAGACCATCTTTAATAAAATTATTTGGAGAAAACACATTCACAAACAGGAATAAAAATGTCAATCATTGAAACATGAACAAAAGGGAAGCTGAAGAGATGAGTTAGTCAGTTTTTGAAACAGTCCAAACAGGTGGTACAAAGTGGTGATGTAGACTCAGAAAAGACCACATGAAGTTGGGAGGGGGATGTGGAAATAGGATATGATCAAAATTCATTGTTTACATGTATGGAATTTTCAAATAATAAATATCTTATTTAAATAAAGCAAAATGTTGAATCGCTTTCCTTATTTTATTTGAAAGTTTGTGTATTTTTTTTTTTTTTTGGTCTTCATCCCAGAATTTATTCACCTTCTCTTTATGTTTCTTGAACATGTTTATAATTGTTATTTTGAATTTATTACCTGTGCATAATCTGAGTTGCTTCCTTCAGTGAACATCACTGGGGAAATAATATTTTACTTTGGAGGACACATTTTGTCTTGGTGTTTAGTGTTATTTGTGGTTTTATTTTGAAACCTAGGCTTCTGCAGTTACAATATTAGTAGTGTTGTTTGATATGGGTATCTGTCCCACCTTTGTCGAGTGGGCATTTGGATCTCTATTTGCTGGTACCCCAACTTGTTAGGTTTTGGATCAACTTGCAGTTTGTTCTTAGGAACACTGAATGCAGATGGTTTATCTGAAATGTCCTAGCTCAGCTATGGCTAGGTGCAGCTCCTGAGCACACCCCTCCCCCACTGAAAGCTAAAAGGTTTTCACTGCAGAGCCTCAGAAGTCTATGAAAGCACATATAGTCCTAAATGGCCCTTATGTGGCAGGAGCTGTGGTTATAGCACAGATATGTGGTGCTCTTATACACATTTTCTGAAATTCCCAAATAGTAAATACTTTTTAAAATGTCTTTAGCAAATTTGTCAATGTCAAGTAGTAACACTTGTTCATAAAGTTGGTCTGAGGAACGTAAAACTTGCTGAATATAAATACTACTCTGGTGCCATCTTTAGAGAAAATACAAGCTAAGGTGACTTTGGAGAAGACCCAGTTGATAAAGCCTGAACCGGTGTTCCCTTTAACTACTAATTGAGGAAGTTTTTGTTTTTAACAGAGAAAACTTTTCCCCAATACATACAACACAACTACACGGTGGAGAGGCTGTGGAGCCAAATTCTAAATTCAAATTGAGGCTTCTTCACCTAGTTCTTTGGATGGTTCATTTCCAGCTTTAAGCTTCTCTGTCCTTTAGCCATATACCTTTGATTCACCTCTTTTTAGCCTTATACTGATTACAGCTTTCCTATTTTAATGACCTTCCTAATCAATATAATATTATCTTTATAACTCAGATCTTCATGTTTCAAATTCAGAGTTGACGGAGAATAGCATAAGTGCACAAAATAAAGAAGCTGTGCTTATTTGAACATATTTAATAGTGAATAGTAAGCCTATTAAATGTCACCAATAGATTAATCTATTTTTGCAGATGTCTTTCATTTTTTTTGCCCTCAAAATTTGCAGTTTGTATCTGTAAGGAGTGACACAGATTAAGCAGAAAATGCATTATTTGTGTTTGGTATTTCTCTACTGTCCCTTTTGTTTCTTCTAAATGCCTTTTAATTTTATTTTATTTTTGAGATTATAACACAATTGTAATATTTCTCCTTTTCTTTTACTGCCTGTAAACCCTCTCATATAACTCTCTTAGCTGTCATCTGAATTTATGTTTTTTTTCATTGTCATGTATATATGTTTACGTACATACATATATGTTTCTAAAAATGACCTGCTCAGTCTATATATTGTCATTTGTATATATGTTTTCATGGTTGAGCACTTGGTTTTGGATAACTAGTTGGTATGTTCTTCCCATAATGACATTTAAGGAGTTTGAAAGACTACAAGTATAAGCCCCTCTCTCTCCAGCAAGACATCACAGCCTTCTCAGAGCATGGCGGTCTCTCTTCCTTCCAGGAGTGGAAGATCCACACCTGTCATCCCAGAAGACTCAGAGAGAAGCATGGGATAAAGGGCCCAGAGGGCAGAGCTTGCTCACTTGAGCAGCTGCTTTTAGGATAGCACAATATGCTCTTCTTGATGAGGCCACCGAGGGCAAGAGACCCTTTTCCCACTCTCTGAGGATCTGAAAGCAAGGTTGGTGGAGCTCTCCCAGATAGAGGGCACTTGATTAACCTAGTGGTGGCATCCTGATAAAGGGTCAAGTGCTTCTTGCTGTGAAGAATTCTCAATTTATTTTGCTGACAAGATAGTTCCATTCAACTAGCTTTTCTGTTCCCTGGGGAGTCCTCTCAGAAGAGGCTCAGGGAAAGGAGCTAGGGATACTTCACTGTGGTTTTTCTTTCCCACTCTTCAGGAACCACTGGACAGGATCCATGCTCTTATCCTACAGGGCATTTAGTACAATGTCTAGAAGGAGGGGACCAGAGAAGCATTGCTGAGTCAGCTCTCACACAATAGGCTGGCTTTTGTTGCTTATATCTTTTGTATTTGTCTGAAAAGTCTGCATATGTTATTAGGTTGGAAGCTGTTTTAGCTTTCCCAATGTTCCTTCCTCCTTCACATTTTTCAATGAAGCACCTTGTCTTCTGCTTTCACATTTATTAACAGTTTGGGAAGAACCAATCTAACCCTCTGATCTGCAATGGGGCAAAAACATACGAAATTTTAGCAGTGGTACTATATCTACATGACTGCAAGAATTTATTGCTCTCTGAACTGGATCTCTGGACCTTTAAATTAAAAGAGTTTCTAATCTCACTCTTACCATTTTCTCAGTTGTTTAAGTGATTGAGAAAACAATCAACAGACTTTACATAGAATGAAAACTACAGGTTACTTGTAGGCAGCCTACCCTGGCCTTATAAGGTAATTTCACCATTGTATTTTTCAATCAGGATAATAATGCTCTCCATAACTAAGTCATTAATTTCTCATGAGCTTTATATAATGCTGGGTTTACTTTGACTACAATTCTGGACAGGCTAAAATATAACAACTTCCTTAGTCAATGTTTTGACATCTAGCTTGGTAGCTTGCTTTTCACTGAAATTATAGAATTACCTCTTTTACTATAAACCCTCATAACTGATACTAGCCACTTTGTCACTATATATTCTTCCATTTTCTTATTGTCTTCATTTGATTCTCAACTTTGTGAAAGTCAAGTCATTAATCATTTTACTTTCTAACTATCAACATTCTTTGTTCCAAAAATGTCTTTCAGTATCCCAGTCTATTTAATAATCTAAAGAACTAAGTTTTCTTATTTCCACATATATAATTGTTACATTTAATGAGCACCTATTATAATTATATTGGCCAAGTGTTTTCTTTTATTATTTATTTAATCAACAAAAATACCTATGGGATTGTTGTGACTTTAACTAAATTACTAATAAGAATTTATTGTCTTTGATTTCTTTGTCTGATAGATCCATGAATATCAGCAACAAAAACTACAAAATTAGCATAGATCTCTCTAAACTGTCATCTCTTCACCAAAATGTAGACTTCCCTAAATTCTAAGTGGCACAGCCTTCATATAAGTCTCTTGTTCTCAGATTGTGGGAGAAATTTCAGGGAGAAGTTGGAAATGTCTTCTGGGCAACTCACCTGCTCCAGGTCCTCTGGTGACCTTTTGTTTTCCCTGGTTGCATCTTGATAGGGCAAAATGAAGAGCTCAGCAGCGGTGGGTAAGCCGGGCAACACTGCCACTAGGATGTGCTGGCTGGGAATCCCTGTGGCCTATGGGAGACACAAAGAGGGCATGAGTCCTATGGAGAAGGAAGACAAAGAGGCAGGTATTAGGCACTAATACAGACAGAAGCTATACTGGAATGTGAGAAGTGGTGACTTAGGAGCAGACACTTGGGTACGGCAGGCAGTAGGGGATAGAATGGTCATCCTTGGGTCATCAGTTAGGTTCAGAGCAGAATGTTTGATTCAGACCCAATCTGAGAGCCATCACAGTGACTGTCTTTTTAGTTGTTTATGCCTGTACTTATATTTCTTTAAGTAGAAAAATTTTAAGAGTAATAGCTGACTTTCTAACTAATGACTTTAATCACATGAAGTACTTCTGCTGGAATCCAAATGCTAAAAGGGGATGAAATTGATCAGCAAACATTACATACATACATGAAATAAAAATGTCACAATGAAGCCATTATATATAATTGATACATACTCATATAAATTAACATAAAGATAAAACATTCAAATAGCATTCAAAAACTTCCTCCTTGTTTAATCATTTGCTCTCATACTGATACACTAGGTTTCACTCTGAGCCCATTCCCAAGACAGTTGGTTATAGAATCAACTTTTTCCCTTGGGACCACTCAAAATACTATATGTTTCTTTCACTAGGATTTTAATAATTATATTAATAATAACTTCTCATCACTCTTATATCTTCATTCTACATTTCTGTGGCCTAAAGTAGGCATTTTTTCCAGTTATGTTAGTTTGGGATCATCACCCATTCACCTCTGACATTTGCCCTCCTCTTTTTTCCTGCTTTGTGATAATTTAACCTGTTGCCTTCTGCATGAATGATCTCATTCCTTCTTGTGGGTATCCATCTACTGTTGATGATCTCAAATCAGCTGTTTAGGTCATAACCCTAGAGTACTGCAATGGTATCTTCATCTCAAAGAGGTAGGCTCCTCTGTTCACATTACTCTTACCATAGTCCAACTTCAGCCATGTTCTTCTGTTTAAAGTGCTTGCAATCAATCCCATTGCTACTGAATTAAGCATATGCTCAAGGAGTTGTATAAAGTGGTTCCACTCTTCCTTTTCAAGCCAATTACCTATAGCTCACATGGGCTTTTATTGCTCTAGCCAAATGGAATTCTGAACAATTTTTCCACATTTTTAGCTTTTCCTATAGGTTTATTTGTGCATGCCTACAATGCTTCTTAGAATGTCTTTTTTAATATATTTTGCTGGTATGTTTCTACCTATCTCCTATAAGTTATCAAAAGGGCTATGTATTTTAGAACATTTTTTCATGATTTCCAACTGTAGCAATTATTTCTTAACTGTTTTTGCCAAATTGGCAGTAAATCCAATATATTAGTACTTTTTGATTTACCCAGGTGTGCTGAGTAACTTAGCAAAGTTATATGCAGCTTTTCACCATAAGCCCTTGAAGCATGATTATGCCCTACTTTGCAAGTGAAGATACACTACAGGTTGAGTACTCAGGAAGCTGACTCAGTGACCCTAGTATGCTGAAGAAATCTTCTCTTCATTTCCTATGAGAATGAAGGAAATGGAGCAGGTATGGGCTGAAGGAGCTAGGCTGTCATGGAGACCCTATGGGAGTCTCAAAAGGAGATAGACAGGCTCTTCAGAGATGTCTCAAACTAACTCTATAGACTCACATTTACTCAGCATTACCTACTCTGAGGTATATCAGAACAAGGCAGCCCACAATACCACTCCAGCTAAGATACTGATTCCAGCTAATAATAGGTATCTAGGGCCCAGGGCAGATAGTAACTCAGCAAGGTCAAGCAATGGATCAAAATCATCTGGGAAGGGTTGGTTGTAATACTGTGAGCTTTGAACTAGCTGTGAAGCATATAAATATAATCTGTCTTCTGTGATTCCTTTATCCTGATGCCACAATATAACTGATTACAGCTGACAACATACTATTGTATGTGCCTACTAAGTTTCAAACTCTGAGATTAAGTTCAAAGCATCCCCATATGCAAAAAATTATCTATTGACAGAAATTCATTTAAAGATTCCATTATGCTATGTCCATATCAAAAGCCAATTTGGAGAATAAATAGTAACCAATTTTATAGAGGACTCTGTCACATAGCAACATAATAAACTGTAAACAAGATGACTCAAGCTGTCCTTCATGTTGGAACAGCACAATTAATGAGGTCCCTTAGGACTTAATGAAGTGGCCAAGTGTAATTACTGATCTCAAAGATGGGGGAAGTAACAACTGGGACAAGAGAACAGATCAGTTGTGTCTTGGGAAATCAAACAGCATTAATTATTTCTTGTCTCTAGATCACTACCACTCTGTCCTGGGGGATGTTGATCCAACACAGTTATTCTGCATCCTGTTGGCTATTATATGCAGCAGACTGGAAATACTAATGAGCAGTGTTTCTAGACCACTGGGAAGCTAGTTGTAAGGTAGATGTTTACAATTTCTGATGCATAGAAAGTTGGTGTGGATAGAAATAAGTGTCAGAAATCTCGGCATTGCTGAGTTAATTCCTTGTTGATGAATTACTGGGGGTAATCACACAGTTTCCAGGGAACCAAGGTGCTTAGAAAATTATAGATGTAAGGGTCTGGTAAAGGGCTCATTGAAGGGGATAACCTATCTTCTTGGATATAAAAGAAATAAGTCAGCTGTGGTCCTGGTGACAGGCAACTCCAAAGACAGTAATCCTAAATTCTGTCAGGCCAATAGTCTATCAATTGAGCCTTCTGGTGGCGAGGATATAGAACCATTAATGTGGTACTTGCTAAGAGTAATGCAAACAGAGATGAAATGACAGTTACTCAGAGGTACCCAAAATTTTCCCTTCTCCACTCAAATACTCTCTTTATCCTTGTTTTCTATTAAGAAAAGGCAAAGACTAGAGTACTAGCACTACATAGAGTTAAGAATCTACCTCTGAGAGTCTGACTTCAAACCCTGACTTTTAATTCCATGGCTTTTGCCTCCTTGCTGAACTTCCTCACCTATAAACTAGAAATGAGCATAAAATAAATATTGGCTTATTTTTGCTACTAAATGTAGTTAAATAGTATGAAGCATCAAGAAAACTGAAGTATTTTCACAGGTGAGAAGGTAGATACTAACAGGCAGCATATGCAATCGCCTTTCTAATCAGAGATTATCTTAGTGTCTTTACTCCATCTTTGTTTTGCATCAAGCTCCAGCATGTATTTGGAGCAGAAAAGAACATATACAAATGATATGCACAATAGGAAATATCAATATATCATTTGTATATGTTCTTTTCTGCTCCATATTGTGCTAGGAACAAATGATGGATTATCTTGGTTGTCAACTTATCTACATCTGCAATTAACTAAAACCCAGGCAGCTGGGTAGACCTAGAGGGATTTTTCTTGATTGGATCATTTGAGATGGGAAGAATCACTCTAAGTTTGACCACTTTAACCTGGGAAGATCTGACCTAAATCTGGATCAGTTAAGGTCGGAAGATCCACACTAAATCTGGGGCATACCTTTTGTTAGCAGCCTATAGAAAGGGACATGAAAGAAGGATGCTTTTGCTTTTTTGCCTGCTTGCCATTACTCTTACTGGCAAGTTAATTTAGCCTGCTGCTAAGGCATTCTTTCACTGGTATTAGAACCTAGTTTTTTGGGATCCCAAGGTATATGGATGATCAGGTGAGATAGCCAGTCTCATGGACTGAAAAACTGTCAGATTTGGGGTCTTTATGTTGGGAGATAGCCATTGTTGGGCTAGCTGGACCACAGCCTATAAGCCACTCTAATAAATCTCCTTTAAATATATTAATTCTAACAGCTCTGTTTATCTAGCAAATCCTACCTAATACAAACATACTGTGGGGATATTTCTGATTTCCCCTGTTTGGACACTGTATTGACCAACCCATGAGCAGATACCTCACTCTTTGGCCCGCTGATGCAAGTGAGACAGATAGAAGAGGTGTTTAAGAAATATGTCTCCTCCAGTTTTCAGCAACCCTGTGCCCACTGAAGAATAAGTCACATCACCTTGCTACTCTTCCTGAAAGCTTAGGGGGATTAGAGGCTGTGTTTTATTATAAGACCACAAACATGAGAAACAGGACATTCAGGTCAGTTTTGGAGTTTGTCACCTATTATTCATGAATCTGGAGGAGGTACCTTAGTTGCTTTTTCTACAAAAGGAGGATACTAATCACCTTCTTGTGGGAAGGAAAAGAAATATCTTTAAAAGAATTAAGACACTGAAATAGGGGTAGGTGTCCTGTACCATGTGCTCTTGACACTCGGTGCTAACAGATGTAGAACTGCAACCTGGGCTTCTTTTATTCATTCCATTCACCCTTGAAGACACTTAGCCAGCATTCCCCTGGGTTATGCAGTCATTGATTTTTCATTTACTAATGAAAAATTTACCAAATCCCAAACTCAGCTACATAACTCCCACAGATGTCCATGTCCTTCTTGAAGAACAATTAGCTTTATAGGAGGCAAGGGCCATATGTTTCTGAGGGCTGTACTTACCCAATAATGAAGACAGGCATGCATATATCTATGACAAATATTAAGATACCAAACTGATATCTCCAGCTCTGTCTTCTTCCTTTGCAAAGGGTCTGTTCTCCATGAAGCCATTCAAGGACAGGGAAGGACTATATCTTATGGGGAGAAGGCAATGCTTTTACTCACTTCCACCAGAGACTTTTTGATGACTCTGCTGATGTCCCTCCTCCATTCTGGGATGTCAGGATTGTAGTCATCCAAGTTTGGAGAAAAGGCCAAGCGAAGAGACCGGAATTCCTCTGTGGATATAACAGTAAGTCCATTACTACAAGTTAAATAGCTCCACAAAACAGTCAAAACATTGTTTTTCATATAAAGCCTTTCACACTCACTATAGTGATCCTTCTAGAGAAGAAAATGACTACCCTGTCCCTGTTACTCTCTAACTCTTCCTTTGCTAAATTGAAACCATGGCATTGGTTTACCTAGCTGTAAAGCCTTTGCCCACTATCCCCAGCTCTAGGCATTGAAATCTTGGACATTAAATGATTCAAGGGTTGTGGATAAATGGCAATATTATGATGCCAGAACATATGAACACCCGGTTCTATGGTGATATTATGTTCCCCAAAATATTGTGCACCCTAAAAAACATCTGGGGTCAGAGAACAGAACAGCCACTAGCTATAGAGGCCAGAAAATGGTGGCACACATGCCTTTAATCCTGGCATTCCAGAGGCAGAGATCCATCTGGATCTCTGTGAGTTCAAGGCCACACTGGAAACAGCCAGGCACAGTGACACACGTTTAATCCCAGGAAGAGATGGCAGAAAGCAGAAAGGTATATAAGGTGTGAGGACCAGGAACTAAGCTGGTTAAGCTTTTAGGCTTTTGAGCAGCACAGTTCAGCTGAGATTCATTCTAGATGAGGACACAGAGGCTTCCAGTCTAAGGAAACAGGATCAGCTGAGGAACTGGGAAGGTGAGGTGGCTGTGGCTTGTTCTGCTTCTCTGATCTTCATGTTTTAACCCAGTACCTAGCTCTGGGTTTGTTTTTATTAGTAAGTACCTTTAAGATTCATGCTATACTGTTCCTCTAACAGGAATACCCACTCCTTCCAGTACCTAACTACATAAATGTTCTAAAGCTATTTAAAGTTTTTCTTGACTGACCATTCTTCCTTATCATTGATGTTGTAATTTCAGTTTTTAAATAATACTATTATATTGAACACATGCTTTTATCATTTTATGAAGGCATAGTAATTATGGTATTACATACTTATATTTATTAATATAATTATTCTACTGTTGAGGGTGGTTACTCATAAGTTTCATAGGATGGAATTTCATGTTGTTCCTAACATCAGGGATATTTTAGTTTTCTCTGTAGTTCCTGAGTTAGTTTTGATCCTCCAGGAAGTGGGATGGTGATTCAAGTAACATTGACCTTATTAGAAGAACTTTCTGGGAGGAAATGGGGAGGTGCTCAGAGGAGGCATGGAGAACATTTGGACCAAGGCAGGCAGGACAAGATTCAGCTGTTAGAGGAAGCTCTGTGCTCCAAAAAAAAGGGTCAGCTTTAGTGCTCTGTGACATTTTGTCATTGGCTGGCATCTGTACCCAGAAAGTGAAGCTAAGACCCCAGGCTGGTATGAGCTTGAGAACACAGTGTCAGGGTGTATTTTTATGTCTTCAATACCCCTACCTCACAGTGCTTGGGACACAGAACATGCAAAACATAGTACTCTCTCCCCCAATCTGCTAGTTGCTCTACACTGCACATAGAAAAAAATGCATTTTCTTACCCCATTCTTTTCATCCCACATGACACATTGTAGCCTACCTCAGCAACCTCATGTCCTGCAGGGCTTTCCTGCCTGCACACCTTGTACTCCTAGGCTCTGTCTATCCCATGGCTTCTCTATCATGTCATCCACTTTCTATAGCTGCGGTTTCTACTTGCCCCATATCACAGCATACCTGGCTATTTCCCTCAGTCTATCATAAGAAAGGTTGTTCTGATCACCAAACACAGAGAACATCCCATTCTCTTTTAATTGACTCCATCATCTGATATTTCTTGTCTTATTTATATTCATTGGATATATATATATATCCAATAGGATAGAGGCTCTGTGCTCTTGGCCTTGGGACCGTATTTAGCAACTGTAGGTTTTTAAAGACCATGTATGGACCATGTAATTTGTGGATATGTATTCAATATATAAATGATTCCATTTCCATGAAGGTTTTATTATTATGCATTTACTTATTTGATAATCATTTCTTGTTTCAAGCATGTCCTTGTGCTTCAGTGGGGCCTAAGTGACACCAGTGATGTGAATTATACATCTAGGAAGCATAAAAACCCTCTTGTGCATTTCCTAACAATGCTAATGAGCTTTCAAACACATGCTTTGAAAACTCTTACATAATAAAATGTGTATTTATGACAGTGGCTTTGTTCCAAAGATATTTTTTTCAAAGTTTGACTATTTTGTGAGTCATTGGTCATCCATGTGAACATCACTAATTCATTTCTGGTGGAGAATAATTACAAGAATATGAATTTGCTGTGTGACAAATGACAGCATTAAAGAGTCACCCGCTGAGTTATAACTTCCCTCTGAAGTCAAGGGTTTATGTCATTCTCACTTTCTCCTTACCTCCCATCACAGGGCAGTGACTTCATCTATAAAGAAAGGTATCTAGCCTTGTGAAAGGACATAAATGGTGTAACTTCCTCATTATCACTTAACACATGAACCAGCATGAGAGGTGAGGATAGAATGGCTTAGAAATGTTCTTCCTAAGTATTCAAATACATGAAGGAGGGATAGAAAAAAATAAAATGCCAATTAAATGGCATTTTTGAAGCTGTTAAAGCAGATGAATTGGATACACTTACCATTTGTAAAGGCAGACCTGTGCCCCAGAGCATTTGAAGGGAAACAACACAAGGCAGAGTACCTTCCTTTCAGTCTGTTTGGTGGCCTTGGGTAGACCAGCCTTCCTCCATCATGCCTCAATCGGCTGCCTCCTACTGTTTCCCCTCTATTTTGCTAAGTTCTGTGCAGGTATCCTGTGGGTGCAGCTGCTGGCCTCTTAGGATATTCAGTCAGAAAACTTGCAGCTGTTGATTCTGTCTCTGTCTTTTTAAGAAGTAAATCTTGAATAACTTAGAAACATGTTTTCCTATGACCATGGGGGAGATAGTCCTTTGAAATAGAGCCATAACCAAAAAAGACAGAGCTCCTCTCTTCCTACCTCTATAGGAAGGTGGAGACTAAATTCTCTAGGTGACAGTAGTTGCTTCAGATAGTTTAACCACACTAATGACCCCACAGACTCTCCAAGGCTCTCCAATCCTCTCCTGCCAGCTAACTCCAGGATTAGAAAACCCACTCTTCCTTTTTTTCTCAGTTGAGTTCAAGGCTGCCTGTTTAACCCTGGCCAGTATAATCTTTATTTAAGAAGAAGTCACAATGTAATAAAGGTTTCAGATCCCTGGGCAGACGCTATTTCTCAGTGATCTAACACTTGGCACACAGGTGTGACACTCAGGTTCAGTCCTAGCACTGCCCTAACAAACAAACAAACAAAACATTTCAAACCATGTATATGACTCCCTGGATAACCTGTCTGAAAATAAATGAAGGATAGTTAGAGCAGTCCATTTGCTCTACTAATGCTTTTAATGAAGAGGGAGATGGACCCCCGACACTGTATGCAGGTTGACTACCTTTAGAAGATGCCTTCAAAGAGACTGAGAGTGGGGGCAAAGCATAAGAAGGGTACACTGGTATGGAAATTACCCTTCTAGACAGAATTCTTAGGCTGTGTTTGTTCATTAAACTTATGCCACGTATTCTCATTTGTAAAACAGGGATAATTATAGACTTTTTCTCTCAAGTCTTTTCACAAGATTTAATAAGGCAGTTCATATCTCCAGTGCTGGGGACAGATGCTGGTGATTAGAAGAGGCGGCATCAATGTTAGCCTCTGTCACTGACACCACTGCTATTAATGGAGCTGTCACAAAGTAGCAGAATGATTTTAAGCCAGCAATTTCCCATGTCTGTCCATAATTTCCCAGCAGTAAACGATGGTTTGGATAAGAACAACACAGAGACCTTCTAGATTTAAGAATCTCTCCAAGATTCTAATAAGGTCATCCACACACCTGACAAAAGGGGCAACTTGTTACATCTAGGAGTGCGAGGTGTTTACCCACCAACCCCACAGTTCCCCAGAGTTTTCTTGAGTGTGAGCAGCAGGAAATATTAGATAGAAGGATTTAGAGTGTGGAGATAAACAGAAAATGCAGGATAGCCTCAAGGGGGCCTGGAACCTATTCCAACAGGCCCTGATTGCCTATGCCCTAAGGCATTTATAGAAATGCCAAGGGGTGGAGCAAAAGATCTCACCCCCAGCACAGCCAAGTGCAGACCATCTCAGACACCTGCACCAGGCTGGTGGTCCAATCATCCTCTCTATGCAGACTTGCTGGGTAAAGCCACAAGGAACCTGAAAATGGGATCCCACACAGGAGGGAGGCAGATCCATCATCTAGGAGGGGAAGAGCGTCCATGGATAAGGATCCGAGGCAAGTTATTTAGGGTCTTATGGTTTGAATGTGAAATGCCCTGCACATGTTTATGTTTTTGAACACTTGGTCCTCAACTGGTAGCACTGTTTGTACAGGTTATGAAACCTTTAGAACGCTGATTCTCAACCTTCCTAATGCTGTGACCCTTTAATACAGCTCCTCTTGTTGTGGTGACCTCCCCCAACCATAAAATTATTTTTCTTACTAATTCATAACTGTAATTTTGCTACTGTTATGAATCATAATGTCAACATCTGTGCTCTGCGATGGTCTCAGGTGACCATTGTGAACAGGTCATTCGATGCGACCCACAGCTTGGGAGCCACTGCTTTAGGTGAAACCTCACTGGAGGAAATGCGCCACTGACCTCATGTCTGTTGCTCTGAATGCTTCCTGAATGGGAATGTGATGTTATAAGGCAACTTCCCTTACCTGACACAGTGGACTTTGAGCCAGGATATTTCCAGGGCATTTTGGCACAGAAACAGAAAATAAACTAATACAGAGGGGAATGTCAGACCATGGGCCAGGGTTGAGGTGAGGTGGGGTAGAGGCCTAATTCCAACCATTACAAATGTAATGTACAAATAGCACAATCACTTCCCTTATGCCAGGGTTTCTGTAAAGATGTAATACATCCCAAGCACATAGAAAGGAGATAGGTACAGGTGAATCAACAGCTCTCCCTACTGTGCCTGCTCATGCTGTAGCCCTCTGGTTGTGAATCCCTCATATCTAGGGTTATTTCCTCTTGCTGTCTAAGCTATTCAAACTTCTTCGAAGAGGAGGGAGGGTCAAAACTATGAGATCTAACGTGAAGCAAGCTATTTCTAGAACAACATCCTTAGGCCTTTTCATTTTTTGACATTCAAAGTTGCTTACAAATTACTCTCTGGTTTTGAAGGTCACAGAGAAACAACAAGGAATTGAAAGAAAGAGCTGTATGCCCCAAAAGAAAATCTAGACCTACATTATATTATTGGAATCAATTGATTCTGGAACTAGGTTAAATTGATATTTGAAAAAAAAAAAAAAGTCGAAGTTCTTTCTCTTACTTTTGCATTATTTCTTCTTCTCCAGCAAATATATTTTTTATCTGGTCTTAAAATATTGTTTTTTAAATTTCAATTTCCCATGATACATATGTACTACATTCATATTAATAATAAACATTTACATTTTTTCTATCTGTTGGTAACACTTCATATCCAACTGATTAGCTTTTTATATAGAAAAATATTACCGAAGTGGGATCAATCTGTAAAAAAAACTATTTTTAATCTCATTTTAAGCAATAATCCTACCTTTCCATTTTAGTAAATTTTATCTCATCTAATACTTGGAATGTATTAGTTTCCCCAGCTGATCACAAAACTGTACTCTACGATTATTTCTCCAACTGGCATTCAGCCCATGCCTGGCCTCTGATTATTGTAAAATCTCTAATGCTTTTAGTCTAGTAGAAGGTTTCCTGTTGTTGATGGTGTCATAAGTTTTTCTTTTTGTTGTTTCAAATACAGATTTCTGAAAGAAGTTTAAAAGTTTTGGATAATGGAAAGGTTTTCTTAAAATGGAATTTAAAAGCAAAATATCTCTCAATTAGCCATTTCCTAACAAGCAGCTTTAGCTACTCAAATAGCAGAAAAAAATCCAAATGAAATCAACGAGTTAGCCTTATTTACGATGAGGTCCATTCTATCCTACCCATGCTGATGGAGCTAAGATTCTCCTTCTGTGCCCCAGAAATGTTGTGTACATGGCCACTGCTCTGCTAGTGAATGGCATTCTCTAGGACCATCCTAGATCACTCTCTCTCTCTCAAGTACTGCCATCTCTAATTCAGGGGAGTCTTTAGTATCATTGGACCAATCACATCTGAGGGTAAGGACAGAGCTGCATCAGCAAAGCTGGGCACTCACCATACACCGCTATGGTCTTTGTGTCTTGCAGGATGGCATTCCCAGCTGAGACCTGCACTGTGATGGTATTCATTCCTTCTGAAGTAAACTTGAACGATATGCTTCCCTCCAAGGTAATCAAGGGCTGAAATAAACAAGGACAAAGAGTGAAGGGAAAGTCTGAATTATAGTTGAAACAGCCTCTGTCTCTAAGTGTCGCCCATTTCCCATGTGCTGAATGGACACAGATTCACCCTGGTGCTCCACTCTGTAATTGTCTATGCTTCCCCATCAGCTGAAGTCCATGTGAAGGCTAATGCAGAAGTAACCTTAAAGGATTCTGTATCTTTCGTAGAAATTAACACCTGTCTCTTGTTATCATCCTGAGTCAGGACTGGGGAAATCAATATGTGTGATAGGCCTTGCCTATTGGCAGGATACATATGTCTCAGCTTTCATCATCTCCTACCCAGCAGAACTTTTGATCCAATGAACCACTTGGGTAAATGAAGAACAGAGGCTCAACTGTATCAACAAACAGTGAGAATTTCTAAGCTTTATGGTATTCATCTGCAGAATAAACCATTTATAGAGCATTATATGGACTACAGCAGTCCAGAACACAGAACTGAACTCTGATTAGATAGGAGTGGCCTGAGTGATGCCATCCTGTTAGCAGCACTCTCACCTGTTTCTTGGAAGTTACTGCTACAGAAACAAGCTCTAATTGGATAGCAGTTTAAGGACTCTAAAGAAAAAAATGAGTTGGAAGAGTGGTGCTAAAACACAATCAGAGAGTCATGTCCTATAAGAAAAATAAATATTAGTCTACTGAGCTCCTTTGACTGATTCCTCACAAATACTTCTTTTCTGTCTTTCTTGGTTAGTTTTAAAATCAAGATTCACAATATTTGGTAAAGAAAGCATTAACGTCCTGTCTAAGAGGTCTTATCAGCAATCTATTAGAAATTTTGTTTTAATTTTTAAGGTAGAGAAAACAAACAGAAGAACTTTGTTTGGTTCTTTTATTTTCTAGTGATAATTTTTAGACAAATAACAATCCCATCCTAATATCAATGATAGAAGGTCTGGGTAGTGAGGTCCAGCTGCAGACTTTCTGTTGGAACTTTTAAGGAATATCTCCAGTGTCTCCACTAAGGGTTATATCAGGGAAGGTTCATCTAGAGGACATAATGGAGGAGGAAAGTAGAGATATAGGAGAGGGTGCTAGAAAAGATAGATGGAAGCAGAGGAAAGGGATGAACCCAATGAGGATTTTGAGTGCAGATGACCAGGAAGCTCAGGCTACACTCAGACTCAAAGCCATGGGCCATCTCATTCTGCTTGACTTTAGCAAGCACCAGTCACCCCTCTGTCAGTGGCCACCACCTGGAGGGCCGGCTCACCTCCGTGTTGTTTCCGTACCACCACACATAAGTGAGGGTGCCCACTTGGCTGGGCCAGAGCACCGCAGTTGCATTCACCTCTTTGTTCTTTGTTGTGACAAAAGGAAGCGACAGGTGCACATGCTCCAGCGGACCTGGGACACAGAGAAAGACGGGCCATAGAGAGGGAAGAGCTGCCTCAGCTCCACCTTCTCTGCTGTGAGAGGACACACATTCAGCCTGGAAACCCCCATACATTGCCTCAAAGGGAAGTGCTTGCTGCTTTCCCTACTCGGAGAAAAGTCCATCAGCAACTACCTGTTCCAATTCAATTTACTGATTCATCTACTGGGTCTAAGTTATGTATGTGGAAAAGGAAAAGTTAAGTAACTCATGAAGTCCACACATCAACAGCTAAAATGTAAGATTTCACAGGGACACATAAATTCTCCCCACATGGCAATATTCTTGGAAACAAACAGGATCCAGGGGTCTCTTGAAATGCTCTTGGTGATGAGGATGCACAAAGCCATAAACTCCTCATCAATAATTATTCTTACAGTTTAAGGTGTTAAAGATATGATGTGTATAAATGTGGTTGTGTCTACACCTGAGAGAAAGCCATCTGCTTAGGCTAGAACACACTGGTATTTGGAGTTGAGTTAGGCTTGCCTAGAACTGAGCTGCATACATATGAAAAGTAAGTTCCATGTAAATGGGTTCCAGGCATTAGACAATACACTTTACTCTTGTATTCACTTACGACATAGCTCTTGGGCTCCCTTAACCCCATAGTTTTCTCCTAGCATGCCATGCCTTGGTCTTCCCAGGACCTTCTGTTTACAGCTCTCTCAGATGTTTGTGACCCTTATACCAAGCAGGCCTTCCTCTTTGACACTCTGATTTACCTACTCTGGGCTAAATGAGCCAGAAGACAAACACCTGGTGAGGCAGCTCAATGAGTAAAGTTGCTTGTTAGGCCAGTCTAGTGACCTGGGTTAGGTTCCTTGGAACCTTTGTAAAGGTGGAAAGGGAGAAGACTCCACAAAGTTGTTCTCTGTCTTCTACACATGTGCTGTAACATGCATATTCACAACTCACCTTGCATAGGCACATACAGACATGCACACACACACAAAGACACACACATACTCACATGCAAGCACACACACACACACACACAGAGAGAGAGAGAGAGAGAGAGAGAGAGAGAGAGAGAGAGAGAGAGAGTCAATTTAAAAGGAACATAAGAACGAGATAGTCTACTCTAGAAATCCCAGGTTCATTCAATAGGAATTTTCATTTTCTCTATGTCACAGCTGAGCATTCAGTTTTGTTTTTGATTTCGAGTCAGAACATCAGCATGAGGACAATGTCCTGCTGTCACTGTGGCAATGATGAGGTAGATTCATTACTGAACTGTGGCCAAGCACTCATTCGATTGTTTGAGTGCTGCTGGGCACTGGGTGTCGTTTCAGGTGCTGGGAACACCTGGTGCTTGGTGGTGCGTAGGTAGTTGAAGGAAGAAGGCAGTGAACATCCAAAGCAGAGTGGGAAAGAGGGGCTGCTGTGGAGAGTGCTCAAGGAGAGCTCCTCAGAAATGGCGTCAGGCAGCAATGAGTGAAGAGAAGGATTGTACCGAGAACCTACTTGGAATGTTCCAGGATGAGAACAGAGTCAGTGGAAACACTCTGAGAAGACGTGCCTGCCATGCTAGCTGGAGAGCAAGAAAACAACAGGACAGTGAAAGGATGGTGGGTGGGGATCTAACCAAGGAGATCCAAGCAGTGCTGAGGACCCAGTGCATGCTGACTTTGTAGGCCCTGAAGTAGATATGTATGTGTCTTTATCTCTCTCTCTCTCTCTCTCTCTCTCTCTCTCTCTCTCTCTCTCTCTGTGTGTGTGTGTGTGTGTGTGTGTGTGTGTGTGTGTGTGTATCTAAGTACAGGTATGAAATTCATACTGCAATTTTCTATGGCCTCTTGCATTTGTTTACTTTTTAGTGTTTTAAAACACCTGAACCTTGTCAGCCAGCATTTAAGAATGTGTCATGAACAGAAAGTAAAACTTCTTGTTCTGAGGTCCCCAGTTATGTGTTGAAGAAGGAAGCCTGTTCAGTTTTTTGATATACAAGCACTTGTGATACAGAAAAGGGACAGCAGGTGGCGATGCATCACTTCCTATCATTGAAAAACTAGAGACTTTCTTAAGTGAACTGTATTTTCCTTCTTTTGATTAGACTTTCTAGAATGCACAAAACAGCTGATGTCTGTGAGAATGAACACTCTGTGTGTATGTGTGTATATGTGTGTGTATGTGTGTGTGTGTGTGTATGTGTGTGTTTAATGACTACTGTGGCCTACCTCTTAGACTTATGTTTTAAAGGTATGCAATTATCTAATTAAATCTTGCATGTATATATCATATTGCTATTTGTTTAAACAGCTAAAAAAAAAAAAGGAAAATTCCACTAGAAGTGAACATTACTCAAACTATAAGGAGGATACGATAAAGCCAAACTCCTAAGACTTCAGTGTACATAGAAATAGAGCAAGTATGTTTGAAGGATATTATGTTGTCATGTTTCCAGACTTGATAGTTCACTAGATCCAAGCTAGAAACCAGATCACTACATTTACATCATTTACTTCTGGGGCAGGTGACCTACTAAACCACACATCATGTGATTCTGCTCTACCATTTCCAGGCCAACATAACCACGGGATAGTAATTGCAGGTCTCGTGATTTTTCAAGGCATGCAAATCAGAGGATGGTGTGAGAAAGACATAGGCTCATTGCTCCTGTGTGGGGAGAGTGAAAGATAAGGATCAAGGATGGATTAAAGCACCCAGTTCATTTTTTGCTGTCATTGTTTACTTTTCCTACTATAGATTTGCAGACACTCCAGCCCCATCACCACCCCTGAAACATGGTCATGATGAGGCAGTTTTCTGAGCTGAAATCCTCATGCCCTCTAAATTTTCTGCCCCATCCAGCTGAAGGCCTGAAAGTCTGCACCAAGTGTCTCATTAGTTTGCAAAGTAGCAGAACACGGTGAATACTATCCCCAAGGAATTTCCAACTGTCAGGATTCAATAGATTACCCTGGCATCCTGCAAGAGCTGCATACTCACTCCTGGCTATACGACAGTGGAAACATCAGCTCCATTTGTTTCTGATGACCTTTGCAAACTCACATTGAAAAACCTCTGATTTGGAATTAAATCGCCTTTCTGTTCTGGTGAGTGGGGGAAATGTGTGGTCAAGCGAGCACTGTGATTCCTAGGAGAGCCTTAGGAGGACGGGGAATCAGGAACAGAGAAGAACAGTGACAGCTAAGAATTGCTGCTAATTCTCAGCTAACTCATAGCTCACTACGTCCAAATACATCTGCTACCCTGTAGTGAAGGAAAAATCAAATTTTATGAAGTGGCAGAATGTCTCATATTTTGCTTGATAGAATCGCTGGGTGCAAAATGTGCATCTTTTGACAAAGGAAAGAATTTAGGCTTAGAGAGAAAGAGTACTCACCCAACCAAAGATATCACTGTGATGGCTATACTGATTGTCAACTCAACAGGATCTAGAATCATCCAAGGGTCAAAACTAGATAAATTCCACAAAGTTTCAGGAAACCAGCAACTAAAATAACCAGTGCCCATCAACACTCAAAAATTATAATTGACCAGGGAGCTTCTGGGTTGGGATAACTGAGGGAGAAAGACCCACCCTGAGTGTGGGAACCACCATTCCATAGGCTCAGTACTGGACTACAAGGAAATACATGCCAAGCACAAGCTTTTGTCACACTGTTTCCTTACTGTGCGTGCAATGTGAGCGGCTTTGTCATATTCTTGCTGCCAATGGTGTATGCACCTTCAATTGTGACCTAAAATGACCTTCCCTTCCTTTGCCACAGCACTGCACAAGGCAACTAATACAACCACAACGTGACTGCCCAGTGCCTTTGTGTTCCATCTGCAATGCCAGTCCATTCTTTACCTATATATCCTGGGTCACTGGCACCAAAAAACAGTCACAACAACCCTGGTGCTCAAGATGCATGGAGTGTGACTGTCAATGTAAATATATATATAATTCTAATTTTTCCAATCATTGTTTTCTGCCTCTGAGATAAGGGGCTTCTGTGACCCATGCCATCTCTTGTAGTGTATATGAAAAGACGAGCAAAGTGAGTTTACATGCATGGATCAGAACATGGGTCCTTTAGGGAGAAGCCTGAGAACTGCTGAAATGAGACTAATGGAATGGCATTTAAGTGCATGCACACTAACTATTTAAAACATAGCCTGCTTCACTATAATTAGCATAAAATAGTTAGTTCTTATGCCCCAATGCCAGGCTTAGAAAGTGGTACAGTATATAAGAAATGCCTACCCCACCATTCAACCAACATGAGTCTAAACAGTTAAATTCAGAATATAAACACTCCATGGTAATCATCTCCCATGAAGGTTAAGGCAAACTATTTTATCCAATTATCTACTCTGATAAAATGAGAAAATTGCATATAAACAAAAAAACTCCTTCCTTTTAAAAGTAAATGCTTTAGCAATCCTTAATTTCTTTTCTTTCTTTCTTTTTTTTTGTTTTTGGGGTTTTTTGTTTGTTTGTTTGTTTGTTTTTCAAGACAGAGTTTCTCTTTGTAGCTTTGGTGCCTCTCCTGGATCTCATTCTGTAGACCAGGCTGGCCTTGAACTCACAGAGATCCTCCTGGCTCTGCCTCCTGAGTACTGGGATTAAAGGCATATGCCACTGCTGCCCAGTTTTAATTTCCTGAATAGAGGTAAAGTCTACATTTCCTCTCTAAGACATGTAAACCTAGGGCCCTGAGGAGAGGTGGTGGGTACCACGATGCACATGACCAAGTGGGAGAATGACTAAGCATCTACCAGGTACAAGAAGGTTGAGTAACAAGACTAGATGTGAGATCCTTGGAAATGTGGACAAGAAGCTGTGACTAAATTTTAACGTCATGCTGACAATTTAGTATAGAAAATGGATGTGAAATTTGTGGGACATAGAATGCAGTTGTAATTCCTAGGGATGGTAGCCTTCCAGCAACAATCATAGCCTCACTATGAGAAGTGGTAAGATGAGATACACAGCCATTCTTAACAAATATACTGTTATTTCACTGGCAAATTGTTTTTTACTAATATTTTTTGTAGTATATTTTTAAAGATTTTCAGATTATTTCAAGCCTGCCATCATTTTTATTCTCATAAGCACAGTAGGTAGAGGATATTGTGTCTTAGGCTGTATTGGGAAGCTTAAGGTCCTATAGGCAGTAAGAGTGATAGGAGTCTATGTAATAAGTCATGGGCCTAAAACTCCTTTTGTTTCAGAAAATATGTGAAAGGACAGGATTGCTTATGGGGGCTACTAAAGTCAACTTCATCACTGACACACACCTTATTGATCAGGAGCTGAGACAGGAACACCTGACTATAGAGGCTGGCAGCATGAGGGAGTGAGTTGACTCTTTTAAATCATTTGTTTAGCTCTGTGAAACTTAGGAAAGTACAGTTTCTAACCATACCTCCCTCATGGGTGGTTTTTAGAATTGAGGTAATGTACAGAAAAAGGTCTGACTGGAATACATAGTAAGAGCTTAATAAAATGTAACCAAAATGAGAAAGGTTGGATAAGCAAACAGGAAATCAGGTCTAACTTCCTTTAGAACCAGAGAAGGGAATGTGTTCTTTAAAGCACATTCACGCCTGTGTAAGATACACAGAGATGTCATCATCCAGTCGCACAGTCTGCTGGCCACCCCTAAAGAGTCCCATCCTTTCACTGAACCACTACAGAAAGATGTTCTTGTTGAGATGTTCTACATTCAGTTTCATTCTGTGGGCCAAGTGCAAGGGAGAGGAGAGAAGTAATGCCCATCCTTAACACTTTGGCCCTTGAACTTGAAATTTGAACAAGGCCATTTATACAAAACAGTACATTCCATTTTAGCATAAACTATTTTTTGTAATAACAATGCAAATCCTAGAACCTCACATCTATAAATTCTAATGACACCAACCTACTCAATTAAATTTAGAAGTTATTATTTTACCTTGTGACTCACAACTTTAAATTCTTTATGGTGGAGGGCACTTAGGAGTCTTGAACCTTATTCCTAATATAGCGAATGCTTTACATTATATAATCTTTCCCTTAGATCATCTTCTCTCAAATAAAAGATCACTTATAGATCAAAACCCTGGAAACACATTTTTTAAAGGCGAAAAAGACTAAAAGACTAAAAGGACCATTTCTGTCCCGAATTTTATGGGAGAGGAATACTTCATTGTAATGATTGAGCTGGCATTTGCATTGATTTCAATCATTCCTGCCTTAAAAATGGAAACACATAGGTTTCAAGCAAGTACTTGAGCACCTATCAAAGGCAGATTGTGTATCTCTGAGGGCCCTGGAAGATACATAGGAGGTGAATTGAGAATAATTTGGCTTTATCTAAGATTTTATCTCTCACACTTTTTGACTTTCTTCTTTTTTTCTGCTATTCTCTTACTTTCAATTCCCCTTCCTAAAAGATATCTCTACACTTCCTCTAGATAGGACACTATACATAGGAATTTTTAAAAGCTCACAATATTCTAGATATGTCATAAGTCAATAACAGTAATAACATACAAGTTACATGTAAGTACAGGACGGCGCTGTCAGACCCCAGACTGTTGTCCACCTGCACGGTCACTCGGAAAATGCCCACATTCTGATAAACATGCTTGATTCCATCTTCCATGGAGCTGAGGTTGACATAAGACACTGCAATGCCATCTCCGAAGTCCACCTGGATGAGTGTTCGCTGCACATCACCCTGCAAAAAAGGGGCAGTGTTAAATGGAGGAAGTTAGTGCTTAGCTGTTCTTGCCTTGGAGGTTAGGCTCACTTGCCTTCCTCCTACAGTTGAGAACATGTGTCTGCTATATTAGCATCTCTGTAACACTTGAATAGTTTTCTTAGAATACTCTCCAAGGCAAAGAGGTACCAACAATCAAATTTTCAAGTCTTGGAATAAGTGTTTGATTACCAGTTTCAGTTACTGTAATACTCAGTTAATTGAAAGGCTTTATTAATGGTCTTATCTGGCATGAAGACCACTTCCTAGGTCTTCAAGAACCATGAATTGTCTTATTTATTTCTGGTTCCTTAACTAAGTTGGAGAAAGAATGAAATCTACCTTGCCTGACACCTGATATGACATGAGACTAAGAATTATTTATGATAATGATCATTATTTTTTTTGGTCATTTGCTTTCTTTTATTGAAAATAGATTTCTATCTCAGTATGTTGCTCTATCAAAGAATATTAGCCTGGAGAGAAGAGTAGGCAATATTCATCATCTTCATTAATGAACATGAAGTCTAGAAAATTTCATCATTTACTGAAGGTTAACTCAACGAGGAAGCTATAGTTCTGGGATCCTAAACCATTGTCTCTTGATTTCTTATTCATTTTTGTTAATGAGACTTAGCACTGTGGCTAAGGCATTGAAGGTCTCACTCAGCTTTGAATCTTAGTCACCATTAACAAGTTATATGACTTCATATAAATCATTCAGCTTCCCTCTGTGTTAGTTACTAAACCTATGAAATGGGCATATGAGCACCTTTCCATTTTAACTCAATGGGTTTCTATAAAAGCTATATAAATGGCAGTTTATACAGTGATATGGAAAAAATAACTGCTGAATAAATATTAAAATGAGGCTGTAAAGGACACACAATATTCCTTCAAATCTTACTTTAATCTATTGTTCTAAATTTCTCCTGTGTAGTCAGGCAATGAAGTCTGCATTTACAAAGGCCCATAAAAAGAAAGGACCTTTGGAATGACGGTTTAGACTTTCAAGGAACAACATTGTGTAGACCCAACTGGCAAAATCAAGCTTCCTTCCTTTAATACCTTCTTTTTTGATAGCCTTCCACAGTTTCAGGCAAACAACAAAACAAATCACAAACTAAATCACCAAAAACCTTTGAACTTGAAATGTATTTTTGATTAAGTAAGGTTTATGTAGTATCATATCTTTTGAAAAGGCCAACTTTAAAATGCTGACATTTAAAGGATTAATACACAGAAAAAGGCAAAGCAGTTCAAACCCTACGAGTGTCTGTGACCTACAGCTTCAATCTATGCCCAGTAGCATGGTGTGGCATGCATAGTAGCCAATGCTCAGGCAGAGGGAGTAGGGCTTTCAGGAGCATCACAGGCTGAAATCTTTCTCTGGGTGAAAAAAGAAAAAGAAAAACATAAAACAAAACAAAACAACAATAACAAAAACCTCCATTTAAGCTATTACACAAATATCCACAGGCTCACATATTATGTAGTTATTTGAATTCCCTCATCTAATAAATACAAACGCCAGCAATCTTGCTAACGTGTCTGGTATGTGGACAGCTCTAGTGGATTGATCCATCATTTCCTTCTGTTCCTTGTACATTTCTACTTCCACATTTTCTCAGGTTTCAGAGTCATTGAGAAGTCAACTACAGGTGTGGGTGAGGAAAAGGAATCCAAACTTTAAAGCAAGTGTCTGAGGTAAATATCAGAGGTAGATAGAGTTGTTTCTGGCTTAAGACAAGCAAGAGAAATTTCACTGGAGACAAAGGGACCGTATGAGGCAGGATTACATAGGAGGAAACAAGCAGGGTCCACATTTGTAAGATGACATGGAGAGACTGAATCTTCATCTAACTGTGCTTTAGCCTCTACTAAGAGACTAAGAGAGGGTAGTCACCTACACAACTCAGAAGAGTAAGATTTTTTCCTGCTGCCACTACCTGTAGTTGGAGACCTTCTCTCTACCTACCCCCCAGCCCCTGCCAAGCCCTGTTAGTCCAACAACCCACTTATAAAATAAACATACAGACATTTACATTATTTAAATTGTTTGGCCAGTAGCTTAGGCCTACCATTGTCTAGCTCTTACTCTTATATTTAGCCCATTTCTATTAATCTATACTTTGCCACGTGGCTCATGGCTTACCAGTACCTTACATCTTTTTTGTCATGGCAGCAGCTAGCAGTGTCACTCCCCCAGCCTTTACTTCCCAGAATTCTCCTCCTCCTTGTCCTGCCTACCCTATCCCTCCTGCCTAGCTACTGGTCAATCAGCACTTTATTTATTTTTACCCAAACAGAGCAACACATTTAACATACAGAACAACCCACAGCAACTACCTGATTCTACAATTCTTTGACCTTCCTATTACTCACTTCATTTGGACCTTGTCACGTACAAGAATCTTCTCTGAAGGGACAGAAGAGATGGCTTATAGGTAAAGTGCTTTCCATGGAATCATGAGACCTGAGTTTGGATCCCTAGCATGTAAAAGCCAGGCACTGCCACATGTCCTAAACTTAAGCACTGAGGGTCGGAGGACAAGGGGATCTCAGAGTTTGATGACAATCCAGCTTAGTCAATTGGCAAGCTCTGAGTCCAATAAGAAATCCAGTCTCAAAAGTAAGGTAGAAAGCAATAGAGGATGATACCTTACATTTCTATAGTCAAATACACACACACACACACACACACACACACACACACACACACACACCCCTACCTCTTACCATTCTCTGTCTGTCTAGTCATTATGCTGGCTTTTGGGCTTAATAACATTCTTAATTCTCTGCTCATGATAATGTTGTCCCTGTGTGTGAAAGAAGTGACTCAGTGTTCACACTAGTGATATTAGTTCACACTTATTACTATTAGTAATAAAGGTCAGCTTTCTATTACTGAGAACTCTGAAGGAAATAGCATGGCATATTCCAATTAAATAGGAAGTCCCCAGAAAGGCCCCTGGGTATAGTGGCTGGCCTTTGTGTCTGAATTCTGTATGAGGAGATAAGAATGTCAAAGTGCTATGTCTTACTGTTAAAGGCAACAGATAAAATCACTGTAGGTGCAGCTTTGCCTATTCAGTGGAATAGGCAAATTGGGCCCCAAGTTCCAGCCTTCAGGAACTCTCAACATAGTGGATAAACAGACTATGATCAATGATGACTTGGGGATTCATCAGCTACCATTTATTTCTTTCGTTTTCCTAAACTCTAATGACCACATGAGGCAGATATGACAACCCTCTTTAGATAATAGTAATACAAGCAAAGGCGATAACATATTGGTGAAATTATCAAGGCCATTCCACATAGTTAAAAGGGAGGTTTATTTTGTGGGGTAGCTTACAAATGAAGGGATAGGTTGCAGGGTCTGGGGAAGGTATGGTGCAGTCCGGCGGTGTTCTCTGGAAAACTCTGCTCAGTCTACCTCCAGCATCCAGGGTCCTGGAATCAAGAGAGGCCTCTCCTTTTGATCCTGGGTCTTCAGCATCCTCTCTTAGCACAGCCTTGTAGGCGTGACCATTACAGAAGCCTCAATGGGGGTATGAACTTCCAGGCCAAGGCTGGAATGGCTACCCACTACAATAACAGGCTTAGTCCTAGATAGTCCCTTACCTGGACAAGCTGGTTCATTCATTCATTCATTCATTCATTCATTCATTCATTCAATCAATCAATCAAATATAGATATGATAAAGTATCTCATGAAAGATACTAAATGGAAAAATGTGGCTAAGTAAATAACTGCAATAACATTGCAAATGTTAGTCAGAGCTTTGAAGACTTTATGGACCACTATTGACATATATGCACATGAAATAACCACACAAAATTTAAAATACTAATATAGGAGTAATAAGGACTCCTATGTGGTGTCATAAGCTTGTGCCATGGAGAGAAATGAAAAGTTACTCTGATTGGAAACTTCTAGGAAGGACTCCTACAGGAAGTGAGCTAAGACCTGAAGGAAAAAAAAAAAAACAAAAAAACAATTCAGAGTTGTAAGTAATGTGGAGATTATGTAACCCAGGCAATGAGACATGGAGAAACAAATGCTAAAGGGTCCAGGAGCATAAGGAGATGGTAAAATTGAATAGATTAAAGGAGAATAAGAAGAAAGGTGATAAGAATAGGAGAATGAAAAGGAAGGCTATAAGAATACCCATACAATAACTAGAAAAAGAAAAAGCCCTTTAGGCCTGGTGGGCCAAGTTTTTGATTTCAATCTTCCCTTGAAGAACAAGACAGCATTTTTTTTTTTTTAAGGAAGAGTATTGGGGAAACAACACAATTATATTTTTCATTCAAAACAATCACTCTGTACACAACCTACATATGAGCTGAAAAGCATCCTAGTGTTCTGGGAAGCCAATAAGGGATATCCAAAAGTAGACGATGGTAGATGGGAAAGAGCTTCATCATGAAAGCATGTGTTCCTCTGAAAAATAACTCTGGTATCCCTGGCACTAATGTTCCCTTTAATGCAGATACCCTACTGCTTTCCAAGACTCATGTGTTTCAGGATCCCTCAGGAGGATGCTCAGTCCTGCTATAGTCTAAGATTATTCATAGGTGTTGGGTCTGTACCAAATGTTGATGCCCTCTGCGGGGATGCTAGTTTTCCTTGGGTTTGGGTTTGTTCAAGGATGAACTGACTACAACATAAGCTTTTTAAACTTTTAATTTAATTGTGAAAAGGAGTGTAGATGGTAAATATGCTTCCATAAAACTGCATAGAACTAATCTCAGCTTTAGTGGACTGGAACTCAGTCCCTAAGTTCTGTGAGGCACATAGTCAGAATTAGCAGCTGCCTAGCTAGGTATGGTGGCTCACACCTTCAACCTCAGCAAGTGGGAGTGTAGGGCCCAAGGATTACCATGATTTTGAGGTCATTCTGGGTGCATACTAAGCTCCAGGCCAGCCTAGAGCACACAGTAAACTGATGCTCAAAAACTGAAGAGGAAACACCACCTGTTCTAGGAAAACTGTGCATTGGGAAGGTACTGAGGAAATTTTTGTAACTCTTAAATGCTGTGATTTTTTTTTTACTATTTCCAGTATCAAGAATGCTTAACACAATTCCTGCAGAAAATTCTTCTGTGTTCAATGCAATTTGAATAGTGTACATTTCTCTGTACTTGCATTTATAAAAATTTAATTTGAGATTTTCAAATATGAATATTGCACCTACATCACTACTGCTTGTTCTCCCTCCAGCACTCCCATGCCCTCTCTTACTCCCAAACTCAAGAACTCTTCATCTTTAATTTTACATGTGCATATATGCTATACATACATATATATATATATATATATATATATATATATATATATATGTACATATATAAAACATACAGAATCTATTTATCATTGTCCATATGTACATGTATACAGCATTGACTACCTGGGATTGGACAACTAATGTTGGAGGCTCACTCCTGGAAGAAATCCATTTTCCCTCTGTCAGCAGCCTTGGACCAACTATGTTGGCTGTTCAAGCCACTGGGCAGATGCAGCTTTCCCTGTCGTGTAGTGTACAGACCCCCCTTGTTAAATCTTGCCCCTGGAGACTTCCTAGACTACTCTGGTGGCCAGGCCTGATCCCTCAAGGTGCACAGCATCTAGGTCCCCACCTAAGGAGTTCCAATGGCCAGGCCCCACCCCCAGAGTTCTCTGATTGCATTACAGCCTTTCCTCCCTCTCCCTTGAGGCCAGAGTGTCCACAACCTGCCCTACAGAAGAATAGCCCACTAATCCCTGATCTTGCCCCATGATCAGGCCACATAATCTCTCCAACTCCAGGCCACCATGGAAAGCTCTGATCCCCTCCTCTGCAAGAAACCCTATATAAACCTGGTTTTCTGCTCAGTTCTCTGCTGTTTCTTGTCCAAGCAAAAGCAGCCACTCTCCTGCGCTTTTCCCTCCCAATAATCTCTTGTGTGAGGTTTGTTGTGTAATGTGACTTTGTGGTATTCCTTGTCTTTGACTGACCGCCAAGGTATCTTTCCTATCTGAGCTGTAACACTTACATCCTGCAGCCCTTCATTTAGAGGCAGCAACTTGTAGATCCTAAAACAAAATGCAATGTAGAAAAATAACTAGTGTCACCAAGTTTTATTCAAAATAAGCAAAAATAGCACAGGATCTACTTCATAGGTCTGAGCATTGGAGTGAGAATATAGAATGCCTGATGACTTTTGTAGGTGAGAGCAAAGGGCAGAAGGACACCAGCAAGAGGGAGAAGAGAGGAATAGATGAGAGAAAATTATGAAATATTATCATTTAAAGGGGATAGAAGTCATATTAATACAACAAGCATTGCAAAATGAATTGACTTTATCTATTATTACTGTGCATACTTAAATATGGAATAAATTATGGGCAAAACCCAGAAGATAACACAGATATCATATTGATTGGTAGTGGAGCTAAAATAAATCTTTTGTTTTGGAATCTGCTGTGATTCTAGTTAATATAGTGGTGAGACCTTAATTAAGGTACAAAATAATGTGAATCAGAATAATGTGATGTTTTATCCCTTTCTTCCTATTGCTGAAGATATTTATGCAAAATAAAGTCACCTATGATAGCTTGAAAAACCTAGTACAGTAGTACAATGGGTCCTTACCTTCAAATGGGGTATGCTAATAACTGCTGAATGAGAGAATGCGGAGAATTATACTTATTCTACATGGGTGACATATCATCAAGCTTGAGTGTACAAATGGGAATGCACATATGCCCCCATGAAGATACCCACTACTGCTTACTAGAGGAGAAAACAGAGGAATTCTAGAATATTTACTGTGTGAGAAGTAACAGCAATACCTTCCTATATTTATCTACTTAAATGTTAACCCTAAAAAACTGAAACCTGTCCAAATTTTTCTGAAATCACAAATTTGAGCCAGGCTGTTCTTAACTTAGCTTCAGCCCTCTTACTACTCATTCAAAGAAGATGTGAAAACCTCTCTCTTGTACTCCTCCAAGATGGGTGGCAAAAAGTAAGCACAACTCTATAGGAAAAAGTCATAAACTGACTAAATTTTGGGCTTTGCAAGTGCCTTTCAAAGTTCAAGTGTTGAGAGGCAGGGCCTTGACTTTATGAATGGATCAGTATAGCTATTGCAGGAGTAGGTCACTTGTTACAAAACTGGATTCCTACAAAATGGTGAACTTGGCCTGTGTGCCTATTGCAGGGAGGCATGCTCTTGAGTGTGCCAGTGTTCAGCAGCTCTGAGGCGCATCATGCTTGATGGGATTCCCTGTTTCTATGCTCTACCATAGAATAATGAGTCAAGAAGGCTCTCACCAGATGTGAGCATCTGGGTCTTAAACTCCCCCACCTCTAGAACTGCATAAAATAATATCTGTTACATAGAAATTACCTAGCCTAAGTTACCTACTCTGTTAATAACAGTACAAGATTGAGAAAGACTAAAGCCTGTTGCAGCCTGTGAACACAGATCCAATTCGTCAGAGATTAGAGATCTAAGGGTATCCCAGTGTCATATACCATGTACTTTAAAATACAAGAGGAGCATATGTGTCTGACACTAAGGAACTTTGATGAAGGAAAGATACGTTGGATGTACACATGTGGTAATTTGCAAGTGTAAACCAAGCCCTTCTTATACAAAACACACCTGTCCTGGATAAGGGGCACTTATACTTGCCCTCACTTCTTTTCTCAAGCATATTTTCAGTTTGTGGGCCTTCTTTTCAAGAGGTGCTGCCAGGACTGAAATCTCAGATGACCTCCCAAAACAACAGAGGTTGTTCCTGACAGATCTCATTAGCATCATGCCTTATAGGCTTTTCCATTTAGAAACAGAACTATGGACACCTCAGAGATGAGTTATTAAAAGGAAAAAAACACCAATGTAGAGGCTAAAGATAGTCAATGTCTCTCCATTGCCAGTTCAGAGATGTTTTGCAAAAGCACAGGTATCTTTCCAAATATATAGACTTCCTGTGCCTCTCTGTAGGCAAGGTGATAATGAGCTCAATAATGGCTTGACTCAAAAGGTGAACAGATACCACAACAAAAAGGACATCATATTTTATTATTTCACCAGAAAATTCAGGTATGCCTATGCTAGAATGCCAGAGAAATCAGACCAGGACCACCAAAACATATATATTTTACCTCTGAGGACAGAATGTAGAGGCCTGGCTTTCCAGGCTTGCTTCCAAGGACTCTGATTTTGGAAATTTGCTCATGTAAACATGCAAATGCTTCTAGATATAATGTCCAGATGAAGAGTTTCCAATAATTCCCTCACAAAATGGGTCAATTCTTCACTTGTGAATGGTCTAAAGCACCATATCTTTTGTTTAATAACCCATTTATCCTAATTTACTTTTTAAGTGTTTTGTGCTCTGGGCCAGACTTAAAGTGATCAGAACACAGGGCAAGAAAAGCACACGGCTGATGTGAGCAGACAGATGCCTGTAAGTTGAGGCTTCTTTAATCTATCCATATACTTTAGGCAATTAGAGACTTTTTGCTGTATTATTACCACTGCACAGTGGCTTTAGGATTTACCTCCATAGGCTTTAGAAGAAAAACCCTGGGACTACTAAATGGCATAAATCTTATAAATGCTTTTGAATGACATTTTAAAATCAGTCATAAAGCAAAACACTCAGCTATGTAATAAGAACAAAATTACATTTTAAAAAATGAGTAGTGGGAAGATTCCTTTAGGAATAAACCTGTACAACCAGCTTTTCCTAGTAGTAAGATATATACTGGAAATGTGTCAGCTTTATTAAAAGTAAAATGGAGAGAGTGAGAAGAGGTATGGAGTATTCACTGGGGGTGTGTGGAAATGCATATAATGATGAAAAATAAAGCTAAAATTATACATACAAATTATGTTGCTGATGTAATTTGTTGTTGATAATACCATTTTCACTAGCAAGAATTCACACGGATATACACACATACACACAACTATAATAGCATCAGAACCTTGCTGTTTTCTCACTTTGTTACTAGTGTTTTAAATTAGCTTTCAGCATTTTGCACCTACCATCAGTGGTCAGACTTAACTAAGTTACCCATACTCTGAACAGATGTGTAAATTCTTCATTGGGAAGTTACTAAACTCCTTTTCCAAATCATTAGGTTGTAGTGAAATAGAAGTGAGTTTACAGAGTTCTGTAGAGGTCCACCTTAGGAGAAAATGTGTCCTAAAATTCTCCACATGCAACCTTCTGTTATGAAGGCCAATTATAAATATCCTTTAAAGTATACTGGTTAGAAACCCTGTTTAAACCTTCTAACAGGGGAGATTCCTATAACCTCGGTTGAAGAATGATTCTGTACTATGGAATGTTGTCCTATTTAAATGAACATGCAGCTATTGAAGAGATAGATGTGGGGAAGAGAGGGTGGATGGAAACATCCTCTTATGCAGTCAGATGTGCTGAATCATCCCTGGTGACCAGTGGTGTGACAGATGTCACAGTTAGGTCACACTCATACCACACTTTGTTCAAATGTCTCTCAAATTTTTCTCTTGTAAATTCCAGCTGGGTAGGGAATGTCCCTCTTGTCATTTCTATTTCAGATAAGCTGGGGTTGTGACATTATTCTTAAAATTTGTCATATTGTAAATAGGTATGTCAACATCTCTTCAGGATGTTGGAGTAGCACCAATGTTTAGGTGCTGTGCATTCAAATGCTGTTGTCACATGGAAGATATTTATTTAGTTTCACATCAGCAGTGGGTGAGATTTAAGACTGAGCACCTGGGGCAGATAAATGAAGTAATAGTGGAAAACTGCAAAAGGAGACTTGTTTGCAGACAAGGATTACATGGTGTACTGAGGCTCTGATCCTGGGGTGGTTGCTTTCCATGAAGGTGCAGTGGGATGGCTTAAATCAGCATAGTAGGACATTAAAAATCCAAACTGAAAACTATCACATACTACTAGACTATGGAATGTTCACTGAACTGGAACTATCACTAAAAACCTGTTTCTCTCTTTTCTTCTCTAGGTAGACTATAAGCATCTGCCATCTCTGACTCTAATAAATATAAACAATCTGATGTGTGTGGCCCAGTTTTGAGAGGGGAGATAAATGGAACCCAAGAAAAAGCTACTAACCAATGCAACATGAACAGCAGACACTAGACTACTCCCTGAAATCAGCCCATATTGCCTGACTCATTTATTTCTCTCCTTTTAGCCTTGGGCAAGAAGAGAAAAGAAATGAAATGACTCAATTAATTCTCAGAGGCAGAGAATAAAGCAGAATGGAACAAGGGATAAGACACGAGAAAATCTCCAATCTCATGGCTCATTGAGATCAGCTTCCACTCCTTTGTGCAGAAGGAAAAAATGACGAGAGCTTCTAGGACTGAACTGAGTGGCAGAAGCTCTGACACCTGCCCCAACTTAGTTCATTCTGCTGTTTCTTTGCTCTACTTCTTACGGCTTCAAATAGGCCTTCCTGTGGAGGAAGCATTAAGTCAGATACTGTTACATGTCCAAACAAAGGAGGGTCTCTTGGGAAGTTTCATACAAAATGGTCTCTATCATCTGAGGACTAGAAGCATTCTACAGTATTTGTGTGTGTGTTGTTACATTTTGGAGACTTTTATGTCCCTGTAACTCTTTAAAGAATCCAAGATTACAGTTGGTATTAATCCGTCTAATAAGGACAGTCCTCTGTCCTCAAGCTTTTGAGTTAAATCTCATGGAACCTATAACTAAAAATTTTGCTTATTGAGTTCTAGTCTTTGTATATTAATTGAAGTATTAAAACAATGGGATACAACAGATCAAATTTTTAATTTTAGTTCCTTGTCTCAGACTTAATTTTGAAGCCTTAAAATATGCAGAGAATTGCTTCTCCATACTCTTACAGCTGTTTTCAATAGATTTAATTATCCTCTGTAGCACACAGATACCACTTCTGGCTAGTAGCACTCTCAAATAAATGCCTTCCAAATTAGTGTTGTTGAGTTCCTAAGACTGATTAGGTCCTTCCTGGTCACTGCATGCCTGCCAGTGCTTACACCGGATCTCTCTACAGAGCTGAGAGATGGTAGTAGAAGTCTTTGGGCTCATTAGGTGTTCATTAGTGTCCAGAGACTATCTATCTTGAATGAGTCTACAAACAGTGATGCCACCTCTAATGACATGCTTGGATTTCAGTGCAAAATACTTTTGACTGGCTTCTTAGTATTCGGGCATAGCTGGAAATGTTTGACTTTTTAGATAAAAAATCATGAATTTTTCCATTTCCTTCCTGGGTTGGTTCCTTGAACAATTCCTTCATGTCTTTAATGAAATAATAATGCATTGTTTCAGTCATTAATAACAATAATTTTTATTAATGAATTATTGTGTATGTGTGCTTGTATAAACTATTCTTGGATCTGCCACAGTGAGTCACAAGTGAAAGTATCCTCATTTCTCTGCAATATAGTTCCTTATGAGGGTCTTTCTTTGTATGTGAAATAACTTTAAGAGCAAAAGGGATGGGATAGATAACACAGTAGGACTTCTAATAAACTATAACAAAGTTACAGTTATAGAGTTGAGTAATTCCAGATAAGAATGTTGTGGGACTCTGTTTGAATTATGTTACTAAAATGTTCAGTCTTCTAGGTTTTGAGGACAATGTCATATGCTATATGCATGAAGAGGTTTTAATTCATATATCAAACTCACCAACATTCTGACTTGGGTATATACTGTAACACATGAGTGCATGAGTACTTCCTGCCATTGAATTCCTTCTGTCAGAAAGACATTCTCTCTCTTTTTTTTTTCAGCAGTGTTTGCATCGACACACTTATGTTAGAATTAGGACATGTACTAGCAGGATTTTGCTTTCAGATGAAGGTTTTAAGATGTTTTGGATACAACTTGAGTTTAAGAATCTTTTTCTTTCAAGTTTGGGCATTATCTCTATTCCTCCAGGGCAAATGATCCAAATACATGCATGCTTATTGTATTTTTTTATTTTCCTACTGATGTATTAGGCATTTGGAGGACAGACACTGAAGTTGCAACTCATGTTATCATGGCTTCTACTTCAGTGATATTCATGCCTTAATGAAAGAATGCAAAATGTTATTACAATATTATGCAACAGATTAGATTTGTTTCTGTGGGTTTTTACTGCTTTATTCTTTTTATAATTGTACTGCTATCTTATGGAGCTCCTGGTAAACTCAAAGTATATATTCACATAGCAAAGTCAATAATTAATGGAAAGTATATGATAAAAAATTCGCACTTAGAAAAATATTTATTGAAAACAAATATATACACATATGCAACTATCTGGGAAGACACTTGGTTCCTTAGGTCCAGTGGTTTGGTTGATATGCACAGAAACATGGAGGAAGTTCATATGCAAGGCACTAAGCACAAAGGTAGACTACAGTAGCCTTCAGCCTCACCTAGCTCTACAGAGGGAAAACAAAAAAGGTGAAGCATAAATTAATCATGGGACAGAAGCATAAGTTTTGGGTTACACAAAATAATTTCAATACAACATGAGGAGGCAAATCTTTCACTCACTTCTGCATAACTGTAATGCTGTATCTGAAAGTAGCAGGGACATCTGGATCTCTGCAGCACCTGAAAGTCTTATTGTTTTCTCAATATCAGAGGCATGACATGAATATCTCTCTTGTTATAAAACATAGTACAAGGTATGGAGCAAGAGGAAGGCACTATTTACAGGCCATTTTTAATATTTAGGAGTCTTTTTTTGTTTTGGTTTGTTTTAGATAATGTCTCACTGCAAAGCACTAGCTGGCCTGTAACTCATGCTTTAGACCAGGCTGACCTGGAAACCTCCACCTGTCTCTCTCCCAAATACAGATATTAAAGGTATGTGCCACTATGCCTGGTAATACTCATTTATTAAATGATAGTTCATTTAGAATAACTTTTAATACATAGTAAATGAACATTAAAGTCCTTGGGTATTGCTTTCTTATCTTCTTTAACAATACCCTTTAGGATAAAGTGTGCAGTAATAAAGGTAAATTTACACAAAGTGGGGAAACGCAAGAGAAGAAAGTGTCTGGATTTGTAGGCATCTTCCATAAACTATGAAGACTTTTAGAAAATCCAGAATAATCTCTTTGATAGCTTTGCTAAATACCATGTAAGAACACAGTGGGCAGTCACAGGCCAGTTTGGCTCTGGTGCATGAGAGCTCAGCTTTTCTTGCCCAGTCACTGTTGCCATCCATCATCAGCCAATGCTTATGATGTTGAAAAAGGCTTGGAAAATACATGAGGTCCTAGCAACAAAATTAATTCTTTGAACCTCAGGGAAGTGGTAAAATGGCAAAATACTCCAAAGCTTGAGTTTGACTATTGCTGTACCATTTAGTAGATGTATGACCTCAGGTAAGTAACTGCACCTTTCTGTGACTCTGTGTTTAAGGCTCATGTGAGAAACTCTGTGGGAAAACTCTTACAAACCAGAATAGTTAGTATTCACTAAGTTTCTGACACCTGAATTGTTATCATTTGTGTAGATGTTAATGCTCATTGGCTTTTCATTTATTCTTCATTGTTCATCCCACAAATCACCCATGCAGATGCACAAAACCAACAGAGAAAAAGTAAATCCCGAGGCTGTCGTTAATTAGTACAGAATCCTATAATCACGTGTGAGATCCCTGGCTCTGTTGATTTGACAGGAGTAATCTTCACCGTGTTTTCTGCCCCAGAAAAAAAGAGGGTGAAGAAGCTGTGTCTGGCAGTAGAAGGTAGCACATTTCATCCCTGCTGTGCTTGGTCTGGGCACTCAGCTGGAATGGACTGACTTGATATTGTTTTTCCTATACCTAAAAAACATATTTTCTAATGTTTCCACACCTTCATCCCAGTATGAGATGCATGATGCTCTTGTTACATGGAGAGGAAGCAGAGCCTTGCTCTTGTCTCTGAACTGCATTCTCTATCACGATGAAAAGTACAGAACTTACCTAGATAGAATGTTATACTCCCTGAGCTTGGCTGTATTATGCTCTTATAATGGAATGCACTCCAAATTCTATGCTGGCATAAGCACCTGATACTTTAAGAGGCTGTTCTTCTAAAGTCAAAGCTTGTTTTTTCTGCATTTGAGGAGGAGAATTCACCCACACGTAACATATAGATAAGTTTAGGTTAGAGTACTGGTATGGAAGATGAACCTTCCAAAAATCCAAGATAGGTTTTCTTTGCCAATACTAAGACCAAAGCATAAATTATTGTATTTTATGTGAATTTCTAAAGTGTTTTTAAGAATAAAATATGTATTTAAATATAAAATATTAAATTGCAAATTAATTTTGACAATATGGGCATATGTATTCAGTAACAACAGATCAAGTAACTGAAAATTGCCTATATTGCCCAAATCCCTTCTGCTGGTTAACCCCCCCACACCCAAACAGAAGTAATAATTACTCTTATTTTATCAGCAGTTAGCCTTAGCTTTCTCTTCAGTCTCATTAAGTGGAATGATGCTACATTTATTACTTATTGTTTTTGAAATTAAAATATATCATTTTCCCCCTTCCCTTTCCTCTTTCCAACTCTTACCATGCATCCTCTCTTGTTCTTTCTGGAATTCATGGTCTCTTTTTCTTTAATTGTTCACACACACACACACACACACACACACACACACACACACGACTCTTAAAAACAATCAGCTCAGAATGACACCAACAGACAAGCTAAAATGGAAGTGTGAAAGTGACACCCAATCCTCAACAAAGAACTACAAGAAATTAAGGAATATTAACAGCAGGAAAAATAGTCTTCCTCAGGGAAGAGCCCACCCACCCAAAATGGATATTTAAACCAAGAGGTCAACCCTGAAGTCATATGCTGTGGAACAATCTTTTCATATAATGTGAATATCTACTACTCTGATTGGTTAGTAAAGAGCTAACTGGCTGATAGCTAGGAAGGAAAAGGTTAGGTGGTGCTTGCAGACAAAAAGAGAGTTTGGAGAGAGAAGGCAGAATTGCCAAGAGAGGCAGAAAGAAGCAAGATGAATATGTCTTGCTGAATAAAAGGTACCACCATGTGGTAGAACATAGATAAGAAATGGGGGTTAATTTAAGTTGTAAGAGCTAGTTAATAACAAGTCTAAGCTACTGGTCAAGCATTTATAATAATATGTCTAATAATATGTCTCAGTGTAGTTATTTGGAAGCTGGCTAGTGGGACAGAAAACTCCACTTGCAATCATATTCATACATGTATTATTTTTTCCAGCCTTACTTCTATAGCTAATTATTGGAATGGGATTCATCTCCAAGTATGTGCTCATAGCTTGAGTTTGTTCTTTTTTACTATGGTACAATATTCCACTCTTTAAGTATGCTATAAATATTCTATTATCTATTACCTGTGCTTATGTTGTTTCTAGCTTAGGTCTCTTATACATAGTATATAGACAATTTTACATATTTTCTGGTGCATATGTAAATGCACTGATGATTTATACAATAGCTTCCCATTATCTGACAAGATTAGCTTTCAAATTCTCTAGTGAATGCCTGAAACCACAAATAGAACCTTCTCGACACATATGCAAAATGTGTGTGCACAATGTAATATATATATAAAATTCTACACAAGATACTATATATGTAATTTATAGTAGTTAATTTCTAAATCAGGCATAGTAACACAATCAGAAATTGACCCGTACTAAAATAGAACAGCTATAATAATATACTGTAGTAAAAGCTATTCAAAGCTGAGTACTTATTTCTGAAAATTAATAGTTTCATATTTCTAGATCTTATTCAGTTGTAGCTAATTCAAACCATGAAAAAGTAGAAAGCTGTGAGTCAGAGGTAACCTGAAGAACTTGCTGTTTAACATGTCTCCAAAGTGGCAATGCAAATTCACCTGCCATCAAGCATTGCAAAGATGATTGGTTACTTTACATTCTCTGCAGCTTAATTGTCAGTCTTTTAACATAGACTTTTCTGAGAGTATGCAGTAATTTTATTATAGTTATTACAGCTTTAATTTGCATTTCATTGATATGCACTGATATTAAGACATTTTAAATTTTTTACTTTTTGTGTATGAGTGTTTTCCTTGCATTTATATCTGCACACCATATATGTGTCTGGTACCCACAGAGTCAAGAAGGTGGCATCAGATCCTCTGGAACTAGAGTTTCAGTTGTTTTTGAGCCATCATAATCCTGAGGACTGAATCCGAGGCAAGAGCAGTACATGCTCTTCACCACAGCCATCTCTCCAGCCTCCAATAACGACAATACTTACAAGCCTATTGCCTACTAGGACACCATCTTTGAAAACTTTCTAAACTAGCATTTTTTCATTTTAACTAAACTGTTCATAGTGTTCTTATTTATTTGTAGTATTATTTACACTTTTCTAGTCACAAGTCTTTTATTTCAACTATGTGTTAGCATATATTTACCCACTAGGGAATTTCCTTTTTATTTTCTGCATAAGGTTATAAAGTACAGAATTTTTTACTGGAATGGAGTCTAACACAATTACATTTTCCATCACACTTAGTAGATTTTGTTTGCTGCTTTACAAACCTTGACCTGAATCATGAAGATACTTTCCTTTGTATTTTACCACAGTTGGTTTTATGTTTCAAAATTATATTGATAATATAATTAGAATTATTTTGTGTATTATATGAGAATAAAAATCCGTGCATTCCTATATGATTACATAATATATACACAATTTATTGCAAATATTACAGTCTGTTGAAATTATACACACACATATATACACTTATATACTACAAACATGTGTTTGTGTTCTTATCTGTTCATTTCCTACTTGGTTTTTGCGTGGATATTTATATAATAAATCTATTCATAACTCATCTGACTTCAGTTTTTTAATTTACTATTTAGTGGTATGTATATACACATGTGCATACACATACCACAACCTGTTTGTGAAGGTCAAAAGACAACTTGCCGATGTTGATTCTCTTGTTTTACCACAAAAATCCCAAGGATTGAATTAAGTCATCAGGCTTGGTAGCAAGCACCTTTATTAGCCAAACAAATCATCCATCCCTAAATCATGCAAATTCATGAAGCATCTTTCAGATTATTTTTGCTATTCTTTATTGTTTAGCTATTGAATTCTTACATATTTCATGATAACTGCTTAATATTAACACAAAAAAGTATTGGAAACTTTTATTAGGATTGCCTTGTACTGAGGTTAATATGGAGAAAATTGACATCTTAATATTGAACCTCTTCATCCATGGTCATGATACAGTTCATTGTTCATTTAGGGTTATTTTAAAACTTTTCAGATGCATTGCAATTTCCAGGGTAGAACTAATTGAAAATAAACTGTCATATTTGTCTGCAAATATTTGTTGAATTTTGATGCCACTATAAATTACCCATAAGATTAGATTTGTGTAAGGCTTCCCACCATAGGGAGATCTTTCCATTTTCTGACTACCCAAGGGAGGCCTTACCTCCTATGAGGAGTGGATGGGGGGGGTGGCGGGAGGTGAGGGGGAGTGGGAAAAGGGGAGGGAGGAGAAACAGTGGTTGGTACGTAAAATGCAAAAAAATATATTAAATAAAAATGGAATACTGTAGTGGATAGCCATCCCAGCATTGGCCTGGAAGTTCCAACCCCCATTGAGGCTTCGGTAATGGTCACGCCCACAAGGCAGGGCAGAGGAGGAAGCGGAAGTCGAAGGATGGGGAAGAGGTCTGGCCCTTGGTTCCCGGACCCTGGACGCTGGAGGTAGACTGAGCAGAGTTCGCCAGAGAACACTGCCAGACTGCGCTGTACCTTTGCCAGACCCTGCAACCTACCCCTTCATTTGTAAGTTAGCCCACAAAATAAACCTCCCTTTTAACTACATGGAGTGGCCTTAATAATTTCCCCAATAGAATACATAATAAAATCATGGTATACATTAAAAATTAAAAATATTAGGTTTTCTCAATCATTGTCTCTTTTTTGTGACCTAAACTGTTTCTCTTATTTCTATCTACTCAGCCTATTTTCAGATGAGGGATCTAATACTTAATATCTGATATATTAGAATATATATTATAATGTGGCATATGAACTATCAAAATTATCAGGGAAAACTCAGTGTGAAACAGATAATGAATGAATTCATCCTGATGATTTTTTCCATCTCTCCAGAAAAGACCACAGCTTCCCAGCCTTTTTGGAAAGTTCTTTCTTTACCCCTCCTCTCTCCTAAAGTTTGCTTCTCTTCTCCCTTTTTCTATCTCATTCTCTCTGTGTGTTTGGTTTGCTACAAGCTAATCAATCTCAGCCAGAAGCAGAGGATCCCAGATAGTTTACATTGATAGGAATAATGCTACTTGGCCTAGAATGACTTGTGACTTCCTAATTTTAATAAGGAATTTTTAAGAATCAGTTCATAAAAGCCTGGGAAAAGTCCAAGGCAATGACTTGAAAGATTAAATTAAAATAAAATACTGATGATTTTGCTACACACACACACACACACACACACACACACATACATATATCACCCTAAATATATACATAGAATCTACTCAATCTGTACATTACTTGTATGTACAATTAAAGAAACAAAGAAACAAAGGCCACACATTTGAATATGAGTAACGGAGGTATATGAGGTGGGTTGGAGAGAGAAAATGGAAGGGTGAAATGATGTAATTACAATCTCAAAAATAACAGGAATTATAAGAAAAATACATATGGTTTTGATTAAACATAACAAAACAATCCTAAATTCTTCATCTTCCCCTCCAGTCACACTCCAAATCCTCTGAATTCACTTTTCCAACTCTTACTCCTTGTCCTGGTATTAATTGCTCACTTTTTGGAAAGACTGTGTGTAACTGTAAATTACTTATGAATGAGTATTCTTAAGTTCCAACACAATCAACTTAATGAGAATGTGCATAAATGGCCATGTGTGTGCTAAGCAACTTTGCATATTAAAGACAGAGGGCACTGGCTGTCAGAAGAGTAAGCTGGAAGTCAACCTTGTATACTTCGGTGCTGATTTCATTAATTCATTTTAAATCCTGTTATCTTCATCAAGGTCAGTAGGATGCTACCTGAATTTTAGTATGCAGAAAAATGTGGTTGAAGACATGATGATAGCCAAGTTTAACAACTGACGTAATTTATTTAATACATTTATTCTTAGAAACGATCTACCTAGTTCCAAGATGACAAGTGTGCCTTTGTAAAGTCTAAGTACATAGAACACATTTTTCTTTTATTCACCACCTACATAGTCAGAAATTTCAGACAAACACATTTGTCAAAGAGTAATCAGTGCTCATAATGATATCCTCGTTGTGATACCAAGACACAAAGTCTCAACTGTGAAAGACATTATACTAATTTATAACAGTGCTGCATTTGATCAGTATATTTAACTATCCTGTTGCCTTAGGAAAGAAAAGCAATGATGGTAGGCTGAGAGAGGCAAAAGCACATCCTTTTTTCACTTGGTTAAGTCTGTGCTAAAACTTTCTGTGGAAACCATTCACACACTTTGAGAATGTACTCTCTTAACAATGCCGATAAGAGAGTTAGATCCAAAGAGAGCCAAGGATGTAAAGGAGTGAAAACCAATTTGCAGTAATGGAAAGAAATTGGAGAAAGTGTCAGGGAAAGAGAGATGATAACATCAGACATGAAGCTGAAAGTAGAACAAAACAACAAAACTACTTGCAACTAGAACTTGAGAATGTGAACAAGGATATTTAAACAAAGCCATGATTTGCTCAGAATATCACTTGCCCTACCAAGCAGAGAACAGACAGGAGTCAGCCTTACCTCTTCTAGTTGCACCATGAGAGTGACATTGTGTCCTTGTTCTGCTGTCAGTTTTCCATCTGCTGTGACGATCCGGAGCCCACGAGGCGCCTTCCCTGGACACTTCTGTGGTTTGGCAGTATACTGTTCTCTCACCCCATCAGTACAGTTATTGGAGACCACCTTCCTATACCTAAATTTAAAAAAAAAAAGTCACAAGTCATACATCAGTTCATATAACTCATATTACTGAAATTTTAAACTAGACCTATATTGTAGCATGAGGATCAATAACTTCCTAAATGCCCACAATTTATGTTGCTAGCCGGACTTGGGATGATTCATAGAAAGCCCCTGTTATTGTTTAAATGTAGAATGTCCTCCATAGGCTATTTGTATGAATATATGGTCCCCGCAGGTGGTCCTGCTTTGGGAGGTGGAACTCTTTTTCAGGCTGCCTAGTTGGAAAACTCTCACTGAGGGTGAGCCTTAAAGCTGATGGAATTCTTTGTTTCTTGATCAATCAAGGTGTGAACAAGCTGCTACTTGATCCTACTGCCATTTATTCCCTGACACGAGGAACTATATCTCTCAACCTGATAACAAAAACAATGCTCTCTTACCTTAAGCTGTTTTTATTATATATTTTGTTACAAAGACAAAGAAAATAATGGACATGACACCCAACATCAGGAAAAACAGACCAAGAAAAATTCTACCTCCAATTAGCATTTTCATGGACTTTTAAAAACTATAGCTTTATTTATTTGTTTGTTTGTTTCTTGTGTGTGTGTGTGTGTGTGTGTGTGTGTGTGTGTGTGTGTACATGAGTGTATGTATGTGCACCACAAGCAAGCACCTGTGGAGACCAGAAGAGGGTACCTAATCTCCTGGAACTGGAGTCACAGCTCGTTGTGAGCCACCTTTCTAGCTTGCCATAAGCTTCTTTCAGTCATCTACTCAAAAGATGAATCATTTCTTCATTGGGAGCTGTGAAATATGCACAGAGGTGAAAGACATGGTCTTTAGTGTCACTATGTTAATAAGCAGTTGAAGATACATCTGGAGCAACAGGGGACCTCCAACCCTTTCACTAGCATTAAGATCACTGTCCCTGTCCGTTGTCATGGTGTATTGTCATGTCTGAGGGTTTTGAACACCAGTTTAGGTATTCATGAATATAGGTTGGCATTAAAAATAAGAGAGAAAGAAAATCAGGGCAGGTGAGAAAGATTGAAAAAATGGAGTAAGGAAAGAAACTCCAGTGTAAGTATTAGAAAATGGGAGCATTCTGGTACCAGCAAAGGTGGGAAGAAATTGATCAGCAATGTCTTCTGAGATAATTATGACACCTCAGTGTGTTTAACAGCATCAAAGCTTCCTCCATGTTTCACCAGCAAAGCTCTGTGCAAATGGAAGGTGGTGAGGATTTTTAATTACTTAGTTTTTAAACACACCTGTGGCTCTGCCTTGGCAAGCAGCTATAGAAGCCTGGGCTCTTCATCATCACTGGCATCATCAAGGACAAAACTCTCCTTTTGTTTGCTGCTATTTTGACCAATCATCACTCAGGCTTTCCCAAATCCTGTAACTACAGGACTCTGCTTAAATCCAAAGCATGAATCTATCCCTCTGGGAATCTGCCACAGAGAAGACTATTGGCGATTTTTTTTTAATGCTCATTAAAATCCATTCTGAAACCATTATATATCTTGGATGAAAATGGCATCACATTAGCCCTACCAGACCTGTCCCTGAAATTTAGAAGAAAATTGTGTAGAAATACAGAGTTAATTTACTCAAGTAAGCACACACCTGCTTTTTGCATCATAGAATGGTTCTATTTTGATCTCAGCAGCTGTCCCTGGCTCTGAGTTACATAAATGAATAATGCATTTAATATGTTATTAAATGGGGCTGCTATCTCCATAATAACAAGGCAACTTATGATTATGTTGGACCTGAGGTCTGAATATTACAGGGATGCATTTAGTTGGTAAAGCATTCTTTAATCTGCCACAAAGAAAAGTGCTTTGTAATGGCAAGGGAGTCTTTTTTACAATTACTGAAAAGGAAACATTCTGTAAATGTGCCTTTGATATTACCTGTGGCTCATCAGTAGACAGTGTCTTATTACTCCAACAACCCCAGTTCCAGCTATTCTCTTCCTTCCCATCTTGAAATGCCTCTCTAACCTTCTACTTTGCACTCACACTTTCCTCGATTTTTACTTTCTATGTTGCCTGACAGTCTTAGAAGAATAAGGTCATATATTTTCTTTGTGAAACTAAAACTGGAAAGAAACAGCAAAAGCAGCTACAGTCCACAATTTTTCAATTTAATATTTGTCCTGTATGTTTGTGGTTACATTAGTGAACTGCAGATGTTTAGAGCCTATATAATAACATGACATTATTGCCTAATCTTAGCATATCTCAATTTGGTGTGTCTTTATTCTTTGAATCTATTTTTAATTGATAGAAAAAACTTTATATTTGTGGGCTATAATATCATGCTTTGATCTATGGAGACGTAGTAGAAATATAACCAAGATAATAGCTAAGTCCAGTATTTCACCAACATATCTAATCTTTTGTAGCAAGAATGTCAAAATTGAGGATTTTCTTTTTAATGTTTATATCCATGGACAAACCTTACTCTTACCTTTAATCAGAGAAGCCGCTCCCCTTTTCCCCATTGAACTCAAGTGATTGTGAGGCAGACTCATAGATGTACTAGGTGCTAGGAATAAGTGGCAAATGAGTGCTTGACTCTAAAGTAGACCTTTGTGATATCCCTGTAAGTCTCATAGAACACTGTAGAAGTCTGAAGGAATGTAAGAGCTAGAAAACAGGACTTCAAAATGCTGTCTTCATGCAAAATAAACCCACCTAAATCACTAACTCACATTAGCTTCTGGTGTCTGCACTGTGTGCATTCAACACTTGGGTATGGATGGAAGAGGGACATTGAAGGCCCTAGCTCTAATTATGTCTAATAGATTCAGGAAAAGAGGGCACCATTGCTTTGCAATAAATACCTACTGACTCTATGGATAGATAACAACAACAACAATAATAATAATATGTAACTCTAATGGATAGTTCTAATCCAGTGGCCAGTCAGATAGATGATCCTGGTCAAACTAAATGGGTCATAAATAAAACCCAAAACTCATGGATTTGAGAAGGGAGTTGATGGAGATTGTAAGCAAGATTGGTAAGGTTTTGATAAAGGGAAGGGAAGGTGGAAGGAGAGAGTAATATATAAAATGTATATATGTATGGGACGGTTTAAGAACAAAATTAATCAGTGAAAAACTAGTTTCAAGAATATTTTAAATCTGTAATATGTAATTACTAACTATGGTCAACATGCAGTGCAATGGATCGCTACAACTTGTTTCTTCAAACTATTTAAAACTTTGGGTGCTTTGATTAACATTTGCTTTTTGTACAACTTTTTTTTTACCCCAGAGCTGAGGATTGAACCCAGGTCCTTGCACTTGCTAGGCAAGTGCTCTACCACTGAGCTAAATCCCCAACCCCTGTTTGGAACCTTGGGCTTACACAGGGACACTTTGCTCAGGCTGGAAGGAGGGGACTGGACCTGCCTGTGCTGAATCCACCAGGTTTAAATGAATCCCCAGGGGAGTCTTGACCCTAGAGGAGATGGGAATGGAGAGGAGGGGCTGGGGGAAAGGTGGGGGCGGAGGCAGGAGGGGAGAGGACAGGGGAACCCATGGCTGATATGTAAAATTAAAACACAAATATAATAATAATAATAATAATAATAATAATAATAATAATAATAAACATTTGCTTTTTAACTATCCCTATATGTTCTCATAGCCTCTGGTAACTAACTTTCTGCTCTCAGCTGCCATGAGATCAAGGTCTTAAGATGTCACAGGTGAAGCAGATCATATAGTGTTTCTGTTTCTGTTTCTGAACTGTTTCACTTGGCATAATATACTGTTGAAAATGGTAGGGGTTCAGTCTCTTGATGAATTGAGAGTTTTTGTGTAGCTCACAATTTGTTTATTAACTCATCTACTGATGAGTGTTTAGCTTGTTTCTCTATTTAGGTCAATTGTGATTTATGCTTTAAGTAATCATGAGAACACAATTTTCCCTTTAGTATCCCACAATGCAGTAATACCATTTCTATGTATACTTGAATTACTTGGGGGAGATTTTATAATTTATGACTATCCATAAAGTGACCATAGGAAATTCTAATCTGAAAACTTTAGACAGCTGTTTGTTTTAATTTTAACTTTCCCTGATGATTTTAACTTGCAGAGGCGAAGACTAGTGTTTTAAAATCAAATTGTTGCATTTAAAATGAAAGCTCTCATGAACTTAAACATGAAAAATTTACATAACCTCTCTAAATCTTTAGCACTTTTTCCTATGACATAGGGACAGACAATTGCAGAATATTTTGGTAAATTTCTGAAAGAATGAAATAACTAAGAAGGTGTACTTTAAACATTCTTAGCACAGAGGCAGGCTGGATGGCTCAGTGGGCAGAGCATTTTCTGTAAGCATGAGGACTTGAGTTAGAATCTTAAGCACCCATGCCAAAAACAGGCACGAGTTCACCTACTCAGTCTGCTACCCCACTGACAGGGGCTCACAGACAACTGGGTCTAAGAGCGCAGTAGAGACAGATTAGCTGTAATGAAGTGATTCCAGTTCAGTGTAGACCCTGTCTCAATGCAATAGAGGAGAGAGAAACAGAACGAAGATGCCCAATGTCTTGCTCTGGCCTCCACATGCATTTGCATAAGTAGATAAACTACACACTCGTGTGAATATAATATACCCACACACACCCACAGGCACGCACACACACACCATAGCAATATTGTTTTGGGAATTATCAATATAAAAATATCAAAAGCTAGTAAAAGGTTATATATATATATATATATATATAATATTAGCTATTCTTTTTTAAAATGGAAGTCTTTATTGTAAAGACCATCTTAAGATCAAATCCAATCATGTCTATATTTCAAAAAATCAAAATTTCTATTCAAGATGTTCACATTCAAAAAAAAGTCGAGGTTCAAAATAAAGGTCCATAACTTGATCCTATCCTTGGTTTTCCTTGCTTCAGCTTTTTCTGTTGCAGAGGACTTCCTATGCTAGGCAGTGAGAGTGCTACCTGACTCCTTTTACCTGTGTTGATCACTCTGAGCAGGATGCTTGATCCCCCTGCCATTCATTCTGAGCACGATGCTCTATCCTCCTGTCATTATGTGACTCATCTTTTAAACTTCAGCTCTAATGTTATGCTTTTCTGCGAACTCACTTCTTTTCATTCGAAGTATTTAATTCATGTAAGGACCAAGGTAAAAGTACAGCTGTAGGTCTTGTTGTCCCCCAGGTGGACTATACTGCCACTAAACAATGATAGCTACAATGCAGTACAAAAATAAAGCAGTTCCAATGATTGGAATGTACTTTGTGCCTTTCCTTGAAGGGTGACTCTAGACTTATTACAGCAGGGAAAACAGCAAGCGTTAGGGAGAGGTCATGAAGGCTAGTGCTGAGTGGAGTCTTTGACAAAGGCTTGAAATATTCCCAGACATTAGGATGGTAGGTACACAAAAAGAAAACAGCAACATGTACATGTTCATGAGTGTAAATGAAAGGATCTATATACTCACAGATCATTGGCATCAGGGAGCTGAAGCTACAGTAGTGTGGCTTAGTAAGCATGACTGACTGTGCTGTTTATTTCATCCTCACGTCTCGAGAGACTGAAGAAAGGCAGTGTGGTGAGGACACAGACTGTTTCTTTCTCTGAGAGTATGGAATGTACCTGGTACCCGGGGTGGCAGAACTTTTTGGCAGCTATTTTCAATATGCATATGCAACCAAAAATGGGCATTTATGCTTTAATTAGGATGTGATGTGACAATGCTTTACTAGTAGTGGAAAGGTGTCCACAAGTTAACAATGATCATTCATAGCAGCCATGACATGTCTATTTAGAAAGAATGGATTTCTGTGTCTGACAGAGGCCTATTTGTTTTTTTGCCTTTGTTTATTTTTCAATACAATAACTCTCATGACTTTTCCTTTAAACCAAGCATTCAGACATAGGAATTGAGGGCTTGATATAAGCCATAGCCAGGTCTAGGTTGACAGTTAGTTTTATTTTTATTAAATAGTATAGAAGCAGATCTCTATTTGGGAAGTAAAAATAATACAGCTTAATTTTGAAGAAAGGTTTGATGAAATAGTTTTTATGGACACACTTAACTAAATGACTTCCTGGAAACAGTCTTGAGTGGGACTCCCCAAATTCACCATCTGAGTCAATTAGTCCAACTAACTCTGATTATGTTTTCCTTCCTCTTGAGCCTAAACAGACCAAATTTTACTTTTGAATCATCCCAACCAGTTAATGAAATGCCAGTAATGAAAGCATCTCAAAATATCTGCTATCGTACCTTTTTTTTCCTAACAGGGAAAGGAGAGACAGATTATGGAGTTGCCCAAAGGTCACACAATGAACTAGCAAAGCCACAGTGTCATAACATCTATGAAGGAATCTGCTATTCCAAGGTTATCAGTGTGGATAGGAGCAGTCACATGAAAAAGTGGGCCTCCACAATGGCAACATGACTCTTATCCATCTCCCAACTGCTATGCTATCCCATGAAAAGATGAAACACCACATTCAAGAGACAACTTCATAGCAGGTAACAATTATTTTGTAACCACTGTGAGTCTACAGGAGTCTTGGCTAGAAAACAGCTAGACAGGCTCCTGCAGGGATCAGTCTGTAAACAATGCAAGTGATTTCCTTTCTGTGCACTTTCAACGCATGCACCACTTGTAAGGCTAATTATTCTCCTTGATGCACACTGGCAAATCTTACAACATCAGGATCCCCACTGGTCACCTGGAATGGTCAGTTGGGACACCCACAATTTCCCCACAATTATACTGGAAATAGAAATTACATGGGAACAGCACATTACTCAAGGTCTGTGTCTATGGCTGGTGGAAAGAGGATTATATTTAGAAACACAATATTTTAAAAATATCTCAGTATACGGTAATGATATGAAAATGATTCTTTTACTTGAATGTATATATGGTGTTTTATCTATGGACCTATTAAATATTTTTTATGTAGATACTTCACTTACATTATTTTTTAAGTTATCCTCTTGAGTAAACAACCTTATTATACATTAAGCAACTAACCGGGAGCAACAGTGTTCATTCCATGAGGGATTAATGGCTCCATAGATAGAGATTTCTATACACATTATTTTGAACACAGCTTGAAATATCTCCAACTTAATATCAAGAAGAAAACTGTCCCTTAAGAAAGTTGCCTAGCTTAGAAAAAAACATCCCATCTCCACTGTAACATGGAATAAGCAATGTCTTAGTAAATTTAACAACTTAAATTTTCAGTATGCTTCCCTTCCTGGTTCCAAGAGTATAAACACATTTATAACCAAATAAGCTTGTGCATTCACAATGTGGAATGCATAGAAACTTTGCTGGAGGGAAAATAAAAAAGGTCAGAGGAGGCTTTAGGGCTATCTGATTATTTACATGCCACAAAAGAAACTGATGAGTGTGGATTTCATTTTATTTGAGACAAAAGAACCTTTCTAAAAATCAAGCAAGCTGGTTATCTGCTCTGTGTGGTGCTGCTTCTGGTTTACAGTGAGTGTTTCATCATGTCCTAATCAGGTGACTTTATGACAGTGTGGTGGCACTTTACTTCCTAATCACATGACTTTATTGGCCTTTGGAGATCCCTATTTCTGGTTTAACAGATGAGAAACTGCAATGTAGATTAAATGTGTCACTGACACAAACACTATAGTGACCATTAAGGATCATGCATGTCTAGACTAACCACTCACAATAAATAAAAGGTTTTTTTTTCTTCTTCTTTTAATCTTCTAGTCTAGAGAAATGATTAGCTGGTAGCTATAGGTGTGATCTGCACTTTGTAATGAATTTCTCTAGGGCTTTAGACAATATGTTCATTGTATAGCACTGCATTTAATCACAATGTAAATAGGAAATTCCCATAGGTTAAGAAACCGAGGCATACAGAAACAAACCATATGCTAAAGATCACAACAAATAACAAGACACCCCTCCTTTGAACTTAATCAAAACTCTTGATCATATTTAACTCTCAGTGCATTTTAGGCAGAGAACCTGTTTCAGCCTCATTGCTTGAATTCTGGCTGTGATAATGTGTGAAAGTTGTAAGAACAAAAGAAGAAAGATACAGGGAGCCAACAGTAGGAAACACAGCAGAGAATTGCTGATGGGCTGCTATACGTGTGGACATTAGAAATCCTGACATCACTGGACCAAACCACAAAGATGGAGGACACCTAGGTTCAGTTTCACTCATTTATTTCACATTACAACCATGTCTTCTATATCCTGGCTATCAGCTGAAAAAAAATGTGAAGCCATTCACCTCTACACAGTCAAGTTGATTTAAAAAAAAAGTTAGTATCTCCTCAAAATAACATTTTTAGTGGGCATAATAATATACTATGCTGAAATTTTCCATCCTGGTGAATTGAATAAACCTTGGATCATTGTTCTATACACAGAATAAAAAGCTTATTCTATATTCTGGATATTAGCCCTTTGTCAGATGTGGGGTTGGTAAAGACCTTTTCCCATTCTGTAGCCTGTTGCTTTGTCTTGTTGACCATGTCCTTTGCTCTACAAAAGCTTCCAAGTTTCAACAGGTCCCATTGATTGATTGTTTCTCTCAGTGTCTGTGCTACTGGTGTTATATTTAAAAAGTGATCTCCTATGCCAATGCATTCAAGACTACTTCCTACTTTTTCTCCTATCAGATTCAGAGTAACTGGGTTTATGTTGAGGTCTTTGATCCACTTGGACTTAAGTTTTGTGCACAGTGACAGATGTGGATCTATTTGTGGCCTTCTACATGTTGACATCCAGTTATGCCAGCACCATTTGTTGAAGATGCTTTCTTTTTTCAATTGTACATTTTTGGCTTCTTTTTCAAAAATTATATGTTCATAGGTGTGCGGATGAATGTCAGCATCTTCAATTCAATTCCATTGCTCCACATGTCAGTTTTTATGCCAGTACCAAGCTGTTTTTATTACTGTAGCTCTATAGTATAGCTTGAGGTGGGGGATTGTGTTGCCTCCAGAGGTTGTTTTATTGTACAGGATTCTTTTGGCTATCCTGGGTTTTTTATTTTTCCATATGAAGTTGAGTATTATTCTCTCCAGGTCTGTGAAGAATTGTGTTGGTATTTTGATGGGGACTGCGTTGAATCTGTAGATTGCTTTGGTAAGATTGACATTTTTACTATGTTAATCCTGCCTATCCATGAACATGGGAGATCTATCCATTTTCTGAGATCTTCTTCAATTTCTTTTTTCATAGACTTAAAGTTCTTGTTATATAGGTCCTTCACTTGCTTAGTTAGAGTTACCCCAAGGTATTTTATATCATTTGTGACTATTGTAAAGGGTGATATATCTCTGATTTCCTTCTCAGCCTATTTGTCTATTGTATATAGGAGGGCTACTGATTTTTTTGAGTTGATCTTGTATCCTGCTATGTTGCTGAAGGTGTTTATAAGCTGTATCAGTTCCTTGGCTGAATTTTTCAGGTCACTCATGTATACTATTATGTCATCTGCAAACAGGGAAAGCTTGAATTCTTCCTTTCCAATTTGTTTCCCCTTAAGAAAGCATCTTCAACAAATGGTACTTATAGTGATAGTTTATTTGTATTGAAATGTGATTTTATTTGTATGTCAATAAAGTTGCCTTGAGGTCAGAGCAAGCCAGAGAAGAAGCTGAGCAGTAGTGGAGCACGCCTTTAATCCCAGCACTTGGGAGGCAGAGCTAGGCGGATCTCTGTGTGTTCAAGGACACAGCCAGCATGGCAGACACACGCCTTTAATCTCAATACCAACCATAGAAGACCTGGAAGTCTGTACAAACAGGCAGTGACGAGGAGGTCATGTGGCTGGGTTTACAACCAATGAGAGAGGAGAACAGAAAGTTTTTAAAGAGACAGGATGCAGAGAAGTAGGTCTCTTGCAGAGAAGAAGAACCGCAGAAGCAGTGAAGGGTAAGGTTTTCCGCTCTTGCTCTGACCTCATGGTTTTTAACTGCAATCAGTTCTGTGTTTCTTATTTAACAAGCCGGATACATCTACAGGTAATGGCATAACTGGATGTCAACATGTAGAAGGTTGCAAATAGATCCATATCTGTCACTGTTCACAAAACTTAAGTCCAAGTGGATCAAAGACCTTAACATAAGTCCAGTTAGTCTGAACCTCATAGAAGAGAAAGTATGAAATAGTCTTGAACGCATTGGCATAGGAGATGATCACTTCATAAATATAACACCAGTAGCACAGACACTGAGAGAAACAATCAATCAATGGGACCTGTTGAAACTGAGAAGCTTTTGTAGAGCAAAGGACATGGTCAACAAGACAAAGCAACAGCCTACATAATGGGAAAAGGTCTTCACCAACCCCACATCTGACAGAGGGCTGATATCCAGAATATATAAAGAACTCCAGAAATTAGACATCAAAAAGACCAACAGTCCAGTTAAGAAATGGGCTATAGAACTGTACAGAGAATTCTCAACAGAGGAAGCTCAAATGGCTGAAAGACATTTAAGGAATTGCTCAACATCCCTAATTATCCAGGAAATGCAAATCAAAACAACTCTGAGATACCACCTTACACCTGTTAGAATGGCTAAGATCAAAAACACTGAAGACAGCTTATGCTGGAGAGGATGTGGAGCAAGGGGAACTCTCCTCCACTGCTGGTAGGAATGCAAGCTTGTGCAGCCACTTTGGAAATTAATATGGTGCTTTCTTAGAAAATTGGGAATCCATCTCCCCCAAGACCCAGCTATAACACTCTTGGGCATATACCCAAGGAAGGCTCAATCATTCCACAAGGGCATTTGCTTAGCTGTGTTCACATCAGCATTTTTTGTAATATCCAGAACCTGGAAACAAACTAGATGCCCTTCAACTGAAAAATGGATAAATAAAATATGGTACATATACACAATGGAGTACTACTCAGCAGAGAAAAACAATGACATCATGAGGTTTGCAGGCAAATGATCTAGAAAAAATCATCCTGAGTGAGGTAACCCAGACTCAGAAGGACAAACATGGTATGTACTCACTCATAGGAGAATACTAGATGTAAAACAAAGATGACTGGACTGCTACACAACTCCAGGGAGGCTACCTAGAAAACAGGACCCTAAGAAAGACACAGAGATTGTCTAATGACAGAGAAATGGATGAGATCTACATGAACAACCTGGACATGGCGGGGGAGGGGTAATGAAGGTCAAGGTTCAAGGAAAAGAGAGCTTAGGGAAGCAGGAGATCCCAGCTGGGTCAAGAACAGAGAGGGAGAACAAGGAATAACAGACCATGATAAATGAAGACCACATGAGAATAGGAAGAAACAAAGTGCTAGAGAGGTCCTAAGAAATCCACAAAGATACCTCCACTGTAGACTACTGGCAATGGTCAAGAGAAAGCCCGAACTGACCTAGTCTGGTGATCAGATGGCCAAACACCCTAACTGTCATGCTATAACTCTTACCCAATGACTGATGGAAGTGGATGCAGAGATCCTCAGCCATGCCCCAGGTGGAGCTCCAGGAGTCCAATTGGCAAGGAGGGATTGTATGAGCAAGAATTGTTGAGCCCAAGATTGGAAAAGCACAGGGACAAATAGCCAAACTAATGGAAACACATGAACTATGAACCAAAAAAGCTGAGGAGCACACAACTGATCAGGCCCTCTGGATAAGTGAGACAGTTGATTAGCTTGATCTGTTTGGGAGGCACCCAGGCAGTGGGAACTGGACCTGTCCTTAGTGTATGAGCTGGCTGTTTGGAACCTGGGGCTTATGCAGCGACATTTTGCTCAGCTTGGGAGGAGGGGATTGGACCTGCCTGTACTGAATCCACCAGGTTGAGCTGAATCCCCAGGGGAGTCTTTACCCTGGAGGATGGGAATGGGGGGTGGGCTGGAGGGAAGGCAGGGGCGGGGTCGGAACTGGGGAGTAGAGGGGAACCCATGGCTGATATGTAAAGTTAAATTAAATTATAAAGTAATAAAAAGCATAAATTAGCATCCTAATCTATTCAGATTTAAAAGATGGTTAAGATACATTTTTGAATGAAAAAGGAAAATTAAAGAACACCATACCTAATAGCGAATTATAAGACAACAACATTCCAAGTTGATTTTATGTATTTTTGAAGCAATTAATCATGGAAAAAAATGCAAAGAAGTGTTTGGAAACCTACATAATATACAGATCACAGCTAAATGGGCTATGGGACCAGGAGTGAGGTGATGAACTAAATCATATTTGTAAATATAGAAAACATATCTGTATATATCTTTTGAAATTAAATATGTGAAACAAAAAGCTTAACTATCTGGACTGGAAAGACAGCATGCTACACAAGCATGATGTACTACCAGAGTTCAAATTCCTAGCACATATGTGGAAAGCTAAGCACAGTGACACCTATCTTTAAGCCCAGCTCTGCAAGGTTGGGTCAGACGAATCCCAGAATCTCATTTGCCAACCAGTAAAGCTGACTTGGTGAGTTCTATATTCAGTGAGAGATACTATTTCAAAAAATTCAGTGAGAAGCAATTGAGGAAGACACATGAGTTCAACTCCTGGCTTCCAAAAGCATGTAATCCTACCACCTGCATATACACACATACATGTCACAGAAACACACAGACACATGCATGCTAAATGCATGCTTTAATGGCAGCAATACAGTGGCAAGAAACAATGTTCTATCAAGAAATGTATTGTGTTATGGGAAAAAGTCTGGTCTTTGATTAGAAGGAAATATGTTGCATAATACTTGCTCATTAACAGAAGAGTTTAGCCCCGGAAGGCCACTACCACAGAAACTCACCCAGTGCTGTTGAGGTAGCTCTGTCCCAAGCTGCAGTCTTTTGATAGTGAGGATGGGTTGAACCAAAAAGCTGGCAGGCATTGCCCATTACTATGTCTCTCATAGCCATAGTCACTGTTTGGGAAATACCCAAGATAAAACTTTTAGTCAGAGGCAAACTTACTCAGAACTATTTCATTTTAGACTATAACCAACTTCTAATCAGTCAATAAAATGAGCATTTTCTAAACCAATGTTTTCTAAAAACTAAACATTTTTTCTAGACATTATCTGTTACTTGAGAAAAAATCTCATAGAACCAATATTCCCACTTAAATACCTTTAAGATATAGGAATGATTAGTTCTCGTGTAATTAGGACCAGTAATTAGGAACCTGACAGTGTCGGAAGCTTGAAAACATCATTGCGGAGGTTAACACAGCCACATGTGGCACAGTCCTCATTACCAGTGATGTCTTTGGGATGTTCTTCTAAAACATCTGGTTGTAACAAGTAGAGCATAGCCAGGTTTCTCTGTGTACAAGCCATATGCTTCAGAGTTACAGCCAAAAAGAAAATGCCCTTCAGGAATATCTCAAGCACTTCCCCAAGGAAAAGTTTTGTCCTCTGCAGTTAGCAGTGCCAGTTGGTACTAACTGCCTAAAATCTTGCTTCTGCATTAAAAATGCTCAAAAGAATTTTCTCTCAGTCTCTATTCATTCTTGCTTCTGAGGGCTTTAATATTCTTGGCTTCTGGAAGATAAAACTGGGCATAGAAAAGGACAACAAATTGTACCTCCACATGCACAGACAAACCACAGGCAGCAATGGGCAAGCATTAGTATGAATTGGCCCATCTTTGTAATAGAGGTGAGATACTGGCACATGGTGAGCATGGAGGGAGAAATGGGCTCAGCCTCAGGGGTCTGTCATTAGGCAGCTGGAACTGAGAATTCTGTACATACCCTCTGGATTAGGGCCTGGTTCAACACAGCATGAATAAGAAGACTACAGAAGAGCCTCTTCTAGAACACCCAGTGTTCTCTCCAGGGAAATATCTTTAAAAAGCTGAGAATGACAAGGAGCATCCAATGACAGTATCTTTCATTAGATTACTGTCAGATAAGATTTGTAGAAAATCCAGCAACTAACAGAAGCCCAACAAGGGCATGATGAACCTTCCAAAATATTTTCAGACACCATGCAGTCACAAAACTTCCATTTGAGCAGTAAACCTTACAGTAGTACTATGTAAGACTCATGTTCTACTCTTTAGAGCGCTATTCCTGAGGAATTGGTAACCGACTCCAGTAACCATTGAATTCAAGGATCTGAACAAGATGGACATAGGGGTTAGTCAAGAAGGGAAGCCTGGTTAATTTCCTTACCTTATGTTGTTTTGCCTTGAACAAAACCAAAATGTTGGCTTATTTTGAAATATTGTAAGAAAAAATTCAAAGTAGAAAATGTTTTCATGAAAAAAACAAAAAACAAAACAAAACAACTAGGACACTTGTTGTTTGAGAAAGGGTTTCTCTGTGTAACAGCCCTGGGCATCCTGGAACTCACTCTGTATACTAGGCTGGCCTCAAACTTATGGAGATCCACCTGCCTCTGCCTCCCAAATGCTGGGATTAAAGGTGTGCACCACCACTGCCCTGCCTAGATTTTTCATCAGAGGAAATTTTTGCTCTTTTTGAAGATCGGCTGCTTCACAGTGCCATAGCTCTGATGTACTATGCTGACCTCCTTTGTGAATTCTCCTTCAATATAATAGGTGATCATGAATTGGTTAGACTTCAGAAAGAGGGATGTGATGGGTGACTTAAAATCTCAAGGTAGGTTACATACATACATGAGAACTATTTATAAACCAGCATATTTTAAGGGTGCATGTATAAAAGCTTATAACTTAGCTGTTTAGGGAAGAGGGTTGCCTCTCTGAGTAGCAGAAGATTTAGTCCTTGTCTGAATCCCTATAAAGTGTCCCCTCTGGACGTCAACAATATCTCTTAGTTTTCTCCAGACATGAAGATCAGCATATTTATTTATCCTTGGTGGAGATAATTCTAGACTCTAAAGTGGGCTTGGTGTTAGGTTTCCGGAGCTGTCTTAAGAGAGACTGACTCAACAGGAGGCTTTGAAAATTGTTTCTCCAGCAATAGTTCTCATGTATGTATGTACCCTACATTTACCAAAACCATGTGTGTAACTGGTATTAACTACAGAACTCAGACAACTAAACACTGTGTCTGGTTTGTTTACTTCTCTTAACCACTCTGGATACTTCTCTCCACCACTAACCCCCATTTTATGCCCAGTGTTTGTTTTTGCTGTTGCTTTGGTTTAGTTTGTTAAGATGCAATAATATTAAGTTGGTTTAAAAATAATTTCATAATAAATTATGCCACTTCAAACCATATTTAAACCATGTTTAGTTTAAATATTCAGAAGCATCTAAGCTATTTTAAAATGACCACATGTTCCAGGATGTTTTGTTGTTATGATGGCAATGGTTTTAAACTGCCATTGTTACCAAAAGAAAGAAACTCATTTTCACTCATGCTAATTGTTCTTTACAATCACTATATAAGATAAACAAAAGGAATTTTAAAAAAATCTCAAGGTAGGTATTCTTGTGAGTATCTTTCTGAGGGTAAGTCCCAAGGGCAGGGCAGAGATAAAGAACTTTTGCTCTTGCAGTTATGGAGCGTTGCAGAAGTCCAGGTTGGGGAAGCCCCTCTAGAACTCCTGTGAGTTCCACTGTTGATGAGCTCTGATGCCCTTGAGCTAAGTGCATAGAGTTACAGTACTGTTTCTTGGTTTTCCTTGTTCACTACACCAAAAGAGAAAGCAATGGTGGGTTATTGGTTTAACAACTGGCAGACTTTCTCGGTAACACTAATTCAGGGAACATTTCTAGTAGTCTGCCTTTAGAGGAAACTAACTTTTCTGTGATGTGAGATACATGTGTGGACACTGTCTCACATAAATCACTCATTTTGATGACTATATATATGAGCTGTTATAGGTACACAACTAAAGAATGATAAGAATGAATAATTTATATATGGTTCAAGTTTTGAGTGTTTAGCATTTATATAAATATATATTGCTTCCTCTGGTATATATTCTGTGATAGATAAGAAAAATGTAAGAGGGAAAGAGCAACAGAAAATGTGATTGATTATTATTCTTCATCAATAATTTTTCAATTTCACCTGAACATTAAACACTGACCAAGAATAAGTCAAGAACATTGTTGGCTCTACAATATAGATTTGTGCTTAGCTAATGTCTGGGAAGAACACTACAGTTCTCTTTAGTTGATACCTTCCACAGTCTCTCTGTTTCTCCAGTCTAAATTTAGCTCTATAACCACTTAGATTACAGGGCCAAATCGAGTCCACTCCTGCATTGAGTTTATAAATGTCACTCTCTTAAGCTCTCATAAGCTGGTGTTGGTTGACCACCACAGATTGAAAACTTTCAGGGACAGAGGATTTATGTCTTTTGAGGTTATTATGCCTACGAAGGTTGCTAGATTCTAGGAAGATATTATGTAGCACATAAATATATTTGCTCCTGAGAACTCCAATTACTATTTCCCATGTAGCTATCTAAAGCACCTCAAGATGGAGCTGACCTCTCCTTTTTCTTTCTGAGAACATATCATCAATATGAAGATAATTGCCAACCATCTTGTAAGGCCTCTTAAAATCCAAAGACAAAACTGCTGGTTTTTAAAAGATGCAACCACATAGCTAATAAAAACCAAGATGCTGCCAAGAGAGAATTTTATTTTATTAAAAAAATGAGAGCTACCACTTAGCCTTAGGTATATTATCACTTTCTCAAATCTAAGCTTTTATTGAGGCTTCATGGATGTCATACTACTGAACAGCTTTGTGAAATAGAATGGAAGCTCACCAGTCAAAATCTGCCTCTGTACAAACACAAGGCTCAGACTCCATCGCTCCTGCATATTTTCCTTGCATACACTTTCGCTCAGATTTTCGCTTCTTATATATCCTTTTTGCTCCCATGATGCATGCTTCACCCTGTAAGGAGAGAAATATGATGCAAAATTTGAGCACATAGACTTTTCCTATTGTACAACACTGTGGTTTGGGAAGATATTCACAAACTTTAATATAAATAAGATGTTTTGAAATCCAATTTTTGATATTGGTATTTTCCTTTTGATGTCTATTATGAAGTATTACCACAAAGGCAGCTCCAGTAATCAATGCATATTTTTCTAACGATAGCCATAATATCTTATATAGTCAGTAAACTATTTTTTTTTGCAAAGTGTTAGGCTTAGTGCAATGAAGGGTATACAAGAATGTAAGGTAGCCTGTTACTAGTAAATTGACTACTAACCTGTAATGATTAAGTTCAGTTTTCCTATAACAAAATATTTATATAGTTGGTCATTCATGAGCACATGAAAAAACATAGTTAAGAAATATAAATACCTATTTTATCTCAATTTGTTTTTTCTCCATGACTTTATATCACTAATTGTATGACCATCTACCATACAAATAAGAAAGCCCAGTTCAGTCTTTTTCCAATAAACAAATAAAAGCTGCAAGTATCACAACATGTATGCATTCCAAAGAGAAAAACAGCAGCAACTGAGTGAGAATTCCATTGGTTTGCCTCTAAATAGAGTGTGTGTTCCTTGCTAATGCTGCACCCACTATCAAATATAGCACCTTCTTGTTTCTGAAAAATCAAAGCAGAATTTTTAAAATGTATTATCCTCTCTCTTTACTGAGGAAATTTACTTTATCTGACTCCATTTCACATCATGAATAAATACATTACTCAGTGTATGGGGTATAAGGTGTTTCACTTCCTGAATACTGGCACAACTTCTTAGCAGGCATTTCTACCATATCCTTTGAATAGCCTGCAGATTGATGTCTATCTTGGTAAATCGAAAAGAGAAACTCTCATCTAAGGATTTTGATCTGAGATGAATAACTGAGAGGGGTGATGTAGGACAGTTTCCTAGTAGCAATTTCACATTCTTATGCTATGAGTATCTTGAAGGAGGCAAGAGCCAGAGATGTGGAAGGACTTCTTTGGCATCACTCATCTAGCATTGGTTGACTATTTTATGACTTAGCTCTGTATGCATTATTCACTGAAACTGAAGAACCATCCCTTATTCCACTTCTATCATGCAGCCCTATGATATGCTCAGACAAATTGTGTTTGCAACTCAGTGCTGAGTTGATATTTCATTTTGAGGTGTAAATCTAAGCTAAGCACATTTGAATTTTTATATCATTATATCTTAGCATAAAATAAACAGAAGCTACTTCACAACAGGATATAAATATTGAGCTAAATTATTCTGTGAGACGTAAAACATGGAAGAATAAAGTGGACATTGTGGACTTGAGAACTCCACTTCCTAAGCCATAAGGAGTAGTTGTTTTTCCATACCTTCCCTGTTTCCTTCCCAGGGTTCAGGATCATCTCTCTAACTCTTACCTGGCTGTGTAACTGCCAGGGTCTGTAGTCTTCTTCAGCACAGCGTCTATCAAAAATGGACTTGTAATCCACTTTGACCAGCTGCCATTCGGAGCGGTGGCTGAAGTGTCCAAATACGCTATAGGGTTTACAGTGATAGATAAGGGTCACAACCATAAAGACAACAGTATAACAAAAGTTTGTATTAAATTGTCTGCAGTGAAGATGGTGTACTGCGAGCCACATTACACAGATCACATCTCCTAACTGTGGAGCACATTTATGAAGAAGAGACTATCACTGACTTCACTTTGCAGATGGATAAATTGGGGCTCAAAGTTTTTTCTCAATGTGGATATGACAGTCATATCACTAGCAGCTAGGAAAGCCAGATCCCAAAATATTTTATTCTAAATCACAAGAATGGTTTAGAAAATGACTAAAGAAATGACCACAAATATTGTATTTTAGGTAGTCCAGCATAAACTTCTAGATTCTTTTGCTAATATATCTGGTCCAATGGCTTTCATATTCTTTTACCTTCTCATCAGGCCTTACAGAAAGTGGACAATAAGACCAAGTAATTACAACCCCTCTTACCATATAAATCCTGATCTCATGAAGGGATTCAATTGGTACAGGATTTAGTCACTAGACTTAATGTAGACAAAGGCTGCAAAGTAGCCTTTCAGACCACCTTTTCTGTGTGCAAAACAACATTTTGAAAACCTAAAGATTGAATAAAAGTGAGCTACTCAATAAACTTCTAGTCTAGCTGTGTTTGCCATGTACAAAAGTGGAAGTGTGGCTACTGAGCATAATAGATTTTTCTTGTCTTTTCTCAATGTTAAAAGTGAGGAGGCTTAAATGTATATCAATTTTTCACTTTGAGTTTGACATTTTTATTGATTTCTGGTTCAATTACTTTGGAATTATCTATCTTTCCAGGTTTTCCATGGTCAATTTTCTAAGAGCAGGGAATATCACAGTTTCATACTTCAAATTCAAAGTCCAAGTTTTGAAACCAGTAGGCAGTTAGGTCATTAACCAAGTCTTTCATTAATTAATGATTATTACTTTCCAGACAAGAATGAACATAAATTCAATTTTCCAAAGCCAGTTACTCTTATGGTTTCCTTAACATGCCTCACAATTATGTAACACAAACAGTCAGAGATAAATGAAATGCCATGGTCTTAAATGTCTAGAATTTTCTACAAATCCGGGTTGCACAGCATTATTACACTTCTAAAATGCATAGTTCTATTTTCTATTAAAACAGTTCTTATTAATTTACCTAAACTGACTGAGTACAGAAAGAAAAGATCACAGCCTTTCCCTACCATCCCTCAGCCTGAATCTTCAAAAATGCTTCTCATTCTTTTTCTTCTTTGCTGGAGGTTGTTGAAGTATGATGTACTAACATGGCTAACAACTTCCAAATAGTAACAAATCCAACAGGCCTAGCTGCAAAAGACCTCTCTAGGTGATAGTAAGATGGGATTACACCATACCACTTACGTCATGATCAGTGTCTCTTCTCCAGGCTCCCCCAGAACTCCATCCACAAAAAGTGGAATGGATGTGAAACTGTATTTGCTCCAAGATCTCCCTTCATCAAAACTCAACCTAATGGCAGAACAGTTTTAACAGTATTCACATCTCAAAAGGAAAAGATGATATCTCTGTGTAAGGAAAGATGTTAGTTACCCAAAGAAAAAAAAAATAGTAACACATTGAGACTTCATTACAAATTGATGTACTCAAGCTACTATGAAAAGATGTGTTGGGGTATAAATAAGGGGGAGTCAAATGAAATGGTAATAATCTAATAGCAGGAAATAATTTAGAGATTTTATAAGTTCTGACACTTCATGGGACTGTCTCCAAATCTGCAATGTCCTATTGGTGGTGCTGAGCATAGGTAGCTTTGCAAATTTGACAAAAATCAAGCAAATCTATCTCTAAGTGACCAACTCATAAGCAAGTCCCACTTACATTACATGCATCCTCGCTGACCTCACTGAATGAATACATATGGAAGGATGGGCTGATTAGAGCAAGAGAAGTCTGCATTTCTGCTGGTCTGTTATAACATAAACGCCTATGTTCTCTTCAAAATACATGTGCTAAAGATTAAATCACTAATGATATTAGGAAATAGATATTTGGGTAAAAGTAAGATCCAAAGGGTAGAGTTCTCAGCAATGGAACTGTTGTCTTATAGAATAAGTCTTAGACTGCCCTGTCCTTTTTGCTATGTGGAAACAGGCACCATTTAGGAATCTGAAAGTGAAAGTGGTTGTCCAGGGGAAATGGACTTGGCCAGCACTTTTGTCTTATACTACTAGCTCACAAAACTGTGAGAAATCAATTTCTGATGTTCATGTGTTAACTTGCTATGGCATTTGGTAACAGCAGCCTGAGCACTGTTGAGACAACTGAACAGGAGGGTGTGTTTCACTCTGTCTTTTTCTGTGCATGCCTTTCCTCAAATCAACCTTTGTTAGTCTTCTGCAGTTTTCTCCTAGAGTCATTAATATAGTCAAAGATGGAAGGAAAATCATGTTTTTGACTTTGCACAAGCTCATTAAACAGTGGACCACTTCCAAATACGGATGAAGAAGCCTGTTGGAAACCCCTGTAGACATTAGGCCTTGCACATTCATCAGTACAAGACACAGGTAGATTTGAGAACTGTCACCTTATTAAAGGAAACTAAGGAAGTCACACAGGTGAAACAGGGTAAGAGCAGAATAGTCATGAACTGTAAGTCTCTGTGTGGGATGTACAAACCTGTGCAGATACTAAACTTCATGAAATGTTGTTAGGGAGGAGTGATTGCAAATAATACAGGATGCTCAGAGATTAGGGGAGAGTGTGAATGAGGCTGTGCAGGTGATGGCACTGAGGAACTAAGGAACTGATGCAGGCATTGTCACATTTGAAAAACATAATACAGTTGTTCTCTTAGGAGTAGAAACACTTGCCTATCCTTCTGTTTGCTCCCAACTTCCCCTTTCCAAAAACATAGGCCACAATCTTATTTAAACAGAACAAACATAAAATAATGTGATAGTAGATGATGGTAGTTAGAATAAACACAGTAATAGTGTGAAGGCTGATTCAAAGGCTGGCCCAGATAAACGCCATATGCATTTTCCTAAGTAAGAAGTACCCTTACCAAAGGTGTCGAATTGGGAGAGACGTATGCTTCATAGCAACCAGAACTCCACCTTGATCTAGGTACAAAATACTGTGCTCTTCTTCAAAGATCTGCATGAGAAAAACAACACACAGGCACACAACTACATCTACATCTGGTGTCCCAGGTACAGAGAATCAGTCTATGTAGGAAGATTAAAATCTCTCATAGAAATGGGTTTCCCTAAATCTTTGAGAAAATGTAAGCCAAAAAACAATGCTTCTCAACATGGACTACATCTACCACTGTTACTATATAAAATAATCTTATATTCCACAAAATAAATTTTAAGCATGAACAGCATATATTCATCTTTTTATTCTCTTATATTTGTGGTAGTACTTATCAATGCCTATTTCAGAAGATGATGTCAGAACACTGGGAAACTGTAAATAGTGTACATATACAGATGAAAGGAAACTTGGAGACAGTTTAGTACAATATTCTTACTCGTATGCTAAGATTTGTAGATGGAGAATGCACAGATAACAATGGGTAAAAGTGAGGCTCACTGCACTGCATTGCCCTCTTCAGATATAATTATCTAATTACCTCCAAATTCCCATACTTGATCACAGAGATGTTTTCTCATTTGACTCATGGATATCCTTCCAAGTGACAAATAGTTCTAATTAAGATAAAATCATTAACTTTGGTCACATTTAAAAATTGAGTCTTTTACAAGATGTGGAGAAACGAATCAAATGGAGAAATTCTGGAAAGAGTCTCTAAATTTTTCTATATAAAATGCATTCTAGGTTCTCAGTTAAAATGTTATAATGGACTCATCTGAAGTTGTACTACAGATATAATCTCTCTCTTGTTTAATTATTTTTAGTAAGTCTCTCTGTGAGTCTCTGTCTCTCTCTGTCTCTGTCTCTGTCTCTGTCTCTCTCTCTCTCTCTCTCTCTGTGTGTGTGTGTGTGTGTGTGTGTGTGTGTGTGTGTGTGTGTGAGATAAATGCATGCGGCCAGAAGAGGGCACTGAACTACTTGAAGCTGGAGTTAGAAGTGGTCATGAATATCTGGATGTGGGTGTTAAGAACGAAACTTGGGACCCCTAAAGTGTAGAAAGGAGCTTACCCACACATCTACTCCCCACCTCATTAATTCTTATGCCCAATATATGACCCTAGCCTGTATAAGGAGAGAGTTCTATGCCTTGCTTAGTGTCAGAAGAAAAAAATGGAATCCTAACATTGTTCCCCCAAATTTTCTTTAAGATTGTCCATCTTCTTTCAAACCCCCAAAATTTCTCCTATGTCCTCTTTTCTCAAAACATTAAAGTACCATTGAGGGCTTAAAGCTAAGACAGAGCACTTGGTTATCATGTCCTCCCCTCTCTTCTCATGAAATTTCAAGCAAAGTGAGTTCCTTGTTAAGTATGATTATCTGTGCATTATATTTCAATTCACAGTGCTAGCTATTGTATGATAATTAAGCACCAGAGGCTTATTAAAACATATTTATTGAGGTGTAACAGTCATACATTAGGCTCATACCTTGTTGGGATAGCTAAGCCTCATTAAATGCCTGCTTTATCAGCTGTCAGAATCTAATTTTCATTCAGAAGAAAGGTAGGAAGCAGTTAAGCTAAGTGCATTGCTTTGAAGTGGCTCCATTTGTATTTATTGACCATATGCAGGCTGATAGTTATTACTCTGTCATTTACACATGAGATTTAAACATCTCAGAACACCACCTTGGTAATGGCTATTTTTGTCTCTCTTTGAGGAAGGAGAATTTAAAAAGACAACTAAGCTTTATGTGTGCAATCCACCCAGAAGGATCCAAATTTCTTACATAATAGACTTGGTGTTTCCATTTTCTTTTACATAAAAATCCTTTCCCACTTGATTTCAGATGTGTTTTTGTATAGACCCTTGATAAGAAATATCTTTGTCAGAGGATAAAAGCATCAACCTGCATTGGTTCATTCAAACTTTCATTAAAAGGAGAAAAAGAAACACATTATTCGTGTCAGGATTTATGTACAATGCTGTCTTTAGGTTTCTAGATTTGAAATAAATTGAACTGTGACTTAGAACTTGAGTAGGAAAACCCAGACCGAGGGTGTCTTCTTACCTGCCTCCAAGTGTTCCCTGCATCTGAGGAGACAAACATGCTGATGTCGCTGTCTGACAATGCAGACCCTATATTACCTAGAAAGAAGGCACGGCCATTAGTGGGAGGAGGGTTCTGAAAGAGCCAGGAACAGATCCCATCATCAGTCTGTACCGCCTGAGATGGGTATCAACTGCAAACTTCCATCTAAGCCGGGATTTTCAGTAGACTTGCTTCAGGTCAATGCTTTAGGTGGCTTTCAAAAATATTTTTAGCTTGCTCATTAAGTTCCAACACAGATGTCTTGTTTCTTAAAATAAGCACAGGTACAATAGCAAGCATAGCATGCATATTTCTTACCTGAAGCAACTATAATACTTGGGGCTGTGTCTCTACTGGCAATGATCCCAGATGTGTAAGGATTCTCAGAGACCTTGAGATGGAGGTGTAGTGAACAATAAGGCTAGGAAGAAGAGAACTGAATGTCATATAGGCACATAATCAACATGACCACTTAAAGCCCAGATTCTACAGTCAGGAACACTGCTACAAATTCAAAGTCAACCTGGTCTACAGATTAAGTTCCAGAGATTCCTAGAGGGACTCTATCTTATTTAAAAAAAAAAAATAGAAAACAAAAAGGCTTAGATTCAGAGCAACTAATCTCTCTATTCATCCATTTACTTATCCAATCTGTCTTCCATCTATGAACATCTTCATCTACCCATTGTGCTCATCCATCCACCAACCCATCATTATTATGTTCACAAATGTCTAGTGTGAACCAAGCATGTGGCAGCTTTTAGGTTGATGAAAAGAAAACACCTCCATTATAGCCATAATTTACCTAAGTTATATGTAGTAAGATAAGTATTTTAACAACTGTAAAATACTAGGTAGAACTCATAAAACAATTATGGACCAAAATGTTATTTCTGCCATTACAGATTTTTTAAGAGGACATGAGATCTTTTCATTGGCTACTGGGTAAAGAAAGTATTTTAGCCCTCCTAATGAAGATAGAAACAAAATATTATAAAACTCTAGATGGTGAAGAAACAAAGACCAGTTTGGAATTAAGACTGGCTCCTAAGAGAAAGTAAAACATGAAGAAGGATGGGTAGGTTATGGATTCGGGTAATATGATCAAGGTATTTGAGAGGACATTTGGGACATGAGCAATACCAATAACAAAGAGAAAGAGGGGGGTGGATTGAGTATCACAGTATGTAGCCAGGAAAGACTAAAGGGACAGTGGGACATGAAGCTAAGAAATGGGGGTGAGTTGACCTAGGAGGACTTGCAAGAAATCAGTTGGCAGCTCAGCTATTAATACCTCAGTGCATGGTCTCAGCATAGGAAATTCTGTCTAAGCGGCCTAACATCTTAAAACAATTGACACGGTATTGTCACCAGATTCTGTTTCTTTTTTAATGAATGCATGTTAACTATGTAAACTAATGAGTTTCATCACTGACATTTTCATACACACACACAACATACTTTAATCACATTTATCCCTTCTCTTATTTCCTTTTTGGTTTTGTTCATTACAAAAGTCATTCTTATAGGCAAAATGCAGTAGTAATATAATTTTAAATTAAAATTTTTGAAATTTATTTTTCTGTGCTTAGAGGCCTTGATCAAATTCTCTGATTAAGATATCAACATTTTCCAAAAAATGTATAGTATTTCTTATATGAATTTTGTTTAAAATAGTCCATATACTGAACTGTCAAAAATACAAGCTTGTGTCTGAACCCTCACTTCCTTTCATCTCTCAGGAAGATTACTTCCTAGTATTATTTAATTGAGTTTTGGGAACCACCAGTATGTCTCAGTTATTACTTTTATTCTACTCTGTAAGTCTCAGCCAGTGTAAATATTCAGGGAGCTTCAGGATTGCGATGATTAAATTTATAGAGGATGGAGTAAATGACAAAGCAAAAATGAAACTCAGGAATAAAACAGCCAAACACTACAAAATGAAATCACAGATCACAATATGGTAGCAGAATTCTCACGAACAACACAGAAAGTGAAGCCTTTAAGGAACAATGAATTACTTGTTTTGCATGAAAATTTCATGAAAAGCTTTCAAGGAAAGTTTCATGTTCATAAAGCTCTGAAAAAGAGAAGATAGCTCTGAAGGAGAAAATACCAAACACTTGATTTTTTATGCCCATCAGGAAGACAACCAAGGATAAAGATGTGAGCCACCTAGACCATGCTCAGACAGGATAAATGGAGCAATCACACCATGGGAGCTTTCCTGTCACCTGTAACTTATAGATCTTCCTTTGCCTGATTTATCAACATTTATTTTACTATGAATAATCCTGTATGATCTATTTCAGGTATGGTACAATTTTATCTTGCTCAGATAATCTAGAAATGAAAACAAATCAAGTTCTACATTGCATCTCCTATGGAATCTTACATATAATTTTAACAGGATAATAAAGGCTTATAATGTACAGCAAGGATGCTTTTTATGTTGTTACATGGAATATATTATTGGTTTACTGAGCATGAACCTGAGTATAAATCAATCTGAGTATTGTTGTCATAATCTTTATAGTGTTCAAAGGAGTGCATGGGCATTATCCCTAGATATAGAGATTTCATGGAGGGCCATTTAAATCACTCAACAGAGCACTGCGTTCATATACAGGGGAGTATCCAGGTCACAGTCTTAAGCCAGCTGCTTGCAAAAATTGGAAGATTGTGAGGCTCAGTTGGCATCTGAACCAGTGATTATTTGGTATGGAAACATGTGATAATGAAGAGAAGGGGGTGTTTCAATCAGCTATCTCAGAATTGCTCTCTGTCCCTGGCTTTCATAGGGCCAACACATTCATCTGAGAAGAAAAGGCAGCAGTTTAAGCTGTAGCAAGGTTTAGAAATGATCTCTGTAATTGTTCTCTCTCACATTTGCAGTACTGGATTGCCCCCATCTGGTGCTTCAAGAATTTTCTATGCCATTTTTTCTGTTTCTTTCATTTTATTTATCAAAGAGTTTATATGGCTGACACCAATGTCTCAAGAAAACCATGAGCAAGTGATTGTGCTTTAGTTAATATTTTGTATCCAGTCTGCTGTGTCAAAAATGATTCCATGAGTAACTAATATGAGGGTATATTGTAAGGACCTCATGCTGTTCCAAGTTTGTGGAAGACATGGGAAGAGTATTCTGAATTCCCATGTACATTTCCACCAGAAAAGGGCACTTAGTTTTCCTTTTTACTTCTTTTCTTTTTGCCTTCCTGTCTTTATTTTGATCATTGTCAAACATTATGCTCACAGCTCCAGTTGCAATAGTGATTTTTCCAGGATCATCTCCAACCCCAAAAGAATGAGATGTTTCAAGGGTGCTTCCTGATATTTCCCCCTTCCTTCAATACAAAGCAAACATGAGAATGCACACTGATACCAACCGAGGTCTGACAGCTGACTCATAGATGGGGTCACCAGCATCCACAGTCAGAAACTGTTCTTTGTGTCATTAATCGATTCATCAGCTTTGACATATTATGAATCTTCCCAGTGTCTCTGAGATACTAGCTTCTTAGTTTCTAACATTATCCTACTGAGGTACAAGGGACCTTGAGAATTGCATGTCATAAAAGACGACACAAAGGGAAGAAAGGCACATGCAGAGTTTCAATTGATTTCAGGGAGTCCCCAAACCCTGAAGCCCATTAGTGAACTTCAAGATCAAATTATCATTCTTTGCCTATCCTGGTCTTTTCTTTTATCCAACAAAAGTATTTTGACCAGTGTAAGTGCTCCATAAATACCCATCAGGGCTAAATCAAAGCTTTATTCCTTCATCTTAGATAACTATCATTCAATACCCCTGTCTAACTGAAACACTATGCCTTTCCATCTTTTTTTGTTTATTTTCTTTGTTGATGGTTGGTTTTCTGAGACAGAGTCTCAGTTGTAGCCCCTGTTTAGGCATAGGCATCCTTTGACTAACATCTTCCCCTTTATAGAACTTCCTAGCCTCTGTTAAGGGATATTTTGCTCTTTGACGTTGAGAGCACACTACTTGCATTTCATAGGTAAGTAGCAAATCATATTTGTCTTTTGGTTGTTGCTTACTATACTTAGCACAGTGTTTTCCAGTGATCCGTTCATTATCTTCTGCCTTTCAAGTACAATGGAGAATCACCTGCTGCTAAAAGACACATCCTCTGTAATAATAGCCTTTATACCGTATACTTATGGCAACCCATCCCTTTAGCTACTAATATGAATGGTATTCTATAAACACAAGTCAGTACTTCTGGCAGGCACAAGGCAGCTACTAAGTCCCCGACAGCACTCTCTAACACTTCCCCAAGCATACATGATTTTGTACATTCCTTATTCTAAATTAAAGCAAATAATTCATTTTGTGTTCAGTAAAGATTCAAACACAAAGAGGGACATCCTAAAAGGAGTTGTTTGAATATGGGGTACCCAGTACCACTTCAGTTTAGCACAATATGTGGAGTCCTAGAGTCTACAGAGTTGAGAATCTCTCACAGCAGCTCTCTACTCAGCTCCAGTTTTTTGTTTTTTGTTTTTGTTGTTGTTTTTAATAAGGGTGAAATGAATCGACAAAGAAGTCAGGGTCTCTCTCCATAAAACCCTGTGCTTTTCCCCAGAGGCCCAAGTATTTGCCACAGGCTCAAGTTGCTCACATATTGCCTCTTAGGAGTCCAATTCTGAGGCTTTGGGGGAAGGTGAACCAAGACCTGTTAATACCACATCTAATTATACAACAGTCTTCTGAAGAAAGAAATCCCAGCTGAGACTCTAGGCAATCAGTCTGAAAGTCCTAAAAATACAGCCCCAAATTACTCTGGATGTCTCATTCTATAGAATACATCTTGCCAGGGACATTCCATTTGGGGCTGTTATTCGGGACTTGTTCCACGTTTGTAACAGCCCTGCTGGAAAATCTCTTTTCTAATCACCGGTCTCTGCTTTCAGTGGCACTGTCACTTTCCACGTACTCACAATCTAAAATCACCTTTTATCTCCTCTCTGCCTCCTAAGCCTTAGAAGCTTTCTTTTCTCTTTTCTTTTCTTTTTCTTTTTTTTTTTCCGTCTAGGTATCCTGTAGTTCAAAGATTTTTCTCTCCTATTTTGTGCCTTTGGCATGATTTTGTGAAGTGATTTTGGCCTCTCTTTCCCATTTTCTTTGTCAGTTTCCCCTCTTTACTCTGTTTCCTGGTTTTTGAAGCTTATGTTGAACTGCTTTGTGCAAAAGGATAAATAAAGGAGGAATGTCCAAAGACTCTTTGGTCCTGTACATCTACATCCCAATAGTTCATGTGTCCTTAATCTCAATGAACCTCTTGATTTTGTTAACACTGGAGTCAACTTGAGTTCAGAAGGAGGATATTACAGCAAAGCCCTCAGTATAACTGACAGGAAATGCACAGCTTTTGCTAAAATCAAATATGAAAGTCAAACACCTTTCAATGAAGTGACTACATCCACCACACAAAACATACAAATACAGCATATATGTTGAATTCTTCATGAGGCAAGTTTGTATGATTCTTGATCCAAATTTTTAGAATTGTCAAAAATGGCCATAGTGTTTATATTGCTGAAGTATACATTTAATGCAGGAAGCTGGGAAAGAAAGTCAGCATGTAAGTGTGCTGATTTAAGATAGCTAAAATTATAAAGAAAAAGGATAATAAACAGACTTGACATCACTGTATACTCACGAAAACCACTTAAAAAGCAAAGATCTGAGTGGAAAGAAAAGACCTGTTTTGAAAATGGGGTGTTTTAAAAGAAATAATAGGAAATCCCATTATACATTATACATTATAAACTGTAGAAAGATGTGAACTCTTTTTTCTCCATAATCTTTGAACAACATAGTTCCATAACCTGTAATAGTTGGGTAGGAAGCTGACCTATTTTAATGTTACTGACCCACACCTTGACTAATATAGATATTCAATAAATACCTGTTACCTTTACTTAGTCAATCACTGGATCTGTGGACATTCTACCATAACTGACTATTTTTTCTCCCGGTAAGTAGCCAGTAATAACGATGGGGTCTGAGTTGGAGTTGAAATTTAGGACTGCTTTCCTGATGCACAATGACAAGTTAAATATAAGGTCAAGCTATAGCTGCTGGCATCCTTTTGAGAAAGATGTTGACCTGCCTACTGCTATGTGAGATGAACCCGAGAAATGGGTGCCCCAGAATAGTGGAACAGAATGAAGCAGAGTGAAGATTACATCAAAACTAGAGTGTAACGATAATAGATGTACATTTCGATGAGATAGATTTAGACAGAGACACATATATGCATATCTCAAGACTTTACTATAAAATTAAGCAATCTTTCCCACACTGATAGCTCTTTTATATGATCTTAAACATAACTCCTGAGTTGTTTTATAGAACATTGTATGTATTAACAATATATTTAGATTGAAAATTTATCTCTTCCTCCTCTGTTTCTGTATCCATTGATGCGCTGAGTATGTCATGGTCATCAGAGCCAATATGATACAACTAAGGAATGTTTTGTTTATAAATCTAGTCTCACTCAGAGAAGTAAGCTGAAAACTCGTTGATAGCACTCTCCATCTGTCTTCTTTCCCTTGTATCCATCATATCATTTAATATACAAATAATTTCTTGCCAACATATCTGATTAAGAAAGGTCACTGAAAGAAAGCCATGATTCAAAACACGGATATGGATAGCAAACTTTCCTTTCAGTGGTAATAAAATAAGTATCTTAGGCTTGCTTCGACTGCATATGGCTACTGATTCTACCTTTTTAAAATGAAAATGGCTATGGACAATAAATAACCATGTAAGTGTGACTGTGTTCCAACAAAGCATTGTGCAGCAAAACAAGTACTGGGCTACGTTTTCCCTACATGTCACAGATTTTTGCCAGCCCAGGCATTATAGACTCAAGCAGATAAACTGAACAGAATATAGAAGGAGGAAATGGATGCTGAAATCAATGATTCTTGACCATTTGTTGAATTATAAACTTCTTTCAAAATTATATGAAAAGTATCTGCAAGAAAATACACTCAATTGGCATTCACTTCACAAATTCTACAGATAAATGTATGTACTATTAGTTCTGTAACTGGTAATTTATCTTGAATTATCAGAAAGCTCAGGGAGCCTGCAGGCATTGGTGGTGCACACCTTTAATCCCAGTACTTGGCAGGCAGAGGCAGGTGGATCTCTGTGAGTTCGAGGCCAGCATAGTCTACAAAGAGTTCCAGGAAAGCTAGGACTGTTAACACAGGTAAAACCTGTCTTGAAAAAGAAAAAAATAAAATAAAAGAAAACTCAGGGCACAGCCTCAGAGATGAAAAACACGGTATTTCCCTCAAACTGGAGGTACTATCAGAAGCTGAGATGGAAGGCTAGGGATACAGCTCAGTGGCAGACAGAACAATTTAGCACAAAAACAAAACAGAAAATTCCATTGCCACCAACACCACCACCCAAAACATCAAACAGAAGTGATTCAGGCTAGAAACAAGAATCATGTAGTGGAACAAGAGTCTGGGACATGTTCCCATCTCTGACCATCACAAACGATAGGCCTAATCATTCTTTTCTTTGGATTCTGCTCATCTTTTTCATCAGCTGAACAGAAGTCCCAAAACTATCTTCAACATCATGTTGGACACCAACTCTAGTTCTTCATCATGTGGGGTATGCTGCTCCAGCATGCAGGACTCACCAGTAAACAGTGCACAGGGTCCCCCCTTAGGTCTGCATCTGGAGCCTGCAGCAAACGCCAGTCTCTGCCTTTGTTGTAAGTGATGAAAGTCTTCACTTGGTTGTCAATCTTCTTGTTAGCCAAGAACATTCCCTTTATCCCTGCTACCTGGGAAAAATTGACATGGCTGAAAAATACATTATTTTGAGAAAGGATTTTTTTTTTACATTAAAATAACAACTGACTGTCAAATTTTTATCTTAGTGGAAAGGCAGGATAGGGGTAAATGCTTAGATATACCTCCCAAGTTTGCTTGACACAAACCAATAGTCTTGTGCCCCCTGCAATATGTGAATCATAACACAAGTTTGATAGAAGTTTATCATCTTTTGTCTGTTTTGCTGTTATTGATGATGCTTATAATAGCTTTATTCAATTACCCAAAATGGTAAATAATCAAGAATTTCACTATGAGGAGGAAAGTAAAATAAAGAGTGGCATGTACAAACAGCAGGATATTATTTGACACTAAAATATACCATCAAGCCATAACATGACGAGGGGGCTGCAATACCCAAACAACACTAATAAGTGAAGGATGGCAACTGCATGGCATCCTGTAAAGGCAAAGCTATGGAGGCACAAAAAGATCAGCAGTTGCGAGGGTCTACTGTGGGGGGGGTGACTGGGTGGAGCACCGAGGATTCTAAAGACAATGAAATCATCATGTTATGATCACGTAATGGTGTATGTATGTTATAGGATATTTGTCAAATCCATGAAATGTAAAACTGAAACTGTGGTCCTTTCTGTAAACTGTGACTTTCATAGGTTTATCATCTGATGTTAGGATGGCTGAAGCCATCAGTCTCCAAAAGACAAACCTCAACACTTTCAAGCCTGTTGCTTGACAAGCAATAAGTAAATAGGGACAGTTTGTATTGTATGCTAGATAGCATGCCAGGTATTATATATTTTATCTCGCATTTAATCTTTGTAATAGTCTGTTTGGGAAATAATTGCTAATTCTATTTCACATCCAGGTCACACTGTCAATGACACAGAGTAAGTGTCAGACCTGGGATTGTAACCCAGAATGCTACAGTTTCAGAGTGCATGGTTATAATGACTATCTAAACTATTGAGGTATTTTCTGCACCAAGCAATTGAAAAAAGGCAGTTGAAGGACTCATTTTCTTTCTTTTCTTCTTCTTTTTTTTCCAAGACAGGGTTTCCCTGTATATAACACTCCTGGCTGTCCTGAAATTCTCTCTGTAGACCTGGCTGGTCTCCAACTCAGAAAGATCCTTTGCTTATGCCTCTTGAGTGCTGGGATTAAAGGCATGTGCCACCACTGGCCAGCAAAAGGCTCCTTACTTAATTATTATTATTTCTTTTTTTCTTTCAATTCACCAAATGTACTGGACATTAGAGAAAACAATTAAATTTTAAAAATGTAACTGTTTTCTTATCAAATAACCATTCTTTCAGTTTTGTGATGTTGTCTTCTTATCAAAACCAGTTGATATCAGAGGTGGAGAAATGGCTCACTGACTAAGAGTACCAATTTCTCTCCCAGAGGACATAGTTTGGTTCCTAGCATCAGCATGGCAGCTCACAACCATTTGCCACTCTAATTCCAGGGGTTCTGATGCCCTCTTCTACAGTCCCTGGGTACCATGCATGTTTGGCACACAGACTTGGGCAAAACACCCATAAACAAAAAAATAAAAATAACAAATAAATAAACAAAAATGTTGCTAACAATTAACTATGGAAATGCTTCCTCATTCTCTGTGCTAAGGATAAGAATTAGCAAACTATCAGTCAAAGATCACTGGTAGATTATCTTTTCAGGAATTTTAGCTTTACCAAATACATGTTGATCCCTGTGAAATGATTACAATCCAGTGAAACTGGAGGTCAGTGAGGGAAAGGTCCAAAATGTGTTGAATGATACATCCCATGTATACACACATTCACTCATTTAATGCCCATCATTACCACAGTGGTCAATAACCACATTTTCAGGATGAGAAAATGGAGACTTAGATTACATTTGGAGCTAGCTGCAGCATACACAGGGAATAAAAAAAGCAGTTAAATGAAATTTTGGAGTAGTTTAACTGAGCTTAGACCTTTTATACTGTAATGTGATTAATTTTAAGTGGAAGAAATATGCAGAAGTTGTTGCTTTGCCTGTCCTTGTTAATACAGAGCGCTATGCTCATTCTTTTGCATAGACGCCTTACAAGGATTGCTACAAACCTGTGTAACAGCTTTCATTCCAAGTCTCTGCAGAAGGAAACGGGTGTTGACAAATTTTAATTGTTTTTTGATCACAGAGAACAGGGTTTCATATTCTATTTGACTTCCAAAATTCTTTCAGCAGACAGCTCAGAGTTTGGCAGTTCTAAAAGGCTGGGTCTCAACCCACAGTAGACATGCATTTCAATTCTGTTTTTGACACAGGCAGATCTCATTAGCCTTTACCTGTGGATTGGCATCTGTAATAATTTAGAGATGGGCCAAATCTGTACTTTTTTGGAACAAGATTGTTTAACAAATAAATGGTGTAAATGAGTTGTTGAAAGGAATACTTTTAACTACATGGGAAAGAAGCCACATTCTGGGCAACAAACAGCCAGAACAATTTCTGTGCATTGTTGAAGGCATAAACTCCAGGAGCATTCTACTTCCTGACAACTCAGTGTTAATTACCAATGATATTTAGTTATTCACTGTAACAGCTCCATAAGGGCTGCTTCCCAGGAAACCCAATGTTAGTTTTGCATATGTTCAAGAGGCTGTTACATACTTAAATATGACCACACTGCCAGTTCTTTAAGAATTAAATTGTATAAATCAGAATTTTCAGAAGGCCCTGCTGGTCTTCCCTCTCAACCAGTATCTAGCCAGATGTGAGAAATGATTTAGTCATTCAGTCCTCTATAGGGTTTCAAAAATAAATGCAAAAGGATTTTTTTTAATGTTACCTATTCTAGCTATTTCATTATCTGCTTCTTCCCCACCCACCCCCACGCCGCACCTGCCTTCTCTTCTTATTTGACAAGAGTCACAGAGCAAAGGACTATGTGTTTAGGAGCTGGTTCATTGATTTGTAGAAGTGGTGACTTTATTGACCCCTGACTGCTTGGCATTATCAAATGCCACTTGAGCAGAGAGCTGGGCTGTGTTATTCATCTCTGAAAGTGTGGCCTTCAGGTTTATCTTGAGAAATAAAAACTTGGCAAAGAAGAGGGAACATGTGTCAATGGGGATAAAAGCTGAAGAGAGTCGGCTTATTTTTCTCTTGTAACCAAGGTGACTCGTTTGAGTTGTTTTTCGTTTTAATTGTTTTTGCTTCTTTACCTTGGCCTGCAAAGATGGTCAACTCTGTCTTTTACTGCTCACTGTGGGGTGATTAAGGCATTGTTTTTCTATGTTGCTCACTGAAATCCTTTGAATTATGCTCCTTATTCCAACAAATTCAAATAAGGGTTTGTCATATCTTACTTAGACTATCCATCAATTCTTATTAGAGGGGCAGAGTTAGTGCTCAAAGTATGTGCATGTGGGTATCCATGTGTGTACCTTTATTTTTTTTTTTGTGTGTGTGTGTGTGTGTGTGTGTGTGTGTGAGAGAGAGAGAGAGAGAGAGAGAGAGAGAGAGAGAGAGAGAGAGAGAGATGTATGGGATCATATTGGGAATAGTACAGTATATTTACTTTGCCACATTACCTTTCTCTGTACTTATACTACATGCATACTTAGGATGGAATGGAGTGGAGGAATCGCAGAAGATACAGGAAAGAATATCCAAAGTTACAGCTTCACACAGACACAGAATTAACCAAGAAATATTCTGTGAAACATCCTGACACTGGGAGTGTATCTTCTTCTGGAAAAAGACCTGTTAAATTTCATACCTATTGAATTCGGCGGAATAATCTCTGAGAATGCTGACAATGCCGGAAGCGACTTTTCGCTTCTGGCTTCTCATACAAAGGAGTTTGATTCCAGAACTCCCAAAAGCAATCCAAAGTTATTTATTGCCGTTTAACATCTCAAGCCAAGATATCATTTTGATTTGACTTTAAATGTGAAGTGCTACAGCTCAAACACCAAGCTGAACAGCACACTTATTGTCTTCAAAGTGCTGTATTCCTTTTCCCGCCTTGTTCTCTGTTCATGCTGGTCACCCTGAAATTTCACAGACAATGTACTAGTGTACTTCTCCCTCTTTGCTCCTCAGAGACAGCTCAGTACACCTCTTCCAGAAGTCAGGATGTCTCCATCCTCATTCACTGCCCCAGCACTTCGGTGTTCTTCATTTTGCCTCTCATAAATATAGTACCATGTCTTGGTTTCAGTACTTTGGACTCATCTAAGAGGTAATAACCTGCCCAAAAGTTTCTCTAGTAGTCTTTAAACTCTTTATTGGAAGTTAAAGTGACATCTACCATCATGATCTTTAAAGACAATATAAACTATGATAATTCACTACAACTTCCTTAAAAATAATTAATTGTACAATCACTTTGTATAAGGGATCCTAGTTTTGTTTTATCAAGATAGATAGTAAGAGTTCTTTACTAGTTAAAACAATAACTTTGGAAGGCATAGGGAAGAAGGACTACCATAAATTGAGTCAAGCCATATCTATAAACTATGACATAGTCTCCAAAAAATCAAATGAAACAAAGACTATAACAATTAATTTACTTAAATTTATTGAGTAAATAAATGCTAGGTGTGAGAGGCCTTTTAAAAACTTCAATACATGAATCAACTTACTGTATTCTGTAAATTAAAAATTGTGATCACTTTGCAGGTGAATAAGTAAATATTCAAATGTAAATCACCTGCCCAATGCCATTCATCCACAGACCTAGACTGTCCATCAGTCCATCCAACTACTGAGCATGTCTCATGGTTGTCTTGTTTACACAAATTTTCCTGTTATTCTAGAGTATTGTGAGAGAAATATCACACTAGCATATCATGCTTATAGGGACATTTCAGTAATCATTCTTTGATGCCTTTACTCTGTAGTCATTCAGGAAATTCCTGAACGTATGCTTCATTCCTTTCACCACTGAAGATCTAATAACCTGAATATTTTAAGCACTTGTCTCTTCATCTATCAAATGGTCTTTGAGATTTAAAATATGCTAGATGCTGGGCAATTCGTTGATGATTTAAAGGAAGGATATCAGACATCTTCCTTTTTAACATTTATTGTCTAGCAAATCTTCTCCTGTGTCAAATTTTCATGTGTTCCAAGTGGAGGTAAAAATGGGAGGCCTCTTGTGCTGGAGTGTTTGCTTATTTCTTCCTCTGATGCTGATTGGCAAACCATGATATCTACCTTCTCAGACTTAAATTGCAAATCTTAAGTGTCAAATTTGAAGAAAGTAAATAAAAGAGCTGTGGCGAGAAAGAGACATTTTCATGGTCATTTTTCCTTGTGTTGGAGGGTGGGCTGTTTCCATCCTCTAAGTACAATATCCTAGACAGAAAAGATGTGTGTTCTGAAGGAGTTAGGTATGCCACTATAATCAAAGTACTTACTTGACAAAAAAAAAAAAAAAAAAAAAAGGAAAAGAAAATTCTGATCCTCCATCTCATGCCCTGCCCACACCACTGCCCCACTGCTACTGGTGATTGAACCTGGGACTTTGTGCATACTGTTTCAAGTATTCTACCATGGAGCTACACCCCTAGATAAATATTATTTATTCTTCTAATACCTGATCAAATAGTACTCTTCTAGAAAGACAGTAGCCTATTATACATTTTGTAATAATTCTGACTTGGATGGGACAGGGTTTGTATTTTCTGCCTCTGATCTAAGATTTTAAGAGGCAGCTTTTCTTAAGAAATTATGGTATACTGCTATCATCATGATGGTTGAGTTTTCTCTTTTAAAGAAGAGTTGCATATCATGTGCAGAAGACACAGCCTGCCTGCTGCATAACTTTTATGGTGCATGGCATGCCTCACATTTTATGCACTCTGCACTTATCAGCCAAGTAGTTTCACCCCCAACCACAGTCCTTCGCACTCAGCTGCCCTGAGCCATCATTTTCCAGTAAGCCAAAGTGCTCTTCATCATCATTAATTAATTTTCCCTTCCCAAAGGAGGAGTGGCATTGTCCAAAGCTGTCCAAATCCCTTTCATCACCCATACACACACCTATGCTGGAAACCACAGTTCCTAGACACACCTATTACATCTCTTCTGCTCTGGTCGAATGAAACATGTTCTCTTGTGTTATTCAACCCACATGGTCACTGAAGCACTCATGTTCTTTGGGAATAATGGAATTTTAGAACATTTGATTCCATAATTTCCATACATATAGACTTCCTTCTACAAGACAAAGTTGGCAGCTATATGCAATTATTATCTGTATTTGTTTCTAACTTTGGACTTGATTCTGAAAGTCTGGACACAGGACTGAAGCAACTGATTGTGTTTCTCACTGCTTTCTTCTTCCTGTTTTTTTTTTTTTTCACACATCTGGTAAGACTAAAGCTATTTCTCTAGACTTAATTTATCCTTCAATCTTTATACTATTGAACATCCACAATCAAACACAACATGCTAACCTTTCAGGGGAGATATGGTACATTGTAGCTGAAAATCTACATACCCTTAGATTTAAGCCCTAAGTTTGCTCTGTCACCTTGTGGGAGTGCCTGGGCCTTCTCACCTCTATTTAATTTACAAGGAGAAATTGAGTGTAATCATCCAAAGTTCATTTACCGGTCAAATAAAAGAACTATGGAAAGTTCTTTGTACATTGTTTTGTACATGACATCCCAAAATATTAACTATTATCACGAAACTTTCTTTTAAAATCCATTTCTGGGATATTTGGCCCATAACCAAATTTCTGAGCTCACATTTCTACTCCTCCTTGAATAGAGAACATGTCAAATAGGTAACTCATACTATGAGAAAATTCTGTTATTTCATTAACTAAGCCACAGTATTGTCTCTAATTTTTTGTTTTCATCACTTTCATATCATATTACATATACACACAAAGTTGTAGAATTGAGAGCATTCTCAATTCTCAATAGCAGTTGCACCCAAGTGACACTGTGTGTGAAAGAAATGATTGAATTTAACAGGAACTGAGTTATTTTTCTGTTTTCCACAAAGCTCCCCATGTGTTTGTATACTTGAGCTACAGTCCCATCTATGCCCTTATACAGTTTGCATTTGCTAAAATGGCTTCATGAGCACACACATTCAGGAATAACAAGTTACTGGAATGCAGGAGCATAGAAAGGAATGGCATTCTCCTCCAGCACCCCAAATGTGAACAGACACGTACTCCATGAATCCTATCTCTGTCACACTCACCTCATATGATGTTCATTTCTGATACTTATGAATTCATTTATGGATTCTCTTGCTTTTCATTTATCTCTAAGCGCTCATCATTCATTGCAGTTCTACAGGAAAATTCACACTGGCTGAATGTCAGCTTCCTGCTAGCCAGAGCAATCAGATTTAAGGGAACACTTGGGCCAGGCCTCAAGTCTGCCAATATTCTTTCTGTCTAGGAAATCAGCAGATATGGTACTGCTGTCCTGCTCACATCAATTTCAATTCAAGTTGCTCTGAACTGTCAAGCTAATCAAACAAAGACTCTTCCTGCCCCGGGATGCAGAACACCTTTACATAATGCAAGTCACACCACTGCTCAGAGTGATGTTAACAGGAGCCAGCAGTTTCCTTACAGGTAGTCAACAGCACGAGGCAGGAGGGCAAATGCAGGACTGATGACAAATGGGTCTTTTGTCCAGAAGTCATGCTGCTGCTGCTGCTCACCCATACCCCTGCAATGTCTGACTTCATAAAGCCATGTGTTAAAATGGTTGTGAATAGTTTATAACAAAGTCACTCCTGCCTGGCTTATTCATCTGTTCCATCATCAAGGGACCAATATTGAATATGGTCTTGATTTCTGACAGAAAATAAAATTAATCAAGAGAATCTGTTTTTTAATTGATTTGGGAAGAACCCATTTGAATTAAAAGGGAAAGGGGTAATCAGGAAGAAGAAAAAACCTAAAAGTGTGTTATGTTTCATTTGTTTTTAGTGTTCCAGAGATGTTTATTGATTTGTATAAATCAAAACATGACTGACATTAGCATCTTACTAAAATTTACCATTTACTTCTCCAGTCAAATATGGCCACAAATACCCAGCAAGACACTTTGGGTGACTTACCTGATTTTCCTGGAGTAGTGGATATATATTCTTCAGGTTTTTTTGTTTGATTGTTTTTTATCTACTCGTTCCTCTTCCTTATTTTCTATTTTTTTAATTAATTTATTTATTTCGCATCCCAGTCTGATTCTCCCCTGGTTCCTTTTCTCCCAGTCTCTCCCCCAACAGCCCTCTGTTCCCAGCCCTGCAATTCACACCCCCCCCTCCACTTCTGTTTAGGAAGGGGCAGCTTTCCCATGAGTATCAACCAAGCATGGCATATCAAGTTGCAATAAGATTAAGCACCTTCTCATATATTAAAGCTTGGCTGTGAGGCAAAGGATAGAACTAGGCTCAGGAAACTGAACTGGATCTTTAAGCAGGCACAGCCCCTAGGACTTTACATGGGCTATACACTCACAGATGTGTCTATTGTGCGGCTGGCTCAAGGCAAGAGAATTCAGGACATTTCAACAAAATATACTTCAAGTTTAAATGTTCATAGGGCATTTACAAATGAGGAAAGGAGTGCCGAAGTTTATTCTTATTTGTAAGACAAGTACCCAGTGTTAAAATTGTCAGGACAATTGCAATATGGAAAGAAGCAGAAATCCTCAGTGCTGGAGATGTGCTGGGCATTTAAAAATGTGGATATGATTTAAGATAATCAGAATAGAATGCTAAGTGGGGTCTAGGCACACTGCAAGATGATATTAATAATTCTATGCTTTGTTAAAGACATTGTATTTCAGGCATTATGGTAGTAGTTAATAAAGTTTAACTGATTTCATCCTTGGAGCAATTTACTGGGTACTATGTTCATCTCTATACGCTCAATAAAACAAGTGGCATAGAAGGTATACACTTGTCTTGAGAATACATTTCAACAGGAATAGCAGTAAACTAGAACGCAAATTCAGAGAGCATGGATTTTAAAAATGTCATAATATAAATCGAATTTTATCTAGAACATTCTTGACACTAAATCTTTAAACTATGTAAATGTTTTCTAGAATAAATGTTTAGTTGGAGGATGAAATATTGGACACTATATGTAGCTGAAACATGAAATGAAAAGTTTTATATATATATATATATATATATATATATATATATATATATATATATATAAAAACTATATCCTATAGCAGTCTGTCAAATTCTCAATTAAGAAAGCAATTCATTTTATTTTTTATTTTTGGGGACATACCAATCTATGAACCTGGTTTTATGCACACAAAAAGACGTTTAGCTACTAGGAAAAATGTTGCTCTAGACTTCTGAAGGAAAGAGGAAACAACACATTAGAAGCATGTACATTTGGGCTTAAGTTTCTTAAGTGAAGTTGGTTTCTTTGTCACTGGATGTAACACTGATGCTTCTTATGAATCCCTCAGCCTAACAAAATGACAGTGTCTTTATGACTGCATATATTTGAACCCATTTCAGAATTTTTTCAGATAGAATATAGGTCTGTTACTGCATTTCACTAACCCTCAATATGTTCTTAAATAACCCATTCTAACTCATTCTAAATCCATCACCGCACATCCAGACTGACCAAGAGATGAAACTCATCCCCAAGGAGTAGCTTATTTTCTATCTATTGTTCCTGTAAAGACAATTCCACCCTGAAGAAGACTAACTCTCCTTACTGCTCCTGTAGCCTTTAGTAGCTGTAGCTTCTCAGTTAGGGGTGGGACTTCACAAGTCCCTTCCTTATCCACGCTAAGATTTCCCTGGCTTGATATTGTGCAGGTCTTATGCATGCAGTCAACAGCCACTGTGAGTTCCTGTGTACAACTGTCCTATCATGTCCAGAAAACACTGTTTGCCTGTAATTATCCACTGCCTCTGGATGATCCCTGAGCCTTGGAAGAAAAGGATGTGAACATATTAATTCTGTTTTCTAAAGAAATGGAGTGATATACCATATTCTATCTGGAAAAATACTAAGTCTGTAACTAATCCATTATGTTTCTATTAGAGTAGAAATCTTTGTAACCATAATAATACCAACTGCAGTTCATAACTAAGTTAGATAATGAAATCTTTGGTACTGCTTTTCATTACAACTGATTGATCCAAATTAGATGATTTTACTTTCAATATTGCTTATTAGAAAAGCAAAGAGCCACCAAACTCCAAGGGAAGTTTGGTAAGCACTGGATTGTTGTGTTTTTCTGTTCATCTAATTTCTCAGGATTTTGTAAAAAAAAAAAAAAAAATCTTTTGAATATTATCTCATGTATTGGTGGGTCACTAGGCAGCTGTGTAGGGAAGTTCTACAGGATGCATTCTCATAGCATACACTTCAGAGTCAGGTAAGAGAGTGCTGCCCACTGATTCATTACACAAAACCCTGTCAGTCATCTGAAACTATTTTAAAATATCTTATCATATATCAAATACTGGTGCTTGGCTGTGGATCTCTGCATTTGTTTCCCTCAGTTACTGGATGAAGACTCTATGATGACAGTTTGGGCAGTCACCAATCTGATTTTCCTTTTGGAGGAGGGGATGGGAGTTGGGTTTTGAGAGGCTGAGGGCAGCAGGGAGGAGGGATGAGAGGGAGATCTGTGGTTGGTATGAAAAATGAATAAAAACTTTAAATAATAAAAAGATGATCAAATGACCCATATTTCTCCAGTTGGTCTGGATGCTGCTGTACTCCAGAACCACATATACTTGGTGACATACCTCATAGAGGTCGATCATAACATTGCCTTCAGGGCCTCTGCTACTCTGGACGTTCTCCAAGGCCAGAGTGAAGTAGACACCGCGGGTGTCTGAGATGTAGAGGTTGTAGGTGTCATTCTGGTTCCATTCTTGAACAGCTGCAAACACTTGATTCTCATCTGTGCTAATGACATGCATATCCTAAAGAAGAACACAGGCGAGTGAAGAGGGAAGAAGGGTTTTATACATTAACCCGGCATGCATTGAAAGACTGTGGATGATGAAGAGCTTTGATGGAATGCAAAGGAGAGACAAAGAAACTTTCCTTTCACATATGTGAAAATGGCTGAGTGTTAATTGTGCATTTTCTTTGTCACTTTGGAATGAAGCAGTATGGCCATGTCAATATGAGATAGAAGGATATATAGCAACCTAATTGTAATTTAATTGCCTTATTAGACAATTTGAAAGTAATATTCTTAAAAATGTATGAATTTAGAGAACAAGTCATTCTTATATGATGACAAATTCAAGCACTACTAGCTCAGAAGACTTATACAAGGCAAACATAAGGAGAATCTGCAGTGACAGAAAGAAGCCAGACAAGCACCAGATTCCACCATGGTCTGTGGATTAGCATAAATGGTACACCTGGCAAGTTCCTTAGACACAGAATCTTAGACCCTACTCAATGAATCACAATATGATTTTTAATGAGGTCCCTCCATGAATAATATGCACATTAAAGCTTGACACACACTGCCAAAGGTTCAGTAACACTATTGAAATTCCCCAGCGGGGAAAAATTTCTACCAGAAAAATTCCAAAGCATTAATGTTTGTATGAGTAATTAATGTAAAGATTCAACTACTAATCCATTATTTTCATCTGCTAAGTTCTCTAAGAAAACTACAGGAGAGAAAAAGAGTCTTCATAAAGGATGTTGTTCCCAAACTCCAAGTTTAACACATATAGAAATAACGTGAATGAAACATGGAGGCCTTGTTCTCTGACCTCTGGCAAGAATTCCAAATTCTGCATTTCCCATTCAGGACTCTAGCCACTGTCTAACATTATTCTAAAGTGGCTATCTCCAGCCAAGGCTTATTGTTTCCTTAAAGAAAGCCTGTTGGTGTGCTTTGGCCTGCTTTTTAATCCTGTGGCCAAATGAGACTACACAGAAGCACTCTCAAAGAACTCAGAGTAAAGCAGTTAAAACTTAAAAGGCCCAAAATAAACAAAGGTACCCAACAATACATAGCAAAAGAATAATATTGGTTATTCATCCATGTAACACTCCTTCACTGAGGGAAATTGGGACAGGAACTCAAGGCAGGAACCTGGAAACAGGAAGTGAAGAAGAAACCATGGAAGAATATGTGGCTCTCCAAGGCTTATTCAGCCTGCTTTCTGCTACAACCACAGTTGGCCCTTAGCTTTTATGTAACATAATACATGCTGTCTATATGCTTGCAAAGCTTTAGATACTATAATCTTCCTGGTAACCAGCTTGACTTACACTGTTCAGTGTAACTTGAGTCATACTACTAACCTCAAGTTCTCATAATCTGAGTTCAGTCTTGGCTTGTGATATAGTCATCTGAGTGGAACTTCATGCTCAGACATTGTGTCTGTGAACTCAAGATAGCAAGAACATGTCCTTCACATGAGAGTGAAGATAAAATCAGCAAGTCTTAAATACCATAATAATAGTGTTCACCATTTAGGGTATGTTTTATACGTGGTATTTTGCTTAGGGGAGTCTGTCTCTCCCTTTTGTTGACTACAAATAATCAACTTGGCTTCTCTGCTTTTGAAATATTTGAATATTCACTCACAGATATACTCAAGAAAGGGTTCATCCAACTGTTTCCTGTCTGATGGAGGAAATTGGCTATGGAAATTATCCGTAAGTTCACTAGTTTCTCCATGTGGACAAACCTTCCATGGTTTCTAATTCATAATAGGACAGAACCGAAAATCTTTAAAATTGTTGAACAACTACCTACTATTTTTGTTTCCTCTCTTCAAGAATGTTGTAGTCCTGGATTTCTGTTAAATTGTTTCAAGTGAAAGCTGAGCCTAGCACAGTCAATTCCCACCCATGGGTTTCAGTGTGAATTTCAGTAGCAGTGAACTTTTGATTGGCTCACATAACAGAATTGAGAACATAATCCTGGGAGACTATGGTCATTCTTCTACAGATCACACTTCATAATTCATTGTGTAGATTTGGTACTTGTAGTTAACAGCTAACATTAATTATCAACTTGACCAGAATTACCTTAGGGATACCATAATTCTCTAGATTGCATTAATTGACTTGAGAAGACCCACCCTGAGTAGGAATAACATTAAGGGCTCTGTCCTGGACTAAATAAAAATGGGGAAGGTGGCTAAGCACAAAATTCATCTTCTCTCTGCTTCTTGAAAGCAGATGCTTAAAGCCCCCCCCACCCCCCCCCCCCCCCAAAGGATTCAACCCTGAGTAGCCTTGAACTGTAAGTCAAGATAAACCCTTTCTTCCTTCAGTTGTTTTGGTCAGGGTATTTTATCACAGCAACAGGACAAGTAATTAAGGTGGTATTGAAAACACAGGTCTTCTAAATGGCTTGAACAAGGTCGCGAGGAGAACTTTTCATGTGATGTTAACAGGGTAAAATGACCATGTCTAGATAAAGATTGCAAACCAATCTCTATCTTTATGTAATTTCACTAAACAGACTTTACACAATGATGCTGGTCATAAAAATTTGATACACCTGTAATTTATTTCACCTTTCCTTAACCCCTTATTAAGAAAATGTGTTCTTACTGTTTCACTGATCCCCAAGATTCTGATCCAATACAGACTCTTATTTGGAGTTCTACTGGAACACCCTGCAGAGTCTGTTCTATAGGATACTAGCATTACTGGATTTTCATATATTTTTCAGTGGGAGTGGAAGCTTCTTTGTTAGAACACTTTGCTCTTATTAGTGGTGGTGATTTATTCATCTGAGTTTGTTTGTCTGTTTGCTTATAAAATAGAATCATGCTATATAGTCAGCTCTACAACCAAGTTAGCCTTGAAATCACTATGTCATCTAAGCTGGCCTCAAACTGTTTTTCTTTTTAAGATCTATTTTTATTTCATTTAAGTGGATGGGTGGGTACCCTTGGAGGCCAGAACAGGGTGTCAGATACCCTGAAGCTAGGGCTAGAGATGGTCATGAGGTAATTGATACAGGTGCGGAGACTTAGCTCAGGTCCTCTAGAAAAGCAGCACAAACTCTTAAATACTGAACCATGTCTCCAGCTCCTGGAGTCAAACTACTGATAATCCAGGAAGCTGGAGTTATTATTGGTTTATTCCATCTTGTATGGTGCTAAGCTATCGAATTAATGCTGAACTAAAGAGTTTCATTGCTCATAGAACATTCATTCATAAACCATTCAAATTAGTGGCCTCCTCCTAGTCTCTAAGGAAGTCATATGAATTGAAGTTTACTTTCTTTTTAAACTTATTTGACTACAGAACCCAATTTTTCCAATATATCACTAAGGATATTTTATGCTGAATGACAAATTTGGGAAAATATTGTTTTGAATCTAAGCTCTTTATTTTTTAAAAAATGAGTAAAGGAAAAAGTAATAAAACCCAGATAGCCAAGGTTAGTGACAGACTCAGGTCTGAAGTCAGGTCTCCTGTTAAAATTGAGCATCCTTTGTACCTCCTGCATCCTGGTACCCATCCATCTTCCACTATAGAGACAACTAGATCCATAGTAATAATAATATTACCTTGCTTTTATAGAGTATCTGTCCTCAAAAACACTTGAGGCACTTTGGTATGTATTACCTCATCTATCTCACTGGAGTTGCTAAGAATAGGCTCCAAGTAAGTTAGGGGAAGGAAGAACTGACACTGTTTCACTCTGCCTAACAATCCACATACTCTTACTTGCAATGACAACATTTAGCCATCACTCTTTGTTGGTTTTTCTTCTCCATTATTAATTGTTTAAACACAGCTCAAGGCAACATTCTGCTCTTTCAACATCTGATACAACGGCAGTAGGTGATTAAAAACATTTGATCAGGAGAGAGTTGATGTGTCTCCATTCCTTCAGTGAAGCTTTGTTTACCTGTAGGTGCTGCCCTGGTTCTGACAGAAGGCCATGTAATACAGCACCTTTGAGGCAGATCACTCCACCCATGCTGGGACTTCTCTTTGAAGCTATAATGGGATTATAATGAAGCTTCTCTTTGCTTTACATAATAAACACCCGCCTGGACCAAATAATCTATTTATTTGCTACACTCACTTTTTTTTTGTAACAAGCCAAATTAATCACTGCATTTACCCTGAGAACTCAAATGAAGCTAAATCATGGAATATGATCATCTTGGTGGCAGGGTGGGGGTGGGGCAGATGGCCAATTCAGCTCCAAAGGAAATATTGCCTTCTAGATTGTCTAGAGGCCACTGAAGAGAGCTGTCAACAGTGATCTTTGTGATGACTATGAACAAACAATATAAAATACCTGTCCCCCAGTCTGCATCAGTCTATCCACAAAAGCCTCTTTGAGTTTAAACTACCTTTCTTGGGTTCCTAGACCAGTGAGGCCCTCCTCCATTTTTTTGGTAGCACAAGAAATTTGGGGAGCATGCTACATTTTAACAATTAGAGTCACTAATTTACTTGCCAGGGAATAAAATCATAAAAATCACAGGAATGGATACCAGTAAATTTGGGTTCTAACCTTCCCTGTGCGGCAAATAGGATTTGGTTTTGACTGAAATTATTCTGCTAAGAATATGCAGACCCAAGATTGAGCATGTGATGAATGAATGAAATTTGAAGTCCTCTGATTTAGGCTCAATTCTGCATGCCTCTTGAACCAGGGCATCTCACCGTACTGGGTATAAATCTTGTTCTTAAAAGTACAAATCTTTCAAGTTGTCTTCTTCAAATTTTAGTGAATGAATCACAATTCATTTCCGTACTCAGTACTCAGCCCAGGGAGGGTACTCTGTTTTTCCCCCTGAATTGATATTTTCCTCAGGGTCTCTACTAGGAGACTATCATGGACAATTTTTAACAATTCTCAGCCTTCCTCCTACATTTGAATTTCATTAAACGACAAGACTTGGCTCAAAATAAATCTCATTATATACTTTGTTCAATTTAAATCTTTCAAAGTTGAGTTACAATTCTATTTAGATCAAAGAAATCACTTTCTTACCCCTTCCCCCCAAACACATACATCTCATTTGCTTGAAAATTAAGCAATAATCGACTAAATTTTGGCCACTTAAAATACAACACAGAAAACCGTGAGATTTCTAATAGGCATTTTTGAAAGGCCACATCATCTGTTTTCCACTAGATGGCGCTCCATATTAACACAGTTTTTCAGAATTGTGGAGAGAACATGAGAATGCCAAGGAGGACGGTCTCTCACTTCTCTTTTCCACTGTTTTCAAAAGGGAGTGGCTAGAGAGGTCGTCAGAACACTTAGCTGCGCCTCAGGTCTCTGAAGATAACCAGTTTCCCAACATCCACTAAGAATAACTGCCATGCAATAACATAAAGTGAACATGTTTTTGGGTTTGTTTGTTTTTTTTGTTTTTGTTTTTTTGTTTTTGTTTTTGGTTGTTTTTTTTTTTTCTGTTCTGATTTAAAAACAAACATACTTCCTGGAAAAAAATTAATATTGAAAGGCAAAAACAAGAGTATTATTAATTTATTCAGATGCCCACAAATAATTCCAAAAGAAGAAAACAATCAGAGGGGAATGACCGGTAGATAAAGAGAGACAGAATTACCCAAGAGGAACTGGGAAGTCTAGATGCAGAAGTAGGGCTGATGAAGCTGGGAACACATTACTGGCAACGACCCTGAGAATATGGTGGAGGTGGTCTGTACCTGAGAGGAGAACGGTCAAAACAGCAACCCAGTGTGTACCTTGGGCAAAGCGTATTTTGGGAGCTTCATTTGTGCAAACGTGCTTCTTCGGTAGGATACGTAGTAATGTGGTCTTCCTCCAGATGTCAGCTGGGTCACAGAAACAAGGTGGTGAGAGGAGCTACTGAAAACATTGGGGTCACAGAAGAACAGCTGCCTGAATCAAGCTGCCACACAGCACCAAAAATGCCTATGGAGGACAGCTACCAATGGTTGGTATTTACCAGAAAAGCAACTTACTCACTGTATAGGGGTGCTTAGAAGACCAACAAAAACCATTTAATAGACAAAAATGTAATCTAAAAATTTGCACAATGGGTCTGGAGAAATGACTCAATAGTGATGAGCATTTGTTCCACTTCCAGAGGAGTGGAGTTTGATTCCCAGCACCCAGAGTGCAGCTCCCAACCATCTGTAACTCCAGTTCCAAGAGATCTGACTTCCTCCTCGTCTAGCCTCAGCCAGGCTTTTGGTGCACAGACATCAAAGCAGAAGGAAAAACACTGACACAGAAAAGTAAATTAAAGTAACACACACACACACACACACACACAACACACACACACACACACATATATGTGTGTGTGTGTGTGTGTGTTGTGTGTGTGTGTGTGTGTATAATCATATAATATATATACAATATAATCATATAATATATTATCTTACATATATACATATGTAAATTATATGCATGTTTAATATATCTATATATGTATATCTAGATATCTATATTGTGTATACTAGATATAAAATTGCAATGTGACTCTACAGCTAAGAAACTGTATTAACTCTGTTCTTCCCAATGCTAGAAGCCTTAGGAGATTAGCTCACAGTCCTTCATCAGTCTAGCTTTCCAGCCTCAAGTCCATGCCATACAAGTGACCATATTGGCCTAGAAGGAAATGACCCAGGTTCAACAGTACAGAGAAGCCTTCTCATCTCCTCACAAAGTTCCTATTTGATGGCATCACACTGATGCCTAAGGGTAGGTCCATGAATGTTAGCAGAATGCCACTTTAGGTTTGGATTCCAAATTAATTCTACGTCTCTATCTTTTGGAAGAAAACCATGGAAACTGGCACTGTTTTGTCCAAAGCAGGTCAATGAATCCTGAAGCGCTTGCAGAATAGGAAGAAGAGCTGTGGTTTCTATCCACACTTGAATACTACTCTAGGCAGAATGGAAGGCACCTCTGACAATGTGTTTCTCTTTAGAGGCAATCATGACCTATGTAAGTATCTGCAGTTTGAATGTCACTGGAGTTTGCATACTTGGAATGTCAACAAAGCCTGTGGTAAATGATCATCAAACACAGGGGAGTGCCTGGAAAGAGACATTCTTCAGTGTTATGTGTGGAAGTAATAGGTTACAGGAGGTTATTTTCATAATTCTAAATATAAATTCTGACTTTGATTTGTATGCCAGATATGTGGAATATAAACTGTTGCCAGAAATAAGAGAAATATGCCTGACAGCATTACTGGTAGAGAAATGGATGGGATGGGACTAACACATGCAACCATTTGAATATAACTTGAAATTATCCCAGTGTTCATTACACACTTCCCTGAAGAAAAAGGAACAGGGATGTGTGTATCATTACTTGTGAAACATTTCAAAATTATATAGGCTGATGCTAGGCAGTCTAATTTCAATACATAGGATTAGATATCAATTTATTCTTCAAATAAACTTTGACTAGAATGTACCTTAACTATAGTGTGTGTATAGCCTTATGTATTATATAAATACGATATGATGTATACACTTGATTTGCTGTAAACACATACATTTATCCACCTATTCAGCAATTACACCTTTTCCATTCTTCCCCTGAAAAGTAATAACATGGTTTTTAGATGAATTAACTAAAGGAAACTAAAATTGTCCTCAAGAGCTAAATGAAGCTGTTCCTGTCACTACTCATCAAATCTCAACTTCTCAAACGGTTTCCCATTTTTGCAGGAGAAGGAAATTATTTATTCCACATTTCCCTGGGAGTTGCAGTGGTTTCTGACCACACTAGGGATCATTCTTAGTTGGCCTCTGCCTAGTCCTATCTCCATTCATCATACCATTTTCCTTTCACCTTTTGTTCTTTTAAAATGGCACTGAGGATGGGGCTGGAGAAATGATCATTTCCCTGATATGGAGAAATGGACATAGCTTCACAGTTTATTTAATGACTTGGGTTTGTTGGGAAACAGATAAATAGAAGTGTATATCACTCCTGGGTCAATGCAGCTCTTTTTAGATAGGTTGGTAAATTACTACAGACAGTAGGCTCAAGAACAGCCTTAAGTCTCCCTCCTCCCTTCCACTCTCCTTTAGTCTCTTCCCTCCTCCTCTCCTTCCCCTTCCACCTTCTCCTTTCTCTTTATCCTCTTAGTCTGCCCTTTCTGATCCATGTCTTTCTTCCCTTTGAGGCTATGCAGGCAGGCATATAGAGCAAGACAGAAACTAGAAATGCCTTGAGCCAATAAACAGAAGTAGGGGTTTCTTACCTGAACAAACACATAGTCATCCTGAACAATCAAGGAGTCAGGGTCAATGTAGCCTGGGAAAGGCTTCTTTCTGTTGGCATCTGTGCAGTTTTGCATCCGACAAGTTAGGTATTGTGAGTCTAAAACGGAAGAAGATAGAACCTTCAGAGTCAATGAACATTTCCCTTGGAATCTGAAAGTGTTCACACAAGACTCATAGCCTCTCCAAGTGATCACTCAATATCACCCTACTGCTCAAATTCCATTGTTATTTTATTACGTTGCTACCTGATATATCAAATAAGTCTTATAATCCTACACCAAAAAAAATTCTTATTTAGCTTTCCTCTTCTGAACCAAAAGATTTTCAAAAACTGACATAAGACTTGAAATTTTGTGACCATATTTTCATCTTTATTAGAATTAACCTCCACACTTCGATCTTTGACTGAAAAGCAGGGAAACACACTTGCATGCAGTATTTTAAAATCTCTGATGGAAGTTCCACTAGAATGAACACTATGATCCTTAATAAGATAAAGGTTGGTTCTTTGTGGATTGGAAATGAAACAAGATAGCAACATCTCCAATTCAAAATCTTTGTTCTCATTTTAGGTGAGTAAATTGAAACTCGAGGTTTTCGGCTGAGGCAGCACAGTGGCCAATAAACACAACATCGTACTGATGACTCAGGTCAGTTCATGCTCTATTGCTGGAGGGATGTTGTATTAGAGAGTCTCTGGCCTTCATGAAATCCTTTTATGGCAGTAGTTATTTAAAATGCCACATTAAAACATAAACCCACACTGGAATACATTCAAACCCTCCTCTGGCCTCCATACCTACGTTCCTCTCCTGTTTACGTATCTGTTTCTCTTGCTCTGCCAATGAGTTTTCTAATCTCCTAATTTATGTTGATAAGCATTCCCAACCTCCCCATGGTTTTAAAGACTTTCTATCCATACTCCCTCCTTCCCAGAGAATTTCATCAATGTTACCAAGTTTCCAATTCTCCTTCAAGGAGAATTTTACCAAGTTACCAATGAAGTTTTCAATTTTGGCCCACTGCTACTTCTGAAGACCTTCCATGATTACTCCCTGAATAAAATTTAGATGCTATACCAATGATTCATCACTATCTATTTCTATACACTGCTCCAATTAAAATACAATCCCCATGATGGTGTGTGTGTGTTTTCTTCTGTTATACTGCTAAGTCACAACAGTAATCCCAGTACACTGTAAGCAAAAATCTGAATATTCTTAGAAACACATCTGCTTATTTCAATGTATGTTTTTGTATGAAAGTGAGGTTATTATACTTACCTTTGGTGCTTACAGACATCTTTCCCAAATGAAACATTAGAACTTGATCATTGACAGGAAGTGAGGATGGGCAATGTTGGACTAAGGTGGATACAAGGGTTCATGAAAGACTTATCTTAAAATTAGCAAAGAACTTCCCAAGAACATATGAGAAGCTTGAGTATTCCCAAACTCTGCAAGAAGGGTCAGTAGGGGGCAGCATGCACATTTATACCAGCTGACCCTTGACTGATGTAAACTCTAGTAGACTAACTAAATGGTGAATCAAGAGTTTCCAGTACCATGGGGGCTCTGAAAGTAGAACTCTTGATTCATCATTTACTGAGTCTACACTAGGCCATCTGGATAAGCAAGGCAGTTGTTTGGCTTGAACTGTTTGGGGGCCCCCCAGGAGTGGGACCAGGACCTGTCCCTGGTGCATGAGCTGGCTTTTTGGAGCCTGGTTTCTATGGTGATACACTTTATGCAGCCTTGGTACAGGGAGGAGGGTACCTGGCTTTGCTGACTCCCCATGGGAGACTTGGCCTTGGAGGAGGTGGGAATGGGGGGTAGGTTGGGTGGGACGGCTGGGGGGGTGTGGAAGGAGGGATGACGGGGTAATCTGTGATTGATATGTAAAATGAATAGAAAATCTCTTAATAAAAAAAGAATTCTACTTCCAACCTTCCTTCAGTAGAGGACCTTTTGCCAGCATAGGAAGCTCTCCATTCTAAAACTACATTGAGTATTTGTGAAATCCAAAGTTAAATTAAAGGAAAAACCTATACCTACCTTTTCCATCTCCTTTTTTCAGACATCCCATAGTTTCATTTTTTTTTACCACAAATTAAGATCTTTCACCTTAAAAATAATCTTTGAGACTTGTCTTTTCTCAAAATGTTCATCTCTATCTGTAGCACACAAATCTTTACCTCACAATTTCACAGTTCTCTCTTGTAGCCTTTGAGTGGCCCCATAGTTTTGAAAGGTTGCCTGGGGCCACAGAAGAAAAGCAGGTTTCTTTCTAGCTAAAGTCATGTACCAGGTACATCACTCAGAGGAAATCGCTTCAGCTATTAAGCAGTGATAACATCAGCCATTTAGTCTATTAGCTACTACACAGAATTAATTAAGATGTAATTAAATAATAAACATGCTGCATGTTTTGAAATTTAAACCTATGTAGATGTCAATTATTATGACTCATCATTTTCTTGATTTCATTTGTTTTTGTTTTGTTTTTTTGCCCATAAAGATAGGGTCAATTTGAGGAATATAATCAGTCATTTAAAAGACTAGTTAAACTGGCCTTTGTTATTCCAGAAAATGCCAGCATGAGGTTATATACATACTCTGCCACATGTCATTCTCTTCTATTTGCTAGAGAAGCCAGCACTGCATTTGCTATGTCATCCTTCCTCTATGTGACTCATAAGCTCCTACATGTTAGGACTAAGTCCACTCTGGATCTTCCTAATCCCCTTCACATTGTTGGCTTAGAGCAGGACATTTATACATCTAATACTGCTAAATGAGAAGTGAGGGGTGTTACCAGAGATATAGAAGGGGTCTTCTCTACCTCTGTACAATATGGTCTCGATTCTCGATTTGATGCATGCAGACTATTCTAATAGACTTCTTATCTAAAGGAGCCAGGGGTTAAGTAAAAATAAACAAAAACAAAACAAACAAACAAAAACCTTACTTAACAATTATGACCAGACTGAAAGAATTTGGTCCCTAAAGACATCATTGAACTATTGGGTGTGCTGCGTCTACCATTGTCCTACTACTGCTACATGAGATGATAAATAAAGAACCATGTCTAAAGTGAATTCAATCAAATGTAAAGATTAGAATTTCCTGGGCTTCTAGGGATAAGCATAATTTCCATTGTGATTTAGAGGTAACACTTAATGAAGACTCCTGGATAAGTAAGCTTCATTGTTTTATTTATAATAATGTCTGGTCATGTTCTTTTATATGACAATCTCCTCTTTGAAGATCCTAAGCTAACACCAGATGGAAAATAAAATATACATGATATCTATAGGTCATTTTTGTATAAAGTGTGGTGACCCCCAACCATAAAATTATTCTCGTTGCTACTTTATAACTGTAATTTTCCTACAGTCATGAATCACAATGTAAATATCTGTGTTTTCTAAGGGTCTTAAAAGACTCCTGTGAAACGGTCATTCAACCTCCAGGTTGAGAGCCACTGGTCTATAAACTAGACATTCTAATGGATGTTCACAAGTATGCAGTACAGTTAATGATCACAACACTAAAGAGGATGATGCATCAACTGATTTAGAGGTACAGAGAGTAAAGATGGTGGTTTATAGAACTGCAGCACACAAGAGGGGTGGCATTGATTTAGTTGCTTGAATCCAAATTTGCTTCACTTTTATTTCACTATACTACATGAAAACCTCCATGTGTATGGGGCCAACTTTTATGAACTAGACTTTGGCTTCTTCTACTTAAGTATCAGTGAGTACATCTATACACAAAATGAACATACTCAGAAAATCATGCTGTTATAGAGTACTTTAGTAATGTGGAGCAAGATGCATAAAGTCGTATCCTTGGAACTCAGGTTCATATCTAAGGATTTCATTTAAGAAAATTATGAGATATAAGAAGATTCGGTCACTCAAGTATATACTCAAAACTGTTTAATGAGGACTAGCAAGGTGACTCAACAGATAAAAGGAGCCACATGCAAACCTAGATACCTGATTAAGATGCTTGGAGGAACATAAAGGTATAAGGAGATAAGATAATCCATGAAATTTCCTCTGATATTCACATGTGCTGCTGGCACACAGGACCCCTATCATTAATTTCCAAGTGCTTAAAAAGTTTTAATTGTGTGTGTGTGTGTGTGTGTGTGTGTGTGTGTGTGTACATGTGAAAGTGACCAAGAAGGCCAGAAGAGAAAGTTGGATTCCCTAGAGTAAAGTTGTGAAAGTGACCAAGGAGGCCAGAAAAGAAAGTTGGATCCCCTAGAGTTAAAGTTACATGTAGCAGTGAGCCTCCAGTACATGTGTCTGGGAACTTAACTCTGGTCCTCTAATAGCAGCGAGTGCTCTTAATCATTCAGCCATCTCTCCAGCCACAGGAATGTTTAATGATACTTTAATAAACAGAAGAAACAAAAAGGGAATAAGTAAAGTGTGAAACATTCAATTCAGTACTAAATTCTTGCTTCTGGAAGTAAACATTTAAAGTATGTATGATAAAAAGAAGTTGCCAATGAATAATATTTGATTTTTTTTTTGTTTTGAAAACTATGGCTTGGCTATAAAAATGCTCAAACCATATAAAACTGTGTAGAGTTCACATATTCTGAACAATTTTGGTAACTTTTCAGTCTTCCTAAAATTATTGCTTTTAAAAATAGGATGAGACAATATTATAATATGGACCCACTTTTTGGCAAGTTGTATGTATAGACACCAATCTATGTGTGCTTGAGCAGGAAAAGTGTATAAAACATACATGAGATGTCAACAGTCATAGACAGTCAGTGAAAGAATCGGACACTGGGAAGTCATATTGCTGACCCAGCACTTCTCACCTGGGTGAGTGGGGAGTCACAGTGGGCTTGAGAGATAAGCAGTTTCCACAGACACCTCTGAACATTCTGATCCCTTCCACTTTCTGATTCTGTGTACTCTGATTTTCCTGTACAGTAAGCCTATTTTTGAGCTGAGAATTATAATGCATTTAGCTAGGTAACACGAGGAAAGCCTCAAAATTAGTCTTCTGTTTCTGCTCAGGATGGCTAAAAGTGAAATTTGCAAGCTGAAGGGAAGTGATCAGTTTTGAGCTCTCAGCCTAGTGAAGTTTCAGTTTGCTCCTTTTCTCCTTCTAATGAAACAGAAAGAAATTGGCTGCAGTTCATAATGAGGGACCAATCACTCTTATTCCCCTCAGGGTTCGCTGTAATAGCATTAAGTATGATGAATTCTTTTCATATTCTGTTCTGGTGAGTGTGTGATGCGATTCCATAGGAAGTCTCATGTAATTTGGCATTAATTAATGTCAATTAATGTATGGAACTGCTAGATGTTAGAATTAATTTCATTACCTCTCTTACACAGATGTTTTTCTTGCCACAGGTAATTAGGATACTGCACTGTTCTTTTCAAATATCCTCACTCTGGAACAGCTGCTGTTTGGAATAATGTGTTCCTCATCCACTACAAACCTGTGCTGATACAGAGAGGAGATGTTGCCTTTAAAAGCCAGTCTCTGCATCAAGGAATGGAAAGTTAAGTGCAGGCCAAAGGCTGTTGTCTTGGTAAACCTAAGTAGACTATTGAGCCCCTGGAAGCTCTAATCCATATCATGGGAATAGACACTATCCCTCTAGACACTATTTGTGAAAAAACAAAAACCAGATTCTGGTCTCCCACTGGTGCCTGGTGACTGTGCTCAGGTGACAGGAGCTGTCTGTAATTGTTATTTCAATCTTCTCTGTTTAATTGCCAGTATTGCTTACTGCTTCTGAGGTCACCACTTGTGAAACAAAAACTACCCATATGGGTGTTTCTGTGGCAGTTTCTCCTTCATATTCAGTTTTTGGGTTGGATTTACTATTTTGTTTGCTTGTGGTTGGCATTGCTTTCCCTCCATATGGGACCATGAAATTTCTCCAGTAGCCAAAGCAATATTGAGCAGATAGAACAAAGCAAGAATCATCCTATTATTTGACTTTTAAATTCATTGTAATCAAAGAAGCACTGTATTGGGGTATACTTGCAGTAAATAATGATACAAAATACAGGCCCCACCTGAGATAATACTAAACACTCATAGTCAATGATTTTCAACAAAGAACCCAAGAATAGACAACAGAGAATGGATGGTCTCTTCATTAAGTAGTGGGAGAGCTGTATATTCAAACTCAGAAAGACAAAATCAGATTTTTATCTTACATCATATATAAATATCAACTCAAAATTGATTAAAGATTTTAATGTTATTCCTGAAACAGGAAAACTACTAGAAGAAACTACAGGGAATATTTTTTATATCATTGGTCTGAGTAAAGATTTCAGAGTAATGGTACCCAAAGCACAGGCCACCAAAGCCAAAATCATCATGCTATTAAAGAAAACCAGAAAGCATTTATATGGTAGAGAAAACAATGACTACAGTAAGAGATGAGTTAAAATATTTGCAAACAACAATCTGATAAAGAGTGAGTACTCGAAATCTGTAGAGATGTCGCTTCAGTAAACAGTCAAGAAGGAGGCACCAGTGGAGTGCTGTGCTAAGCTCACTTTCTTTTTATATAGTATGGGATTCCAGTCAAGTGTCAGGGTCTCTCTCTCTCTCTCTCTCTCTCTCTCTCTCTCTCTCTCTCTCTCTCTCTCTCTCTCTCCCTTCCTCCCTTCCTCCCTCCCTCCCTCCCTCCTTCAGCCTCCTCTTTTGAATCAGATGTAAACTCTCAGTTATTGCCCACCATCATGTCTGCCTTCCTGACACCATGCTTCCCACCATGATGATCATGGAGACACCCCCCAAAACTAGGCTAACCTTCTTAATCCTTCCAAAACAGTTCCACCAACTAGGACCAAACTTTCAAATATATGAGCCTATGGGGGCCATTCTCATTCAATCCAGCACAGACAGCATGGCATTGGTATAAGTAGGCTAAAACGTGACCAGTATGCAGCATCTAGGGGACCACAAGTTAGCTAATGATGGCAGACACTGGATGTCCAAAGAACCCAAAAATAATTAGCTTTGTAAGCATCCCTAGCTGAAAATCATTTTTGTATAATTCTGTATAAATACGGCTTTATGAACAAAGGCCTCCACCTTGGCCTTTATCTTTGGCAAACAGCCATCCTATATAGGCCTGTGTGTACTGAATAAAGTATATCTTATCTGCTATAGACTCCTTGCAGTGTCTTCCTTTCTTGGCCTTGGAGTTTAGACCTCACATGGACTGTTTCTAAAGCAGTATTCCAACATAAAACCTTCCTTCCTCAAATTTCTTGGTCAGGGTACTCTTCCCAAAGCTATTTATAACCATGGTTCCATTCTAGGCTTCTGTGAATTCAAGTATTTTAGACTCCACATATGAGTGAGATGCATAAGGTGGTTCATTCTTTCCCTGGCTTATTTCACTTACTATCATGGCCTTCAGGTTTTTTCATGTCAGAACTTTTCAATTTTAAAGGCTGAAGAGTAACTCACTGGGTAATTATGCCATTTTCTTTACTCATTGATCTGACAGTCACTTACTTCAAATATATGCTTTGGCTATTGTGAATAACACCCTAATGAACATGAGAATGCTGATTATCTCTTCAGTATACCTTTTTAGTTTCCTAATGTATATACCAGAAGTGGAATTGATTAATCAAATGATATAATCTGAGGAACATTCACATTATTTTCTATATTACACATGTTAATTTATATCCCTACCAGTAGTATACAAAGGCTCCATTTTCCCTTAATGGTTACTGACATGTATTGGACCCCATTTTGATAATGGATATTCTGTTGGGCTGACCTTATCTCATTGTGGGTTTCCCTTAGATCTCCTTCATGATTAGTGGTTATGAGCATGCTGTCATATAACTGTTGATCATTTATGCACCTCTTCCTAAGAACTAGGCTATTTTCTCATTACTGAAGTAACATCTTTACAGATTTGGGGTAATTACCCTTTATCAGATGTGTGGTTTAAAAATATTTTCCTTTAGTCTTGAACTTGTCTCTTAACTGCAGTCATTGTTTTTGAAAGTCCACAACAGTATACATAAGCCCCCAATTATATGCTTTATTTTATATTTTGCCTTGATCATGGTGACTCCTAGGAATAAAACAGTTAGGTGTGGCACTATTTTAACATGAACTAATCCTTATAACTTCTGTTCCCTTCAGTCCATGACTCCAAGAAAGTCATAGTGGTAAGTGCTTGAGGTAGCTGATCATAGTCTATCCACAGTCAAGAAGGAGGCATCAATGGATTCCTGTACTTAACTTGCTTTCTCCTTTTTATGAAGTATGGGATTCCAGTCAGGGAACAGTGTCAACCAAAGTGACCCAGTCTTCAACCTCAATTAACCTAATTAGGACAGTATCCCACAGCCATGCTTCTGGGTAATTCCAAATCCCATCAAGTTGACAATTAACTATCACAGGGAAATAATGTGGTGGTAGTGTGTTCCCTGAAATATTGTGCACTCTGATAAACTTATCTGGAGTCAGAGACAGAACAGCCACAATATTAAACATAGAGAATAGGCAGTGATAGTACAGGCCTTTAATCCTAGCATTCCAGAGGCAGAAATCCCTCTGGATCTCTGTGAGTACAAGGCCACATTGGAAACAGCTAGGCATGGAGACACATGCCTTTAATCTCAAGAAGTGAGCCTTTAATCACAGGGAGTAATGGCAGAAAGCAGAAAGATATATAAGGCATGAAGATCAGAAACTAGCAGCTTTTGGCTGGTTAAGCATTCAGGCTTTCAAGAAGCAGTTCAGCTGAGATCCATTTGGATAAGGACTCAAAGGCTTCCAGTCTAAGAAAACAGGATCACCTGAGGAACTGGTAAGATGAGGTAGCTGTGGCTTGTTCTGCTTCTCTGATCTTCCAGTATTCACCCCAATACCTGGCTTCAGGTTTATTTTTATTAATAAGACTCTTTAAGATTCATGCTACAGAATTACTGTCAAAGAATACAAAATTCTTATCAGGAGGAAGATTCAGTAACCTCTTACATAGAATGACAGCCACAGTAACTACTAATGTTTCAAAATTGCTGTAAGTATATAGTTCAACCATTTTCACAACAAACATGAAACTTATGGGAGGCAATGGGATCACTTAGCCTTATTTAATGATTCTATATTACAGATACATATATAAAAATTCTGGGCTAGGAGAAATGATTTGTGGTTAAGAGTATTTGGTACATAATCATGAAAACACAAGTTAGAATCCTAGCATTCATGTAACAAGCTGTGTTCCCCATAATATCTGCTTCTGATCTGTGCACACAGATTGGAATGCACATACATGTGCATACACTTACATACATACAGATGTAAATAAAATAAAAAATAGAATTAAAAAAGATACCACATTGTATTCTACAAATACATATAATTATTATTTGCCAGCTGAAAGTAAAATACACAAAAGTTATTTTAAATACACCATGAAAAATATTATTCTTGCACTATTAATTGATAATAGATACTTTGTGTGGGCAATGTGAAAAATTAGTCAGCAGGCTGAGCCTGAAACATCAATAACCATGGGTAGTAACATGGAAATCACTGTTATACTCAATATATGAGCCTTCTTGTTGTGTAAATGGTCTTTCCTTCCACTTGAGTGATCCTCCCCCCTACCACAGCCCTCGCTTCATACCCAAAAGCCATGTTACTGTTAGGTCATTTCATAAGCTTGTCTGCAGATTCTGTGAGGAGGGCTTTTAGAATTTTAGAACCCAAATCAATGATAAAACTCAAACTCTTACTGTAAGGTCTGATAGGTCTTTATCTGTTTCTTTCCTACTCATGCCAAGACAAAACTAAGATTTCTGATGTTCCTGGGCAGCTTGTGTATTCAGGACCTCTACTATTTTAAAATAGTGTTATTACTCTCCCAGTGGGCAGACACCCTATATTCATTCAGAGTTCTGCTGGCTGAGCTGCTTTTTCCTCTCCTGTTTCTCCATTCAAATTCTCCTTGGGCTTTAATAGACATTTTTCCTGAGGCTCAGGCAGAGCTCGGAATGTCTCCATTGACAGCAACTGCAGCATTAACCTCCAAAATCACCAGAGCAGCCTCTCCTCTGGGTCAGAACTGTGCCAAGTGGATCACAAGGGCTTTTCCTCTTTTAAACTTTGCAAAAGTTACAGAGGTTTTTTTTGTTTTGTTTTGTTTTGTTTTTTGTTTTTTTTTTCCTTTTACAGGTGAAGAAACCAAGATTTAGAAGTGGGGTTTCTGCAAGTTCATATGCTAGTAAATGACAGAACAAAAACTAAAATACATATCACACACCTATGGGACTGTACACATTCCTTCTATTATTTAAAAATATGTATTCATCACCAAGGACTTGCCTATGCCTTAGGATTGTAAAAGATTAACTGTCAACAGAACTGTAAACTATGCAGGCAAGCACAAGCAATATGCCTTCCTATTCTCTGTTAATGTTCAACTTTAAAGCAGAACAAATTTTAAACCCAAATATCCATGTAGAAAATCTTCTTATGTACTTGTTGATGCTTTATTACTTGTTTTAAAATCTTTATATTAATGTTCTTATCCAACATACACACATACACAAAACAGAGAGAGAGAGAGAGAGAGAGAGAGAGAGAGAGAGAGATTAACAGCAGCACACCGTTTTCTCTGCACTTTTAATTGTCTTCTCTGTCCTCATGTTATGTGCCAGTTAAACACTGACATCTTCAAAAGTTAGCAACATCAGTCATGAATGTGTACATTGAAGTTGAGACATGTTCTGTTTTGACATGATGACCTTGTGACTCAACCTTCTTTATTGTTTAAAATTTTTATTTGTGACAGGTATGAATTATTTTTTCCTTTCCTTTTTCCTTTCCTTGTATTGTAGGAGAATAATGCAATGGCCTAGAAAATGCTATGCACATCTTCTATCACTGCAATGTATTACTAAACCAAATGATGTCTTTCATACTCTCCATTGGCATTCAGAAGCTGTGAACACAACAGAGAATGTTCTAGAATTAAAAAAAAAAATTGCCAAACATGAGACCAGGGATAGAAGAGATCAGGAAAAATAAACAATAAGGGAAATAAAGAAAATTAAAATCTCTGGAAATAGTGTGCTGGGTATATCTTGTGAGTTATTGAGGTCCACAAGTGAGAAACTTCCAACCTTCAGGTCTCTGCATAGATGTTATCCTGAGGGAAAGAAAGTTTGACTGGTATGCTGCATTTGTTTCACTTAATATCACACAGAATGTTGTGCTTATGTCTTTTACAATCTAGACTCCTGAAGACAAAGGCTCATTTATAATTTGCTCTATTGTGAAGAGGGAAAAATACCTTTTCCAGGTAAGGATAGCCATAGAAAAGTCCAATAAAATGTGCAAGATAGCATGGCATGGTGACAAAGGTAAGCCATCATCACCCCCCAAAAACAATGATTTCTAGCCAAGAGCAAAAAGTCAAGATAGAATGTAAGCCATGTTAGAGAAAGAGCAGTCTGTGTGTATGCGGAACCATCTAGCCATCCGGCCAACCAGATGCCCACATCGGAAACAGCTCCAGTTCAGCAGATACCAGTCATGTTTATAGGTCATACTCAACCCTGACAAAGTGGTAAGTACATTGTTCATTTAACTTCCCAAATTAATCTTACAAAGAAAGTGGGAGAAAGGAGAGGGCAAGAGGTAGAGAGGAAAAGGTAGACACAGGAAGGAAAGCCAGAATGAAATTAGAAAGGATGAGAAGAAGCAAGAAACAATGAAAACATTTCAGTGCATAGGTAAGAAAATATCTAAAGTTTCTTTATTTTTATAACCACATTGTATTTAATTCATTTTTAGTGTGTTGGTCTGTGTGCAGAGGTTACAATTTGTAAGAGTCAGTTCTCCACTTCATGTTAATTCCAGGGCATGGCATTCCATTCAGGTTATCATTCTTGATGGCAAGTGCCTTTACCTGCTGAGCCAATGCATCAGTCACAGAGTTTCTTTCCTATAACCTTGTTTGTTTGTTTGTTTCACTAGAGAAATGAGTATAGTATGTTTATGTATATTTATATATCTGCATGCCATAAGATTAATTCTAGAAGAGATGTAATTCAAGGAACAGCTCTGAGATATGCATACATTCAATCAACCATTCTTCACTTAGCGATATTGGGTTGCTACTGCTCTCTATACTAAATATCATACTTGGAACATGGCAGATGTCCAATAAGGGGCAACATAGTACTATTCCTATCTTCCATTATGGACTGCACAAAGACAAAGGGCATACTTACTTTTCGCTTAATAAGTCTAGTCATTGACTAACACACACAAACTAAGTATCCTTTGTATTTGTGGTTCCATCTCTGTGGAATGTTCTTCCTCCACACCACTCACTGCTTTACTTTAATGTTTTGGCTCAAATATCAGATACCACCTTATCAAAGATGTCTTCCTTGTCAGCTTCTTCCAATCCCTGACTGTGCTTCCACTCTGCTTTGCTTTTTTTTTTTACACACCTGTGTACACATTTCTCATATAAACACATTATGTGCTCATTTATAATTTGTCATTCCAGCTAGAAGTTAGCCTCTATGAGAGCAGGCCCTTTGCAGCATCCCTCCATTCCTCAATCCTGCCTAGAAGAGGACTCAGCACAGCAAAGGTAACCAACAATATTTGTTAGATAAATAAATACAAGATCTGGAATAAACCAGACCTGGCCTTAAATCTTAGCATAGCGACCACAGGAAAAGCATTTAATCATTGTAAGCCTTATTCCCTTTACCATTATAATGAGGGATATAACAAGAGCACTTACCTCCAAGGACTAAAAACAAGCTAAGGGCAACAGTAGCAAGAAACAAAATGCATGGTGCTTTTTCCTCTCTCTTTCAAATGTTCAGGATAAAAAGAGATTCATGTGGACTTGCCAACATCTTTATGACCCTGGATTCCTGAGAGCTAGAGTCAAAACCCTATAATTTTCTCCTCCTTAGAAGTCATCACACAGATGTCTATGGACTGCTGCTGCTGCTGAATCCTGAGAGATTCTAAGGACCCAATACAAATGGAGGTCTCAAATCAGGGCATAGGTTTTCTAAGCATCTCTGGGCATCTGTACTCACGAAATGCAGACTTCCTGGCAAATGGGTGGCATATAGGAAATCGAGAAGTGGTACAAAATGGCTCTGAAGCATCCAATATGAGTTGAGCCTCTGAGGGTGATGTCATCATAAGGTGTTCACTGCATTATGAGAGAGGCCTGCATTTCCCTAGTTCATAGCTTCCTGATAAGTTTTAGGGGCTGAATCTTGAAGACTACATCAGAGATCCTCATTCCAGATAAGTATTACCTCAAATCTAGACATTTGCAATGGGAAATGGGTCAAATTGACATCACCAAGAAGAAGTGTAACTGATTCCAGCCCCTCTGTCCTATCTAACACTTGATGTTCCATTTGAGAGTGGAAGAGAGATGAGGATGAATTTGTTCAGTTGTTGTAAAATGGTGGGAACCTATCACAATCATAAGCTCAGTACGAATTGAACCCTTTAACCCCTTCCAAGGTTTCACCCTAGTCACTACTCATAAACTGAAAGAGGAAAAACATAAAGTCTCACTGTGGGAAGCAATAGCACCAAGTGTCGCTGATTGTGGAAAGTGGGTAGATATGATAGACACATATCATACTTTGTCCAAAAAAATGAAGTGTTAATAGTCTCTAAAACATTACAGAGAATTGCTGTTTTTGAAGTTCATTGAAGAAGAACTCAAAATCACCAAGTGGATCAAATGAAAATCCTTCTGTTCATTCTAAATTGAACACAGATTTAAACAATAAGAACATGTCATATCCTATTGCTCATCAGACGGGTTATGTTTAAAAACTCATTCACAGCATCCTTGATTGCCAAGAGTCTAAAAACCAACACAGAGGTCTGCTGATTTTGGGACTCTGGCTGCGTGCATTTCAGGACATAAGCTGACAATGTTTAGGAATTTAAAATGCATGTGTCTCTGGCTTATGGATATACATTCAGCAACTACCCTTTTGTTGTTACTCTTGCCTAAAATGAGTGCTTATGGACTGAATAGAATAAAGATGTGTGCATATCAGAGTTGTCTAAAGTAAGCAAAGACCCATCTTTTACTGAGATAGTGATTATTAGATTATAGTCCATTGTGTAATGTGTTTCCATGTAATGATAAACCATAAGTCACTGAAGACCAGTATGCAAATATTGAGATTTCCATACTTGCCTTTCTGTTCACCAATACTAATTGTGGCCCCAAAGTTTACAAAGGGAATATTCGTGTGATGTATGTCTGTGAATATACATACAAATTTATTCTCCCACCCTGACACACACATGATTCGCATTCCCTGCTTTCACAGAATTCACAGCGATTAAGCTGAGAACAGGTAATTACAGGAATAGCATTTAAAATTTCAAACTGGGATAATAACATAAAAGAAACATCTGTAAATAGTAGGATAAAGGCAAGAAAACTACGAAACCATTTTTGACTCTGAGTTGAGGAAAGATTTCCCTAAAAACCAGGTGATTAACCTGCCTTTTAATTCTCCCATGATGACTGCCACTTCTGAGCAATCAGAATGATGGCCATTAAGTGGATTTGCTTTGTGAATGTGTGAATACTGACAACCATGGTTCTGTTGTATTTCTAGTTTTCTTAATAAAGTCCTTGTCACTGCAATATAAGTAATTTGTGCTTCTAATGAAACCAGATCAACAACTTGGATACCAACGACCTTCAGGGCTAGGCTCTGGATTCCCTTGCCAGGACATTTATGTAGCCCATCTCATCCAGTCACCAGTATGCATATACTTCAATGTGAACAAAAGACTGTAATGGTAAAGGATAGGAAATATATGAGAGATTTCCAGGCTTCACCCAAGATAGAATTAATGGGCTCAATAATGAAATAAAGTTGTGAGATTCACTTTACTTCACTTACATTTATAATGAATGAACTAGTTTGAGGTTCATTTCACAGAGTTTGGGGGCAGTCCTTTTCATACTCCACTAGAGGACCAAGGTCTGCTTTCCCCAGTGAAGGAGATTAGTCCTTGAGAAAGTTGTTACAAGGTTACTTAGCCATGCATAATGACTGCGAGACTAGTAATTGTCCCTTGTCCTCTGTTCCTACTGGCACGGATCACCACTAGGACAGAAATATTCAATTCAACAACTGAGGTTTCAATGTCAGAAGTAAAAGAGAGGGAAACAATGATGGCAAAACTTGCTACTGTAGATCTCTATACACAATGTGTGCTTACAGGTCATCACACATGCTTAACTGTGCATACATGTATGTTTGTCATGTGAAGCATTAAATGGTATGTTGTTTCCTGCCAAAATCATGAAATATGACATTCAACTTCAGGTAGTTATTAGCAAGATTGGGTTCATGCATATGGACTCAAAGACCCTGTAATCACACCCTTCTCTAAGACAATGATAATACTTATATGTCATTGCTCATTCGTGCAGGAAATCTTGAATATTTCAAGCTCTGAGCTATGTTTCAGATAGAAAGCAAGGAGTAAATGAAACATAACTTTTCACAAAGCTTTTAGTACAATGGTCTGGCCAGCATTTTCTCTCTGATGGCACTTATTTTATATATATACAGATGATGATTATAGAATGTAGATTTTCCTTTTTGTTTTTTACTGTTCTGGGTACATATAAGGTAAACACACCTACATACACACCACACACACACACACACACACACACACACACACTCACACACACACACACACACCAATACACATAGATATTAAAACAGTGAAATTTTTGCATCCTGGATGGAGGTCTGTCAATTTGTCCACAGCTGAACATGGAGGGCAATAACAAAAGCTATGTCTACTGAACATGTTCATGGTTTCCCAGTAACACTTTGTATGACAGATTCTAATTATGCTTGTTCTTTTCAGTTTAGTTTGCCAAGGCAAGAAGGAGTGTGCAGACAGTACCATCCTAGTCACATATGTAAATTATAAACATGTACGTAATTGATATCTCTATCTGTCCTAGAATGAAGCATACCAGCACTCATGTTCCTTCAAAAATGAAATGAATTATATTATAATCTAAGGACAGCTGACATGACACCAAGATGAAACTCAGATTAACAAACCCAGAGAAGCCTTGGCCACCCGCACAGAGATGAGCCGAATTGACAAGCGAAGCATTTTTCCCATGTCAAATATCTCAATGCCTTGGCAACAAAATTTCTGAGTTCATTAAAATAAAAACAAATTCCTTCTTAAAGTATAAAAATATATTACCTTGAAATATGAGATACAACCCAGAATATATGACCTGGAATGCTAACCTTGGGATTTCCCACAGTACAATGAAAAAACAAAGAGGTATTTCAGACAAGGGATGTGAAGAGATAACACAGAATTGAATTTTTGGAACACCTGACCAGCCTGCAGCCTGGTTTTGATAAATGTGCTTTCTATTTGGCTACTCTGAACTCTGTGCCTTCCTTCTGTCTTCCCTTCTGTTTCTGTTACCTGGAGCCAAGGTTACTGACTATCTGGAGAAAGGAAATGGAGGAGGGGAAGCGTGGGAAGCAGTAAGCAACAGAGAGTCTGAGAGGACCAGAGAGATTATAATATCAATAAAGTTTCTTTTTTTTTCCTACTGAGGCAGGTCAGATGTTGTGCTTCAGTCTTTTATTTCAATTGGTAGGCATTACTCTTTCCTGTTTTCTTTTGACGTGGGTATCTTCTCCAATTCAATACCTTTACTGAATACCTTTATCTGAATGTCTTTCTCACTTTGGGGTAGCTTCTGTGAATGTTGCCTTTGCAAAAATAAAGAAAAGATAAGGTAAATACAGATAAATAAATTGGAAGAGATATTTACCATGCCTTGTGAAAGTGGAGCCCGGGTGGCATTTTGCCATCATGAGCCCCGTGCCCCATTAGCATAGGAATAATGTTAAGTGTAAGAATGTGTGCAGATGGCAATAAGGGATGGCCTTGCTATTTCTAGGATACAGGGTTATGTGGACTAGAGAATCACAAACAGGAAAAGAGCATTATCCTCCCACAACTCGAAAGTTCTGTGTAGTGTTTCTTTTATTAGTTTTCTACTCTGAAACTTTGCTACTAAAGTATGTTATTGCACAGCCCAGCACCACTGGTGTCACTGAGGTTGCAGAATCGTGGGCTCCTGCTGAACCAGAGTTCAGATCTTAATAAGATCCCTAGATGAGCCATACACGAATGCAAAGTTTGAGCGGTAATGCTTCAACATTTCCAAGCTATCTAGTACGTGAGGTGAAATAGATATCTAGCGACCCTGACAATCATTTTCCTACACACCCATTCCTTCACATGGCCTTTGTAAACTCCTAATGTACATAGAGGTAGCGTGTGCTGGAGACAGAAGAATGAACAGACAGATTCCCTGCTCTGACAGTACTTACAGAATGATGGGCAGAAAAAATGATTCCACAATTCTATATGTGAAATATAAAATTTCAAGATGAAGGAAAATACTTAGATAATATCAAATATGCTGGTTAAAGTTGGGAGTTTAAGGCCAGCTCCCCAAATAAATAGATGTTTCACCCATAGCCTCGGCCATCCACAATGATTAACTGTGCTCAGTTGTTCAGAGTAGGAGGGAGAGAAGAAGGTATCCAGGGGACAGCAAAAGTCATGTATCAGCAAAACATACAACCTGGTAAGTTCTGTTCCAACAGCTCAAAGAAAAGTCAAATGCCTACAGTCAGGGCTTGTGAAAGGTACAAGGTGAGACTAGCTTGAGGCAATGGGTAGGCACCAAGCTATGCTGAGCTCCCTTAGGAAGGAAGGACTTCTCTCACTAACACAAGAGGAGTCCATGAGATCTTTAGAGCAGTTGGCTGCCCGTCTTTCCTCAGGAAAAGATTTCCCTGTATGCTTAAATGTTGGACAGGAAAGTCTCTGTGCACAGTGATTCCTATGTATTGGCTTTCCTATCCTCACCTCAGTGTGCTTTGCAAATAGATACCACTGTTTTCAGTAGATCCTCCACATATACTATGGATATTATTACCTAAATTTCTCTTTTATTTTCCTCATCTATAATGAGACTAACAGTCTAAACCTGAACCTTGAGTCCAAGATAATATCACCTGCTGTAGGGAAAAAGGAGGCCCAGATGAGAGAGAAAGACGTTCCAACTGCTAAGGCCTCTGTGTCAGGTTCATGCTGGGCATATCATGCATGTCAGCCCTGCTTGGATGCACAGGAGTAAGGCAGGGTCTATCTTGGACCTAGTTTTGTTCTCCCAGTAACTATACCCAAGAAGATATGCATGCTCCAAAGGAGAAGTAACGTCTCTAGACAGGAAATATGCCATGAAAAGTGCAAACAATATTCCTGGAAGATGTTTGGCTTCTGGTATTTGGATTCCTTAGGTGAAATACTTTTCTGGCATGAGGTTACAAAGTGCAGTTATTATCTCTATCTTTGCAAACATAAGAGCTGAGGAGAGTGAGATGGGTATTTTGGGAAGTGAGGCAGTGTCTTTCCAACTCTGAGAAACATTCTAGGAGCAAAGGGTGTTCACCCTCTGGATTAGTGCTGAGGATGCGACTTGGTAGTAGTTGGATGTTCCATTTCACTATCTTTTACATATGAAGTCTTCTTTCTCCCTATCTCTTCTCCCTTAATCCTCTCCTACTACACCGTTTTTCCTTCTTCATTCTATCCATCTCATTCACTTGTTTTGTGCTCTTATGCATTGTACAAAGTATCTCAGCAGAGGATCCTCAGGACCAGACCAGGTGAAGGAAACATTGCTTAAATGTTGGACAGGAAAGTCTCTGTGCACAGTGATTCATATGTATTGGCTTTCCTATTCTCACCTAAATGGCCTTTGCAAATCTCCAAATATCCTGTGGATATGATTACCTAAATTTCTCTTTTATTTTTCTCATATATAATGTGACTAACAGTCTAAAAAACTGTCAGGAGGAATAATAGTGTAAATTATATAAAATACTTGGCACAAGTGTCACAAAGTAATTTTTCAGTCAAGCTAACTTAGAACCATTAGTATGAATTTTCAGGAAAACAATAAAATAATTTTAAATAAATAACAAAATAAAATTAGATTAATGAATGAATGAATGAATGAATGAATGAATGAATAAAAGGTTAAAATGGCATTTAAAGGTGATACAGTGACTAGTATTTTGAGAAATTTTTATACATGGGTTTGAATTCTGGATTTTCACATTATTTTCGTGGATATCATGTATCTAACACCACTGTCCTCACTAACTAAAGCTCTTCACTGTAGCCTAACTGACATGACCTAGCAGAGGGTGGCAATCTAGTCTAATGCTTGTGATGAGGCTCACAAGGGGATAATCCATTTTTCCTTTCTTTCAGAGCATTTTGTGAGAATCCCTAAACACAACAGTGACGTATTACCTGGATGGTATCTGACAAAATGAGGGAACTGAGAAAAATAAAACAAAACAGTAATGGGAACAACAAAACTCTTTAGAAACAAGCAACCCAGGACTGGGAAAACGGTTCCGTTGACAAAGTGCTTACCTTGCAAGCTTGAGGACATGATTTTGATCCCCAGACTCACATTTTAACAAAAGCTGGGCATGGGTAGTCTCAGACTTGCAGTCCTAGTGCTGGGAAGTAGTGATGCGTAGATCCCTGGACTTTGCTTGCCAGCTGGTTGAGCCTACTTGAGCACTTCCAGGACAGTGAAACATCTTGTCTCATAAAAAATGTTTGGGGGGGGATGTAAAGATGGCTCAGTGGTATAGATAATTGTTTGCTCTTGCAAAAGACCCGGACTTTGATTCCAGGAACCCACACTGCAGCTGTCTTAGCTTGCCTAGCTTGTGTCAAGTTGACATGCAGATAGCAAGTGCACTGGCTGACAGCCATTCTTAATTCTGGTGAATCTAATGCTTCCTTCTGACCTCCATATGCACCAGGCACACACATGGCACACACACGTTCATGAAAGCAAAACACTCACACCCAGAAAATAAGACAGATCTTTTGGAAATCGAATTGAAAAGGTGGATAGCAATGAGTAACTCTGAGTTTGTCCTCTGTGTCCACAGGCATGTCACTCTGTCCCAGGGGAATCCAGAGTACTAGAATTTTCTACCAGGGCATAATCTACATAAATTCATGTGTTTATGAAAATTATTAATCAAATAGATTGCTGGACACAGGAAACATCTACATCCCCAAATGGCCTTGATGATCACTACTGTGGCTGTAGACTTGGTTAAGGACCAAATGACAGAAATAATACCAATATGAACATGAACACGGTTGATTTACTTACGTCCATCTATGGTCCTGGCCTCAAGATGCACAAGGTCTGGTTCTTTGTTCGACCCCATCACAGACCTAAAAAATGGAGAAACATAAGAAGGAACACTTGACATTAATAACTTCACATCTATCTTACTAAAGCCCACAGACTGTTAATGCCCACAGGTTTCTAAAAAGACCATAATTCTGGGAACATAACCACTCTACGTACAGAGCTTGACAGGGAAATTTCTACTCAAAATAAAACAACAATGTATCTTTTATTTGACTAAGGCCAGGCTGAACTCTAGCAAGGATACTGTGTGTCCTTTAGCTCAGGCTTCAAAATATGTCCTACACATGGAATTCGCGCACCCATATCATCACATCATCAACTTCACATCAGACTTGATGGGCAGGAAGATGTCAGGTATATGCTTCAGATGACTGACTTGCAGAGGGATTTACAGAGCAAACTGATCTAATTAAAGTTTGTCACTTGAAAAGTCTATGAACTTTTGTTTACATTATGGGACCCAACCAGTTCAAAAACACCTGTAACCATTCTCAGCAATATTGGACCAATGTAACTAAAAAGAAATGTAGATCTAATATGTCCTAAATACATGTATTGATGTAAAAAGAAAATCTATTTTATACTCCTCAGAGACCATACTGAATAGAAAGGATTAGTCTGTTATATAAATAAGACAGGCAATCACACTTTAGCCCCAGAATTTTTATAGAACAAGATCACTTAAGCATAAGAACATTTGTGCTTCATTTTAAGCATGATTCACAGAAATTTAATTGGTTCAATTTCTATAAAGCAAAGAGTCATATGCTGTAATGCAGTATGCCCCCAGCCATTCAACAACGTAGCATCCTTGAAGATGTGGAGTTCAAAAGTGCACATCACCTCAGGACTTCACATGGAGCTTCAGACTGCAAACGACAGGCCTTATCTCACTTTCACCACCTCATCATCAGACACACAAAAAGATTTTGCCAATTCTGAAGTGTCACATCCATTACACACTCCTCTGTGAGCCTCTCAATGGCTCTCCCTGCAGTTTAGAATGCTCTGCTCAAGCTTCCTTGTAGTCTCACGAACTCCTTTCAAAGACATTATGGAAAGGCCACTTCTGCTAAATATACCCTACTTATAGCAATGATAGCATTTCCTATAAACAAATATTCATGTTTATGTACATACCCTAAAATATCACTCATATTTTCTCAAAAATAATTCTTTGTGTGTTTTCCCAAATGTGACACTAGCCTGTTACCTCAACAATCACATCCATGCACCAAACACAGGAAAGCAAGCACAAACACATGCATGTCCCCCCACCACACACACACACACACACACACACACACACACACACACACACACACAGGTGAACACAACAAATAAAGCTACTGGAGGAATTTTGTCTTAAAGCATTTACTTGTCCTATAATAGTAAAATTGTAAATTGTGGAATGCAAACAAAGCAGGAGAAGAAACAAGAAAAAAATGATTAGAAGAGGGAGGGGAAGGGAGAATGAAGAAATACAAAGACCTGCAGATTCTTTGAAAGAAGTAAATTAATCAATGTCTTAAGGGCATTCTCAGAACTCTTTTTTCATCTGAATTCATTTTCCCATCTCAGAGAGTCTGAGGCCTCACCAGCTTAGCTGTTCTTCACTTTTACAAAAGCAGGCTCCTTATGGACCTATTATCATCACTGTCAGTAAGATTCTCTGATTGATACATGGCCTGAAATTCAAAATCTATGCTCTAAACATTAAATCCTGCTTTCTTCTCCCAGGAAGCAGACATTTCCTAATAAGGCTTTTATCATTTCACTCAAAGAAACCTGTAACATGAATTTGAACATTTTGCATCACTAGAAATAGCTTGAACAAATGCAGAAGGTGACCCCTCGACCATTATTTATTTCAAGAACTACTGGTCCATAAGCATGGTTCTCCATCTCGCAACATTGAGACAGAGCGCCAATCCACAGGTCTCTTCTTCAGACAAGATCTCCAGCCACAAGCATTAAAAATTAACAAGAGGAGCTGATAAAATGACTCAATAGGTAAGGGACTTTGTTTTGAAGCAGGAGGAACTCAGTTTGAGTTCCAATCACTCCCATAAAAAGTTAAGTTCAGCTTCATATGCATGTAACATGCACAGCATTGGGAGGGAGAAAATAAGAACCAGACAGCCCTGTGGCAAGGCTAGCCTAGGCTAAAATGGCCAAGCTTCTGGGTTAGTAAGAGACCCTGCCTCAAGTCAATATGACTGAGAATGACAGAAAATATACAAGATGTCCTGTCTGTTCTAGCACCTTCATGCACATTCATGGTTATGAACATTACGTACTCATATGCCTGTACCACACTCACAGATACCTCATGTGTGATTGTGCAAATGTTTGTGCATGCAGTAATAGTAAAGACATGGAAAGTACTGGTAGATAGTATTTTCTATTATTTCAAATATATGATGTTTCTCCATTTTGAGACTCCAAAAGAATTCTTCAATAAATGATGAAAAACACTGGCCTAGGATTGTTCAATTGAAGATTTTATTTACCTTGTCTGCAAGTCTAATGTGAAACTTTTTTCCTTTTTGAATTAAATTCTTCAGACCTATGACCATGTTGGTATATCTGCCTGGGATCCCCCAACCTCACCCTTCTGTCTTCATTTCTGAGACTCAGCTACAGATGACTGAATTTAAACATACCTTTCCTAGTTCAGGTGTCATTTAAGAGAGTCAGTTAGGCCTTCAAGACTTCTAGAACCATCCGGGTGTTGGTGGCGCATGCCTTTAATCCCAGCACTCAGGAGGCAGAGGCAGGCAGATCTTTGTGAGTTCGAGGCCAGCCTGGTCTTTAGAGTGAGTTCCAGGAAAGGTGCAAAGCTACACAGAGAAACCCTGTCTCGAAAAAAACAAAAACAACAACAAAAAGACATGCATATACTTCAGAAATTTTTAATGGAAAAGTAAGATTTCTGGGAATACACACACTCACAGGAAAAATTCCTGGCACAATTGGATAGTAGTACAGGCCTATCATCATAGCCTCCGGAGAGCCTAAGGCCAAAATGATCCAAGCTAGCCTGGTCAATGCTGTGAGTGATAAGGAAGGTTAGCTAATATCCAACTGAGCCCAACTCTGGTAGATATTGAGGTCATAGGTTTAATTCTTAGAACCCTACTCAAAATATACTCTTGTTATAGAGCAAGGGCTCAGTAAATGTTGCTGATTTTGTTCTTTTCTATCATCTAATTTTATTTGAAGAGATGAGTAGTGAAGTTAGTAATCACCCATGAAATTAAAATCGATATTGGCACAATATATTCTTTGGTTTATCATGGTTGCCTACTAACAGAAATGATATATAAAAAATTATTTGTTTTCACATGTCAATAGTCAAAAAATAATAAAGTCTATCTATAATAGTCCATGGACCAGACAACAGCTATAGGAAAAGTGAAAATCACTTATTTACTCATTCAGGATTCCAAGTTAATGATGAATAACTTTTGGGGTGCCGTTGGGATACCTAGGAAAAATGGTTTGGTTTTGTTTTTCCTGTAGCTAGAACCTCAGGAAGCAGCAGGCCCAGGCTGATTGTGAATGAAACGGAATCAAATCTCCAGGAATATTCAGGTAGCTGATTGGTAAATAGTGGTAGGGGAAGCACATTCCATTTAAATAAAAGTAGCAGATACAGCCCTAATCTATGAGATAAAAAAGAGAGTTATCCACTTGGGCCATCTGTTAGTGAGTCAAGAGATTTGGGGTTTTGTAAGTAGAATAATAAAAATATGATGAAATGTTGTTAGATATTATCAGTAAGCACCATTGTACAATGGTAAGGCTTTGCATTCGACCCTTAGGGCCATTAGATGGCATGGAAGGAAGTTGAGGAAGTATGGGTGAAGATGTGGCTGAGAGATACAGCACTTGGCTAGCATGCATTTATCTCTGGGTGTAATCCTCAGCATTGAGAAAAAATGGAATAAATAAAATACATAATCCCTCACATGGAAGAATGGCATCCCTGCCGCTGTGTGGACCTTGAGGGAAACTGAAGTTAAAGCTGACTGGCCATTCTAGAGCTCTTCCACCAATAAAAGCACAATCAAGCCTACAGTAGCACAGCACCTCTGTGCTTCTGGTATCTCAAGATGGTGTTCCCGTTGAGAGCTATTTTAGAACAAAACTCTAAGGATCACCAGAGCCAAGGATATGAAGAAAACTAAATCCAACCTGACAGAGTACACCACGAATCCTGGCAGTGCGATGTCAGCCCTGTGAAATACAATCAGCCCAATGCAACCTTTGTAGACATTTTCTACAGAGGAACTCAGAAATGTCACTAGTTTATCATTCTCCTGGCATTTTGTCTGAGTTTATCCCACTTTAATATAGTTCTCAATAAATGCTGCAGAGCCACAAAATGTCCTGAAGTAGATAACTACAGAGCAAGTATTAAAAAATAAATACTGCGACTGGATAGCACCTACTTATTCAGATTTAGAAATGCAGTTACAGCCTCCAAGGAACTGGTATCTGCAGAGGGACAGAGGCTGCTAGGGAAGGAGACCTCTGCTTTCCTTTTCTTTATTTTAATGGTGTATTCATGTACTCCCTGGACCTCTCCATAAACACTTCATCAGAAGCAAGTAATCCTTTCTGCTATAGACAGAGGCAGTGGCGTGCCTGGAAGATATTAACAGTTGGACTCCTTGATTTCCTTCTGTACAGCCAGGGTTGGCTCTTCACCTGCCATGATAGTTTCTAAAGCAAACTACAACTTTAACTCTTGAACAAGGAAACTTAGGCTGAGGTCTCATCTGCTGCACAACCAGGAAAAACAAGCTGTGTGAAAGCAAGGATGCCTGAAGTCCTTTTACCCTCTCTCTTTATCCAGAGAGACATACTTTCTTCTTATTTCTTTTAGTCTGGATCTCATTCTGCCACATTGTTTTCCCATTAACAAAGCTACCTCCTATGAACAACAAATAAAGAAGCCAATAAGTAGACAAGACAAATAAAAATTATTGATAGTTTCCTGTGTGTAATGACCTACTGAGTAGTCAGCATGGGCAGCAACCTTAAGCTTCGCAAGTTCAAAGTCTGCATCTTGTCATCCATATTCCTCAAGCCAAAAGCCTAACTATTCACACAAAGGCTGATTTACATAAATTGTGTGGTGTGTGTGTGCGTGTGTGTGTGTGTGTGCGTGCGTGCGTGCGTGTGTGTGTGTGTGTGTGTGTGTGTGCGCGCAAAGTGAGGAATGGGTTTCTGATGAAGAGTGAGGAATTCATAGAGCTCAGAATGGTAATGACAATGTGAAGACACTCTTTGTACAAACTGCTTTGTAGAAGTAAAGCAGCTTGCTTCAAGAGCCTCCTGTTGTGTGTCTTGGCTGTACATGACACTGCATAACTGAAGGTGAAGGCACAAAGAGTGGCAACCACAAAGGGTTTCTTAATGAAGAACAACCAAAAACCAATTCAAAACCAAATGGGAGGTGGATCTCAGGTGCTCTGGAAAGCACTCACAAGTGAGATACCATGCAGGTTCACTGCTGGCTTTCTGAATATACAAGACATGTACTTTACACTGTGTGTGTCATTAAGCCTGCCAGTGAACGCCACTTCCAACACCAGTTTAGGTTCCAGATTACAGCCTGTTATAGTCACAGTGTCTTTACTGTTTGCTTTCTGCTCTGATGGAAATGTAACAGTCTGATTCGAGAAAACAAAGGCTTTTAATATTTTTCTATCATCATTCTTCATCATGTAAGTATTAAATTAATATACTTATTGATTTAAAATTTCTCTATTTGTGAGTTGCTGACAAGAATTCCATACAGACCAACAACAAAAAAAAAATTAAATAAATTTTGGCTTAGGATTAGGATAAAATATATAATCAGTCTTCAAGTGATCAGAAATATACTTGTTACTTTTTGTCTTACAAATCTACCTGATATTGTCCTGAAGTATCAAATACTCAGTGAAGACTTAAATAAACAGATCTACCCTTAGCATGAATTTTCTCTCCTTTGTCTTTAATAATATATATATAATTTTTTCAATATAAATTCCTTTACCTATTATTTGTTATCAATAAATATTTGCTTTCTATACTTATTTTACAAACATACATACCTGGAGTCAGGTAAATATTTCTTGGTCAAATAATGGATACATTTTCATGTCTACTCTGGAGGCTGACTTGAGTGGTGTGAGCAGCCCAGGACAAACCTAGCTGCTCCACGTATGTCAGTTGCCTTCCATATGCTTCTTAAGTTATGATAAACATTTCATGTGTTCTCCATACTTCCCAATTTCCTACTCCTCTTTGTCTCTATGGTTTCCTAAATGTGTGTGGAATAGACAGGAATATGAGAGTCTATATACCATTGACATGGCCAGGTCAATGGACCTAAGTCCCAAATAAAAATTATAGAGCAATGACATACAGAAGAAAGATTTTCAGTGGACAACACATCTGATTCCCTAAGAGAAATCATAAGGCCAGTGAGATTCAGAGATATAAATCCAAAATAATCAGTGAGTACAGTTAAAGAAGAGCTTTGCTGTTTTATTAACATTTCTTTTTTAATCATTTTTAAACTTTAGTGGTGTCATTCTCTTTATATTTTTAGCTACATGTTAATTTTGCCTAATAATGTATCTAGGAGACAGTTTCTTATCTGTTCATAAAACTAATGGGGTACATCTCTAAGTATTTTATTACAATGTATCAAATGAAAATCTCCAATTTACTGAGCTATTGTCTAATAAGGGACCCAAAGTAAAGGTGTACATTGATAGGGGAAAATCCACTGGGAAGACACATGAAAATAATGGCCAGCATTTTGGGGAAAATTCTGGCATTGGGGTGACAATTAGATCCCTACCTTATGAATGACCATCAAGTGTCAATAATGGAGATATATTTATGCAACATTCTTATAATTATTAAGTGTTAAGTATGAATAAAAATAAGAGTTGTTTCAGTACAGAAACTGAAGTCTCTATGTAAACTGAGTATGTATATTAATAACAAATGTAGAGAGAGACAAGGTTTTCTTGGAGTAGATGACAGACAAGAAATTCCACATATCTCAGACATAAATGCTGACCATCTTACTATCAAAGCTAGGATGGATCACTGAACCTATGGACAAATTGTGGCTGGAAAATAACTAGGTGACTCACTAGGACAGTGGCTGTGCTGATGTTGAGCTCAGAGTGAGAGCAGAAGCCAATGGTCCTGCTAGGGCAAAAAAGGCCATGTTAACCTAGGAGCAAAAGGAAAATGACCTTTGTACCCTCCTTTCTTTCAATCTCTGTGTAGGGATCATGAACTGCAGATGAGAGGCCAGCACAGCCAGAAGTTTAAAGGCATCGAAACCTGAGCATCTGTCTCCTGGAAATAACCTAACCAGCAGAAATTACGTCTCATAAGCAAACACAACTCTGATGTTTAGAAACAGTTATTTCCAAATAGTTATAATTTCCTTAGTTATGATAAAAGATAAGATGTATATGTAACCTTAGACTCACAGATATAGGATAGATAGGATATCTTCTTTAATTTTTGCCAAACACAAATTGAATAGATATTGTAACTATAATTCTTGCTTGATAATTATTTTGTTATCTGCAATTTTACTGTGAAAGTTAAAACCTTCCTTTTTTGAAAGAAAGAAGAGTGGAAAGTGCTGTGGGATGTTCTATATGTCAAATGTGTTGCTCTGATTGGTTCATAAATAAAACATTGATTGGCCAGTAGCCAGGCAGGGAGAATAGGAGGGACAAGCAGAGAGGAGAATTCTGGGAAGTAGAAGGCTGAGGCAGAGAAACACTGCCTGCCGCCACCATGAAATGTAAGATGTAAGGTACCGGTAAGCCATGAACTACGTGGCAACTTATAAACTAATGGGTTGATTTAAGATATAAGAACAGTTAGCAAGAAGGCTGCCAAGGCCATATAATTTGTAAGCAATATAAGTCTCTGTGTGTTTACTTGGTTGGGTCTGAGTGGCTGTGGGACTGGCAGGTGAGAGATTTGTCCGGATTGTGGGCCAGGCAGAAAAACTCTAGCTACAAGTGGTAAGAACATTTCCAGAGGGATGAATTGTAGATAAAATATAGAAACCATGAGATTTAACTATATCAGAAAAATCAGCCTCTTGTCATATACTATTCATCATAGCTGGTGTTTATCTATTTAATGTGAGAGTGATGTCAGATAGGGCAGTGAGGCTGTGCCCTTGTCAGTGGTCTGTTCATCATCTGTCAACAATTTAGATGAGAATGCATGTTGTTTCCTTTCAAAATCCACACAGAGCACAAATGGGGTAAATAATGAAAACCAAAGAGGCAGTTTTAATTCTGAAAGCAATTCACTTGCCTAGCTAACAAATGGTACAATCAGACCAGAACCTAGTGTTTCTAATTTCTTCATGGCTCCATATATCAGGAGTAAAAAGAATAATGTTAGTAAGAGTTTTTAATAATAAGAGGACTAGAGATATAGGTCAATGGTAGAGTGTTTGCCTAAGATTGGAAGGCCCTAATTTCAATCTTCAGTGCCAATAATAAATAATAAAATTGTGTGAAAAGTACAGGAACTATGAACAGCAGCACTATGCTCAACACAGGATCCCTTGAAAATGGAAAGTACATTAGAGATGAAGAAGTCCAGATTCTTCATATTATAGTTTAGGAAGCTAAGGCTTCTGAACAACAAACACCTTCTCCTCAAAAGTTGGAATTTTCAGTCTAGGCCCGGTGACAGACAGAAAGAAATACAGACAGAGGGCTTGGAGCAGAGATGAATGTGAATAAATAAAAATATTTCCTTTTTTGTTTTGTCATTTTGCATCTCCAAAAAGACAGTGCATCTTGGAAGGTATATATGTGTGTGTGTGTGTGTGTGTTTGTGTGTGTGTGAGTGTGTGTGTGTGTGTATGTATATGTATGTGTGTATATGTACATATACACACACACACACACACACACACACACACACACACACACACACATATATATAAACAATTGAAGCTTTGTCTGTCTTCTAGAATAGCAATTCTCAATCTGTAGGTTGCATCCCCCTTGGGGTTTAAACAACCCTTTGACAGGGGTCACCTAAGACCATCTGAATACACAAATATTAAAATTATGATTCATAACATTCGCAAAATTTCAGTTATGAAGTAGCAATGGAAATAATTTTATGGTTGGAGGTCACCACAACATGAGGAAGAACTGCATTAAAGGGTTGCAGTATTAGAAAAGTTGAGAACAACTGTTCTAGAGTCATTTATCTCAGGATTTGTACAATTTATTCCTAGGCATACAATGCAGTTTCAAGAGTTTGGAAGCAGCCTGCATACTATCTTCAGTTCAGACCTTCAAATAAGTCAGATATGTATGTCTGTAATCAGGCAGATGATCATGGGTAGAAGGCTAGCCTGGGTTGTAAAGCAAGATCCTGTATCAAGCAGCAGCAGCAGGAGCAACAATAACAATAGCAAAATGATTTTCAAATACAAGAATTCACAGTAACACAGGGTCAGACTGAACTAGAACAGTAGGGCCAGGACCCCAGGAAGATTGGCTTGAACATCCATGTAGCCACTCCTCCATACTTTATTAGCCTACTGACATGAGGATGTCCTATGGCTTTATTGTCTGGTGTACAAACCTCTGGAAAAATGCTTTAAGAAATTATTGTGCAAATGTACCTAAATGAGAGAAAAAGAGATCCATTTGGTAAGGTCTAGAGGGCAAGAAGAATAGAATTAGGTAAGACAGGAAGAAATTACATTTATCCTCATCACAGAGACAAAGGTTCCTGCAGCCTTTAATGCAGCTATTCTTCTTATAACTTTGCTGACTCCCCATGGGAGACCTTGATTTGGGGGATGTGAGGATATGGGGTGTCTTGGGAGGGAGGGATGAGAGATGGGAGGAGGGGGGTCTGTGGGTGGTATGTAGAGTGTGTAGAAATTTCTTAATAAAGATAAATGGGGGGAAAAGAACTTTGTTTATGAAGAATTTCTTGAGTTCTAAGCACAGTGTGAGGGATTTGGCGCCAGGTGAAGGCACTGACTTTCTTCTGTGAAAAGACTTTAAAAGCCCTACTAATTTGCTTTCTGAACCTCTATCCAATGCTTGGCAGTAAAGACCAGTGTGATAACAGGAAATGAAAAGCACACCTTTTTATTCATCACTTGATTTGTAGTTTGTTTTTAAGCTAATATTTCGCCATAGATGTGAATTCTTAAGGATGTGATTGTACCTTATAGTATGATAGCAATAAAGAACATACAGAAGAAGAACAAGTGAAAGGGAGGCATGGAGATGATGAGATGGGAGAACACAAGAGGCAAGAGAGAGTGAAGACCCTGATGAGGATGACAGATGGAGAGGAAGCACAAGGAGGAGATGATGCTATGTGCTGCCAAATTCCACAGAACGTGGACTCATCTCCTCCTGGAAAGCATCACCTTTAGCACATCATTACTGATTCTATAGTAATGTGTCTATTCTTGTATAGGCATTCTTTCCTTCTTATAAAGTTATTGTACCATTAATGTCATTAATAGAATATGTTAAAACAGAACACTTGATAAGTTCTTTGACAACTATTAAGGAATACATCATGTAGTCAGCCCTAATTCATCATGGGGTGTTGGTGGTGTCCGAGTCTTTGTGTTACAAATGTTGTGGCAATGATTACTTTTACATGCACATGCTTGATGTCTCTAGTATTATGAAATGACAGAACAATGGATTGTAAAGAATGTACATGTTGCCCAATATAACATTTTTACTAATTATTTAGGAGTTTTATACAATTTTCATACAATTTTACTATGTTAAAGTTAAACCCTTCCTTTTTGATTAGACAGAAAAGGGGAGGTGCTGTGAGATGTTCTGTATGCTGTGAATTTTTGCTCTGATTGGTTGATAAATAAAATGCTGATTAGCTAGTAGTCAGGTAGGAAGTATAGGCAAGATAAACAGACAAGGAGAATTCTAGGAAGGGGAAGGCTGATCCAGGAGACACTAGTCCACTGTCCAGGAAACAGCACGTAATGGCACACAGGCAAAGCCATGGAACATGTGGCAACATATAAATTAACAGAATTGGGCTGAGTTTATGTGTACGAGCTAGTCAATTGCAAGCCTGAGCTAATGGCCAAGCAGTTTTAATTAATATAAGCCTCTGTGTGTTTACTTGGATCTGAGTGACTGCAGACCGGGCAGGACACAAGAAAACTTCCAGTTACAAATGGCTTCAAGACGTGGGGTGAAATTTCCTACCTAAAACCTGAGAAATATTTAAAAAAGGTCCTCAAATGGAGCCAAGAGCAGCTTCCTAGTTGTCTCTCTCAGGCTAGCCATAGCATGTGGGCTTTATTTACTTTATGGCAGGTTCATGGCCTGCAGGCTTGACCTGCAGCATGGCAGGAATGAGGCATCTCCAAGCTACAGATTACACTGCATGGTGGATTCAGTCTTTGCTAATACAGACAAACAAAAGAAAGAAAGAAAGAGAGAGAGAGAGAGACAGAGACAGAGACAGAGACAGAGACAGACAGACAGAAAGAAAGAAAGAAAGAAAGAAAGAAAGAAAGAAAGAAAGAAAAAAGGAAAGAGAAAGAAAGTTGTTTTGAGCTACACGCTACTTGATAGAAGCATAGGCCCACTTTGAAAGGCATGATTCCCCCAGAGCTTGCTGTAAATGTACCACTGCCATGTTGGAAAACTGGAGTGGGCAGGGCCAGCAGCTAAAGCTGCCATTTCAGTCCCAGTAATGCTGCGGTTTAAAGCAATAGATTAACAATAAGACAGATTCAGATGGAACAAGACTTTAAATGGTTTACAGTGTGTGTAAAAATGTATGTAGGCTTGGAAGAGAGAAGAAAATGAATATAGACAGTTATATTAAAAAATAGTTTTAAAAAACAAAGTCTTGCTGGGTGGTGGTGGCGCACGCCTTTAATTCCAGCACTTGGGAGGCAGAGCTAGGTGGATCTCTGTGAGTTTGAGCCCTACCTGGTGTACAGAATTAGATCCAAGAAAGGCACAAAGCTACAGAGAGAAACCCTGTCTTGAAGAACCAAAAAATAAAATAGATAGATAGATAGATAGATAGATAGATAGATAGATAAAGTCTTTAAGAGACCATAAAGGTAATATGAAAAGTAAGCCACATAAAGATGGAAATCACACAGAGATTTTGGATTATATTGTCTTTGGGATTTTTAATTGGAGAGAGACATTTGATTATAAAGGCTAGTTAAACCAATATGTATATTTTAAAGGTATCTTGACTTCAAAATTTGGATCTAAGGATATGTTGCTTTGGAAAGTAAGTTCTGCTTTTGTTTCCACAGGAAGCAAAATGCTATGGATTTGTTCCAGGTTAAGATAGATCAGATTTGAACAAGCCAGACCTCCTGAACCTTAACACATGTACCTATAAACAAAGGTTATAGCTGGTCTTCTCAGGACTCAACCATTATCTCAAATTTTCTCAAGATCTTCATAAGAATACAATACCCTTAATCAGCAGTAAGTAGCCCAGAAAACTAAGCCCACATTCCAAAATACAGATTACAGATATTTGTCTTTGTTTATGTTGTTGGTTACAAATTGTTATTGGTCATAGTCAATCCCTTTCTAAAAGTAGAAAAGGGATATGATATGGAAATATAGAATACAGATATGATAGGATAAAAGGTGGATTGTTGAACCTACTTTTAAAGAGCAATAACTTGCTTGAAATGTTTTTACATTGCTATGGATTTTAGCTTATTGATGCAAATTTAAAGTTAATTTTGTTATACTGTATGTATATTTCTACTCTTGTTTAAGGTATTATGTTTGTGCAGATCATTTGAAATTTTAGTAGAATAATTAGTATTCTATGATGGTCAAACTTATAATCAGGTTAAGTTTTCTAGGTATACATAGATATAATTCAATTGGGTAGGTAATCTTCAAATACTTCAAAGACCTACAAAATATGGCATTTAAAATGTTTTAAGAACATTGACTTTCTGGGCATTGAGACATGTCTACTCCTGGCAACACCAACCTACTTCAGAGAAAATAATGAGCATTGAAGAAACTCATTATGGAATTTGCTTTCTTTGTGGCAAAAATTAGCCACTGGACAAAAAAGTGCCCTTGCAATGATTGCTTGACAGTATGTTTTATAATGCTGACATGTAGGACCCATAGGAAGGTGACCACTGAACTTTGCAAGATTAGGCTGTTCTTCAGGTTCCTGCTTCACAGAAGAGACTGCCAAACATTCTACAGGACACAGAGAGAAGTAACTGAGAGACTCTAAGCCTATAGGATGAAGATGGATGCCCCAACGTTGCAGAGGAACTTTGGATGGCAGTCCAAAAAGCCAGCTGTCTCTATCATTCTAGATTTTTGGAAGTTGCTTACAATGCATTTCCTGTTTGCTTAGATAATATTGTATTCTTCAGAGGTCTTTGATTTAGTTGAAGACTAGATAGTTACAACCATAATTTTCCTTGGTTATGATAAAAGATAAATTAGATATGAAACCTTAGACTCACAAATAAAGGATAGATAAAAATATTTTTCTTTAATTTTACAAAATACAGATAGACTAGAAATTGTAACTGTAATTCTTGATTGATAACTGTTTTGTTACATTTAATTTTAATGTTAAAGTTAAAACCTTCCTTTTGTTTAGACAGAAAACGAGAAGTGATCGGGGAATGTCTTTCTGTATGCTGCGGATATATGTTTCTCTGATTGGTTGATAAATAAAGCTGTTTGGCCTATGGCAAGGCAGCTTAGAGACAGGTGGGAAATTCAAAGTTAGGGACAGGAAGGAAGAGGGCAGAGAGAGATGCCAAAGAGCTGCCCAAGGAGCAACATGTAATAGGATGCAGGTGAAGCCATGGAACATGTGTGGTGATAAATAGACTAATAGTTATGGACTAATTTAAGATATGAGTTAGCTAGCAAAAGGCTTGAGTCATGGCCATTCAGTTATAATTAATATAAGCCTCTGTGTGTTCATTTGGGCCTAAGTGCCTGTGGGACCACAAGGACACAGGAGCTATGTGGGCACAGGAAAACTTTCAGTTACACCCTGATCATACTTGTTTCTCATTCCTCCAAAGTATAAAATATCTGGGGATTTTTTGTTTGTTTGTTTGGTTGGTTGGTTTATACAAATTACATTCCCAGGAATAACATGCAATAGTCTCTATTTCCTGAAATCTCAATATGTAGGGAGTCACCATTCTAAGATGGCACCGACTTCCTGACAGCTTTGCTGTAAACAACTCCATATTTGGCTATGCTTGCTGGGCTGTGAGCCTCGAGGTTTGCGCATGCGCGTATATGGTAATTTGGCCTTATGTCCTCAGCCTATCCCGTGGCTCCCCGTGCTTGCATTCTGGTGGGATCCAATCACAGATTGACCCGTTCGCTTGGTTCCCTATATAAGCAGCTGCCTTTTGGTTCTTGGGGCCCCTCACCTCCTGCTCTCCCTCAATCAAGAAGCGCTCCAATAAAGTGTGATCTGAGAAGAATACTCGAATGGTGGTCGTTCTTCCTCGCTGGTCGAGGAGCTCGCCGCATCAATAAGTCTATATATCTACTTGCTGTGGATATTAATCATATGCTGTGAATATGTTGCTCTGATTGGTTAATAAATAAAGTGCTGATTGGCCAGGAGCCAGGCAGGAAGTATAGGTGGAATAAAGAGAGAGGATAATTCTGGGAAATAGAAGGCTGAGTTAAGGGATGCCGCCAACTACCACCATAAGAAGCAAGACGTGAAGGCAGAACTGAGAAAATGTACCAAGCCACATGGCTAAACATAAATAAGAATTATGGGTTAATTTAAGTGTAAGAACTAGTCAGTAATAAGCTTGAGCTAATGGCCATACAGTTTGTAAATAATATAAGCTTCTGTGTGTTTACTTGGGTCCGAGCGGCTGCGGGACTGGAGGGTGAGAAAGATTTGTCTTGACCATAGGCAGGCTGAGACACAGGAAAACTTCAGCTATATCTTCTCAAAAAGTCTGTCATATGATAGCTTACTAATAATACCTGTTTGCTTTGATTTTTCCTTCCTATTTCTAAATCTAAAGATTAAACACTTAATGCTACACACACACACACACACACACACACAAATTGTGCAGACCCTTAGAGATAAAGAAAACTGGACTTCAGGAAACTGAAATAGTGTGTTAGATATAGGATTCTGCATTAGAAGAAAGAAGGTATCTGTAAGAAAGCCAGGGTAAATCAAAATAAGGTCTCAAGTTGATAATATGCAAATTTCTTAATTGTAAAAACTGTACCATAGCTATGTAAATTATTTTAACACTTGTTGGAACTAGTTGAAGTGTATGTGGAAATCTCCTAGAATCTTTTTAAAAAATCTTTTTTATTTAATTGTGTGTGTGTCTTGCTATTCTGCCATCTGCTTTGCTCTCTTTGTCCAGCTACATCACTTCCTCTTCCTGCCTAGCTCTGTCACTTTCTGTCTGTCTGTACAGACCTCCAGACTAGTTAACCATGGTTAACTAGTGTTGGCATTTCAGGCATGTGCCACCATACCTGGCTGTTTCCAGTGTAGCCTTGAACACACAGAGATCCAGACAGATTCCTGCCTGCCAAGTGATAGCATTAAAGGCGTGTGCTAACACTGCATGACTTCTTTGTTTACTTATAATGGCTATTCCTACTCCTCTGATCTCTAGGAAAGCTTTATTTATTAAAACATAAATAAAATATCAACCCCACTGCAGCACAAATAAAATATCACCACATTGTTCTTTAATTCTGAAATTATTTAAAAATTAAATATTGTGAGAAGGAAAACTGCATCCAAAGCTTATAAGGACATAATTGTAAAGGAACTAAATAAGAAAACAACCTTCACCTTAGAAACTCAGCATGATCACTTGGTATATGTGGGTCATTTTTGCCATTCATCTTGTAATGACAGTAAATGGAAATAGCTGCACTATTTCAGCTTTTAAAAAAATTCATGATTCATGGGTTTCAGAATAACAGAAATAAAGCTGTAATTGTAAGTGATACAATTACAGAATTGTCCTTTTCAAAGAGATTTTTTAAAAGTGTATGTTTTTTCTTTTTTCTTTCCTTTTTTTTTTTTTTGTGTGTGTGTGTGTGTGTGTGTGTGTGTATGGTATGCATGTGTGTCTGCTATGGAGTGCAGGTATCTGCAGAGATCCAAAGAGTATGTTGAGTTCCCTGGAGCTCTAATTGCAGGTAGTTGTGAGTGGCCTGATGTGGATCCCAGAAACTGAACTCAGATCCTCTACAAGAGCAGCACATACTCTTATACACTGAACAATTTCTCTGGCCTTGTAATAATGCTTTTTTCTATAAGGCTATTATACATAAGTTTTTTTTTTTCTGTAGAAAATAGCACTGATAACCATGTTCTTATTTACTCATGTTTAACACAGAAAAAGCCCAATTTTCACATACTGCATTATTTTAAGCACAAAGGCTATGGAAGTGGATGCTTACATATAAGAAATTTTTGAATGGGGCTGAATGCTAATGAACTATATTCCCCTTTCCTAGGTATCCTGTTTTCCATGGCTACAAAATTGCTTGGGAATGTATTTTCTCAGAGGAGGGACATGAGCTAGTCAGTTTGTTCTATATGTTGGCAATTCAGAAACTATACAGGCATAAATATTCTAACAAGTTTCATCCCGTCACCATGGAGTCCTAAAGTTGCTCTGCTCGGCACATGATAATGGCTTTGTAATTCAATTATTGGTAATAGTAATGTCTTCTAGGATTTATCTGCCTCAAATGTGGGTGCTCATGTAAAACCCTTTACCATAAATCTTATGAATGCAGGTTCTGTACACACCCTGGGGCACATCTTGCCATGCCTGTGAAGCCTTGACACTTTTCTCTAAATTATGGGATTGTTTGGCTTAGAGGTGTTGATGTCTTAAGTGCCAGGGCCAACAATAAAGAACACCAGGACAGGTCCATTTCCTCTTGTTATTCTACTTAGAGGAAGATAGATCTTGATAGACAGTGAAGTTCTGTTCTCATTTTAAAAGGCTTTTGGCAACCATTTCTCTAGCACTTTGTAGATGAGATCCCTGCAAGTCAAAGGAGGTCAGTCTGGATGCCCTCTAAATTCTCCTTGAGTGCTGAGATTCTGATGTATAACTGTGTCAGGGATGGTCACCTGACCTATCCTGACGAATTATCAACTGTTCAGTGCTGTATCTTCTCTACCCTATACCCTCTTCATCTTACTGAGTAGGTACTAAGAGAGCCTCATCTAACCTTTAATAGAAAAAACAAATATCTAGAGGTAACTCATCCCCAAATCCACTCCTCATGGTCACTCATCAAACAGCAATAGAAAGCCTGTTTCATCTATCCCTCAAATACTTAGTTTTTCTTTAATTTTAATACCTTTTAAACCAGTAGGTGTCTCATGATGATCATAATGTTCAGGTGAAGACATTTTTTTAACTGATTCACAAAATAATAGTACATATTTATTTATTTAAATATTAGATTCAATAGTAATGGAGGATATGTGGTACTTGCCGGGCATTGTTCAGTGTTCCAAGCACTTCAGTGTACTAAGCTTTTGTTTAAATCGTGTGTGTGTGTGTGTGTGTGTGTGTGTGTGTTGTGTGCTTGAGTGCATATAAGAATCTATTCTGCTCTTCTGTATGCCCCCCCCCCTCTGGTGTTTACATACAAGGTCATACTGGTTACCCTATACCTCAGTAGTTTGTTACAGGAAACAGGAAAAGAAGTATGACTCAAGGAGAATTAAACATCATCAAAAATGGATAATGTGACATATGCAAATGCTCTCATATTTTATATACTTATAAATGCTTTACATTACATGAGGGGAAATCTCCGTCAGGTTGAAGCATAATTTTGTTTATTTTACTGAGGAACACTTTTAGAATTAATGTAATTGTGTAGCTTTATGCCATGCCCTTTTAAGCAAAATTCCAGAAAAGGCATTGTGACTGCATTGAAGCACTCAAGACTGAATCAATAAGCACAGTTATGTGCAAACACATGGGGTAATCTTAGGAGCCTTTGAGTTTTAAGTGAGGTATGGTCACTATCATTAAGTTAATTTCCTCTAACATCATTAAAAATTAGGAAGCCGGATTTATGATCATGTCCCTTCCCTCTTTCCCTCTCATTCATGGCGATGGTGGGTCCTTCAGCATCAGAAGGATTCTTAGTGGAAATCTGGAGATGTGATTGAATCTCTATTTGGCAAAGATAGAAAAGCTGCTGCCTAGAGAGACAGGAAACCATCAAGATATAGGGACAGGGATCAACAATGACCATTAGTGAAAGAAGGCTACAGGAGAAGTGATGAGCTCATAGCACAAAGGTACATTCATTTTAATTTGCAAGGAACACATGCTAATCACAGGAAAAGATTATGGAGTGAAGGAAGGTGCAAGAGGCTTGGAAAACAGCACTCATGTGGAGATCATTAACTTCTAGAAAAGAGATAAAACACAAGCCTCTCCAGGATAATGAAATGCTCTTATCTAGCTCTCTTAGTGCAGGTGCAGTTAACATCCCAGCACAGCTCCTGGGATGAGTCTCAGAACACCTTCCTGTCACTGCACCATGCTCCTTACCTAACTGCCCACCTGTCAGGTCACAGGGTGGGGGGCACATGCAGGAGAGGTAGTCAACAATGATGAGAGAGGAGGAAGAGATGGGAAAGTCTGAAGTCCAAGAAGATGGCTTCTGATAATTCTGACTTCTCAAGATACTGTATCAAGAAGGTGTGAGGGGTATCATTACTTGTGTGCATGCACGTACACACATACGTGTACATTCTGCTGCAGTTAGAGTAGTATATACAAGGTGGACAGAAATGTGAAAGACAGAAATTCGTCTGTTAATGAACTTATCTTTTAGCAGGAACTGGAAAGAAGGAAATAAAAAGACATATTTGTAGACTATACTAAATACTAATTTACTTGCTGATAAAAATACTATGGCATTTTTAGTCTGCAAAATAAGATTTTGTAGAAGAAAACTGACATTTGGGCAAACTTCATTGGTTCCCACAGAACTGAATCTGAGATTGAACTTGGACATGTTGATCCTAAACTTAGACTTCTCTAACCAACAACCAAACAGACCTCCATTGTAGTTCATGCTAGGCTGTATTATATTTTTGGGAGGACAAAAATTGGGGGGGGGGTCCCAAAACAGCTTGACCACACAGCTGCCAAGACAGGCTTAGAGGCCTAGACAAATGTCAGCCAATCAGGGTCTTGAACCCTGGAAATCCCCTCACCTCAACCTCTGCTATGATTAAAAACCCCACCCTGCCTGAGCTCAGGGCTCTCTGCCCTCACAGCTGCATCTGGCAGACAGAGAGATCAAGCCCTGGAGCTTGAAAAATAAAGGCTCTTTGCTTTCACATGAGGGATTTGGTCACCATGGTGGTCTTTTGGGGGTCTAGGCATAACAGAAATTACACATAAATTTGAAGAACTAAACAGAACACCATGAAAGAGGCAGATAATTGTGGTGATATTTTATTTGTGCTCTAACAAATAAAGCTTGCCTGGGGAGAAAAGGAAAAAGCCAGCTGCTATATTAAACATAGAGGTCAGGCAGTGGTAGCACATGCCTTTGATCCTAGCATTTGGGAGGCAGAGATTCGTATGGATCTCTGTGAGTTCAAGGCCACATAACAGAGTCAGGCATGGCAGCACACACCTTTAATCCCAGCACTAGTTAACCATAGAAGTCTAGATGTCTGTACAGACAGACAGGAAGTGATAGAGCTGTGCAGAACGAGAAAGTGATGTAGCTGGGTGGAGAGAGGAAGTCAGATGGCAGGGCACAGGATGGTATATAGCTGTGAGTATACAGGAAGTAGCTCTCTCCTGGGCTGAGGATTTCCTAGTGGTAAGAACTTATGACTGGCTTGTTCTATTCCTCTGATCTTTCAGCTTTCATCCTAATATCTGGCTCCAGGTTTTCTACTGATAATGAATGATCTTAGCTCAAGTGTCAACATCCTCATCCAACTGTGGAAAGGGTCTTTGCACATGATCTGTGTATACACTTGGTAGCTAAGACTAGAGAAGGAGAATCCTGAATTAGGATAAGAGTCCACATATGTAGAATACAGGCTATAAGAAGTCTAAGATTAAAAGCTTTTCTGACCCATAGCATCATGGAGGACATGGAGGTATATTGGAGATAGGGTTACAGTATAAGGTTCAGTGAGCATGTCCTTAGTCAAGCACTACTAGTTTTAAAATCCATCACCATTGCTTACCAATGTGTATCTTAAGGTAAAGTATCTATGAGGGTTTTCTATTTAGCTTTCTGTTTATTCCTTGTGTGAAATGAGTATGAAAATGTATGCATAATGAGCATCTTTTATGGATGACTTTTCATTATCTTCTCCCCTTAAGTTGCTAAAAGCCATTAAGGCATTTTTGTTTCGTGGCTATTCTACCCTCTCTTTTCATGTCACTTGCTATAGTTGACTCTACCCCTAGGTCTAACTAAGGGCATATCCCCTAATCAGGCCCATAAGATTTAATTATAGAACTTTGGCTAGACCAAGTTTTTCATAGGGAGACATAAGCTATCCAGAGGGTACTTCAAAGACAGAGCTGGAAACACAGTGGAGAGTGGGGTTGATAGAGAGAGGACATAATCTGATGCATTAATAAGCCTGTTGATAAGAGGAATATACTGTTAGACCCTCTGTTTTAGAACTACGACCAAACATCTGTTGTTTTATTACTTATGCAGGCTGTATTTTTATTATACCTTAAAAGCCTTGGTCAATTTAAGCAATTAATGCAAATACTTAATAAGCCTGAAACACAATCAACATACAGGTAGGATTTGTTACCTGTTGTCTAAGATTGACATAGAAGGTCAATCATGCTTATTGCATTGAGCTATGGAAAACAATGAGACTCTTTATAATTTAGTACATGCTGTGTACAGAGTTTCACTATCCCCTTCCTCTATGGGTTTTGGGGACTAGACTCAAATCGTCAGGTTTGAATAAAGTGCTTTTACTCACTGAGCCATCTCGCTAACTCAAAGGCTAATTTTTTAACAATTCCTAATTTTCATGTTAATTAATCATTTAAACTCAATAACTATTGAGCTGATCTTGTTAGAGCCAGTCCATGTATATAAACAAATATAACAAAGTAAGCTTAAAAAATTTTTCAGTTAAGTGGAATTTTCTTAACATTTTTATCTTTTTTTAACTTAATAAACTTCCATCTTTTGTAATGAGAACTATTCTCTGCTGTGGATATCACTCTGTATAAATAAAATGCTGTTTGGCCAGTGGCCAAGGAGGAAGTATAGGCCGGACAAGAGAGAAGAGAATTCTGGGAAATGGAAGGCTGGGGGAGAGACACTGCCAACTGCTGCCATGAGAAGCAACATGTAAAGACACGGGTAAGCCACAAGCCATGTGGCAAAGTATAGACTAACAGAAATGGGTTAATTTAAGATAGAAGAAGTAGATAACAAGAAGCCTGCCATGGCCATACAGTTTGTAAGCAATATAAGTTTCTGTGTGTTTACTTGGTTGGTTCTGAGCATCTATGAGCTTGGCCAGTGAGAGAGATTTGTCCTGACCGTGGGCCAGGCAGGAAAACTCTAACTACAATTCTCCATTTTTTAAATCCTAAACTTTATTCAGATCCCAATAAACCACATTTTCAAACTCTTCTAAATAATCAGGCTGTTGAAAAAATGCAGTTTAAAGGGCATTGGGTATGATGTCTCCAAGTCCGTGTTGTTTTTCAATGTTTAATGCAAGAACTTGGCTCTTACTTTAGACTAAAATGAAGAATATACAATTTTATAAGTTTAACAATTTTTCAATCTTCTTTAATTGGGGGATGAAGAATGGAAATACACTTTTACTGTGAGGTTAATCTCTAGTACCACAAGTAAGAGCCATAAAGCCATATGAATTTAAATTTCAAGGCTGTTACATATCATCATTGTTCTGGTGGATAAGTTATACAGCTTTTTTCTTTCATTAAAATGGGGCATCAGCTACTACCTCCCAATGGTATCATGAGGATCAAAGACCATGGTTTGTTGTGTGCCTATACAACTACAAGTACTTAAATAAAAACCTGTTTATGGCCTTAAATGACACTCAGGACTCCAATCTGTTTTTTTTTTCCTTAAAGAGAATCAATCCTAGGTGCTGGAGAAATGGCTCAAAGTTTAAGAGCACTGGCTACTTTTCCAGAGATTCTGAGTTTAATTCAGAGCAACCACATGGTGGCTCACAACAATCTATAAGGAGATCTGACGCAGTTAGAAGACTCCATAAATAATAGATAAATAAGTATCTTTTTAAGAAAAGAGAGAGAATCAATCCTTCCTTCCTTAGTAGCAGAATCTTCATAAAGGTTTTATTTTCCTTGTTAAATGTCACATCTCCCTTTGGCTATAAATCATATCATTTGACTGAAACCCAGTTCAGTTCCCAGGAAAAATAATTTATCTTCATGTATAATATTATTTTTCACTTTATATGTCTATAACCATAGTCAGGCCATTCACATTGATCTCTGAAAACAGGGAAGGAACATGTAGGCCAGGTGATGAAATTTATAAACTGTTAGGCTGCAAGCCTAAAGCTGAAAATGCCCATTCCATATCCCCAAAGCAGAGAAGACCAATCTAAGACTAAAGGCAACACTGGGGAAATAGAGCCAACATATATAAAGTCAGCCATTATCAATAATAGAATTACTGCTGGTATGTGGAATCTGGAAAAAATTCTCAGGGATATAGAAATGACTTAAGTTCCAATAGTCCCTGTCTTAGTAGATGTTAGAGTTTGAACTCAAACCTTGGTGTTCCTAAGGTTCTTAACCATCAACTGTATCACCACAATGATATGGATTTCTCACATAGGAGAGGACATACTCATGACAATCCTCAGTGATGCAAGAAGAAAGACTAATCCATTAAAGGAAACACTGTGCTTAGACATGTTTTTTTATTTATTTATTATATTTGTGTTTTAATTTTACACATCAGCCATGGGTTCCCCTGTCCTCCCCCCTCCTGCCCCCAACCCCACCTTCCCCCCATCCCCTCCCCTCCATTCCCATCTCCTCCAGGGCCAAGACTCCCCTGGGGATTCAATTCAACCTGGTGTATTCAGTACAGGCAGGTCCAGTCCCCTCCTTCCAGGCTGAGCAAAGTATCCCTGTGTAAGCCCAAGGTTTCAAACAGCCAGCTCATGCACTAAGAATAGGTCTGGGTCCCACTGCCTGGGTGCCTCCTAAACAGTTCAAGCTATTCAATTGTCTCACTTATCCAGAGGGCCTGATCCAGCTGGGGGTCCACAGCTTTTGGTTCATAATACATGTGTTTCCATTAGTTTGGCTATTTGTCCCTGTGCTTTTCCAATCTTGGTCTCAACAATTCACATTCTTACAATCCCTCCTCTTTCTCAACAATTGGACTCCTGGAGCTCCACCTGGGTCCTGGCCAAGGATCTCTGCATCCACTTCCATCAGTTATTGGATAAGAGTTCCAGCATGACCATTAGGTGTTTGGCCATCTGATCACCAGACTAGGTCAGATCAGGCTTTCTCTCGACCATTGCCAGTAGTCTACAGTGGATGTATCGTTGTGGATTTCTGGAGACCTCTCTAGCACTTTGCTTCTTCCTGTTCTCATGTGGTCTTCATTTATCATTGTCTGTTATTCCTTGTCCTCCCTTTCTGTTCTTGATCTAGCTGGGATCTCTTGCTCCCCTAAGCTCTATTTCCCTCAAACCTTGCCCTTCATTACTCCCACTGTTGTCCAGGTTGTTCATGTAGATCTCATCCACTTCTCTGTCATTGGGTGATCCCTGTGTCTTTCCTAGGGTCCTGTTTTCTAGGTAGCCTCCCTGGTGTTGTGAGTAGCAGTCTAGTCATATTTGTTTTACATCTAGTATTCTCCTATGAGTGAGTACATACCATGTTTGTCTTTCTGAGTCTGGGTTACCTCACTCAGGATAATTTTTTCTAGATCCATCCATTTCCCTGCAAACCTCAGTATGTCATTGTTTTTCTATGCTGAGTAGTACTTCATTGTGTATATGTACCATAATTTCTTTATTCATTCTTCAGTTGAAGGGCATCTAGGTTGTTTCCAGGTTCTGGCTATTACAAACAATGCTGATATGAACATAGCTGAGCAAATACCCTTGTGGTATGATTGAGCATTTCTTGGGTATATGCCCAAGAGTGCTACAGCTGGGTCTTGGGGGAGATGGATTCCCAATTTTCTAAGGAAGTGCCATATTGATTTCCAAAGTGGCTGTACAAGCTTGGATTCCCACCATCAGTGGAGGAGAGTTCCCCTTGCTCCACATTCTCTCCAGCATAAATAAGCTGTCTTCTGTGTTTTTGATCTTAGCCATTCTGACAGGTGTAAGGTGATATCTCAGAGTCATTTTGATTTGCATTTCCTAGATAATTAGGGCTGTTGAGCAATTCCTTAAATGTCTTTCAGCCATTTGAGCTTCTTCTGTTGAGAATTCTCTGTACAGTTCTATAGCCCATTTCTTAATTGGACTGTTGGGCATTTTGATGTTTAATTTCTTGAGTTCTTTTTGTATTCTGGATATCAATCCTCTGTCAGATGTGGGGTTGGTGAAGACCTTTTCCCATTCTGTAGGCTGTTGCTTTGTCTTGTTCACTGTGTCCTTTGCTCTACAAAAGCTTCTCAGTTTCAACAGGTCCCATTGATTGATTGTTTCTCTTAGTGTCTGTGCTACTGGTGTTAAATTTAGAAAATGCTCTTTGGTGCCAATGCATTCAACACTACTTCCTACTTTCTCTTCTATCAGGTTCAGAGTAACTGGATTTATGTTGAGGTCTTTGATCCACTTGGACTTAAGTTTTGTGCACAGTGACAGATATGGATCTATTTGCAGCCTTCTACAAGTTGACATCCAGTTATGCCAGCACCATTTGTTGAAGATGCTTTCTTTTTTCCATTGTACAGTTTTGGCTTATTTGTCAAAAATTATTTGTTCATAGGTGTGTGGGTTAATGTCAGGGTCTTCAATTCGATTCCATTGGTCCACATGTTGGGTTTTATGCCAGTACCAAGCTGTTTTTATTACAGTAGCTCTATAGTAGAGCTTGAGGTAGGAGATTGTGATGCCTCCAGAAGTTGTTTTATTGTACAGGATTCTTTCGGCTACCCTGGGTTTTTTGTATTTTCATATGAAGTTGAGAATTATTCTTTCCAGGTCTGTGAAGAATTGTGTTGGTAATTTGATGGGGATTGTGTTGAATCTGTAGATTGCTTTTGGTAAGATCGCCATTTTTACTATGTTAATCCTGCCTGTCCATGAGCATGGGAGAGCTTTCCATTTTCTGACATCTTCTTCAATTTCTTTTTTCTGGGACTTAAAGTTCTTGTCATATAGGTCACTCACATGCTTAGTTAGAGTAACCCTAAGGTATTTTATATCATTTGTGGCTATTGTAAAGGGTGATGTATCTCTGATTTCCTTCTCAGCCTGTTTGTCTATTGTATATAGGAGGGCTACTTATTTTTCTTTTTTGAGTTGATCTTGTATCCTGCTATGTTGCTGAAGGTTTTTATAAGCTGTATCAGTTCCTTGATTGAATTTTTGGGGTCACGCATATATACTATCATGTCATGTGCAAATAGGGAAAGCTTGACTTCTTCCTTTCCAATTTGTATCCCCTTAATTTCCTTATGTTGTCTTATAGCTCTGTCTAGAACTTCAAGTACTATATTGAATAAGTATGGGGAGAGGGGACAGCCTTGCCTTGTTCCTGATTTTAGTGGTATTGCTTTGAGTGTGCAGTGTTGGTGGTATAGTGGTGAGCATAGACATGTTTTATATGAGGTCTTAAGTTACTTCTGGAATCAATATAATATCCTGGGATGAAAGTTTCTATTTATAGTAGTTATGGTGGTGTTACTAGCAATCACTAGATAAGGCAAGAATAAGATGTTACATCCCATAATTATTTACAATTGACATTGATTGCTTCCAGGAGTGGTGTGACTATTGCCTCTCACAGATAATTCTGAAGAGAGCTTGATGATGTGTAAAACCTATGATTTCCTCTTCATGTTTCCACCCCTGTGGAAAATGCTATGTTATTACCCATGGTCATTTAATGATTCAATTTAACACTGGAGAAAACCACCTGAGAACTAGTCGCACTCTCCTACTAGGCTGGAGAAGCAATGATTAAAGGACTTTTCTTTTAATTAAAGCAGGCTGAAAACTCCCCAACAGTTTCTATGCAATTTGAAGCAACTTGTTTCCAGGAGTGAATGTAATAACACATATTGCTTTGATTGACAGATTTCTTCCTGGACTCTGGAAGTAGCTTAGTATCAGTAAACAGACCATGTGGCCAAAGATCAAGAGATTTTTCACCAGTAGCTATGGTGTTGTGCATTGCAAAGGGTCTCGTGTCCTCTGTGGAAAAGTGAGGCAGATTGAGACTCATAGAGGCCAAATGCCACATATATTTGAAGAGAAGCAAAAACAAACACTTTGTCTAAAAGACCTTTGAGTTGTTATTATTTATCTGTCTAAGGCATTAGATTTCCAGCTACAGGGTGAGCAGCAGAGGCAATAACATCAATAGATTGAGTATAATTGAACTTTGGAGATTCCCATCACTTAAATAATGGCCTTGTTACTTTCCTGCTATGTGACCTTGGTCCCTTCAGTTAACCATCCTGTGTCATAGTCTTCTCATCTATTAATGATGATATTAAGTAGCTTCACTTAGAAGCTTGTTATGAGAATTGAAGAGCTTTAATTTTAAATAACATGCTCACACTGCTAATGCTTGATTGGGGAAGATATGTTCCCATGCTCATAACAGAAAAAACAATATGGTGCTGTGGGATGTTCTGTATGTCAAATGTGTTGCTCTGATTGGTTAAAATAAATAAAGTGCTAATTGTCCAGTAGTCAGGCAGGAAGGATAGGGTAGGCGGGACAAGGAGGAGGAGAATTGTGGGAAGTGGAAGGCTGGGTGGAGAGATACTGCCAGCCACTGCCATGACAATCGAAATGTAAGGTACTGGTAAGGCATAAGCCATGCAGCAAAGTATAGATTAATAGAAATGGGTTAATTTAAGATAGAAGAAATAGATAACAAGAAGCCTGCCACGGCCATACAGTTTATAAGTAATATAAGCATCTGAATGATTATTTTATATGTGGGTTGTGGTACCATGGAGGCTTGGTGGCACCTGGAGAGAAGCTCTCCAACTACAATATGGCTCTATTTATTTTACTTACTGGATGGACAAGCTAGAATTCACAAACAATTTTGTGTGCAATGCTTTTAAAAGGTAATGCTTTTTGTGACATTTGGTGGACAGAGCTTTGGAAATCTATTTTTAAAATAGAACTCTCCTTCAAATGATTAATAAGAAAGGACAGATTAGCATGGGTAACATAGAAATGGGGTCTGTCTTTCTTACAACAATGTCATAGGAAAATAAGATCTCACGTCAGCTTGAAAATATGGTAAGTCAAACATCAGTTACCTAGACATACCTTCATCCCTATACTCTTTCTTGTCTATCCTTTTAAGCAACATTTTCCCTTATTTATTTCACTAAAGAACAAAAACAAAACACCAAACCTCCTGTCAGGTCTCCTGGATTCTACTATGCACATTCTAGTGCTTTAGTCCATGTGCATATACCTGCAGCCTGTGGTAAGCCTTATTTAGGGAAAGATGTGTTCCTCAGAGCTTTCTATTGGCACATATCATCACCATCATCTCCATGATAAAGTGGGAGGACTATATTTATTTTAGTTACTTATCTGAGTCCTTTCTATATACAGAAAACACACACACACACACACACACACACACACACACACACTCACACGCAAAAAACAATGACAGCAGCAACAGCAAACCAACAAAAAGAAGACAGAAAATAGTGGGGATAAAAGATGATTCTTCTTTAAAAAAAAAAAAAAGAAGAAAAAAAAACTATAATTTTTAGATAAACACATAGAGATGATCATTACTCATGAATAGGGGACAAAATGAGTAAAATTGTTGATAAAGGTCTGGAGCAATGACTCATCAGATAAGAGCTGCTCTCACAGAAGACACAGCTGGATTTGTAGCACCCACATCTGTGATTACAGTTCCAAGCTATGGGTTGATCTCTTCTGGCCTCTGCATGCACTGCATGCACATGATACACATACACAATGCAGGCAAAAACAGTTGTACACATAAAATAAGAATAAACAAATCTTTAAACATGTTGACCAGAGAGGGAGACTGAAGAAGATATATAGCTGGATTCCCAGACCTGAGAGGGGTCAACTTGGTTTTTAACAGGGTGTCTCTAGCAAGGCAAAGCATAAACAAGCTTCAGTGCAACTGGTTAGTCAGAAGTGGCTCATTATGATAGAGAAATAAAGGTTGTTATTTGGGTTTGGGGAGATGTTCCAGGAGACAAGAATTCAAATTCTCAGAACTTGTGTAAAAAGCCATGAATGTGTGTAGCCTCAGTACTGTGTGTGTGTTGGGGCAAAAACAGAAGAATTTATGGGGCTAGCTGACTGTTAGCCTGGCTGCAGGTTCAGTGAGAGATTTTTCTCTCAAGAAAATGAAGCAGAGTGATAGAACAGACACCCCACTTGATGTCCTACTGTGCACTCCTACACACACACACACACACACACACAAACACACACACACACACACACACACACACACACACACACATTTCACAGAAACACAAAACAAAGGAAGGAAAGGAAGAAAAGTAAGTGGCCTCACTCCAAGTAGACATTTCTATATTACGTGCCTGAAACTTTTTCAGGGCCTCCGCTCCTTCTCCCCTTCCTTCTCCTTCTTGCTCCTTTCTCCTCCCCACCCTTCTTTTGAGACACAGTCTTACTCTGTGATCAGCTTCCTTAGTTCTGAAATTACAGACATGTATCACATACCCAATTTATGTAGTGCTGAGGACTGAACTCGGGCCTTGTGTTTGCTAAGTAACCATTCTACTTACTGGGCCAAATCCCCAGCCACTGTGTTAGCTTTGTGAAAAAATTCTCTAGGGCTTACCATTGGTATTGGGTAGTCAATTAGGGGGCTCAACTCTGGGGAACAGTCATTCTGCCTCACTACAAAGTGACACTAAATGGACTCATCAGGTTGTATTTATATATTTAGTTACATAATAATTCATAAATAATAATTAAACTAAAAGGCTATGAGGCCATGAATTTAAGAGGGAGTTGGGGGTCACAGGAGGAGTTAGAGTGGAGAGAGGGGTAATGATGTAAAAACAGTGCACAGGTATGACATTTTTCAAAAAGGAAAGTGTAGTTAGAGTTTTCCTACCTGGCCCAGAGTCAGGACAAATCTCTCTCACCCACCAGTCCCACAGTCTCTTAGACCCAACCAAGAAAGCACACAGAGACTTATATGACTTACAAACTGTATGGCAATGGCAGGCTTCTAGGTATCTACTTCTTCTATCTTAAATTAACCCATTTCTGTTAGTTTATACTTTGCCACATGGCTTGTGGCTTACCAGTGTCTTTACATGTTGCTTCTCATGGCAGCAGCTGGTGGTGTCTCCTCCAGCCTTCTACTTCCCAGAATTCTCTTCTCTGCTGTCCCGCCTATACTTCCTGCCTGGCTACTGGCCAATCAGCATTTTATTTATACAGAGTGATATCCACAGCAGGAAAGGAAATTTCTCTGTCACAGCTCTCCAGCTTTCAAAGACCACAAGGACTTTAGGGAAGTATTTGGAAATATGAAGGGAAAGGGCTGGATGTGGTGGCATATATATATACTTCCAGTGCTTCGAAGGTAGATGCAGGAGGATCATGAGTTCAAGGGCAGCCACAGCTTCATAAGTATTGTGAGGCCACTCTGACTTTCATGAGACCTCATCTAAATAAATAAACAAAGAACCCTTAACAAAGAGGAGGCAACAGGTAAACATGTACTCTTCTCTGAAGTAAGGGTAGACGTGAAGGAAGCAGAAAGGCAGTGGGCAGCTGGAGTGAACCGGCTGAGCGTCCCTCCATGGTGTCATTCCAGAGGCCCATGACCAGCCAGGTATCCCTCCATCATGTCATCCCAGAGGCTTATGAGAGGCAATGTGATTTCAGAAGATTCTTCATGATAACAGAGAGAGATACTTTTCCAGCCCTTGTAGCGCTCATTGGCTCCTGAACACCACTGTCCTGGTGATTCTGTGTTCTTTAAATAAGGAATACATTAACTCTCCTGGGAGTTAGTTTCTCTAACACTACTTCTAGAGGCAAAAGCCTGGAGATAGGTGACGTCTCTGTTCCATGGGAAGCTCAGGATGATCTGGGTTTGCTCTTCCACCTCATTAGGATATAGATTCTAACTCTAACTCAATTAGATATAAAAATCACACCAGAAAGTTCCAGACCTTGTTCTTTTCCTGGATTTTGGATTGGGAACACAAAAGCCAAAATTAACTTTTGTCATTTGCTTGATTTTCAAATGGAGCTCTATTGCCATGGAGGAGGCTACCTCTAACAGAATTGGGAGCACAGTTAAGAAAACCAAGATTATCATTTTCTTGGCTTCATTTCTGTTCTATATTGTCTCTCTCCTTCTCCTCCCATTCTGTTATTTCTTTTTTCATATGCATAACTCTTTATAACATGTAGTTTACTGTTTATGTCCAATAGACATTATGATATATCTGTATGTGAATTCTTACTGTAAACTTATTTGTAACTATTGAAAATATGAAGTTATATGCATAATTTCAGCACAGTATTAAAGACAAGGCATAGGGCAGTAGCTATAGCTAACACTCATGCAAATGTAAATACTTATATCATCTATATCTATAATTATAGTCATGGACTAAATGTCTATGCTCTCACCAACATCAAAATTAAAGTCCTAAACTGAAGTTGTGATAGCATTTGAAGTTGGAAGATAACTCATTTTAGATGAGATCATGAGGGTGAGGTAACAATGGCTGAATTTGAGTCCATGTAACAATTAGAAGAGAGATCAGGGCCCTTCTTCTTTCTGCTACATGAGGGTACAGCCATATGCAGGTCAGGAGGAGTCCCAAAACTGGAGAGTAAATCTGATTGCACCTTCACCTTGGTCTTTCCAGTCTTCAGGACGGCACATAGAAACATTTGCTGTTTATGTCACCAATCCATAGCATTCTGTCCCAACAGCCTGAGCAGAGTATAGCCTTGTGACTTTATGTGTTTGACAATTCATAGAACACAGTGGGAATTTCTGCAGATATCGTTCTGTATAAATAAATTGCTGATTGGCCAGTAGCCAGGCAGGAAGTATAGGTGGGACAAGCAGAGAAGAGAATTCTGGGAAGTGAGGGCTGGGGAAGAGAGATGCTGCCAGCGCCGCCATGAGTACCAACATGTAAGATACTGGTAAGTCACGGGCCATGTGGCAAGGTATAGATTTATAGAAATGGGTTAATTTTAGATGTAAGAACTAGATAGCTAGAAGCCTGAGCCATTAGGCCAAACCGTTTAATAATATAAGAGTCTGTGTGATTATTTTATAAGTGGGCTGCAGGACTGCCAGGGCTTGGTGGGAGCTGGAGAGAAGGTCTACAGGGAATGCTATTTGAGAAAACAGGACTGCTGGTTATATCTCACAAGATAAAAAGCATGCCTAGAAGACCATAAATAAGGAAGAGGGACAAGATCTGCTGTTACACTAATTCAGATCTACTTACATATACTGGAAACCTTTATTTGAATATGTAAAATGTGTATAAGATGCTTTAATCAATAACAATTACAGTGACTTCAAAATGTCTCATTAGGTCATCTAAACAAGTAGTTCTCGTTCTGCGGGTCACAACCTTTTTGGCAAACCTTTATCTCCAAAAATACTTACATTACTATTCACAACAGTATCAAAATTGAAGTTAAAATAATTTTATGGTTGAGGCTCACACAACATGAGGAACAGTATTAAAAGGTCACAGCATTAGGAAGGTTGAAAACTGGGCTTGGGAATTTAGCTTAGTGGTAGAGCACTTGCCTAGCAAATGCAAGGCCCTGGGTTCAGTCCTCAACTCAAAAAAAAAAAAAAAAAAAGATAGGTTGAACACTACTAAATACCAAAGCAATACTTACAAAGTCCCTGCAGTTCACTAATATTAATGATCCACTACAGGTTTATGAAAAAAATGGTGACACAACTTTTAAGATTATCTGAAGATGTTTATTATTCCAGGGTCTTATCCTGTGCTCATAAAGGTGATGATACCTTAATTGGCCTGAAAATGGAGTCAGACTTACCAGTAGAACCTATTTGGAACCACTGATTCCTGGATAAGCTGCCATCTTCTGCCAAATTCAGCAGAGCTATACAACTGGGAGAGAGAGAGAGAGAGAGAGAGAGAGAGAGAAGAAATAGATCAGCATTATGCCACCTTGCTCTTGTTCTTGAATTCATCAGTACCAATGCTTGTAATTTCCAGGTAAAGACATCATCTCTGTTTTTCATGTCAATTCTGCAAGTCAGATAGCAACATCTTATTTTAACACTTAAGGGGAGAGGGACTAAGGGGTTATATGATGTGTTGTGAATCATAGGTTCAGTAAACAGTGAAGCAAACTGGGATTCATACAGTGTTCTGCCTGGTGGCAATGTCTTCTGCCCCCATTGATAGCATTAGCAACATATAACTGGAAGTATCTAGGGTAAAATCAGTACTTAGTTTCTGAAGAGCCCACTATGACACCTGATCCTTATGGAAACTGTGGGATTCTTTAAACAACTAAAGATGAAGGAATGCAGACGGTACTTATAGAGGTCTGGAGAAACAAATGGGGATTCAAATTGACAAAATCCACATTGATTACAAAAGGGTGAGCAGGGAGTCAAAGTTGTAAGATACATAGGGCCAACATATGAATAAATAGAGTCTATCTCTATACATTTGGATGAGCCAATGATGGGAAACAGAATAATGGCACAGCCATATCTGATGGGAATGGCAAAAGTCATAAAGCCAGCAGAGCTGCTGGACAAAGATTGAACAAAGCTGAGTCACATGATGTTTTCCATACCACTTTTGATTTTTTATCTCCACCTGTTGCATACTTGAGGGACTTTTAATATTTGCACAATTTGGGGATATTGGATTGATGGGAAATTTCATGTGATTCCTTTATCCCTTCTCCCAGAAGTACTGCTTCTAAGCTTCCCCAGGAAAGTCCTGAACATACTACCCCTCCCACTTTTAGGGTAATATCCTTATCTACTTGAAGGTCTTCCTTATGCCTTGGATGTTGTGACACACATAAAGAAGCCAGGGGTCTCATTATGAGGCTATGAGACATTCTTGAAACATCTGTCACTGTACTTATACAGGAACAAGATATTCAATACAAAATTTAAAAGGTCAACAAGATTCAGTGGGCTAGAGGAGTTGGCCACAGTTCAGATTGCAAGCCTATTCCCTTTATACACTCAGGCAATTATGTGGCATATACAGCAACAATGTTAGATTAGTTGAAATTACCTCAGCCCTACACAGAGACTTATATTGATGAGCAAAGTATAGAGTGGAAAGGTGATAAGAGAAAGAGATGCCAGGACCTCTCTTTCTTAGAAAATTTAACACATGCAGAACCACTGTGGTGTCACATAATCAAGGAATGACAGAATGCCAGGATTACACATATAAACAAATTCTATAAAGACATAAAATATAAACTTTGTATTATGAATAATAACTGCAGCAGCTTTGACCTGAGGATTTTTCTTGGGCACTCTGACCATTAAAAGTTAATAATACACTGCTTGGGACATGGCAATATGCCTGGGATGGTTTGAAGATTTTGTTTTGGTGTAGTGTTTTTGTAGTCACAAAAGCTACTAGGCTGAGAACAGGATGTCATATACCTCTAGACTTTTAAAAGTTGGATGTTATGAATAATGCTGCCATGAACATAGTTAAGCATGTGTTCTTAAGGTATAATTGAGCATTCCTTGGGTATATATGCCCAAGAGTGGTATACCTGGGTCTTAAGGTAGATTGATTCCCAATTTTCTGAGAAATTGCCATACTGATTTCCAAAGTGGCTGTACAAGTTTGCACTCCCACCAACAGTGTAGGAGTGTTCCCTTTGCTCCACATCCTCTCCACCATAAGCTGTCATCAGTGTTTTTTTATCATAGCCATTCTGACAGGTGTAAGATGGTATCTCAGAGTCATTTTGATTTGCATTTCCCTGATGACTAAGGATGTTGAGCAATTCCTTAAATGTCTTTCAGCTGTTTTAAATTCTTCTGTTGAGAAATCTCTGTTTAGTTCTATAGCCCATTTTTAAATAGGATTGTTCAGTGTTTTGATGTCTAGCTTCTTGAATTCTTTATATATTTTGGAGATCAGCCCTCTGTTATATCTGGGGTTGTATGTTCATAGCAGCATTATTCATAATAGCCATAACCTGGAAACAACCTAAATGCCCCTCAACCAAAGACTAAAGAAAATGTGGCACATATACACAATGAGTACTACTCAGCAGAGAAAAACAATGACACCATGAAGTTTGCAGGCAAATGGATGGAACTAGAAAATATCATCCTGAGTGAGGCAACCCAGACTCAGAAGGACAAACATGGTATGTACACACTGATAAGTGGATATTAGATGTAAAGCAAAGGATAACCTGACTACAACCCACAGCTCCACAGAGGCTAGCTAACAAGGAGGACCCGAAAAAGGACGTATATATCACCCAGCAATAGAGAAATAGATGAGATCTACATGAGCAAACTGGGGGTGAGGGGAGTAATAGAGGGGAAGGGATGGGAGATGAGAACATAAGGGAATGGGAAGTTTCAGCTGGAACAGGGACAGAGCGGGAAGGCAAGGAAACAGATACCAAGATAAATGAAGACATTATGGGAATAGGGAGAAACAGTGCTAGTGAATTTCCCAGGAATCCACAAGGATAACCCCACCTTAGAAAACTAGCAATAGTCAATTGAGTGCCTGAACTGGCCTCTATGGTAATCAGGTTAGTGAATACCCTAATTGTCATCATAGAGCCTTTATCCAGTAACTGATGGAAGCAAAAGCAGAGATTCATGGCCGGGCGCCAGGTGGAGCTCCAGAAATCCAACTGATGAGAGAAAGGAGGGATTCTATGAGCAAGGGACATTGAGATCATGATGGGAAAATGTACAGAGAAAGCCAGCCAAACTAGTGGAAATGAATGAACTCCATATCAATAACTGTGGAACCCCTATGGTACTAGACTAGGCGCTCTGGAGCTTGAACTGTTTAGGGGGCCCCCAGGCAGTGGGATTGGGATCTGTGTCCCTGGTGCATAAGCTGTTTTTTTGGAGCCCAGTGCCTATGGTGAGATACTTTGAGCAGCCTTGGTGCAGTAGGGAGGGGCTTGGTCTTGCCTCAGTAGAATGTACCAGGCTCTGCTGACTCCCTATGGGAGAACTTGCTTGGAGGAGGTGGGAATGGAGGGTGGGTTGGGGTGAAGGCTGGGGAACAGGAGGAGAGAGGAATCTGTGGTTGGTATGTAAAATGAATAGAAAATTTATAATAAAAATAAAAATAAAATGAAAAAGAATTCTACAAAAAAAGTTAGGTTACAGGGTTAATGAGTAAAAATGATAACTTTGTTTATAATGATGTCAAAACTTCAGGGAGAATAATTGGAAATGATAACTCTGTTCTGTTATCATTTAATAATGATGACTAAAAGATGGGCAATAAGAAGTGAAACGTATGTCCAAGGACAAACATGATATGATCTATGTTTTGGAACTTCATGAATGTATCACTGCTTACTAAATTCTGTATAAATAAAAAGGCACTCTGGCTGCTAGTCAGTCAGGCTGCAAGATTCTCCCCACCACCATGGCCTACCTCACTCCATCATCCTACTCAACTCCTCACATCCCATGCTGGGACCTGTCCCTCCAGGGATGGCTCTGATCAGAGTAGGAAAAGCCATGCTGAGATGTGCTTTCTCTCTGTCCATCTCCCAAAGCACAAAACGCAGAAGTGTCCCATGTCTGAGTTCTCCATTGCTACTCCTGAATCCATCCATCCTCAGACCTTGCCCTCATCCAGAGCTGGACTCTGGCAGAATATCAATTCAAGGAGAACACATTCAATCCCAGAGGCAATGAACTAATACTAGTCTTTGCTTTTTGTTTGTTTGTTTTTGTTTTATTTCTTTTATCAAAAATAGATTCTTTTTTCATACAATATATCCTGATTATGGTTTCCTCTCCTTCTACTCCTCCTAATTTCTTCCCCATCTTCCCTCCCCTCCAGATCTACTCTCTTTCTGTCTCTCACTAGAAAATAACAGGCTTCTAAGAGATAGCAACCAAACACAACCAAATAATATAAAGCAAAAACTATTATAGCAAAGTTGGACATGGTAGACCAACAGGAGAAAAGGAGTCCCAAAAGCAAGCCCAATGATCATAAACTTACTTGTTCTCACTGTCAGGAGTCCTGTAAAAATATAAAACTGAAAGCTATAATATATATGTAGAGGACCTGGTGCAAATCCATGCATGCCCTGAGCTTTCTGCTTCAATCTCTGAGTGCATGTGTGCCTTGCTCAGTTGATACAGAGGATCTTGTTCTCTTGATGTCCTTCATCCCCTCTGGCTCTTTTGCTCTTTCTACCTTCTCTTCAGTAGGCTTCCCTGAGCTCCGAGGGGAGGTATTTTATGGAGACATCACATTTAGACTCTCTTTATCTCTCTCTGCTTAATGTCTGGCTGTGGGTCTCTGCATCTGTTCCCATCTGGTGCAGAAGGAAGTTTCTCTGATGATGACTAAATAAGGCATTGATCTATGAGTATAGCAGAATATCATTAGGAGCTGTTGAATTGATTCTTTTTTTTTTTTTTAAACCAGTAGTGTTTCGTTTTACCCAAGGTCTCTGGACTATCTAGTCTCTGGTTCTTGTTACCCTAGCACAGCCAGGTATGAATTCTTTCTTGTGGAGTGGGCCTTAAGTCAAAACAGGCATTGAGTGGCTACTCTCACAAGTTCTGCTAGGCTTTATAGGAGCAAACAAAGGAAAGGCAGGTTATCAGACCCTAGACCACACAGACCAGGCTCTTACTGTAATTCAAGTTTTTCCATACATTATCACATTTACCGCTTGTCACTTCATTGCTGTGATGTATAAAGTTGTTGTGACCATTCTATAGATGGCTACACAGGGGGTAACATTTCACACTGCCACACTCTGCAAGGGCAACTGCATTGTGAGTCACTGCTCATGAGGCATTGGTTAACTCTCCATACACATTCAATGACACAAGTGTCTTTTATTTCTTTCTCTTATGACTTGCACTTCATTTCTACTTCTCATTTCTGCTCTGATAGTCTCCATGTCATCCCAGGACCCTGTGTACCCAACTGTCCTCTTATGGAAGTTTGAAGAATCTTTTTGTCTCTAGGTATATGTGTCCAGAGTGGTCAGCTACTTATTAGGAAAACAACAGGTAGGATATCTCTTTCCTGTCTACACCTGGTGTATGATACACCTGACCCTCAACATCTAATCTCTGCATTTGCTGTCTCCCACACTAAATGGATGGTGAGTCATTGTACTGAGTAGAGGCATTACCTGCCTCCTCTTCTTTTTCCAGCCACACAGACTGTACAACAATAAAAAAGGTCAAATGACTCACCAGGTGACTCAACAAAGCTGTTGATGCACCAAGCATGCCCAAAGAATAACTTACTTCAACTGAGTATTTACTGGCTCTTGGAAGAACTGGTCATGACACTGTTCACTTGTTCAAGATACATCCTGCAATCTAGAAAGGATGAGATACCTGGCTGTTAAAGCAAGCTACTCATTGGCTCCACTGTATAGTATTTGATCCTCTAACAAAAGAAAGTATGACATTTTGTTTCAAAGTCTTGTATAACTTTACTTCTATCGTTCATTGCCAAAGATGTTGAGTGTTCCTAGTAGGCTCACCTGTAAAAGGTAGCGTCCCTCAGTGATACCAGTGGGAGGTAGTGGAATCTTTGAATAGGGGAGCATCATAGAAAGACCATTAGTCACTGGGGGCATATCCTAAATGTTACTGTGTCACCATAGTGGCTTCTTCTTTCTCTATTGTGATGTCAGTCCATAAAGTTAGCAGTGTTGCTCAGCTTCTCATGATAGGCTGAAACTGAGTCAAAGAATCTTTTCTCTTGATAAACTGATTAAGTCATGTATTTTACTACGGTGATGAGCAATGTTTTCAGCCATGCAAGGCAAGGCAAAAAACTGGGTTATTGGGATACTTCATGCTACAAACACTCTCTCTCTCTCTCTCTCTCTCTCTCTCTCTCTCTCTCTCTCTCTCTCTTTTGTGCATAGTTGTAAAAATGTTTCTGTGTGTGATTAATTACAGGCATGTACATGCTACAGTGCTTACATGGAGGTCAGAGGGTAACTGAGTATCAGCCCTCTCCTTTCACCTTGTTTAAAATGAGGCCTCTTGTTCATACTTTCCATGCCAGAATACCTGGGCTGTAAGCTCCTGTGGATTCTCCTTTCAGTTCCTCAGCTTTCCAATGGAAAGCTAGGATTATAGGTGTGTGCTACTGTGTCTGCCATTGTGTGGGGTCTGTGTATCTGAACTCAAGTCTTCATACTTAGATGGCAAATGTTTTTTGCATTGAGCCATCACCCCATGCTAGATACATTTTAAGAATACCATAGCAAGATGGAAAGACAGCTTTCCTCACAGAATTAAGAAAGGGCAAGACAACTTACTCTTTCTATTTTCAGAACCCAAAGATCCTGTGAATGCACAGCTCAGTTCCTGTTCCAATCATGCTCTGAACATCTTGCACTTTGATACAGAGTAGAACAATACCACAATACCAAGTTCCTTCTCTCTCTCTCTCTCTCTCTCTCTCTCTCTCTCTCTCTCTCTCTCTCTCTCTCTCTGTCTCTCTCTCTCTCAATGACTTAAATTGAACATAATTCATGCAACTGTGGTCTATATTTAAATATATATTGATATCTGTACTTCAGTAGTAGAAGAACCAAGATGACTTAAAATAATAGTTCTCTGCATGAAAGCTGGACTCACGCAGATTCTCTATAATAACATATAAGCTTTGAAGGCCCATGTAGGACATCAGGCATCACCAGGTAAGTTCTTAAATATAACTCATCTCTGTGAAGAATTGTTGGGTGCTACCATCTTTGTTTGTTTGTTCTTTGTCTTTGACTTTTAAACTTCACCTACTCAGCCTGGACTCAGATCCCATGGAACAGTCACTTATGTCTCCTGATATTGGTATGTGCTATCAAATTGCTGCTTTGTTATTTGTGAGCATTTAGAGGGCCCACAAATATCAGGCATACACAGCAATCCAATAAACCAATTGTGTCTTATGCAGCTCAGTGGCATCCTTCAAAGTTCCATTTTGGGAAGCCACTCTTCACCCTTTAGTCTTAGTGGGTGGGTCTTCTCACCTTTCCCACACATCTGGCCACATTTGGCCTGCTATGCCTTCAACATTGCTATGTTGTCAAAGTTTGCTTTAGGACTTCTGTCCTTTAGTGCTGATCTTCCTCTAAAGGTACCTTCTCTGTAAGCCTTCTCTTATACACCAAGGTTCCCTTTGGCCTCCTTCTCCAAAGATCTGTGTTCTAGCAATATACATTCCACCTACTGGATATATATCAGTACTAACTGTTTCAGTAGTCCCCAATGACTTTTCAGTGGCCTTCTAACAGTGAAAAGTGGGAGTCTTGTCTACATAAAAAAATACTTTTAAATGTCTGAGAATATTCTCCACTTTTTAAAGAGACAGAAAAATTTCAAATCTTACCAGTCCTACATTTCTACATCCACAGATTTCTAGAACATAGTGGATATTCAAGGCAAAAAGTATTGATGTTTTACAGTGGAGGCATAATAATGCATAATAAAAGGCTCAGATTTCAGTTCTTGGACAATTATAATCTATATAGGGAAACACATTTTGTTTAAGTGGATATAAAGTCCAAGGTCAGTATCTTCAAAGAAAAATCTCTTTCAGTACATTTGGAAGTCCTAAGGATTTTCATGTGGGTCCTTGCTGCCTTCTATACTGTGAATACTCTAAACATTTTCTCCCTGGGAAGTTAATTGTCCAGCCTGGTGTTACAGCAAGAAAGGAGGAAAACAACAGCTCTCAGCCATTTGTGTTAATATGTTAATTAAACCTACAGAGTCTGACAGCTAAGTTCTATGCAAAGAAGGGAAGAGAACAGTATTGAAAAATCTTATGCCCTGACTAGGGCTCAGCTACTAGTGCAATGGCTTTTGCTGAAGAAGTCAGTGCCCCTAATAAAATTCATAGTGTTGACAGAACCTAAATAAGATTTATTTCCCTCCCCGCCTTTCTCCAGCTCCAAGGTTTCTTTGACCATCAGTACACAGAACTGAGAAGTATCATTACTATCTGTCACATGCAAGGAAACAGCAGCTGCTTTCTCCAACAATGCCAAGCCTCCAGAAAAAAGAGGGAAGAGGGACTTGGAAGAGAAAGGAAGAGCATTTAAGCTGCTTTCAGGAGAGCATTGTTCACATACTAACCTTCTGTCCTGGGCTCAGAAATAATGCTTATGTAGTCTTTGAATTGATTCCACTAACATTGTATGAGATGAAATATGGGGAAAGAGTAGAAGGAGCAGTAGGGAGAGAGGCTGGTTAACAAGAATGTGAGGCAGAAAACCTTTCTTTTCTAAAAACCAGTGCACAGTATCTGAGATCACTTCCCTGCTTCAGCAAACATAACAATCAAGAGCCCATCGTTCCTCCAAGCTCAAGGCTTATTGTCAGCTGGTCTGGGCTGTCAACACTTCTCTTTTCTGTCACACTCATCTTCTGAGGGTTTAGGGGGAAGAATTCTCACATTGGCTTGTTTTCATGTCTGTTTTTGTCTGTTGTGGGAAAGGAGATGGTAAAAAGGCAAGGAAACAGTACCAAGGTTTAGTTTTCTTGTGATCTGGAACCAACTGTCAGCTATCTATAGAGTCACCCCTTGTAAGTCTCGGGAACTGTGAGTTAGATGATGGACAAGTGTGACAGAGCAGATTGCCAAAGGAAGATACAAGAGCTTGACCATGAAAAGGAATGAGCTGCACTGGCTTTACAATGGCTTCCTAAAATACACAAAAATGTGGCCAGAGAAGAAGAGAATAAGGGTGGCCACTTTCTAATGTTATTTCTCATTTTTCATATTGGCTCAATCAAAATCAAGTGATCCTCTCAGTTGGTAGAAGGGAAATTCAACTTTCTTGCACACATGTTTGCAGCTACCACTGCCCTGGAATGTCTTTCAGTATTCCTAAATCGGATGAGTTATCTCCCCTTTAAGATGAATAGACGAGTGCACATTTGGGATTGTCCTTTGTCACTAGGAATGTGGTGGAAGGAGGCCAATTCCATAGAAAGTGGTGCAAGGACAATCAGCTTAGGGAAGCTAAGGGTTTTAAGACTGTTCACCACAAGCCCCTTAGAGTGACTTCCACAGCCAAGGGGCAGTTTCCTGGGCTTCTCTCACACAGCTCTTCAAAGGCTTAAGTTGGTGGCATGCTTCCTGCAGTGGAGCTCTTTTCAGGGGCTCATTCTTCTCTTTCTTAATACACCCTTGATGTTTTGGAGGCAGGGGGCCTGCAAAATGCACTTCTTGAGAAGGCTGCAAGAAAAGCCTACCAATTCTATTTATTTGCCTCATCCTAATACTGCCCTGGGGGTGGCCTCAGTACAAAGCACTCATCCACCTCTTAGCTCTCCAATTCTTGTTGTTCTTCAGCAATAAAGAGATAGCACCTCAAGGACTTAAAATAAATTCCTGATGCCAGACCAGAGGTATTACAAATATCAAGTTCCTTTTCCCTACCATATTTAACAAGAGCAAAATGAGTCCATTTATAGATGTAGGCTTCAGAGATCAATAATGATGCTCTGGTTTTCCATAGTGTCAGAGGTCCTGAACTTAGCCTAGGAGCAAACCAAAGTCTGTAGTGCATAAATTCCATCCACAAAGCATTGCTTAGACTGGGGAAACTTAACTCTCTCTGGGTGATACCAAGAGTCTCCAAGGACAGAACCTCAACTGTCACCCAAAACTCCTTTACCTTCCTATCTGAGCAGATGTTTCTCAAAATAGACTATTTTCTGGGTCACCACAAACAATGTATTATATATTTGTTCAGAGTGCTAGGGTAGCTTATTTAGGAGGGAAAAATTTTAATTTATAAAGTCTTTAATGGTGGGCTTTTGAGGGTAATTAATGTTGCTAAGCATTGAGGATGTTGGGGGAAGGGAATGCTTCTGGAGAACGGGTCACCCTGGGAAAATAAAAAGAGCAGCAAAGTTAAGAATAGTATTTCTCTTCCTTGGTCTCCATCAAGAGGTTCACTGTTACTGGATGCCCAAATTAAAATGAGATGGGAACTGGAGCTACAGATGGAATCTGACAAGTTGGTACCATCACTTAACAACTTATGGGGGCTAATGGTGACTAGATCCAAATATAAGTGAAGTTAAAGGACAGAGCATGGAGGATGAACAGTCAGGATTTTCTGATGAAGAGTGAGTGGAAAAGATGACATATGCTGCAGGCTCCATCAATCTCTCCTGTGGCAGGATTTATCAAGTCTGTCACTGGTCATTCCTGGGCTGTCTCTGAAATCTGTCAAAGGCTCCACGGTTGGGATTGACACTCAGAGGACTGGGGATTAGACATGGGGAAATGAAAGCTGTCAAGGAAGGAAAGGTCAATGTGTGGCCATCAGTTATTTTGATTTGGAGATTTTGCTATGCACTGTCATCTTAAGGTACTTTAAACACAGACACACAGACACACACACACACACACATGCACACATACACACACACAGAAGCAGAGGGAAAGAGAGGAGGGAGGGAGGAAGAAAAGTAGAATTTGTGCATTAAAAGTTCTTAAAGACAAGTAAGGGTTTACATAGGACAGATAAGAACTGACTAAAAAGTTGCAAACTTATTTCCTGTATTTCAAAGCCCATGCAGCCACTAAATAGGATGATATCTATTCAAATGTTAATTCCAAATTAACTGCTTTGAAATTTCCATTTACCTTTCTTCCTGTGGTCAATTTCGTTCAAATCCTTAGGAACAGTTAGATCAAACTGTTCTGTGTAGCAATTGCAAATGATGATACAACCTGTTAAACAAGGTATCCTCATTGAACACACACCATCCTTGTTTGCATATGATGGCATTTCAGCCTGAGAATTTGTTTTATAAACAAGGATAAGGGTTGACATTTACTGAGCTCCCTGGTTTCCACCCTAATTGCCAGTTTTTAACTTGGATACTTAAATTATTTACATATTCATGAGATTAGAAATCAGCTCTGACATTGGGAAATTTCAAGCACATGGAAATCCTGCCAAATCTGCTTGGTATAGCGTATATAACTTACTTCATAGAAATAAGCATGTGTCCTTTTTCTTTAAAGCAATGGCATTAGGTGGATATCAGTTTTGTAACTGCTTGTACAGAAATCATTGGAAAACTTGTTGAGTTCAAGCTCCATTGGTCTTTTATCTTCATCTTATCCTATGACATTAAGAGGATGCCCACTCTATTAAAAAAGAAGTAGCATTACTGTGTATATCAATAGTTTAATATTGAGTGGTTTAATGTTATTATAATCAATACTATTTTCCAAGCCCTTTGCACTGCTTCATCTGAGTTCTATTCATTCTGGGTGCATGGGTGCTTTTCCTGGTTGACTAAAGAACTGTCCATACCACACACACTAGAAGGTGGTTGGAGGTAGGTTCTGCCTGGGGATAATTCCAGTTACAGCTCACTGGATCTGCTTTCTCCTAGATCTTTATATAATACACTGTCAGCTAGGCAATGCTTGCTATGTGCCAGACTTGGGGTGCACTTTTTACATTATTTTACCTCTTCAACCTGGTCCACAAGGCAGGTTCTACCATCATTACTTCTGCTTTTTGACTGAAGAAATGACAAAATTAGTGGCTCTGATGATGTTCATCACCCAGCCAGTGCCAGGGTCTGGAATCTCATCTGTTTCCTCCATTGCTCATCAATGTTGAGAAAACTTTATCACTGAGGCTCCTAAAGTGCAAAAGCTCATCTATTTTCATATCAAATAGTGGTATTTCCCAAAGAAGACACAACACTTGAAAGAACCATGATAAGTATGATCCCTATATTCTGAGAAGTCAGGAAATGAAACAGTGAATGTTTAATTTTTAAAGGAATATAAAATGTTCCTGGGGCAGGGAGATGGCTGACTGAAGAAAGTGCATGAGGACCTCAGGTTGCATCCCCATTGTATATGTAAAAGCAGAGACTGTCTAGCAGGTGCTTATAATCTCAATACTTGAGAGGCATTGAGAAAGGGTCTCCGGAGCACGCTGAATAGCTAGACTAGTAAGAATTGACTAGCATTGGGACCAGGGAACAACCTTGCCATAAGGAATAAAGTATAACCTGAGTTAGAGAAGAAAACACCAGATATCAACTTCAAGCATTCATAGACAACTAACACACACACACACACACACACACACACACACACACACACACACACACTCACCTGTACACATGAAAACAACATACAAACATACACAAATACATGAAAAAAAGAGACAACTGATTAATAAAACCTGAAGAAATGAGGGGAGGGTAAAGCAGTTCTTAAATATCCATTTGTGACTAAAATTCTGTTGTTGCCTATCAAATATGTTACAAGTACATTTTTCCTTTTTTATCAACAAATGATTTTAAGTTAAAATCAACCTTCATATATATACATACAAAGTCAACTGTTAATGTTTAGCATTTCTGTTATGTTACCAATAGCCTGCTTCCTCCCTCTAAAACCAAATGTTAAAAGTTCAGCCAATGTATAGAATTAGGATTTCCTATACTGACTTAAATTGTAATCTTTTGGCACCTGTAAGAGGTTGAGAATGAAGTAGATTTCTCATGTTATTATGTGGATTTCTGGCTGTAATAGCTTCAAATCAAGTGATACAAAAATCATGACATTTGCAGGAAAATAGATATAAATAAAAATGGATATTAGCTATAAAATAAAGGATAACTATGCTATAGTGCACAGACCCAGAGAGAATAAGGAACAAAGAGGGTTCATGAGGGAATGCCTGGATCTCCCTGGGAAGGGGAAATGGAAGGGATTTCATGAGTATGCTGTGAGTGGATGGATGGAAACATGAGTGATCAGGTTGGGGGAGGTGGGTGGGAAAGTACTGAAAAAGACTACTGGAAATGGGAGTGGGAAGCATTTCCGGGTTATGTAAAACCTAGCCCAAAGTAATCTCCAAGGAATCTTCAAGGATGACTCTAGCTAAGACTCCTAGCAATAGCTTATATATAGTAAAACTGGTCATCTCCTGTGACCAGATTGGTGCCTAGCCTGATTGTCATCAGAGAGGCTTCATCCAGAAACTGATGGAAACAGATGCAGACCCACAGCCAACCATAAGCAGAGTTCCAAGGATCCAACAGAAGAGAAGGGGGGAAGGATTGTAGGATCCAGAGAGGTCAAGGATACCATAAGAAAACCCACAGAATCAACTAACCTGGGCTCCTTGGCCTCACAGAGACTGAACTGACAACCAGGGAGCCTGCATGGGACTGACTTAGGCCCTCTGCATGTATGTTACAGTTGTGTAGCTTGGTCCTCCTATGGGACTACAAACAGAGGGGACAAGGACTGTCTCTGACTCTTTTACTGACTTTTGGGACCCTACTCTTCATACTTGGTTGCCTTGCCCAGCTTTAATACCTGGGAAGATGCTTAGCCTTACTGCAGCTTAATATGACATGTTTTGCTGATATTCAATGGGAGATCTACCCTTTCCTAAACAGAAAAGGAGGAGGAGTGGATTGGGAGGTGGAAATGGGGGAGGGGTGAGGGAAGGGACTGGGAAGAGAGGAGGGAAGGGAAATTAAAATAAATTTATTTTATAAAAAAGAAAGAAAATCATGATGTTATCTGAAACAAGCCAGACTCAGATAAACAAATGCTTCAGGGCATCCTTCATATGTGGAACTCAGGTTTCAAATTATATGTGTGCATTTATATGAGTGTGAGTGAGTGAGTGAGTGAGTGTGTGTGTGTGTGTGTGTGTGTGTGAGAGAGAGAGAGAGAGAGAGAGAGAGAGAGCAAAATTTAAGTGTATTTTGATCATATTCTTCTCTTCTCCTAAGTCCCTCCAGATCCTCTACCCACGCAACTTTAAGTTCTACCTCAAAAAACAAACAAAAACCCTACACAGCAACAAAACAAAGAAAGCAAAAGAAAAAAGAAAAAAAAAAAACCCACTAAACTGTAACCATATAAAAGCATAGACAAAAAAAAACAAAAAACAAAAAACAAAAACCTATGGAGTCCATTGTATCTTTGTCAATTATTCTTGACCATGAGGTCTGTCCTATAATGGTTGATATACCCAGTGTCACTCCATTGGAGGAAGCTGATTTTCCTTCTCCCAGCAGGTGTAAGTGACAGTTCAGGGTTTTTGTTTGTTTGTTTTGTTTGTTTGTTTGTTTGTTTGTTTGTTTTGGTTTTTCAAGACAGGGTTTCTCTGTGTAGCTTTGCACCTTTCCTAGAACTCACTCTGTAGCCCAGGCTGGCCTCGAACTCACAGAGATCCACTTGCCTCTGCCTCCCGAGTACTGGGATTAAAGGCGTGTGCCACCACTGCCCAGCAACAGTTCAGTTGTTAACCTTTAACCCAGTAGCTAGGTTTTCATATAGTCATACATTCATTTAAATATACAAGGCAAACCAACAGAAGGAAAAGATCCCAAGAGAAGGAACAAGAGTCAGAGACTCACTAGTTCACACACTGTGGGATACCATAAAAACACTGAAAGCAGGAAGTCATAATATATGATGATCTGGTGTAGACCAATGTAGTCCCTGCGCATGCTGAGTTAGCCTCTGTGAGTTCATATGAGCTTTTCCCATGCTGCTGTAGAGGCTTCTGTTTTCTTTGTACCCTCCTTCCTCTATGTCTCTTATACCCTTTCCACCTCCTCCTCCATGGGTTTTCTGAGCTCTGAGGGGAGGGCTTGATGGAGACATTCCACTTGTGGCTGAGTGTTCCAAGGTCTCTCACTCAAACCAGTAAAGATCACAAGGCAAGAAGGAAACAGGGTGTTGCAAATAATGAAGGTCTTTCTTAGTTCTATAGAGAAGCCCTGAGATGTATTTGAGGTGGAATATCCTTTAGTAGCATCAGCCACTTGCACCAGGGGAAGGTGGGTAGGAGATCCAACAACATTGTGCAGAACAAAGGAAGTCCTTGCATTTAGAGAACATTGAGGGAGAGAGCTCTGAGTCTAGAAGATCAGAGAAAGTACTAGGGAAGACATAAGGCCAGGACCTAAGATGTTAGTCATGTTGTCACATCCCGCTTTGGGGATGTTATATTCTGGCTTCACAGCTTAGGGAAGAGACTGGATTGGATATAAGGAGTAGCTGGTCCTCTCCGTAAGAGGGTAGAAGACTGGACCAACTGGGGAAGAAAGAGAAGCAGGGAGAGTGAGGGAGAGATACTGGAGAAGGGAATGGGGCAAGTATATAACTGAGAACAAAATATAATGTCACATTTGTCTGACAATGCAGTTATGAAACCCATTATTTTATATACTAAACTATATATTAAAATTCCTAAAAGGAAAAGTGGTACAATATAAACTTATGAATGTTCTAGAACAAAATAAGTTATGTACCCCAAAACTACCTTAAAGGGTTTGTCTTTCAGGTACTGAATAGATCAGCCATTTGAATGCAAATATTTTTGTTTGGATAAGCATGTGTTAATTGTAAAAATAATCGGTTTCATTCATACATTTTCATATATTCGAAGGCGAGCCTTTGACCTAATTAACTTCATTGTTAGTTGCTCTTGCTTCAATCCTCCTATTGGCCCCTCCTCTTCCCAAGTGATTCCCCTTTTCAATTTAATGTTTAAAAACCTTAAATTAACATCTTCTAAAGAAATGTTACAGAAATAAAAGAAAACAAAATAAAAAAGAAGAAATAGAAAGTGGCTTGGGGAGGGAGCAATTCAGGGTAGTTGATGAGGTTTCTTTAGTGACCATAAGACACCTTTTTAAAATTCTGAGTTAGTTGTAAACACATGTACATTTAAAAATATATATTAATATGACAAATGAAGCCTGATTGCTTCTCCCAAATAACCAGGAGGTCTGGATACTGACACTGTCATCCTGTGAAACAAAGCAGAGGCTGCAACTGGATGCTGCATGTTGCCTGGGCCTCTCTGTAAATTGACACCTGCTCTCCACATGAATACTGCCCAGCCCCTGCCTGTTCTCTTCAGTTTCGCTACTTTCCCAACAGAGAAGGAAGGGAGTCTATGGCTTACATGTTTTTGGACATGTACAGAGAAGGGAGAGCCAGGAAGCTGCTTGGACTGAATGAAGGTCAGTGGCAGAAGGCCCTTTTCTGCAACCCCCTGAGGAAGGAGCCTTGCCAGCCAGGTGAAGAGGTCAGGAGCCTCCCACAAAAGTTATGTAGTAGCCAAGTCCTGGCAGCATTCATGGTGGCTTTGTGGCACTATGATGGGCATTGTCCACTTAGCAAATCGCTCCGACAGCATAAGCCCTCACTGAGCCCAATACCTGGTTTGTTCCATGTGGCTGAGGTATGCACACATTCCTCTGATTTGCTGTGGTTCCTCTTTTTCTTTTTTTCTTACAGTCACATCTGCTCTTTGTTTTCTCTCATTTCGAATGTTTCCCAACACATCATGTTTAGTGAGGTGTTTAAGACAGACTGAGAGATGCAGTTGGAGGCAATGTTTTATAGCACAGTTTGTACACTAGTTTATTGCCAAATTAAAATAAAGATGTAATCTGGCAGCCTCAGCCTGCTGCCAAGGCTTCCTTTGGAGGTTTCCTGTATTAAGGAAAGAAAGTCAGGGGAAACAGGAATGAATTAAGGGAATGCATGTCCATTCTCCTGTCTGTCCTGTTTTCAAATACAAAGAAGTGGACAAAATGTGCTTCCTGTTTAAGCTGCAGAAATAAACTAACGGTATAGAACAGCATTCTTAAATCCCTATAGTAAATGCAAGTGGCTTCTCCGTGTTGCCCACAGTGATTTGATGTTGTAAGACATCTAAGGGACAGGGCTTCTGCCCATTTCCACAGGACTCTAATAACTAAAATCTAATGCTGTTTTAGGAACCACAGGGTTTCCCAAGGGTACATCATCTCATAGACCCTTGAGAAGCTGAGGAAGCTTATCCTGTTTCAACATGGGTTTTCTAAGAATTCAGATTATTTCCTTAACATCTTGAATTTGCATCTTTTTTCCTTGTCAATAATTTGTGGGTGCTCAGAAATGTGCGTGTCTATTCAGTAGAGCATTATTTAGGCAACCACATTAAGTTTATATGTCAACCAATCTGGACTAAGGGATGAAATAGCTGAGAAACATTATCTGTGGATCCATCCATTATACTGTTTCTAGAACAAATATATTAGCATTCGAAGCAGTGGTCTAAGAAGATCTGAAAGAGGTACCTGGAAGCTTATGCTATTAAAAAGCATTAACTCAAAATAAATAAAATAAAGTACTGGCTATCTTATTAGGTACAACTAAAGGTAAATGCTTGTACCAAACCTGACCCAAGTTCAATTTGGCAAAAGAAGAGAAGCAAAACCCACAATTTGTCCTCTGACTTCTAGGACCTGCCATGGCATGCACGCACGCGCGCGCGCACATACACACACACACACACACACACACACACACACACACACACACGCACATACACATGCACACACACACACACACACATGCACACACACATGCACACACACACATGCACACACACACACATGCACACACACATGCACACACACATGCACACACACACAGACACACACATGCACACATACAGACACACAAGTACACACACATAAAGATAAATAAATATAGGACAACAATAACAAAACAACATTGATTTTTCACTTTGTCCCACAGACTAATCAAAACAAGATTACTCTGACATCTTTGTCTCCATTTCCTGTCCCTCTTCTACTGTGGATAACCTGTTAACTTCTGCACTTGGGCATGTTAATCTCTCAAAGAGTGCTTGTTTAATTATCTCATTTTCCTTCAAGGTTGAAGGTACAGGAAAGTCACCACCCTAAACCTGCAGTCACTTTGTATTCCAGAAACAGCATAACATGAAGGGACAGACAGCTTCCTCTCAGTGAGGATAGTTATCATCCATTATGATGAAGCTACAACACAGATCAGAAGTGACATCTTGAGAGTCACAATGGTCCCTTGTGACAAATTCAGCTTTTTGTGACCACCTGGCTGAATCACAACTGAGACATTGATCTAACAACCTGCACCTTGACTATGCTTAACTCTGTATATGTCTTACCTCTCACCCTAACCCTTCTTCTGTGTCAACCTAAAGTCAATATCAGTACCCAAATATGGATCTGGGGTCACTAAACCCATTTATTTGGTTCCTTTACCAATTTGGCCTCATTGAATAAATCCTCAGCTCTATGCTGCTTTCTACAGTTACTCTTCACTTTAATCTGTGAAACAAAGAGTGAGCCTAACTTTGGGGATCTCCTGGAGACCAGACTTTCAACCTAAAATCTTCTGTTAGAAATTTGCCCTCCCCAGTGAGGATAGGGAGTGCTCTGGGGTATGAATGTGCTCTTTCTCTCCTTTGAGATGAAACACCTATCTCCTAAGGTTTCAAGGTATCAGTCAACACCCCTAGTTCTCAACTGCTGAACTTTGAATAGGATAGACACCAGGGATACTCCTCTAACACTCACCACGATGCAATTCTCAACAATTCAGACTTAGATCAAATCATAGCACTGGTTTTTTGGGTGTTCCAGCTGGCAAATGGCAGATCTAAGATTCCTGGTCCTATTCTTGTACAGGAAAATCCTTATAAAATCCCATTCATACTCATTATTTTCTTTTTTCTTCAGTTTATTTTTGCAAACAACTACACAGTCACTGAGATACTGAATATCCTCAATAGATTTTACCATCTAAGTAAAAGAAATTCTAAGCTATGAAAACAGTATAATCCTCTTAATTCTGAAGAGGACATTTGGGCATGAAAATTTCTCAAAAAATAACTAAGTTATTTATGTTTAAAATTTCCATTGAATTGGTGGCCAGTAAATCTCTCATGTCTCAGAAAGAAAGAAAGGTAGTCAACAGAAGTCTTTGAGTGCCTTCTAATGCTCATATCAGACAGCATCCACAAGGTGTTTGTACACACGATATGAAGCACAAAAAGGCATCTCAGACCTTTGGGGCATTCTTCAGACCATGGATCCAAATTCTTTTTTCCAGGTTTTAAAAGTATCATTTCTTAAAGTAGAGAAAACAATCAATGTCAGAGAAATGAGAAACACAAAATCCCTGTATGTTTAGAAGCCGGAAAGTCGGCCCTCAAGTACAAAGAAGATAGGAAGTAAGGGAGCGGGGAGGGCAAGGATGCTGCTCCTAGATAAGTTGTGTAGGTGCCAGCACCTCACCACGGTGTTTTATAAGAGTCAGTTCCTTTATGTTTGCCTGAGTTGGACATGAAACTGCATCCAGCAGATGGAAAGCTTGCTCTGGGGCTAAGATCTTAGCGAGAGCTTGGCAACAGCAGCACTAGCAGCTGTCATAGAGAAAAACTGATGAACAATAGTTATACACAAGAACAAATGTTCCTCTTTCCTAAAATACACAGATGCTGGCCAACCAGTGCCAACACTGAGCTCTCCTTGGTGCCCAGAGTTGAGTCTTCTAAGTTCTAAAAATTCCATGGTTTGTAAATGAGAGCTCTGATACCAGTATCACTCACTTAACTCTGGAGAATACCATTGGCTTCCCTGATGGTGGCAGACCACTTCCCTTCCAGATAATGCCATGCTCCTCAAACCTTGATGTAAGTCTTGAGACACTGAGGTCTCTTCAGTTCTCAACACACATCAGCAGATTGTCTTTTCCCACCACATAATGGATTTATCCTTAATTCTCTCTTGAGAAACCCAAGACAAAAGTAGAAAGACTATTTCTAGTCACATGTTCCCTTCAAAATATCACCATCAAAAGTGAGAGTCCCACCAAATTATATGCAATTTTTTTCACTTATTCCTACACATGAGATCAACTGAATTTTTCCTATAATATTTGCTGAATTATCGGATGAATTTGAATTCTTCACATTATATAGAATAAAGATTGATTAGGATTCTCTAAGCTCTGAAATCAAAGGATTTATCAAACCTGTGCTCAAAACATAAACCTTTAGTCTAGACTCTCACAAACTTCTATTCATCCTTCTATTTCTACTGTTTAACCCCATAATCCATGGCTCATAATTTATCAGTCCTGTTTCAACTTTTCAAAGCTTTTAAACTAGGGAGACAAAAACCACATTTTCCTATGGAAAGTGCACCTGCAAAAAAATAACTAGCCATACAAACACATTTAAGACTACTGTTCATTGTAAGTGTCTGAGTTAGGACCACTGCCTATGTGTCCTCACTCCTAAAGGGCTATTTACTTTTTCATAGTGAATATAAAAAGCATGAAGTACTGGGACCTCAAGGGTTACATTTCAGAGCATTTCCTCTAGCATAATTGCAAAGGTGTTTAGTTTTCACTTATCCAAGTGAGCCCGCTGTTCACTATGCCTCAGGCATGGGAGGCAGGGAGGAAATTAGCCTAGAGCTGAATAAAATACAGTAACAATGGATTAAATGAGAGGTACCCCATGTCCTGGGCAACTCCGTCTTCACCTGTTAATTGCATCAAATACATGGTGACTCAACTGCAGGAGCAAAATTGTTCATTCTGTGAAAGGGTAGCCAGGCTGCTCAGGAGGAAAAAAACACTACTAATGGTAAACTTTTTCCATTTTCGGGTTTAATGCAGCTTTTACTTGTCAGTAAGGGTAGCATGAATAAAACTCCAATTCTATGATTTTAATTTGCTTACTTCAAAATGTTAGTGTCACTAGAGACTTTGGGAAATTGCTTACAGCCTCCCTTTGCCTTCAGAGAGAACCCCACATATTGAGACCAACTCAGACAAAGAAAACCCCAATGTTCTAGTTTTCTTTCTGACAAAATAATGACTTAAGGAAGAATCAATTTATTTTGGCCTACGTTTCCAAGTCACAATTCATCCCTGAAGGAAGTCAAGACAGGAACCATGGAGGAATAATGCTTGCTGTTTTACCTTTTGGCTCATTCACTGGCTCATGCTTAGCTAACTTTCTTAAAGAGCTCAGGCTCACCCCGCTCAGGTGTGGCTTTCCCACATCAATAAACAATCAAGACGCTCTCTCACAGACACAGACACGGGCAAATATAATCAGGACAAACCCTTAACTGGGGTTCCTTCTTCCTAGGTGACTTTAGCTTATGTCTAGTTGACAATAAATCTAGTCAGCACATTTAGTATCTCCTCCAACTAATGGAAACCCAACATGTCTTCAAACACATGTAATATGTAAGTTATGATTCCTCTCAAGAAGATTTTCAGAATGACTCTGTGGATTGACAGATTGCATAAAGGGTATGCCAGTGTCTCACCTATTTTCCCTTGAAATTTTATGGCTCAGATTTCTCTTATGTTTGCCTACACTTATTATCATTTTTAATTACATTTTTACTTTCCATTTTGCAAGCCTTACACTCTGCATTGCTGTGTAAGTTACTTAAAGGCAAAATCCATGTATTTTTATATAGTACCTACACAATATAGATAGTAGAGAACACTTAAGATTAGTATAATGTTTATGGGGCATATACATGCAGCTGAACACATGTGCAGTACAACTTAATCTAATGCTTTAGAAGAAGTGGACTTCTTCAATGTTGTCACCAAGTGAACAAAATCTGTAAGATAAAAGCCTTAAGATTATACTGAACTCTGAATATCTTTCTCACTTTTAAAAATCATCCCCTGGTATTTTTAAACCTTAGTGAAGTAGCTTCTTTTTGAAGGTCTTGAACTAAAAAAATTATCATCTATCTACACTCCCAAAACAGCCTCAAATTCCATGAAAATTGGTGCATCCTAAATGCTTCAGCATCTACTGCAGTACAGATGCTGGAAGTTGAGCAAGTTGTATTAAAGTTTTCTTTCTTGGTGCTGTGGAACTTTAGCAGGTGGCATTCACCATGGTGCCCTTAGGTTACATAGTTCCTGTGGTATTCTGGACCACAGTAAGTCTTACATTTTTGCCCTAGTTGATAGGGAGTAGCAGAATTTGGCCTATACCCCCACTGTGATGTGCCGGCTCTCTAGAGGCCCAAAGTGAAGATCATTCACCCGCAAACTGGAACCTTCAGTTCTATGAACTAAATCATGTATTGTCAAATCTTAAGTGTGGCAGTTCACTTATTTGATGGAAAGGTGGCCAACATGGCATCCAAGCTACATACTGTCTTTCTATACTATCCCACTTGGTATCTCAGCATTCTTTTGTATGCTTTTTCATAGATTTGCATAGTTACAGCAAGCAACCTGAGATGTTCTCAGTGGCATTGAGTTCAGGCTACTGTACAGAAAAGAAAACAAGAAAAAAGAAAAAGAAATGATCACTGAGGTGAAAGTCACAGATGGGTAACCAGTGGTCTTTTCTCTGGTAGCTGTGCACCATTGTGTGAAGCAAGGTAAGTGTGCTCACCTTTTGGTCTTGACTGTATGCCAGGATCCAGTCTTCTTGCTTCGGGTGGAAAAGCAAACTCTGGATGTAAAAGTTGAGCCGATACTTTTGATAGGTTGCCCCTTCATCCGAACTGATCAATAAGCTGCTCTCAATCTCTGGGTCTGTGAGTAACATAATCTGCAGTAAAGCAAGAGAGAGCAAGGCTTATAAACTCACAATGCATGGTACCAAACTGCCACATGGACACAAGAAGCGCGTAAGAGCAGGCAGAGTGATCAGCCAGACAAGCACCTGAGCTCTGCAGTGCTGAATCTCCTACCTCAGACAACGTCATAAAACCACTTGTATTATTTGAAGACACAGAGGAGCTGGTCAGAAAAAGGAAATAAAATCAGAAGATCATACTCTCTTCCCATCTATAGGCCTGTTCAGGAGAAAGTTGTCTCTTTTTCAGTTATTTTTCTTCTTTTCTAATAAAAATTGTATTATTTATTTATTTACTTACTTACTTGCTTGCTTACTTATTTATATGCACCCATGCAAGTGCTATAGCACACAGGTGGAGGTTGGAGGACAACTTGAGGGTTTTGGTTCTCTTGTTCCACTATGTGGGTCTGAGCATTGAACTCAGATTATCAGGCCTGGCATTAAGCACCTTTAGCTGTTGAGCCATCTCCTCAGCTATAAAGTGATCTTCTTAACCTGAAACTTTCCTCCTTTCCCCTTAATCTTAGCCCTCCCTCATGATGTAACTTGCTCACACTCCACCTAGGGGAAACAAAAGCACTGGTCTGGTTGTTTTCTGTATAGGAAAAGAAGACATATGAGCATGAGCCCAATTCTTTTCTTTCTTGCCTTATACTCCTATTTCACATCAACAGTTCCCTGTCATTCTACCTTTAGCTTGATTATATGAGTCAAAGTCTGGGCCCTTGAAAATTTTCTTAGCAGTATTAATGCATACATTACTTAACTCCACTGTCATTTTCACTTTCTAGTCTACTGTATCATTTACTCATTTATTTTGCTTCTTTCTATGTACATTTTACTATAACATAAGCTTTACAAAAGTCAGTGTACATCTTTTGCTCACAGGGGTACACCTAGCAGCTAGACTAAGGTCAGCATGTATTATACACTTAACAAATACCTGCCAAATGAATGAATGAATGGAAGCAAAGGAAGGAGTGAGGAAGGGAGTAAGAGAGGAGAATGAGGAAGGAAGGAGGGAGAAAAGAAGAAAGGCAAGAAGGAAGGAAGGTAGGTTTTAAAAGCAGTCATGTAGAGTTAGAAATATGTTTTGAATTTTGCCAAGATATGAATGTAAGCTCCATAGAAAGCATAGCTGGATGTGCTTCTCCATGTTTCACCCATGGGCTATAAATCCATGTAAACTCATAGCTTCAGGTGCTTGTTTTGCACTCTCATTGGGATGCCTACCCTTGGCCAGAGTGTTCTGAATAACCGCAATAGATGCAAGATGAATGAGCTGCCTTGAGAACTGCTTGTTTCCTCTAATTTTCTGCCTCCAGGAATATGTGATGAAGTACCTCATTCCTAACTCTCTATAGGTCTCCTTGACTCCATCAAAGTGTGCATCTAACATTTTCAGACAGCCTGCCTTAATGCTACCCATTGACTTCTTCCCTGTCAACTTACTACTTGGAACTCTTGGAGTCTGGTTCAGTTTGAAAGATGTGCTCAATGTATGGGTATGTGATGAAAGATCACTGCAGCCTAGATTTATCAGTAGGGGTGGAGAAAGAAAAGGTGGGAGGAGGGAAAGAAAAAAGAAGGTGGGAAAGGATGGATGAAAGAAGAGAGAGACAAAGAAACAGGGAGATATATTGAATTATGATATAAAAGGGAAGAATACTAGGTAAAAGCAAACTCCCTATCAATTTGAAGGCACTCATTTTGAAACTTCATAGCAGTTCATGCCACCTTTGCAAGTGATATGGTGCATAACAGACACCCTGTTGGATTGTTTCCATTATTTGGGATGAACAAGGTTCTTTGTCATTCTTTTTCTTGGAGAAGACAAGGAATGCTGTGGTTGTCAGCTGCACTCCAGACAAGAAAGAAGGGTGGAAAACATATGCAAAACTGGAGTCTGATGTCTCTCACATAGCATGAAACCCTGCCACTGTCCATAAATGTAGTTGGAAGTTTTCCTGTGTCCTGGCTGGCTAGTGGTCAAGACAAACATCTCCCACTCGTGCCCCTCATGTAAACACACAGAGGCTTATAATCATTATAACAGCTCAGCCATTAGCTCAGACTTATTACTGACTAGCTCTTATACTTAAATTAACCCATAATTCTTCTTTACATGGCTTGGTACCTTTTCTCAGCTCTGCCTTCACATCTTGCCTTCTCTATATCTGGCTGGCATTTCCTGACTCAGCCTTCCTCTTTCCAGAATTCTTCTTGTCTGCTTATCCTGCCTATACTTCCTGCCTGGCTACTGGCCAATCAACATTTTATTTATCAACCATTTAGAGGAACACATATTAACAGCATACAGAATGACATCCCACAGCACATAAATTCTGACAGAAGTTATGGGTTTGTTCACCACATGTTCATGAAACAGACAGCTTCCTCTGTTTGATGAATGCCATGGGGCCATCAGGTAATTTGCTAAATACAAACTTACATGGATTCATTAAAATCTAGTGCATGTAATAAACAAGGACATTTAGATGGCTCCTAAATGGAAAGAAATATTTCCAGGTGATTTCATATTTATTGCAACATAAAAAAGGCTGTTGTATTTCAAAACACAACTATGCCATCCAATGGTTATACTGCTTTTTGTTCCTAACCACAATTAACTATAGAGTATAACTACCACTTGTCCTACTGCCAAAACATGATTTTCGTAATATGAGGAGGCCCCGCTTAACAGTCATCATTGTTTCAAGCCAGGTGATGCTCCCCCATTTTCTCATTTCCTAGCTCCAGGTTAACTAGAATATGCTCTGTCTTCTGATTTCACAACTTGCTTCCCCTAACATGAAAATTTAAAAAAAAAAATAAAATAAAAAAACCTTAACCTAAGACTACAAAATATCCACAAATTAATGTGATTTTTATTTATTGTTTACCAAAACTAGTTTAATATAATTCACCAGGCTATATGAAATTATGTTGTATCCCCTTGTAACATTAGAAATAAGCTGAAATATTTCAAATAATTTTTAATACATGGATATTTGTTATCATGTAAATAAAATGACTAGAGATTAGGGCTCTTCTTATTGACCCTGCAAAGCCAAAGTAAGCTGAGCAAAACCCCATCTTCTCTATTTAGTATTCACCTGAAACTTTATACTTGGGAAATTGCATACTGGAACTGTTAGAAGAGTAGGTGATCACCCTGTAAAGCTAGCAAGTCTGGACCACACAGGCCAGTTTGTGCCCAATCTCCCCAAAATAAACAGGTTAGTATGGATCTATCTTTGTTTACCCACTTTTGTTTTAATCAACCTAACAATTAAATAAGATCTTAATATGTACTTGTTCCTTTGATTTCTTGATCCAAAGCTACATAGTGCATCATGAAGTTTGATTTATATTCATCTTTTTATTTAAAATTACAACCCATGTAAATTTTTTCTTTCTTTTTTTTTCATTTATTATGTATCCAGTATTCTGCGTACATGTATCCCTGCAGGCCCCAAGAGGGAACCAGATCTCAGTACAGATGGTTTTCAGCCACACAACCAGTGTAATTTTGTAAAGAGTTGCAAACATACAAGTCATTGCACAATTCTGAAAGACAAAGACATGTACAACATTTTTTAATTCTTTAATCATAACCTTCAAATAATTAGGCTGTACTTAGTGTAGTGATTGGGATATAGTGCAACGTTAATGAGTTGCTAGATGATTAAGGAAACCTTGTTATTTTGGCCTTAAATTCTTCCATGATTTTGTCTAAATGAACTGAGCTTTGTTTTCCTATTTTGTCAATTACAAACACTAAATAAATAAGTAAGTAAGTAAGTAATCAAGATCTATAGAGAAAAGGTTTAACATATATGGAAAAACACATAATTAATATAATTCAGTCTTCAGACATAGGTGGTGTTGCTGGTCCAAAAATAAGTTCTGTCTTCTCAAGAAAGTGTTCTAAATTTAATATTTTCAAAATGGTTACATTCAAACCAATGAATAATTTTCCAAAATACCAGATTTCATTTCTCATTTTTACTTATCTATTTATCTATCTGTTATCTGTTTAATTATGTATCTATCTAGATTTGTTTATTTATATGGTGTGTGTGTGTGTGTGTGTGTGTGTGTGTGTGTGTGTGTGTGTAAGTGTGTGCATATGTACAGGCCACAGGACAATGATAAGTGTATCTATTGTTCTCTACTATATTTTTTGAGGCATTGTCTTACATTCAACCTGGAGTTAACCAACTAGGTCATCACTTTGTTATGCTGTCACTGCAGCTACACATTGCTGAATCCAGCTTTTAAGGTGAGTGCCAGGGATCTGAACTCAGATCCTTATGCCCATGCAGCAAGCAATTTATCCACATAGCTATCTTTCCCTTAGGCTGCATTTCTTTAAAATGTCCAGTGATTCTTGTTTTCAACTAGGTCACAATGACTCTACCCTTTTCTGACTCCCCATATGTTTTCCAATGAGTAGTATGTTTAATCTTCATCCTGACTAATGAGATAAATAGGCTTTCAGGAGAACTTTTCAAAAGTCATGAATCTTACTATTTCTCACTCTCAAGAGTAGCTTTCTGGGGAATAGACTCTACCTGAGACAAAGCTTAGGTCCATATACCTTTGTGAACAAAATGATCTATAAATGAATGAATGAATCATTTAGTAAGGACCTTACACTGAACATAACCCAGGGATCCCTGCAGCCTTGGGAGTTCAGTCATCTTACAGTCTCTGCTGTTCTGCTTGGATAGGAAAGGGGTAGACAAGAGGAAGTGATTGCTCTGAACAGGAGTAATTACTCTCTGTTCAGATGGACTCGGGGTGATTAGCACCCGTTTACCTATGCCTTGCGGGGTGTGCAGACATGGCACTGACTGCATCTGTGGATGAATTGTTTTCCATAGGAAGTCAATACTGCAACGCAGGCTTCTGCAATCTAGCTATAAGCAATCATTCATCATCTACGTCAGGAGAAGAAAGGGACTTTATTTGCTTTTCCTGGAGGTGACAAATGAACATGAAATACAATTCATAGATTTCAAATATATCACTTCTCTCTTCTCTTGGTAGTATTCCTTCTGACAGCTTAGTATAGTCAAAAACTGAATGTGGTCCAGGAAGATTGCTCATTGGGCAAAGGTGCTTGCCATTATGCCTGACTACATGAAATTGATCCCTGAGTGGAAAGAGACCATTGATTCCTAAAGATACCCTCTGAATACCATAACATATATTATGTGCATGTGCATGTCCATAAGCACATGCATGCAAATACAAAAACTGTCATAAAATTAAATGCATCTTCACTTTTTGATTTGCTCTAGAATCACCATATGGCTCCATGACACAATTTTCAAAACTTGGCAGACAACTTTATGATCCTTCTAGGTATCTACTGTGGTCCTTGTTGCCAAAGAAATACTACTATATTTAGTTTTACAATTCTTATCCTAGGCATACTGCTTTGGAATTTGACCACCTTCCTGCTTAGATAAAGCAGGGCTAATAAGGAGAATATCACGACTTCTGGGTATATTTTTCCATCATTTGTTTAATCTTAATGTAAACAGTTTCAGTTTATGTGTTATGCATGACTTGTTTGTTCCTTTGTCTGTTGTTTGTCATTTACAGGTTAGACTCAAGCAGGGGTAATACAGTTGCTTCTAGGTGATATCAGTCTTGCTTCTCTCAAGACTTAGCTCAGCTACAAATGGCCACATCACGGTGCATTAACAAATGAATTTCATAATGATCCTGAAAATGACAAAGTGGTAAAGACAGCCAATGGACACACTGTTTTGTTCAAGCACAAATACTTTCTCTACACATGAAACAAGAGGCCACTTGCAAGCCTCTGGCCTGGAAATTAAAAACAAATTAAGCAAAATGTAATCAGAGCAAGGAAGTAATTTGCTGACCAATGTGGGTGGGAAAACTGCCTATTCCCAGTGTGGGATGAATACCATCCTCCTCAATAGCTGTGGGTGAGGGCAGTAAGTGTTTATCAGTTGACAGCTCTTTGTTGAACAGCATTAGTGAATGTTATACCAGATCCCAGAATGACCAAGGAAAGAAAAGTCACTGAAGCTGAAATAATAGTGAAAGAAAGGGAGGTGGGTGATTAAAGGAAGAAAATTTAAACCACATATGCTTTGATAGAAGAGAGTCTGTGGTAAAACAGCAGCAATACAACCACTTGCCCTACATTTTATTCTCTCAGCCCAGTGAAGCTTGCATAATGCACCATCTTTGTTTGTTAACACAAAACAGTGAGAATCAATGCTAAGTGATGAAGACAACATTTTTTTTTTCAATAGGCTATCTGTCTACTTGTGACCTGAGAAACTGCTGGAAAACTTTGGCATTATACTCTGAAGTTTATTCTGTGAGTTTCTTTCATCACTTATTTTCTCATTTTTAGTAAAATTTGAAATGTTTAGTAAAAAAAATTTCAAGCAGCATACAAGTTTAGTCCTCTTTATATGTCTTCATTGCTTATCAGAAGACCCTTCCCATTATCTCTACATGTAACAAAAATGAGAATTCTTTCTATAAAAGCTCATTAGTGAAACCTTCCAACATACACAAGACATATGTAAGTTCACAAGAAATGGGTTACACTCTTGGGAAGACAATTCAAGGGAGAGAATTATATAGGACACCTAGTTTAGGTCCCGTGAGATAACTGTACACAATCCTATCCCTTGAGACTCTTACAGAATCCTGATTCTAGAAGAAGAAGTCATCATGAGGCTCTGCTCCTACTGGTCCCTACCAGGGGCTCTGCTGGTCCTCTATTAAGGGGATGCATGTGCATATACCAGCAGGGTAATGAGCAGGGCTGAGCATGCATGCACCAGGGGCTTGTCTTAAAAAAGATCCAGGACTAAGTCTAATTCTATCACCAATCATCATGGATGTATGCCCTACTTGCTGAGGAGAAAAAGAGAGATTTTAAGAAAGGATATTGATACTCTGAAAAATTGGGAATTCTGTCGTGTATACTCCAGTAACAGTTAATGTCATAAGACCTGAGTCCAGAGACATAGATTTATAATTTTTCTGTCCCTGTGGTGCTCTGAAGGTGTAGCTCTTTGAATATTTTGGAGCCTCTTGCCTCTACAAGGGCAGTGACAATAAGCAAGTTGGTATTTACTAAGCATGTATGTACTTCACATGGGGTACCATGCTACAACAGAAAACAAGTATTCCAGTCACTTGTACTAAAACAAATACTAACTCTAATAGACCTTATTATGCCCATTTGACAGGTAAGGAGATAAGGCTCAGAGCAATGAAGTATTTCACTCAATGTCACACAAATAGTCAGCAGTAATGTAGCCTAAGGCATACACTGCTCTTATTTGTGTGAGTCTTAATTAATTAATCACACATTTACAGGTACATATTCTGATGAAAGAAAGAAAGAAAGAAAGAAAGAAAGAAAGAAAGAAAGAAAGAAAGAAAGAAAGGAAGGAAGAAAGAAAGAAAGAAAAGAAAGGAAGGAAGGAAGGAAGAAAGGAAGGAAGGAAGAAAAGAAAGAACAGATTCTTAGAAAAGAGAGCAGGAAGGAGGAAGAAGAAATGGAAAGAAGGAAGAGAGGGGAATAATATTCCCTAGTGGGACACAGAGGGGACAACAATAAAGTGTGAACAAGGTCAAAGGGCATTCAATAACAAGGTGTTAACTATTGCATGGTATTACAACCAAAACAAGATATCCCTGAAGAAAGGAAATGGGATCTTCAACATAAAGCTAAAGACCCAATCTTCACTCATGTCAGAATTCCCATAATGGCCCTGGTCTCTTTCCTTCTTGTCTTTTAAGCATTTTTCTTCTCATGAATGATTTTATGTTTTCTCATGAAAATGGGTAAGAAAGAAACAATAGAAACAGACATAAAAAGCTTTGGTCAAATAACAGCTTAGGTAACAAAAGAAATACATTCCCACAGTCTCGCTCTTAAGAAGCAGATGCTAAAACTGGTAAGAATCATTGTGGTATAACTGGTTTCCAAATAGATGTATTCTGTGTGTAATTTACATATGAAAAATATAGTCTCATTTTGCTGGAGACATGGCTATTATTCTACAACAAATACCAGGTAATAGGTAATATGTACTATCGATTAATGGTTAAGATTGTATTATCTAGTTTACAAAAACCTAAGCATAGTATTTTAAATGAAAATGTACAAGTTAAGGGGACATTTTTATTACTGTCAGTAAAGAAACCAATTATACCTTGGGAATATCTGAGCTACCTTAAAATTTCCAGGATTACTGATTGCCTCTTTTCCCCAGATGCAAACAGAACACACTTCCATGGTCATTACAAACCTCAGAGTAAACTCTCCTTTAAATCCCCAAAGATCCATAAATGACAACAGGCTGCATCATTTACAAATGTTAGCTGTGCTCAGAGTAAGCCACAGTGATGGAAGAGACAAGCATTTGTCTTCTTCACTCATAGGAAACTTTACTAGGATTGATGTTCACTTGATGATGAGAAATCTCCTTATTCCACTAGAAATGATAAAGGTGGGTGAAGGAGGGGAGAACAAGAAAGGAAAGCTATCTGTATACTTTAACACTGAGTTAGGTGAGGACAACAATATTTTTGGTAAACTCTCAAGGTGTGTGCTTAATTTTAGTTTGAGTAAATGTCAAGTTGAAAGTCAAGAAACTGAAAAAAAAAAAACCCATACTAATAAATCAGTTCTGAAAATGAGTCACTGGAATGTACCTACATTCTTCATCCACTCTGGTTGCATCAATGTCCTGATAAGTGTGTTTTAGTTTTACTTATATTAACACACTATGGTAACCTAGCAGACATACCAGGGTGTATTGGAAAAGATTAATGAGGCTTCAGCTGCATGAGGCCTTGCTAATGTATTTGACTATTAAAGCTTTTCTGAAAAGATTATATAGACCACCAGGGGTTTCTCTCAGAGAGGATCCCAGGATTAGTGGAGTGAGAATCCCTTCTGCTGCTCCTCAGTAGGACTCCTTAGATGATATGGCAATGGCAGATCATCCAGGAAGAAGAGCCTCCTGCTAAGGAGGAGGTCTAGATCATATGAAATTTTTCTTATCCTTCAAATATTTAATGACAGGCATTTGATCATCTCAAGTTGTTGTTGAGAGGAAATAAAGAGGGAATGTGCTTAATGGCCATGTTGCTGAGCATAATCACACATTTTCTGCTGATTTTTCCATTCTCCTTTCTTCTTTTCTTTAGAGAAGCAGCCGGTAACTATGTAAAACTTATCTGAAGAAGTTATGTTCTGTGATTGCATTACTAAAATATGTCTGTGTCTTGGGCTAATTTCATCTTTCAGAAGCAGCACAAATGGTGTAGAATATTTTAAAAGAGGGGAATATCTGTTGTATAAATGCATTGTTTTGTAATGCAGTACTTCAGCCTAGTGGTTTAAAAGCAAGCATTTAGTTTACCTCCTGGATCAGGTCTCTGGTTCAAGAATCTAGGAGGAGTCCAACTGGGCAGTAAAATTTCAGACCTACATACCATCAGCCATGGTGATACTCTACTTTCTGACATGATTTCCTCATACAGATAGAGTTACTTGGTGGTCAAGGTTCTTAAGAACCTGAATGATTCTTCATGAAGGTGCTGGCAGTGCAATTAAATTCTAAGAGTTCCAATCTGTTTTAAGCTTGTACAGAAGTGTTTTCAGGACAAGGTTCACTGTCATGATGGAAAGAATAAGTCTATAAAGATATGACCTTCTGGGCTGGAGAGATGGCTCAGAGGTTAAGAGCAATGTCTGTTCTTCCAGAGGTCCTGAGTTCAATTCCCAGCAACCACATGGTGGCTCACAACCATCTGTAATGCGATCTGGCGCCCTCTTCTGTATACATAATAAATAAATAAATCTTTAAAAAAAAAAAGATATGACCTGAAAGTTAGTTGATCTTTATTTAGGTGCTGCTGTGAGTGTACAAAAGACACTTCACAGTTTGACTTGTTTCATTGCATTACAAACACGGTATATCACATATTGCTTTGGGAATTTCTGGCTTACTCCTGTGGTAGTCACTTTATTATCAACTTGACATGATGTAGAGTTACTAGGGAAAGAAGTCTCAATGAAGAATAGTATAGAGTAGGCTTGGCTGTCTGCTTCTCAATGGAAGATTGACTTGATTAACCTCAATTGTGGTGGAAAGACCTGCTTACTGTGGGCAGCACCATTCCTTAGGCAGGGAATTTTGAACTGTGTAAGAGTGGAGAAAGTGAGCTGGATACTAGCATCTATGCTCTCTGTTGCTAATTACAGAGGCCATCTGACCAGCTCTCTAAGTTCCTGCCACTGGGGTTTTATTGCTAGGATGAATTGGTATTCAGAGCCATGAGCCAAACAAACTCTTTCACCATTACTTTAGTTTCTTGATAGTGTATTTTTACCAAAGATACAGGAAATGAAACTAAGGCATCCCTTTCATACAGTCATAAATACTATCATTGGTGTAGGGTTTGGCTTCTGTGTTTGAACACTTGGTCCCCAGCTAGCACGTACTATTTGGGGAAGTTATGGAACCTCTAAGAAAGTGGGTCCCTCGCAGGGTCCCAGGCTCTCTAGTATACCCTCCAGCTGCCGATGGACTTCACCATGACTTCCCCTTTCAAACTGTAACTTAAAATATAAACCTTTCTTCCTTTAAATTATTTTTGTAAGGTATTTAGTCTCACTGACACAAAAGTAATTAATACACTACTATGCTGATATTTATGGTTCAGAGAAAAAAATTATCTATTCATACTGATGTTAGGAAAGTCTACTGGCTCTGATGTAGCTCTGTTTGTAGAGTGCTTAACTACTATACACAGAGCCCTAGTTTGATCCCAGAACCACATGAACTAGATATGGTAATTTGAGCCTGTAATCCCAGCACTTAGGAACTGGAGGCAGAGTCATCACAAGTCAAAGAGATAATACTCAACTAGAGAACTGGAGGTCAGCCTGAGCCCTGTGAAAACAAACAAACAAAACATTCCTTATATGTCAGCCTTATAAAATTGCTTCCCAAAGTTAATTTTTCAGATAAATTGAGTAAATGTTTAAGAAATAGTAACCATGTTTCATTAAGGAAAAATGTATAAATCTATGATCTTTCTTAAGTGTTCACCTTTCCTCAAAACTTAAGATTGTGAGACTACATTTTAAATAATTCCTTCTACTATTTCATGATAATGCTTCCTGGGACAGGAAAAACAAAATTCACTATAATATAACTAAGCAGAAAAAAATAATCATTAATACTTTCAATGCTTGGTTTCCTTGTTTCCTTATTTTTTCTTATACATATATAAAATAACACTGCAAACATTTTCCAGGTTATTACATATTCTCTCATATTATTTTAAAGGTCTCTATATAATTTAATTTCATAAACATGCCAGTATATAATTCATCAATCACTCATTTTCTGATGGTCACTCATATATTATGACTCAGTATAGATTAATATTTTTGCACATCAACTGTTATTTTTTCAAGTTATGGAAGTAGAATTAATGTTTAAAAGAGTATGGATTTTGTAACCTCTTTTGAGATATACCATCTCATTTATAGGAAGGAAAGAAATTACAAATGTATATGTTTTTATCCAGAACTTTAAAACACATGTCCTGGGGTTCCATCTCTTTTGAAATAAAACTTCTAGGTAACTACAGGAAACTGTGCACTTTATATGAGTACATATTGGCTTCATTCATGATAGAGAAGCTTTATCTTCCTTCTCTCCTCCTTTTTATGTTTTGGTCATTTGGTTATCATCTCTCAAATACAGCCATCTGACAGTGTGGTGGTTGGAATGAAAATGGTCCACATGGCCTATAGAGAGTGGCACTATTAGGAGGTGTGGCCTTGTTAGAGTAGGTGTGGCCTTATTGGAGGAAGTGTGTGACAGGGAGTGAGCTTTGAGGCTTCAGAAGCTTAAGCCAGGCCCAGTGGCTCACTCTCACTTTCTGCTCCCTGTGGATCCACATGTAGAATTTTCAACCACCTCTCCAGCACCATTCCTGCCTGTGTGCCACCATGCTTCCTACCATGATGACAATGGACTAAACCTCTGAACTGTAAGCCAGCTCTGTGTTTTAATATTATTATTAATATTATTATATTGATATCTATTATTTTAATAAATGCTTTCCTTTATAAGAGTTGGCATGGTCATGTTCTTTCACAGCAATAGAAACCTTAGCTAAGACAGATAGATAGGTTGTCAATCATATGCTTTGTCCAGTAAAAATTATAGGCATTTTTGTTTATTTACTTATACTGCTGTTTATGCAGTTTCTATTTTCAATTACACCTTGGGGAAAAACTCCATAAACTAATGCTTTGTATCTACTATTCCCATATACACACAGGAGACCCCATCTGCCTATTTCAAGCTAGAAACAATGAAAATACTAGAAATTCTCATGTACATAGCATTTCAGAGGCTGTGGGCTGAGGAACGTGGCCATATATTTTCTCCACTATCTACTATATCATCAATCTACAAATTTTCTTTCTTTCTCTCTCTCTCTCTCTCTCTCTCTCTCTCTCTCTCTCTCTCTCTCTCTCTCTGTTCGTTTTGGTTTTTCAAGATAGCATTTTGCTGTGTAGCATTGGAGCCTGGCCTGGAACTCACTCTGTAGACCAGGCTGGCCTGGAACTCACTATGTAGACCAGGCTGGCCTGGAACTCAGAGATCCACCTGCCTCTATCTCCCAAGTGCTTGGATTAAAGGCATGTGCCACCACCATCCACCAATCCACAAACATCTTTTCCTCCATTTATCATTAAGTGTTGCATAAAAATTAAAATTTGTTTAATTGACATTTAAGAATATTTTATACCAATATGACATTTTTCATTTAAGTATTACACAGCCCTTTATAAACATTAATGAGCATGTTCTATCTGAAAATAGAATCCTCAAGATAGTGAAATTAGGTACAGGGGTGCCATCTTTTCTCTAAGAATATTACAGTACATCCTTGTCATTTCCAGAGCTCACACTCAGGATCTTGCTTCTCACATCACACAGTAAGAAGGTCTTTTGCCAAATGATCATGGAGTCCATGTGGTTACTAGCCTACTCATTAGAAATCACTAAAGAATATGTAAAATAAACATAAATAAACATAGATTCACTCATATATATGTTTTGCATTTATTTAATAAATTATAGAATAATCAATCCTTATTAGCTGCTTTACCTGCAAAAACATTTTTATGAAAAATAGAAATATCCCTTAAATATTAAAACATTTTAATCCATTCAGTTTTTAGAGGAAATATGATTTTTGGAATATGGATATTTTGGGGAGAAAGGTTTAGTTTCTTGTAGAATAGCTAGATGTTCACCATTTGACTATTCATTTCTTCTTTTTACTACAATTTACTTCAGTCATCTTTAGCACCAAGTGACAATCTTCATGCCGAATTGACAGAAATCAGAGAGTGAAGGAGACACTATGATTTACAACAACTGGTATACAGGTGACAAGTGACACAGATATGAAAAACACTATTCAAAAGAATGTAGAAAGCTGTAATTATTGACATTTAAGTTCTATAGAGCATAGAAAAGTTTTCCTGCTGTAAGAGAGGATGAACAATAGACCATTTGAAACTTCCGTGAATTTTGAAGTTTGAAGATGAGTACTTGTATGTGAGTGTTTGTGTGTGTTTGTGGTGTGTGTGTGTGTGTGTGTGTGTGTGTGTGTGTGTGTGTGTGTGTATGAGTGGCAATGATTTCATGTTAGAGAACAGAGATGGGGAAGGCATGAGATACATGCATACATTGCATGAATAGGTAGGAAGTTCCTCACTATGGCAAAGGTAAGACAAAGCAGTTTGCAGCCAATTTAATGAGATTTTTTAACCATGCAAAGAGATATGGGTATGACTGATTGTAAAGACCATTTACTCTAAACTATAGATAAATACACAGGCTTTTTTCACTTCTTTGTCATACTCTTACTATAGTCAAGATGGGATAGTCAATGGTCAAGTGAAAAGGGAGACAGCAAATCTTAATCACTGGCAATTTCTCTTACTTTTTCAACTGGTATGCTCACTTGTATTTTGTTTTTTCCTTGATATGAAAAGTCAGTGCTCAAAGAATCCCTAGTTAACTGGCTCAGATGAACGTACCTGTTAATTGATTTTTTTTCAGTTGAAATGCACATGAGCTCCACTCCTGCCCAGTCATGTGACATTTAGAATCATTTATTATGCCAATCATTTATCTGCAGGCAACTGTGGAATGATAACAACGCACAACTCATAAAGTAAGCTGTGTTGATATTAAATGGAGCCAAAACAAGGTGCAGAGATAGCATTTCCCTAAGTACAATGAGTGATTTTAACATCACATGGTGTCCCTTGCTTTCCAGTAGTGAGAAGCTCTGATGCTAATGGACCGTCTTGTGTAGAGAAATAACAAGAGCTCCTCTCTGTGATAACATGATGACAATGACATGTGGTTGTTGTTGGAAGGTTTTACTCTGGGGGCGAGGGGGCTCACCACCTAGCTCCCAAATAAATTACACATGGAGTCTCATTATTACTTATGAATACCTGGTCTTAACTTGACTTAGTTCTAGCCAGTGTTTCTTTCTTTCTTTCTTTTTTTAATTAAGAAAATTTTTCCATTCATTTTACACACCAATCAAAGATTCCCCCTCTTCCCTTCTTCTGCCCCAATAGCCTCCCCCTCCCAACCCAGCACACCTCCTCCCCACAAGAAGGCAAGGCCTCCCCTGAGGAGACACATCCAAACCCCTCCCCCTGCCTCAAGGCTGCATGAGGTGTCCCATCATGGGTAGTGGGCTCCAAAAAGCTACCTCATGCACCAGAGATGGATTCTGACCTACTGCCAGGGGGCCCCCCAAGCAGATCAGGTTACACAACTGTCTTGCCATGCAGGGAGCCTAGCCCAATCCCATGCAAGCTCCATAGCCATTGATCCAACTTTCATGAGTTCCCACTAGTTTGGTTCGTCATCTCTGCAGGTTTCCCCATCATGATTTTGATGCATTTGCTCATAGAATCCCTCTTCTCTCTCTTTCACTAGACTCCTGGAGCTCTGCCTTTGCCAACTTTTCTTAACTTAAATTATTCCATTTACCTTTTGCCTCTGGGCTTTTTCCATTCTCTTTTATAAATCTTACTCTTAACTCCATCGCCTGTTATATAACTTGGTGGCTGGCCCATGGAGTCCTCTTCCTTCTCCAGCTACTTCCTTTTTTTCTCTCCTCCATCTCTTCTTTTCTCTTTCCTCCCAGATTCTCTCTGCCTGCCAGCCCCACCTATTTCTCTTCCTGCCTTGCTACTGGCCAATACTTTATGAAACCATCAGGTGTTTTAGACAAGTACAGTAATACAGCTTCACAGAGTTAAACAAATAAAACATAAACACAAGCAACACACCTTGAAATAATATTCTACAACATGTGGTAACATCCTTATAATCATGGATTATGCCATTATCTGTGGTTCTTGGGGGTGGAGGTGGAACAAGATGTCTGCTGAGTTTGTTAAAGTTATCCAACAAGATTAAATTAAGAACACATGCTGCAACTCCAACACTTACAAAGTAGTCTAAATGGGAATACAGAAAAAGGTGAGTCAACATCCAGAGAGGTAGTGGGAGAGGGCAATGGTTGGTGAACAGGGAACAGGATCCAACACTGCTCTTGCACAGCAGAGGGTCAATGGAATTCGCTTAATATTCAAGAGCCCAATTTTTTTTTCCCCCCTGAGGACCGTACTCAGGGCCTTGCACTTGCTAGGCAAGCGCTCTACCACTGAGCTAAATCCTCAACCCTGAGCCCAAATTTTAACATTTTAAAATTCTATATTTAAACAAAGATAGGTTCTAGTCTCCCTCTCAACTCAAGCATTGTATGACATTTCCTGGGTTAAAAGATACATTCTACTCAGGTTGTAGGAAAATTAAACTTTAGTGTATTACACCCCATATACCAAATATTACATCTCACAGAAAGTCATTCTTTACCATCATGTGTAGTGGGTAGCTATTCCATCTTTGACCTGGAGGTACTAACCCCATTGAGGCTTCCTGTAACTGTCATGCCTATGAGACAAGGCTGAGATAGGAGCCCTTAAGACCTGAGACCCAGATGTGCCAGCTCGCTTGGTTCCTGGATCCTAGACGCTGGAGATAGACCAGAATTCTCCAGAGAACACTGCTGGACTGCACCTCACCTCTCCTGGACCCTGTAACCTATCCCTTCATTTGTAAGTTACACCACAAAATAAACCTCCCTTTAACTACATGGAGCTGCCTTAATACTTCCACTAATAATCGTGTGATGGTAGATCATAGTGTTCAGATCCTATATTCTGTCTCTATTCAGCAATGTATACAAAGACTGCTTGCTAGTTAAATAAATCCATGGTTTTTCTTTGTGTAAAGTGAGGAGGATTTTTTTCTCTTTTTCTCTTTCTTATCTTTTTTTTTTTTTTTTCAGAGCTGAGGCCTGAACCCAGAGCCTTGCCTTTACTAGGCAAGCACTCTACCACTGAGCTAAATCCCCAACCCCAGGTATTTCTTAATTTATATCTTGACAGTTTAGATTTCCTGAAGTCTGGGTGAACAAGTGACAGGGGAACGGCAGTCTAGGATAAATGAGAGTTTCCAAATTATACAAACTTTATGATGTTTCTAAATCCACAATCACACATTTTCATGATGTGGCTTTTCTTGACACCCCGTGTTTCTCACCAGTCTCTTTATCCAATTTGTGTTTCCCTGAAGGTAAAGTCTGTTAGTGCTACAGTGGACTCTAATTCCCTTCTAACCAAAGCTCAATTGCCAATGGCATCTCTAAGATTATATTTACTTCTTTGAGCTAAAATGTAAAGGTCACTCTGTTTATTAAAGCTAAGCCTTGAAGCTAAATATCTTTCTCACTGTTCCCGATGAAGGGAGAGGGTGAAGAGAGGGAGGAGGAGTTGCTTGCAAATGGAAACTCATTGATTAATTGATATGAAACTGGATTCAAATTAAATTAATTTGGCTTATCCATAGTTAAAATGGAGTTTTCACTTTAAACCAAGAATAAGTTTTACCCAGAAGCAGCAGTATTCTCAACTAGGATAACAAACCACTTTTCACACTTGACCATCCTTACTCTAGGAGACACAGCTGGATTATCTACTAGGAGAAACAATGCCATTTGGCTCTGAATCTTTGTCCAAGCTGAGCACTTAGAGTGCCGTCCAACATCTTAAATGCATAGACAAGGGAAACTAAGCTAAATGTCCATCCTCCAACCCCAACATACCATTTCACTGCCAGAGATATCCTTTTCCTCTGAGACTGACTGACTAGCATCCTTCCCATGTGAAGCTGCTAACTTGTGATAGTTAACTTGACCTCACAAGCACCCTCTCTTTTCTCAGTTCAGTATCTCTTCCTCCACAATTTCCCTGAAATACTGTACTGCACAGTTTCTTCTTCTTCTTCTTCTCCTTCTCCTTCTCCTCCTTCTCCTTGTCCTTCTTCTTCCTCTTCCTCTTTCTCTTCCTCCTCCTCCTCTTCTTCCTCCTTCCTCTAGCTCCAAATACAACCATTTTCCAATTAAGTATAGCATTGAGGATTTGTTAGCGACAAACAGCCAGGTGCACCCATGAATTTTTTAACCATATTTGCTAGAAAAAAATACATGCAAAACAAAACTCTTTAGCAACTTTTGGGATAAAATGTCAATCCAAATACTACAAAGCATCATCTCTGTTATGTGTCTACACTAGCCATGGACAGGAGGCTGATTTGCTTTTCACACTTTTTATCCATGTACTCAACCACTACCAGCTAATGGCTTTCTCAGTGTACTTGTAAATCTGAGTATATGGAGACCATCGTGTCTGAGTAGCACTGGGTATAGAAAGCAAACCTGTAGCTAAAAGTTTTCCTGCGTCCTGCCTGGCCCGCAGTCAGGACAAATCTCTTTCATCTACCAGCTCCACATCTGCTAGGACCCAAATAAACACACACAGGCTAATATTATTTTTAAACTATGACTATGGCAGGCGTCTTGCTATCTAGTTCTTATATCTTAAATTAACCCATTTCTATAAATCTATACTTTGCCACATGGCTTGTGGCTTACCTGTAGGTACCTTTACATCTTGCTTCTTCTGGCAGCAGCTAGAAGCATCTCTCCTGCTCTGTCTTTCTCCTTCCTCTCTATCTGTTTGTATTTTCTGCCTGCCCCTAAACTACCTTGCTGTAGGCCAAATGGCTTTATTTATCAACCAATCAGAATAACATATTTTCACAGGATACAAAAAAGACACTCCTCCATCACAAAGCTGACTCATAAAATCCTTCAGAAGAAAGTTTTATAAAAGAATAGTAGGTGCACTGAACTAAGAAGTAAAGGTATCTAATCTGTACTTGACCTATTTGAGATACAAGGTGCCATTCCTTGATACTACTGGGGGAACTGCTTTGTGTCCCTTTGGTCAACTATGGCCTACAAAAAGTCTAGGATTCTTTGTGTGTATATGTGTGGGTGAGAGAGAGGGTGAGAGGTTGGGAGGAAGGGAGAGAATATGAGCATGTTTGTATCACAACAGACACATGGAGGCCAGAGGACAACATGTCAAGGTTGCTTCATTCTTTCCATGTGGGTACCTGAGATTGAACTCGGTCTAACAAGCTTGTACAGCAAGCTCTTTACCTACTGGGCCATCTCACTATGCCCTTGGATTCTTAAATTCAAGAATGGATCTATGCATGGGAAGGCAGAACTGCTGCACATGTTTCACAAATGTCGTATTTAGCTAAAGAACCAAGCAGTGCTTATTACAAGACTCAAAATCATCTGCTGTCCTACTTGGCTGCAATATAGAGAGGTGGGGATTCTGATTTCAATACAGCAATGGGACAGCAGATACTGACTCATTTGCAATTGCATATATTGTCTTATTTGAGATTGACCTATAGCTGATCATGTCCTATAATACTTTACTTCTATACTGATCTTGGCAATTCTGCAACTGAGACTCCCTTCTCAGGTGATTTCATGTTGTGCCAAGTTGGCAGTTAAAAGTAACCACCACAAACATGTAAAATAAATTTGAATGGCTTAAAAGTTTTGACTCTAAAATAGTAGAAAAATAAAGTGCCACTTTGATTCTGGTGATGACAAGAAAATAAATTTTATCCTTCACCCAAAGATGATATTCTGGCTTCTGATTAGGAAGAGTGGGAGAATTCTTTCCCACTGATCACAGACATTGTTCCTCACTGCCTGCAGCATAATATGAAACCAATCTAGAGCACAGACCATAGGCCCACAACCCCACTCACTAGAGCAGAATCAATCAGCTTGAACAATTTAATAGGAGGAATTTAACCCAACGCACCAAAAGATCAAATTCATGGTTCAATGATCAACTGAGTCTTTTTTATTATTTAATCAGATCTTTGATAGTTTTATAACATATACAGTGTATTTGATCATATCTAACCCACAGAAAGAAGAGCTCTCAATATAACAGATGTATGATAATAAACCTTTCATCTAGGAAGTATATTTTATATTAAGAAAGAAACATGTTAATTTAGATAATAAAAAACAATGAGGATATACACAAAACAGAACACCTAAATCTCATTTATTGATGCTAGTTTTTAACTCAAATCCACTTGTGTACAAAGGCACACACAGAAGCATGCACAGTTCTTTTGAGGCTTGGTGATAGTTTGCAGATCCCAGTACACTGTACGTCTAAATGATTAGATTGTATTCTACTAGCATGGCTGAATGTGGTTAGAGTTCAAGCTGCTCTGGGTCTGGGTGATGCTCATTATGTCTTCTCCCAATCTATCAGCTCTTTAGGTCTTGTTATCTCAATGACACATCTTGACTTCTCTCCAGATTGTATACTATTTATTGACTGACTTGAAGGATGAAGGCAGAGTAGATCATTCTCTAAACTTATAAGCCATTGATTAAAAAAAGGTTCCAAATATCACAGTGATGCCATGAGATAAGTTACCATGAGATAGATGAGGAGATCTTCTCAGCTCCCAATATAGGTTTGCAGTAAAGAATTGCTGGAGAAAGTTTCCTATTACAGTTGATTTCTGCAAGGACATTTTTCATATCAAAATCTCCAAACATCTGAAGTACAGATGACTACTGTTAGAGAAAATGGCATTACAACCATTTAACAGTCAGCTTACCTTACAAGCTGAATGTGAGGTGGATATGGAGCTAACATGTAGGAGTAGCACCAAAAATAAAAACTATTTTTAGGGAAATATTTTTAAACCTCTGTGTTGAACAAGATAAAGAAAATCTAAACAAGTGGATGGAAAAGAAAGAGGGAAAGGAGATAGGTAATAATTGTTGCATTTAAGAAAGTATGGCCAGGCGATGGTGGCACATATCTTTAATTTCAGCATTCAGGAGGCAAAGTCAGGCAGATCTCTGTGAGTTTGATACCAGCCTGGTCTACAGAGCAAGATCCAGGACAGGCACCAAAACTACACAGAGAAACTCTGTCTTGAAAAACAAACAAACAAACAAACAAAAGTATTTTATTTTATTTTATTTTTTTAAATGAAGATATTGTGCTTGAGGACTAATTTGGCTAGTTGCTCTATCAACTTCAGTTTGGAAACATAATTAACAACTGTGAATGGAAATAATTAATCTCTTGCTCTTGGGGAAAATTTCAGTGAAATGCTATTTGTCAGAAGAGACAATGGGGGATTGTTTTGGAATTTAGACATCTGTAAACATTCCTTCTGAAGGAGAAAGTTCTAGGTCATTGATATGGAGCTGGTTGCCATGCTTCTCACATTTCTGTTATGACAATAAGCAGAAGATAAACTAGCTATCCTACCCTCAATCCGTGGAGGCAAAATATCCACAGATTCCATAACATTATAAAAATACAGAGCCTAGTAAAGTTATTCACATATTCAGTAGACTGTGAGTATAAATCACTAAAGCAAAATCCTACCCCTGAAGTCTCAAAGTGAACTCTAGGTATTTAGAAATTTGGTCATGGAAAAGGATGTATTTGTCTTTTGGGGCTGAGAGACAATGTATGAATAAGGGATGCAGATTCCACTTGTCTCTTATTCCTTTGAACACAATAGCAATTATCTTTCTAATTTTCCTTAACCTGAAATTCTCAGATTTTAAAAATGCTTGGACTCATAATAGTCCATTAACTCCTTGGTTCTAATCCTATGTCTTCCATTACAGGAGTTATTTATGTTTTAACTATGAGTGGGGTAGACCTAGTGCTTCCACAAAAGAGTAGTTTTATTTGCTGATCTCTTTTTCTCAGAATTACCTGGTTAAACAGAAATGTGCCTTCCTCTCTGTCAGTACATGCTTTATCAAGCCTGTAAACAATGCAGTGCCTCCACATCTGATCATCCCTGGCTCTCCAGAATGAACCAATGATCATGTGCATTTGCTGCACAAATTTCTAATGGATTCCTGTTTGTGTCTATATAATATCCAAACTTTTCCACATTTTCCACAAAAGGTTTTTATGATCTGATGCCTGACTTCTTCCTCAAGCTCATGAACTCAATTTCTCTTACTCACAGCTTACAGGTCTTGATGACTTTAGGTCATTCTTTCTTCAAGAGAAACTCTTATGGCTAAGAGATGGCCATTGCTATGCAAGCAGGAATCATCTTGGGTCCCAAAGAGATCATCATGTGTCTCAAAGGTTTTGATTCTCACTGTCTCTTGCTCATGTAGACATACTTTTTGCATTGTCCACTAAGAAGACACTAGCTGATTTTCCATGATCCTATTTAGAGGTTATCTCTTGTATAATGATTTTTATTTAACTTATAGCCAATGGTGAGAACTGGACTCTGATCAGAAGCTCTGAGAAACTCTGTCTCTTTTCTATAAAACCTTAAAATAACAAACTTTTTCTATAAGTGTTTTCCAATAGTTTGGAAACTATAGAGAAGATGTACCTTGCTCATCATATCCTATTTTTAGAATATTACCCTATATATTGAAAATATTCAATAAATTCTGGCTGAATTAACTAATTAGTGTGGCCTCATTGAAGACAGAAATGAGGACCATGGAACACTGATGAAGACTGTTCAATAGTCTAAATACAATTTAAAGATATTAATGGGAATCTGACTCTCCCCTTTCCTGCTACTTCAGAGGAGAAAACAAAGTCACATAGTTCCTTGTCACAGAGGAAGGACCATGTGTGACTTTAGGTCATTCTTTCTTCAAGAGAAAACTCTTAGGGCTAAGAGATGGCCATTTCTGTGCAACCAGGATCAGATGTGTTCAATTCTCAGGATCCACACAAAAGGTGCTATAAGAGAATTGATTCTACATAGTTGTCCTCTGATCTCCACTGTGCTCTACGGCAAGTGGGTTCACATACATTATGCACAGACAATTAATTAACTGATTGATTGATTAATTAATTAAGAAAAAATAGAAACTCTTTGCCTAACATAGTAATATATATAGAGATAGAAGGAAGATTCATATGTCATCAACTTTAGAAATAACAAGGAGCATGAAATTAGGTACAGAAACATGCCATCAGATTTTTTCTTCAGGCACAGTAGGTAGATCTACTCTGAAGATTCAAAATAGAACTTCCAATATGGAAACCACATTAGCAAAATAATATTGTGAAGATCTGAATAAATCCAGCTAGAATTTTAATGGTGTGACAACAGATGTTGAGCAAATACCACTTTTTGAAAGTATTGCAGGTTAAAGGGCAAATGGACAGAGGAAGTTAACACGTTCGGTAAGAAAAAAAGTTTTCAGGAAGAGAGATACATGCCTTGCTCTATTTTATTGGCCAATAGAAGCCTTTCATTGTCTCAAGCAGCCAAATCTAACTACAATTTTATCACATTAAAACCTTGATAATGAAAAAAAGACCCTTGATAATGTAACTAATTTCAAGTATTTGGTCAAGGATAAGTTCTTAAACTTCACAAATAAAAGCTGAAAATAAGTTACTCACAAAATGTTAAACATGTCTTAAATTCATTCAAAAAATAAATATATAATTACATATCCTCATCTTTAATTAGCTCCTACAAGAGAACATTTAAAATATATATAAATGAAAGAAATACCACATATAGAAATATGTAGTGAGAAAGTATGAATATTATTTTAAAGATTTTAAAAATACAAGATAAATTTCAGCAGCCTAGAAAATATAGTTAAAGCACAAAAATCCCTAAACATTATGTACACCAAGCAATATATGCATGTGTGAGTGTGTGTGTGAGTGACAAAGGAGGGTTCATAACTGTACACCCCCATGCACACACATCCATATAGGTCAGAAGAAGATATCAGATATCAAGGGGTATCATTTTATGCTACTTTCTTCTGAGATAAAATACTCACTGCATCTGGAAATAAGCTGGTGGTCAGCAAGCCCAGGCCATCCTCCTGTCTCTACATTGCACAGCAGAGGCATTACACTCACTCGTGCAGTGCTTTAGGCTTTTTGAGTTTGTATATGGGTGCTGAAATTTCAATGCAGGTCCTTGCCAATTGACTGCCATTATTCCAGTCTCAAGTATATTTACTGCTTAATGACATGCATCACAGTAGCCCCTAGCACTGAATTGTACTCAGAAAAGATGTAACAGAAAAAAAGTCATCTTTCCAGAGATGCTGATCCATTACATGGGAAATAAGTTCATTATAAAATGGTATTCATTTATATAGACATCTGCACACCAACTCTTGGTTATTTCGTTGTTTTGACCTTTCAGGGATATACTAAGATTACACAAAAACAAAGAGTATGAGAAATGGAATTGCAAAACTATTTATATGATTCAATTGTGATTGTGATTCAATTGTCTGAACCTATGAAGCTTTTGTATTACAAATTATATCATTTTCCAAGCCTTCCAAAGAACATGAGAAGATATTTTAATCTGAATATACAAATTTAAGATCATTCACTGTGTTCAGTTGCTAATAGACACGATAGCCAAAAATTAAACTAAAAGGGTTTTTAAAGATTTAAAGATAACAAATAAACTTGTTAGATTAAAGGGTGTTTCCAAGCAAGCATTGGACAGCCTGATAAAGGTAATTAGGAATTAGCTAGGGAGATCTGAAAGGATTAACTCACTCCTTGCAAAGAAAGCTTGGCTCCTGTAAGGCTTGGATTCCACTGCCTTCAGGGCTGCTATGCAGAAAGAGAACAGCTGCAAATTACTACTTAGTTTTACAAAGTAAAGGTCAAGGAAAGAGAGCAAATTGCAGTAGACATCAAAAGAACTAAAATATGTTAAGTAGAAAGGACCCTGTGGCATTTATGTGCAATCTTAAGGTTACTACCCATTTAAGTCATTTAAAAAGGATTCTAAGATGCTAAGTATTTTATTCCCACATTCTAGGAAGAAGTGACAAGTTGCCCAAGGGCACTCAGTCTGTGGACTGGTTTGCCATTTGTAGACCCTAATCCTGAGCTCTGGCTCACAGGGAAAAGACTAGTATAGGTCCATGCAGCATCTACGCATAGCATTTATTAGTTCCAGGTATGTACCTATGTGTCTCAATGACCTAAAGGAAACAAAAAAAGAGCTTCATGGAAAAGTTTGTAACATTGGGTGTTTAAAATAATGCAAAACTGTAAATTGAACACTGACTATAGTAGTACTTTAGGATTAACATCTAATCTGAGAAGAGGCTTTTCAAAGAATGAGGAAACTCCATCTTCCTAGCTACCCACCACACATGTGTAACTACTTGGTTCATTTCAAGCCCTCTCTCCCTCACTTTTTTTTTTATCGTGCTATAACTGAAGCTGAGACCCTGTGTTTTAACTTGAGTAGTCTTGAATAGAAAACCAATAAAGGCATCAGAGAAGAACATTTGCCACTCCTTTCTGACTAACGCAAGGATACCCAACTAGCTGTCCTTTTCTTGTTTCTTTTCTTCTTCTTCTTTTTATTTATTTATTTTTTCAAGACAGGGTTTCTCTGTGTAGTTTTGGTGCCTGTCCTAGATCTCACTCTGTAGACCAGGCTGGCCTCGAGCTCACAAAGATTCACCTGGCTCTGCCTCCCAAGTGCTGGGATTAAAGGCGTGTGCCACCACTGCCCAGCCTTGTTCCTTTTCTTTTCTTTTCTTTAGGTCACTTCTCCAACTGCTTAGCTTGTCCTACAATATACAACAACATTACCATCAAAAGGATTCTGCTAGAATAACAGTCTCCTTTGAAGAAAGGAGGGAGGAGTGAGAGGCAAGAGAAGAGTATTTCCGCCAGTAGGAAAATGCAGACTCCAGATAAAGAACTTTCTCCTCCTAATGTTTGTGTCTGGATGGGAACCAAGTAGCAACAGTAAATGTTAAGCTGTTTCCGTTGAAAATGTGAACTTCCCCTTTAATAGCACTTAGACATGATACAATAAACAGATTCATTGACTAAGCACTGGGATTCTGGGTTACATCTCTCCTCCAAGAGCCCCAAGGTCCTATTGCGTGTCCCTTCCTTTTCAGCTCAGATGTTGAGTTTGCAGATCTATGCAAGAAAAGTGATTTCTCTTGGCTGGTGATTCTTGGCTGTGCTTTTGCAGGCTTTTCACTGAGATATAAAACAGAGGTCCTGACCACTCAGAGTCATTATGGCTCCCTGGAAACTTTCTGCAAGAGTACTGATATTAACAGCGATTGCCCTGGCTGGATTCCATTCCGAGTAATTGCATTCCACTAGACAGTTTGTAACAAAAGCCTCTTTCCATGCAGTCTTCTTCAGCATCTCTGCCAGGAATACACTGACTGGGCAGCTTAGCTCCAACTACTTTTGGGTCAAAACAGTTTCTGCACTGAAGTAATTTGGAGAATGCTGTGAGTCTGGACTGCCACTCTCTGTCTACTTTGTCATCTGGAAAAGTCTTGATTGGTTTGCAAAGTCAATACACTCTTTAGTCTTCCTAATTTCAAAGGTCCAGTCTTAACATATCTTCCAGCATCCTTTAAATGCCTACTCCAATGGGGTAAAACACATTCTCCCAAAGCTTTCTCTATATGAAGTTAATGTCATTTGTAAATATTAAAATCAGTTGAATAAATACACATGATTTTGTGTTTGTGATTTCTTGGATTCTGTACCCTTGCAAGGAGCTAATAGGATATGCATTATCATGAATATGCATGATAAAAATAAAGCATGGCACCCAAAAGTATATGGAAATCTCTGCTCTTATTGTGAAACTCCCTTTGCTCTATGGGTGGTAATTTCCTAGTACATTTTTGGAGGAACAACTTCAGAATAATAACTTCCTGCTATATTGTTTTCTCCATTTTCATGTTTTTTTCCATATCTTAATCAATGACTTTTTTGTTAATATAGAAGGACATAGCTTCCTTCTCCAAGCTTGCTGGAGAAACCAAGGCATCAACTGAGCAACCCTGGCCCTTATTTCCCAAGTAGTGAACTGTCTTTTCATAGGTGGTTGCCTATTACTATTTTAATAATCATGAGAGACAAGAAAGTCTGCACTTTACCATTTTATAGATAGCATGATTTTTAGATCCTTGCACCGGTTCTGAAATGAAATACAACCTACTATGCAATTGAGGGAAAAAAAAATAACTCAAATTCCTGCAAATGTCCCTTTGTCAGTTGGAGGCCAGCCTGGTTAACATTGCTTAGACAGTGCAGCATACACTCTTAAGTTCATTTTAGCCTAACATACGGCCATCTATCCCCAGAAACAGTGATTCTTTTCCTATAATAACATGGATAAGATAAGTTCTGTGGAATTATCCTTCTTGGAAGTTGTGCTATGACCGTTTCTTCATAAGACATACCAGAATAAATATCCAGTTGACTTTTAATTCCAGAAAAGCAAAATTTTGTGCTAGTAAGAAATCTCACAGTACATCAAGGGTTTAGCTATGATATGATTTGCCCTAACACGACAGAAATTTGAAAGACTCTGGCACATCAGAACTTAAGCTTGACCTTTGAGTTTCAGAAGACATAAAAGAATATGTTCACTTTGCAAATCAATGGAGATGTTTGTAGGTGACAACATAGTCTGTGGTGATCCAACTCACTGTATGCACTAAATGACTTCACTCTGTTTTGTTCAAAAAGTATATGGAAATATAGTTGTATGCATTACTTTATTTCATGGTCATCATTCCCGCCATGATGTCTTCCCTACAACACAGAGAGGTACACTCTCCAGGTCCACTCTCTGGGATCTGCATGGAGGAGCATCACCTCAACAGACCTTACCCTTTGCCCCAGTGCAGGGAGGAGGATGTGTTCCTCTTCCTCCTTCCATTCAGTCCCTTTTCTTTGCCAAATAACATTGTTCACTCTGCTTTTGGTCTGTTTGTTGCAAAATTTTAAAGCTGGCCAGAAGACAAAAAGGAAATAAGAAAGATAGCGAACTTGTTCAGAGAAAAGCCAAGAGGGTCTCAAAGCTGTTGTCCACTTTACTGCCAGTCATAAAGAAAAAAAAGAAGTGATGTTCCAGCCTTGTGTGAATTAGACTGACTGCCTAGTCTTTCTTTTTTCTAACCCACCTATCCCAAATATTCTCTCTCTCTCTCTCTCTCTCTCTCTCTCTCTCTCTCTCTCTCTCTGTCTCTCTCTCCTCCCTCTGTGTATCTATCTGTCTATCTCTGTCTCTCTCGCCCTGTGTGTGTCTCTGTCTGTCTGTCTGTCTCTCCCCTCTTTCCCTCCCTCCCTCTCTGTCTCTGACTCTCTTACTGCCAGTGCATACTCTTGCCTTAGCTCCCACGCTGCTCTCCCTCCCTACTTCTCTCTCTTCTGTCGTAAGAACAAAAGAAAATAATGGGGTTAGAATAAAGTTCAGTGGTTACATTGCTTGCCTAATATTCAAAAAAAGAATGGAAGATCAATAACCAAAATACCAAAAATTAAGCAAAATAAAAACAAACTACAAATATCTTCCTTCAGATAGAGAGTCCTAGACAAAATGGCTTTGCCAGGTTCACAGACATTGGAACCTTTGTGTACAGGGGCAGGAAACGTCAGAGAGGAAGGAACTTGCTTTTCTCTTGGCTGAGATGCTCTGCAGCCAGACTGCTCTTTTGAGAAGACCGCATAATCTAGCCTGCACTGGTCTCCCAGAAAGGCCTTCTCATGATGCCAGGATATCTCTGCTAGCCCTATTTAATTCCACTTGTCACTGCAGGACCTTGAGACACAGCAGCCAAAATTTCGAACTGTAAATGAGTGACAGCCTAGCTCTGGCAGCACTAGGGCAGAGAAAGGCTGAGCCACTGAGTACAAAGGAAGAAATTGAACAGGGACATGGGGTGATATCATGCCATGAATTTTCCAATGGATCTATGAATTCATGGACTCTGTTCCACCAAAAATACCTCTAGAGTCTGGTGTGCTGATCTGGACATTTGGTTCTCTGAAAAGGGAAGAGAAATTTCCTCTGTACATTCATGTCTCAGTGTTCTCATGTATGAGGTGCTTTTGTTGGTGTTGGTTATTTTCATTACTTCCAGGCACATCTCCTGCTTGTGGGTGGGCTAGGAGAACAACAGGGTGTAGACTAAAAAGTGACTATGTTGAATGTCATGTTTGTTTTATTTGAAGGGGGTGGGAAAATCCGAACTCAATCATAATTTTTTCTTCACTCATAATTCATTAAAATGAAATTTTAAGCCAAGCATGGTGACACATGTCTTTAATCCAAGCGTTTGGCAAGGAAAGGCAGGTAGAACTCTGTGAGTTGGAGGCTAGCCTGGTTAACACAGGAAGTTCCAGACCAGCAAGGGCTAGACAACTAGAACTTATCTCAAATAATAAAAGAAAGAAATATTAAGGTGAATTTGAATCTTCCCTACCTTCCTCAAAAAGGGGCAGGGGTAGGGCGTGTAACAGAATAGTAACATGACATGAAGTGACAGCAGAGGCTGAAGCGACTTCAGGGAGGAAGGTGACCAACAAGAGGGTGCAGAAGAGGGTCATGGAGCAGGGGCAACAGATGAAAGTTATAATGTCAGAATCTTTCCCGCTGTCAGAGTCTGCATACAGCCTCTGCTGCTCCTGCAGAAACTCAGCCTCTTCCTTTCTTTCCAGTATTGATTTTCCAGGTCTTGCAGCCTCTTCACCATCTCCAGCTTTATCTATGCCTTGCTGCTCCTTTTAAGCAAAGGTTCAGAGGGAGGTCCTGGGGGTGGGGGGAACCCCTTTTTCTCCTTTGAGCCATGCTTGCTCCAGATGATTGAAACAGAACACGTGTTTCTTGCCCATTAAAATCCTGTTTTCTGACTTCAGTCCCAATGGCTCCATCACAAGCTTCCCACTAACATATGTCTCAGCTCCTTCACAAGGCTCCAATGTAACTGTCACTTTTCCATCAGGCTGGGGGATGCTGTGGAAGAGACGGTGTTGCTCCTGGATGAACTGTCCAGTCAATTTGATGTCCACATCTACCTGGCCAACCCTGGTGACACCATCTTTGATGTGGTAGAGAAGACACTCAGACATCAAGGGGTCTTCATTCAGATTTACCAGGTGGGGAGTCCTTTTTGGAAAGAAGACACCCATAGTATCATCATCCTCCCGGACAGCCACACCCACCTCAGCCATCAATGCTTCTCTCTCCATTCTCAGAGCTTGGGGAGGGGATAAGGGATGAAAACATGAGGGAATGGGATGGTCCAGCTTGGGGAAGGATGGAGTAGGAGAGCAATGAAAGATATTTCTTGATAGAAGGAGACATTATGGGGTAAGGGAGAATGCTGGTACTAGGAAAATTCTCAGGAACCCACAAGGATGACCCCAGATTAGACTATTAGCAATAGTGGAAAAGGTGCCTGAACTGGCCTACCCTAGTAATCAGATTGGTGAATACCTTAATTGTCATCATAGAGCCTTCATCCAGTAACTGATGGAAGCAGAACCAGAGATCCACAACCAAGCATCAGGCTGAGCTCCAGGAGTCCAGTGAAGAGAGGGAAGAGGGATTATATGAGCAAGGGGCAGTCAAGATCATGATGAGGAAATCTACAGAGACAACTGAACCAAGCTCAAAGGAACTCACTCAAGAACTTCAGACCAACAGCTGTGGAACCTGCATGGGACTGGACTAGACCCTCTGCATATTTGAGACATCTGTGTAGCTGAGTCTGTTTGAGGGGCCCCTGGCAGTGTGATCAGGATCTATCCCTGGCGTATGAGCTGTCTTTCTGGATCCCATTACCCGTGGTCAGACACTTTGCTCACCCTTGATGCAGGGAGGGGCTTGGCCCTGCCTCAACTGAATGTACCAGGCTTAGCTGTCCCCCCATAGGAGAACTTAGCCTGTTGAAGGAGGGCATGAGGGGCTGGGAAGGAAGGCAAGGGTGGGGAGAGTGGGAGGAGAGAGGAGGAGGGACTCTGTGTTTGATAATGTAAAATGAATTTTAAAAAATCAGTAAAAAAAAAAAGGAGGTTTCCTCCTTAAAAAAAAAAAAAAAGAAAGAAAGAAAGAAAAGGTTACAATGGAACCCAGTATTTTGTATACTCATTTTAAAAAACGTTAATTTAAAAAAGTCAATCTTTTCTGGAGCTGGGACTGAAGTCCTGGGTTTGGTGCCCAGAGGCAAACCCCAAGCCAAATTTAATAATAAAAAATAAACAGAAATACAACAACCATATAAAACCCTATTCTTAACAGTCTGAACTTAAAGCAATGATAACTCCTTTTACTAATCATCCAATGCCAAAGTTTAGAGTTTTGTTCCCAAATCTGTTTTTTTTTTTTTTTTTTTTTTTTTTTTAAATTTCTGCAAGTGCTTTACATTGTTCAAGTTTCTCTCTCAAGGCCTCTCTGAATAGCTGCCTCTGATAAGCCTGTGTGGGATGCCTGTGGTACACACCAAGCCAGAGCCTCTTGCTGTGCAAAGGAATGAAGTGAGTGCCCTGAAATAATGGAGCAGAACTTTCAGAGTACAGCATTCCAAGAGGCCCTCCTCCCTGGGCTGAACAAATGGCTTTGACAACACTGTAGCTGTACCCTCCCAGGGCTCTGCACAGTTCAATTGCTTGTAAGCATTCTTTGCCATGAAGTGACTAAGAGTTATTCATCCCAGCTGCCGCTACACCCTTCCTTACTGGGTAAGAAGAGCAAAGGGGCAATGTCTGCCTGAAGCCCAGCACTGTCCTACTTCATTCCTACAGGTTGTGAATCCCATTTCCTCACAGCTGGGCACATCTGTGGGCTCCCTGACTTTTGTCCTACCCAGAAGTCAAATATTAAATAGAGTTGTCTTTCTTGAAGAAAAATAATGAGCCTAAGAATTTGTCATAAGTACAAATAGCAGTTCAAGTCAAATCCTATGTTGTCCAGCAGAGGGCAGCTGGCTCTAAAATCGTAACTTCAGAAATCAGGAACCTTACCTATTTCCTTTATTTACATTTTAAAAAAAATGAAACTCAAATTTTCACGTAAAGCAATGTCTTCCTGTGAATTCAGTGTGCCTGCCATCTGGGTACAGGAAAATGTAGTTCTTTGTGAACATGCAGCAGAAATGAAGGACGTGGGGAAATGGTAGAATGCAGGTTCCCAGAGTTATTCTATTAGAATTCCTGAGAATTAGAACCTTGGAATCTACATCTTTACAAGTAACTATGGTGGTGTTTGAATGTGCTATGGTTTAAAAACTTTGCAGCAATTTGGCCTCTTTATTCCATCAATTTCCTCAAAGGGAGGTTGGCATATACTGAGCATTTTTCTGCATACCGAGAAAGGTACCCTCCCTGACACTGCCAATGCACTCCAGCAAAATGACTGTGGCCTAACAGAAATGATAACTTTTGGTAATGTGTGTATAACGTGTTTACCAAAAAGAATGCTTTTTAGAGACATGCCTCCACAAATACACTTCCTGTGGGTTCATTTTCCTCCACTTTGTAGTGGAGTTTTAAGACTACCCTCATACTTTCAGGGTTTCTTGTTTTGGTGTTAGCTCTTATCCTTGTGTCAACACTCACAGAACATCTTGCAGATACACTTTACAGTTTGAAATTCATTACAATCACTGCTTTGAGGAGCAAAAACCTTTACTGCTTTCCTCCTTCACTGAGAAGCATGAGTCATAGCCACTCAAAATGCTGCTCAGTAGAAGAGGTATAGATATTTCCTGTCATGGCTTAAGTCTACTCCAAACAACTCCTTTTACTTCTCTCTATACTTCTTTTCCCTTGATTTTAATAGTTTTACTTAAACATTTTATAAAAGATAAAAGGAGAAAGGTGGGCTAATTTATTCATTATGGCCCATGACGATGCTACAGCTCAAAGATTAAAGATAACAGTGGGGCCAGAAGTTCTAATCAGAGTCAAGGAACAAAGCTAGACCAGGAAAGAATAACTTCTGAGGACCCAGTATGTCCATACAAAAATGAAAAGGCCATTACTCAGCTGTGACTCCACTAAGCAACATCCATCCAACAATAGAGGCTGCTTTGAAGAAGATACTTCCATTTGCCAGGAACATCACTCCTCTTGCCTCTGGGCACAGGGAAATACTGTGCATGAAGAGAGATATCTTCTTGGCCTATCAGTTGAACACCAAGCCAGAACAAGGAATTGTGCCCAGTTATAAAGATGGTGAGTTAGAGAAGTCTCATTCTGCTCATCTTCCTGCCATGGAAAGTCTACTGTGGTCATTGTTTGCAACTGTCAACTCAGAAATAAAGAACAAAGATGTCCAGCAGAGTCCTTTGACTTTTTCACTGGTTTACTCATACATATCTGTACCACAATGTTTAGTGAGTTCTTACAATAGGTCAGTACAGGGTTTGGAGTAAAGATGTGTATGGAATCCTTTTCAGACCTCTGAAAAGCATCAGTCTCATCCCATGAAGCTGTCAAGGTTGCTCTTTTGAAGTGATGGGCAGGAGGCTCAATGGCTTCACACAAGCAGACTTAAAACACAACATATGCACTGCCATTCTACAACTTATATCTAAAACAAAATTATTAGTGGTCTGTAGAGAGCTGTGCACAGCCGCACCCATAAGATGGCGCTGGCTTCTGCCCCCACCTTCCCAATGGTGAGTGCTCTCGGGAGTAAACAACTCCATATTTGGCTTAGTCCTAGGATCTGGCTTGCTTCCGTGAACCTGGACCTATCTGCAGTGCCCAAGTGGCAGGCTGTGGTTGGCCACCCAGGGACTATTTAGGTCGTGGGCGGGCTTTCCCCGGGGTCAGAAGATTGTTCAAGGTTCCTGAGTAAACTGCTGAAAGAAGAGCTCAGTGTTGCATCTTCCTTGCTGGTCGAGGCGGTCGTGGCAGTGGTCTCTGGAGGAACCAGGTCTTTGCTTTAAAAATACTAGTGAAAAGAGGTTGTCTCAGACATGCAAACTAGAATACGTTTAGAAAACTATTAATTACAACTATAGAAACATTGGCCAGAAATGAAAAGACCTTGGTTCTAGTTCAAGACTGATTACCTGGCAAGATATTTTATTTGTGTTCTAACAAATGAAACTTATCTAGTGATCAGAGGACAGAGCCAGCCACTAGATTAGACATAGAGACCAGATTGTGGTGATGCACAATCCTAATCCTATCATTTGGGAGGCAGAGATCCGTCTGGATCTCTGTGAGTTCAAGGCCTCACTAGAAAAAAGAGCCAGGCACTGGTGGCACACACCTTTAATCCTAGGACTTAAAATCTCTTGTCTTTGCTTGGGGAGAACACAAACCTTTAATCCCAGGAAGTCATGGCAGGAAGCATAAAGGTATATAAAGTATAAGGACCAGGAACTAGAGGCTGTTAAGAAGTTCAACTGAGACTGTGGCGGTATTGTGTTCCCTAAAATATTGTTCACCCTAGTAAATTTATCTGGGGTCAGAGAACAGACAGCCACTAGAACAGAGCCAGAAATGGTGGCTAGAAAATGGGTCAGAGCAAGCCACAGCAGAAGCTGGGCGGTGGTGAAGCACGCCTTTAATCCCAGCACTTGGGAGGCAGAGCCAGGCGGATCTCTGTGTGTTCAAGGCCACACTGGAAACAGCCAGGCATGGTGACACAAGCTTTTAATCCCAGAAAGCAAGCCTTTAATCCCAGGGAGTGGGGGCGGAAAGAGAAAGATTATATAAGGCGTGAAGACCAGAAACTAGAAGCATTTGGCTGGTTAAGCTTTTAGGTTTTGGAACAGCAAAGTTCAGCTGAGATGGATTTGGATGAGGACTCAGAAGCTTCCAGTCTGAGGAAACAGAATCAGATGAGGAACTGGCAAGGTGAGGTAGCTGTGGCTTGTTCTGTCTCTCTGATCTTCCAGCATTCACCCCAATAACTGGCCTCGGGTTTGATTTTATTAATAAGAACTTTTAAGATTCCTGCTACATGAGACCCTCAGGGGTGAGGACTCAGAGGCTTCCCGTCTGAGGAAACAGGATCATCTGAGGAGTTGGTACAGTGAGGTTGGCTGAGGCTTCTTCTATTCCACTGATCTCTCAGTTTTCACCCCAATAGCTGGCTCCAGAATTTTTTATTAATAAGGCCATTTAGCAATTTGTGTTACAGTTACCCATGAAGTCTTGGGTATACCAAGCAGTATCAAAACATCTTCTTACCTCACAGTAGTTTTGCAAGGATGAGATCATTGAACACACACACACACACACAAACTTCTAAGATTATTTTAATTTTTTATGATATTGTAAGCACATGAGGTGGTCTCATTATTTCTATAGCAAATTAGGTAGTCTTGCCATTTATTGTCCCTTTGACATAAATGATGTTAGGAGAGGAAAATCAGGAAAGGAGAGAAGAAAGAAAGGTAAACAATGAAGCCATAGACTAAACAGTTGCAGATGGGTAATAGCCAATTTTCATACAGCTTGCTTTCACCCCCCATATTTATTTTAAATATTTTTGTGAGTCCCCTGAGTTAGGTTTGTATAAGAAGAACATAAGAATCCTAGTTTGGGCTCCATAATCTCAGCTTTACCACAAGTGTGTCACTAGTTTCACTAGTTACTGGGTAATAGAATGCTGACCAAGACTCTCCAGGGAGCTGGCCAGCTTCCTCCTCATTGTGTTAGACTCCCAGTGTCTATCACCAAAGTTCATGAGATGAGAAAAACTGAATGTTTGTGGTCCCTAGGAAATTTTAAACTCTCCTGGAAATATAATCTTTGCAAGTCTATGAAATTTCAAATAGTGAAGCTTGGAGAACATAACTGCAGGCAGCAATTCCTATGCAGATCTAAGAACTGCTTATGGTTGTGATGGCTGTGGTAAAAGGTGGAAGAAGAGCTTCTCTCCACAGAAGAGGACAGTATCTTTCATCCGGCTTTAGCTTTGCTTAGACTTACGAAGCAAAACTGAATAGGGAAAGACCAATTTCAAGCTCCATTTAAGTTTAGTAAATTGGGACTTTCTTGACTCCATCCAAGCGTAGTCAGTCAGATTTGTTTGTGGACCACTGTGTTTATCCTATGGCTATGTATACCAACATAAGTTAGTTGCTAGAATTTAATTTCAAACCCAATTAAAATATCAGCAGCATCATACCTCCAGGAACATAAAATGAAAGAGAAAATGCTAAGGAGTGGAGAAATGATGAAGGGTAACACATCCCTTTTGGGATCCGTAGATTACCATTTTAAGGCTCTGGTTTGTCAGAAACTTCAATCTTCCTACCACGATGTTGAAGATCTTAAACAAATGACTTCAAGCTCTAAATATTTTTATCCTAAATAGGATGATAGGGAAGAACTTAATTTTACTCCAAAGCCTACCAGCCAAAAGAGGTGCTAGACACTCACAGAATTTGACAAATAGAAGGATCTATGTCTCGTTTCCAGTACTCAGGGTCTTTGCCCTTTGCCAACTTTCTATAGAGTATGCCTAGCCATGCCTAGCAGCAAATGGCCCTGCAAATAGCTACACATTATCATGAAGTAACTGGAGAGCTGGGACGCTTGAGTCTAGAATAAACCTACTGGTAATATCCCATTTCCCCCCATTTCTTTCATTTATTTAAGGCCTTATTAAAGTGAGGGTATTTAACCAAAATCTTTTGATCACTACTATGGTGGTCTGCCCCTTCTTCCTCCAGAGAAATACCCTTCTTCGTTTCTTGTTTGGAGAATAAAAGTAAGAACAGGACTGAGAAGAATGCATCCCACCAGTTTCCCTGGGCTTTGAGCCAGAATTACATGGAGTACCAAGCACTGCAGGGGCGAGAAGCAATAGATTTTAATTGGTGCCTAGGGGTGAAGGTCACCTCTCTCGGAACAATGGGCATCTATGGTCAAAAGTGACTGAGTCTTCTGTGGGAGTGTGTAAATGTCAGCAATGAACTTTCAAATGCAAGAACAGAGGCTGTGGGCCAAAGGAACAAAGGCAACATTAGGCAGCGGGTTTCTCCACTTTAATCTTTTGGTTAAATAATGCACCAGTAAAGCATGCAAGGTCAGCATACACAAGCACACTGTACACTGTTAAACTATGTAACATAAACCCAGGTAAAAGTAGACAGCTTCCAGGTAACTTTCTCAAGATCCAGCATCTCTTTCCCCAGGACAAATTTTATTCTTTTTCTGGAACTGAAATAGTGCAATGCTGCGGGTTAAGTTGGATGGGCTTAATTCCTAAGAAAAGCTGCCCTATGCAGTGAAAAGTGTATTTGCTGATGTAGGGAGAAAACACAAGCATTTAAGTTGTAACTATTGTCATTTTCAGGAAATATGGGCTCGTTTTGGAAAGCACTGGAAAGGAAGATCAAGTACTATACACTGCCACACCATAGACCCTCTCAATCCCCCAAAAATGTGTGGCTCTTTCACTGCTGTGTTTCCATCCATCATTTTCATTTTCTCCCTTTCCCAGTGTTTACCCACAGCCCTGACCCAGCATGCCTCCTCATCATTTAATATGTTGGCAAAGACTATATCTTCTAAAACAACCATAAGCATAAAAATGACCTGCCAAAGAGTGTCTTCTAAGAAAAGAGCAAGATATGGAAGACATCCTACAAAATAATTAAGATTCCAGGATATAAAAAATATAGAATCTGTATCTATACAAACCCCATGCTCACATCTACCTTTGTATCTCAATCTGTAAAGAGTCTATGTATGCATGGAGCCCTTTTAATACACTTCAGAATCTTTACAGTCGAGTAGTCAAAATGTTGCTTTCACCAAATTATATTCCTTCTACTGTCAATGATCACACGTGTTCTAGTTTTTCTGTTGCTTTGAGGATCATTATGGCCAAAAGCCATCCTCACTCAGGGGAGTAAAGGGCTTATTTTATCTTTGACATTGTATATTCCATCACTGAGGGAAATTAGGGCAGAAATTGGAAAGTGAAAAACAGAGGATAGCTGCTTGTTGGCTTTCTCAGTGTTTAACCAGCTTTTTTTTATACAGCCCAGGACTACCTGCCCAGGAAATGGTGCTGTCCCATGGTGATTATTGTTAATAACTTCATATTTTTAATAATCATTTGATTATTAACTAATTAGTAAACAAGAAAATCCCCCACAGATATTTCAACAAGCTAATCCAATCTAAGCAATTCTTTAAGTTTCTTTTCATAGATGACCCTGTGCTGTGGTACTTAAAACTAATAACTAAGATACCACTTCACAGTCATCTTCTCCACTGAACGAGTGAAGCCTTCTCATGATGACTTTGTGACAATTCTAGCATACAGTCCCCTGCAAATTATTAGGGCCCTTATCATTGCATCCACCATCTTATACAATGTTATTGCATTCTTGTAATGGGATGGTAAACTCCATAAGGTCACTGGGGGGTGAAGGTCCACATATCTTACATTTACATTCATTTAATCTTTCAAAAAATCTGGAAAGAATTATGCATAAATGTGTGCTAATTTTTTGTCCTTAATACTTTACTTCCAAAGCTCATCAATGGTTCTAACTGAGGAATTGCTTAGGATAAATGGTAAATACATAAAATCCATAAGAGGATGGTTTTTTAGATCTATTAGTTTAATATAAATCATGTGAGCATTATCTGTTTCCTGATTTTATATTCAAGATAATACAAAAATTTGCAAAATTAGAAGTAAATTTCATTATCACATTAGACTTACAATTTAAATGCTCATGAAGATATGTTGGGGAGGTCCAATTAGTTGTAATGGTTAAATAGTAATGCAAATTCGTATGCTTTAAGTCTGAAAATAGACACTGAAAATTGTAAATCACTCCAATTTATCTGTGGTGTTCTGCGAGCATCATTTTCTTGCAGCACATGCACTAAAAGACAGTTTTCATCGTCTTTTTCCTTTCTCCTTTGACAAATATTTGCATCGCTGAGAAAGATTCATGGAGTCCCCAGGGACAGTGCTGTGTGTACACAGCTATTACAATATGTAAGTTCTGCACTGGCATTGACTGTGTGTTTGTTTTCTTTACCAGTCTGTATGATCTTTAAGAGTTAGAATAATGTCATATGTTTCTTTTCTAGATCCTAATTCTTTAGAAAGGGTACAAAATAGATACGTTTTAACTACTGATTGACAAATGGCAAGATAAGGCACGCCATGTAAATTGAAATAAAGAAAAAGTTCAACAAAACTAACATTTTCTAGACGCTTGTGTTCAGGTATATGGCTTGTTTTGATTCTTGTTCTGTCTGCCTTATGATGTTGACACAATTACTGCAGTTTACTTTAAAGAGGAAGGGAAATATTACAAAAAGACTCAAAGGAAACCAGTCAACAAACAAAGCCTGGTCCAAGAGTATCCAGCTAGAATATTGGCTTAAGTGCAATACAAAACCAGAACGTGTCCTCACAGTCCGTTCTAATTATGCATTGTCTCAAGACTAATAAAAGCATTGAGTTCAGACACATGGCTAAATTCAAATAAAGCATAACTTCACAGTGATGGAACACATACAAAAAACGCAAGCTGTGTGTGGAAACGAGAGAAGCCACTGGGGGAAACGGTGTGCACATTAAGGAGACAGCACTCAAAGGACAGAAGTTTGAAGGGAAGGGCCCCAGTTATATTTGAATCTGCTGCTAGGGGGCCACTGGGGAGCCTACATCTAGGCCTGCAGCAGCCCCATACTTGAAGCGTAATTGCCTCGTTAACCAGTTTCAGAAACAGCCACCCACATTTGAAACCAATCGGGGAGGACAGATAGATAAGGGTGGGTTGTGCTCCCTCTGAAAGCCTTCATAAGTTTCCGCTAAATTAGCTCTCCTTTCTCTGAGACAGCTCAAGGGATTCCTTCATTTCTATTGCTGAAAATATTTACTGCTTTATTACTTCTTTTTCTTCTGCTCATTGTCCTCCGTGCATTTTGTGTTCACTTTCACTGCTATAGGGCTACCTCCAGTTCATGCAGCAACCTCTGCTTCCTTCCGTCTTGGCTTCCCCATCCGCACCTTACTGGCCACACCTCTTCTCTGTGAGAGGTGTGCGTAATCAGAATGTTTTCTTTACCTTACTCTTTATTTTTCAGATTCATCCACACTGTCCTTTTCTCCACTACAGGCACCATGGCAATGTGTGGTAGTCTAGTCCCCCCTCAAAATAAACATAGCTGTAATCAATCAAAGTAGATATCTCTACTAACCAGTACATCATATACTCTCCCATGAAGGCCTTCTACCTCTGAATATGTAAGCCTGCTTTATTATTCTACAAGCTATAGTACTTTCATTCTGCCAAATTTATTTCAAATACTTGAAATATTAGGAGACAAGATGCACATTAGAGGTGAGGGGCCAGTAAGTCAGGAAAACGCAAGTCTAGAGGAACAGTGAGATAAACTTTCAAAGGAAGACTTCCTCAAGAGAAAGGACAAGTCAACAGCAGCAACAGAAATGTTTCTATAGAAAATCCATTTAGTCCCTGAGGCTGCAGGTAGTCACTTAATTTCTCCAGGGCAGAAGAAGTGGTTTCATAAAAGATTCTTCCACATTGACTCGCTTTGATTGACAGCGTCATGACAATGCTCAGGGCAGCTCTCATACATTAAGAGGGAGGCATCCCCACCTGGGTAAATATGGCAGATTTCCTACCATGGTAGGCTTTCACTGCCATCCATCATGAGAGCAGCCCAGGGTACTCACTAGGAACAAATGTTCCAGAAACAATATGTCAAACACCAGATGATGGAAACCCCTGAGAAGCCACAGGGAGTGTGCAGGAAGCAAACAGATCAGAATGTTGAAAGGAAGTCTAACCATTTTCCACAGCAGAGCATGACTTGGGCCTAACCTGAAATAATGCATCTGACCTTCATAAAAGGGTAATGGATGGACTTTTAACAGTAGGGCAGCCAGACTACAGCAAACAAGAGCTCTAATAAGGACAGATGAGGAGGCAAAAATAAATAAATAAGAAGCAAGATAGAGAAGTAGATAACATCTGCTTCACAAAAGAACAACAGAGTTTGCTGTAGACATGGAAAACAGTCAGAATCTGCAGTGTATCTATCTTTTCACCGTGACAATCTGGTCACCTTGTGCCACCTAACTTCTAAGATCCAGTCGGGGGGAAAAAAAAAAAAAAACAACTTTGTAGTTTCCAGGAAAATCTTACTTCATAAAGTTTGCAGAAGGCTTACTTATGTTTCATTATTTTCACTAAGGTCATTTGTTAAAAGTAACATAAAAACAGAATTTTTTAAGTTTTATAAAGATCTTTTAACTTAGAAAAGATTACTCTGTTTAACTATCATCTTTATATTTATTTCTCTAGTTAGCTACATACATGTATAATATATATTATTTAAGCACAAATGTGGTTACTAAAGTATTGACTGTAAATTCTCAATAATCATAGTCATATTTATGATCTTCATATACATGGAACTTAGTGTTTTGAATCTGTGATTCATGGTTATTTTTTAATATGGTAGTGTAGTAGGCATAAAATGAATGTGATAGACATTGTATCTTACAATGGGGAATAACAAACAGGGAATGCTAATTATGAAAGAAAATCCCACCAAAACTACTAAATACTACTTTTAATGGTGTATAAATTAAAACTATAAAATGTAAGTTTGTATGATCAATTCTGTGAACTTTGAATAATTAGGTGACATGGGGGGATAAAGGCAGAAGAAAGAAGGAAGTGAGTTTTATGCCCCAACATCCCAATTCAGTTTTGAACCTGACTTCCTAGTTTGGTTTAACCTTCACCACGACACAGTCTAGCATTATTTGAGAAGAGAGTCTCAGATGAGAGACTGCACATGTCAGACTGTCACGTGAGTACACTAGCAGAGGCCCACCTTGACTGTCAGTTGAAGTGGGGGCGCTCAGCCCACTGTGAGCGGCACCATTCCCTGGGCTTGTGGTCCTGGGCTGTACAATAAAGCTAGCTAAACACAGTTTTCAAAGTGAGCAAATAAGTAACATTGTTTCAGGGTTTCTGCTTGATGTTCCTTCTTAAGTTTATAGACAGTTGTTTCTTCAGCTTCTGACCTTGATTTCTAGCCTTAACATTCCTTAGTAATAGACTCTAACCTTGAAGCTTAATGAAATCCTATTAGTCCCCTACATTTCTCTTGGTTTTGGTATTTGGCACAATGATCAAATGAAACTAGAACACCTTAAGATATAGTTTATATTTAGGAAATTCTAGACATCAGTTTTAGAAACAATTTTTAACTTTTGAAAAGAGTGGTTTTATGAACCATTATTTTTGAATGTCAATAAAGTCCTTTAATTTATACAAAATAGTGGCTTTTGCAGGTACACGGAGACAGGAGTATCCGCAATCAGGTGTGTGTGTGTGTGTGTGTGTGTGTGTGTGTGTACATGTGTGCTTGTGCTTGCGTATACATTTATTAGTGTCCCTTTCAATCTATGCTCTCCAGAGTCCAGGAGCTCCCTAGGGCCACCTTGGAGTGATAAGATTCCTGAAACTCTGCCTCTGCTTCAAAGAGTACACCTTGCAAATATAACGCAGATTGTTTAAAAGCCAAAGGTATGGAAAACTGTTAGAAAATCACTCACAGGAAAAAGACACACACACACACACACACACACACACACACACACACATAAAAACAAACAAACAAAAACATATTTTCTTGGATTTTATATTTTTAGTGTCCAGGAAGAAAGTTGGACACTGTTAAATGGACCAGAACAGTATAAACAATCAGATGTAACTAGGAGGAATCAAAAGAGATGGTCTTTGCCTTCAGCGATAGTAACTCGGATTAGGTGGAGGCTAGCAAGCCCTTATTCACTAAAATAAAGTCACTTTCATTGAAGTTTTGAAAATGCCACTTCCATTCTACTTGGAGTTCATGCACCACAGCACTTCTCTATGAATGAAATACATACTCTTTTCAGAAGATTAGAGGAAAACGGATGAGCTTGTGTACAAAGGGACAGATAAAAGGGGTAGGGTAAAGTGAGCAAGTGTTGCGTGCCCACCAAGGGAAATGTCACAGAAGCACTTTGATGTATTATACAATGCTCTAGTTCCTCTTGGCCTCTCCAGATAATGTGGAGTGAGTGCTATGCAAAGTCCTGGCATTTTAAAGATTAATCATGCTCTTCTTCTTAGGGAACATACAATTATCCAGCATGGCCTAGAAATGGGTGAAACCTATGGGGATTCTCTGCGGCCCTTGTTTAGTCACTTCAAAGGGAAATGAGTGGAGGTTGTCTTCACAGGGTACTGCTTGTTACAACTGGAATCCAGCATTTAACACAAGTTCAAGACATTTACTTAGCCATGTGCTGAACACCTACTCTATACACCAAGAATGATGTCATGTGGGAGAGTAGAGACTGATTAGCGCTATTTGTGTCTTTCAGGATCTCACCTTCTAAAGGGAGGATTGGACACAGCACAGACTCTCCAGTGCACTATTACCACACAGAGTAAGTGGCATTTAACATCTTCTTTCAAGGTCCCACAATCTTTGCTACTCTTTTGCCCGATGCATGTAAGTCTCTAAACTATTTATTATAAATTCTGTTTTTGTAACCATTAAATAAATGAATAGCTATTGTAAATCACCTTCTTTTAAGATCTGATTCAATGACAGAGTTCTTCCTCAACAAATTTCGAGATCTTATCAGTCCTACCTCTTTCCTGACCCCCAAGTCACACGAGTGGCATGTGGACTATCTAAACACATGATATAAATAATTAAGCAGGCTGGGGTGGGGGAGACTCAGAGAGTCAGTCATCAAACACCAATTTAGAAAGTGCCTCATGCAGCATGGTGATTAAAACCTAAACATCTGGAGAAAATGCAAACAGTGTTTAATGCTGGCAGGTACCAGGAGACGAGCAAGGATGATCAATGTGTTCTGGCGAACAAGGGTCCTATTTATAGGGTGAAAGTCTTAGACGCATCTCTCAGCAGGCATAATATTAATTAAGATGTGATAACAGAAAAGAGAAGGAGCAAGGATGGAAAAGTGACACAAGAAATAAAAATCTAACACTGTCTAGGTTTTTGTTTTTTTTTTTTAATCTCTCTGTGAGGAACACTGTGCAGAGATCACAAGATTATAGCAACTAAATGAATTGACTGCAGCAAGATAAAATTAAACTAGATTTTTTTTCCCTTTTCTCTTCCATGTAGTTTTGTAGCTTTAATCCCCGAGGATGTTTTACGCACCTTTGAAGGGAGGGCAGCTAGAGTTGGTTGGGAACAATAAGACAAGTATCACTGATAAATAAGGCAGAGTACAAAGACCTTTTCTTTTTAAACACAATGCAAATAAATGCTGGAAAGAATTTGAAAATGGAATGGAGATTTCAACATTGCTTTGGGGTTGCCTTGTATTCATGAATGTTAGCTCTCCTCTTCACTCTCTGGACCACAGCTGTTCTTTTCAGGTATGAGTTAAATCATCCATTCTCAGAGGAGACTGTATGTGCAGCCTAGAAAACTCTGCAGACATAGACTACAGAGATGTACTTTGAACTGGACGTGTGGAACTGTTCTCCTGTATAGACATGATAACAGGTAGCTACCCTGACTCTCCTCTGGCACTGGGGCCCACTCAGCCTTGTCCCTTGAGACCATCTCATATATCAGAGAGAAGGGGTAGGGTTCTTTCTACAAGAACAAATGAGTGAGCCAACATAATACTTAGGGGCAGGCTTTCTGTGTCTCTTAGTCAAGATATGCTAGACTAACATACAATGTGGGGACAATGTTTACTCTATCAAACATATCGAAGGAATCTGTTGTCATTTATCTCAAACAACAAAGAAACAGACAGTGTTTGATCATCAATTTAAAGTGTAAATAGGGTCTGTTTTATTCTGGACTCTGATCCCAGTGATGTCCTTAACAAGCTGCCTGCAAAGCAAGGGCTTAGTGCCCACTGTTTGAGACTCAATGATTAAAGACCCGCTCTTGTTCTCACAAACAGCTAAAAATAGCACAAGAATGTGAAGACAAACAGGTTTCTGGGAACACAGACAGCTATGCGGAATTTGTCTGCTTTATTTCAATTGTTCAACTGATGCAAAACACAGAAAGGAAGATCTGGACGTGAGAAGCTAACTTGTCAGATAACACACTAGAGAGCTAAAAGACTTAATAACATCCTTTATAGGATTCTCCTTTTCACTAGAGAATTTCAGAAATCCTGAACTGAAGTAAGCTTGAGAGCCTTTGTCTTTCATAATTAGTAAAGCCTGATGATGTGTTATGTCTCTTCCTCCTCGTTTTACATCAGTTTTATATTCTGTGGAAAGCATATTCTCATTTAAGGTGTTGCAGAGGTATTATCTCTTTGGTTCAAATGTCTTATTTCAGTAGGTATATATTTCATAGTGATAAATTTTCTTCAAAAGCAAAAAAACTGTATACAAATACATTGCTATGCCAACTTTATTGATTTTTTTGAACCACTGTGAAAAGCATTCATCATGCTCCAGTATATCTTAAGTCTGTCAGAACCTCAGTGGCCCTGAAGGTTCCATTTACCTTGGGATGCCTTGGTTTAGGTTTACTCAGGAACATTGTATCCCAAACATCACAGGGCCAACTCTGCATGTGGGAAGCATCAGTCCTGGAGAAGCTATTCTCTCACAGCCAAGGGGAGCCTGTTCCTTTTTTTTTTTTTTTTTTTTAGAAAAATGCTTTTCCAAGCATCAATTCAGAACATCTAAATGTCCCTGGCCAGATGTTTAGTGTAAAGTGAATGGTCAGTACAGGTTAACCATGCACGCCCCCGTTGGTACGAATGCATCTGGCAGAATGGATTTTGTATTATTAGCCTTTTATATAGCTCTTTGTGTCCTCCCTTCAGGTTTCCTTGTCTCCAGTAGCCTATCTGTGCCTGAAAGCCACACTGAATCCAGTTCCTAAAAAAGTATTGGTTTGGGGACCATCACCATGCATCCAGCATATATAGAAATTCCTGCAATCAATATTAGGCATTGCAGTCTTAAAAAATCATGTTCATTTCAAACACTATCTTTAAAGCAGAAACTATCACTGGAAAAGATCAGTTCTAAGGGCTCTTTCAGCTATAAATTTACATCTTCCACATAACATGTTACAAATATAAATGATTTGCCCAAATCAACTGCCAAGTAGAAACATATTCAAGGCAGGGGCAGTGATTTCTGAATCTCAGTTCAAGGTGTTTTCAATTAGACATCACTTTGGCTTTTACCATTGTGGTATGGGGTCTTGGAATTTGGGGCGCTGGCTTTTGTGTTCATTTGTTTGTTGCACTCATGGCATCCTGCTAGTGTGGAGGTGAGAGGACAAGCTGTTCTCCCCTCCAGCACATATGTTCCAGTTGTCAAGCTTGACAGTAAGCACCTCTACCCACTAAGCTGTCTCACTGCCTTTATTTCTCACTTCAACCTCCATTGCCTAGCATACAGTTTATTGATTGTTAAATCAAATTTACTAATAATGTGAACTAGAACTAAAATCAATAGAGAAGATAGAATCAATTTAAAGCCAGAAAACAACTAAATCTCATTATGAAACTGAAGGCTAGAAGTTCAGCTCCACATCCCAAGGCTGTATACAGCAGACCAAAACTGTTAGATAAAATTATTGATGAAGACCAAGTAACTAGTCAATAAGCAATGCTGAGAGTATAGCTCTCATACTGTGCTGTCCCATGCTGTGATCCTCACCAAATATAGTTATGTAAATAAAAGTTAAATGGGGTTTAAAATTCAGTTCCTCAATAATTTAAGTCATCTTTAAAATATCCAGTAGCCATGGGTTGCTAGTATCTAAAGCACTAGACATCTTTGAAGAACATTCTGATTATCACACAATGTTCTCCTGGACACTCTTAATTATAGGGGATAATCACTACTATTGCTCCCTATAATTTTATGAAGCAGAAGGAACAGGGTGGTAAGAAAGAAAAATGAAGTACAAACATTGATTAAGCCTGTATTGTTCTGTGCTAAGCACTTAAAACGTCTAATGTCACACATGCTTTACAACTGTAGTCACAAGACAAGTGCTATCATTATGCCCACTTTTAGTCTAAGGATACTGTGCTTGGGTAGATAGAGTAAGTCATCACAGTTATCTGTTCAGCGTTGAGCTTAGATGGGTCCCCACTCCCACCACTCAAATGCAGAGTCCACATCCATCTGTGAAGCAGCAATTACTAGAGAACTTAACATGATTAGAGCCAGTGGGAATAGTAACTTTACATCAGTGTGTCTAATACCACATGCACATCCAAAGTATGTGAATTGCATCATAAGGTACTTGAGACCTTATCCAGAGCAACAGAGGCTGGCAGAAGCAGAATGGCACTTTTGACATCCACCTAGTACTTTTGATATTATACTCAAGTTGAGGATGGCAGACCAGAAGACAGGAAATGCTGAATTATGCTAACAGTATCCAATGGTGACTCTAAGAGGAGAGACTAGGTAACAATGTTGTCAGGGTAACAGAACCAGTTTAGGAAACAATGATGGGTGGCTCTCTGCTGGTTCTTGGTGGATATTATCTGTTCTCCTAAGGCTGGTATGCTTCTGCTTCTCATGACAGGATTCAGGATGTGATAATATAAATTTATAAAACAAATATGTAGATATAACATTTCTCTACCTTTGAGACATTTGTCAATTACAGTCAAAGATTTTCTTCTGAGAACAAAGCTTTCTGAAGATAAGTTCACCCCACTTGGTAGGAGAAAACAGAGAAGACTAATATAGTAGAATATTTATGATTACCAAGGAGGAAGTACAGACTATATAGTTGATTGCTAGCTGTAACTCTCAGATAAAAGCAAGATATTTATTTTCTCTGAACCTGTTTCATCATTTTAAATAATGAGGATAATTCCTAAGGCAGTTCACAGTTAGGATCTATGAAGAGATTAAAGCCACCTCTTCACTAAATTTCACTCTCTTTGACATGCTGTACCTCCATCCTGACACTAGGTGCAACCTGAACAAACCTGATAAACTAAACTTCTATAATTCCCTGATTGTTATGGGACTATGCCTTCCCTGGAACTCTAGCTAATTTACATATGCCATGTCAAGAGAAAACAAGGATGTGTGTTTGAAAGCTTGCCTTTTATTTGCCTCATTAAGACTTTTTCTAAGTCTCGAGACCGGCAAGCCAAGGTTTGCAGGACAGTCAGCAGCCTCTTCTTGGTAAGGCTTGTCTCAGCAAATGCCTTTCTTTTTTAAAATTTATTTTATAATTTAATTTTACATATCAGCCATGGATTCCCTTGTCCTCCCCACTCTACCCCCCCTTCCCCCACCCATCTCCATTCCCATCTCATCCAGGGCAAGGACTCCCCTGGGGATTCAGCTCAGCCTCCAGTCCCCTCATCCCAGGCTGAGCAAAGTATCCCTGCATAAGTCCCTGGTTCCAAACAGCCAGCTCGTGCACTAAGGACAGGTCTGGGTCCCATTGCCTGGGGGCCTTCCAAACCTTTCAAGTTAATCAACTGTCTTGCTTATCCAGAGGGCCTGATCCATTTGGAGGCTGCTCAGCTTTTGGTTCATAGTTCATGTGTTTCCATTAGTGTGGCTATTTGTCCCTGTGCTTTTTCCAATCATTGTCTCAACAACCCTTGTTCATACAATCCCTCCTCTTTCTTGCCGAGTGGACTCCTGGAGCTCCACCTGGGGCATGGCCATGGATCTCTGCATCCTCTTCCATCAGTCATTGGATGACAGTTCTAGCATGACAGAGTGTTTGGCCATCAGATCAACAGAGTAGATCAGTTCCGGCTCTCTCTTGACCATTGCCAGTAGTCTACAGTGGAGGTATCTTTGTGGATTTCTGGGGACCTTTCTAGCACTTTGCTTCATCCTGTTCCTATGGGGTCTTCATTTATCATGGTCTCTTTGCCTTGTTCTCCCTCTCTGTTCTTGAACCAGCTGGGATCTCCTGCTCCCCTAAGCTCTCTTTCCCCCAACCCTTGCCCTTCATTACTCCCCCCACGTCCAGTTTGCTCATCTTATCCATTTCTCTGTCATTGGGCAATCCCTGTGTCTTTCTTAGGGTCCTGTTTTCTAGGCAGCCTCCCTGGAGTTGTGAGCAGCAGTCTAGTCATCCTTTGTTTTACATCTAGTATCCTCCTATGAGTGAGTACATACCGTGTTTGTCTTTCAGCAGCATTATTTGTAATACCCAGAACCTGGGAACAACCTAGATGCCTTTCAACTGAAGAATGGATAAATAAAATGTGGTACATATACACAATGGAGTACTACTCAGCAGAGAAAAACAATGACATCATGAGGTTTGAAGGCAAATGGATAGATCTAGAAAAAATTCACCCTGTAACCCAGACTCTGAAAGACAAACATGATATGTACTCACTCACTGGAGGATACTAAATGCCTTTCTTAAATGGAAACAACAGGGCTGGCCCCGACCCTTCAATTTCACAGCTTCTGATAAGAAAATTATGAGACGTCAGGCATGTTGCTACCTTAACACCATCAACTTAATTTTACGTTTCCTATCCTAGCTTTACTTTAATGGAATTTTTGGTAGCAAGAGTGGTTATTCAAAGCAAAACAAAAGTCACATCATGAATCAGTAGCAAGCTATATATCCATGTCTTACCTTACGCTTATTGGTCGGACACACATAGAGATAGCTTAAAATTGTCTTCAACCCCACTTTATCATTCAGCTTTTCATAGGTTGTCCCATAATCGGTTGACCTGTAATTCAAAAAATGCTTTAATGAGCATAGAAGTGTACGTCATTTGGCTGCTTGTCAGTGTGATGCATGTTTTACATAGTAGAATGGCTCTCAGGAGGCTTCTAAATGATTCATGCAGTATATAATGATGCTTAATTATGTACACAGTAGCATCATGTGAGTGGTTAACATTTGCATTTAAATTGAATTGGTAGAAATTAAAACACCATCCCTCAACTGCTCCTTAAAGTATGCACTTTGTATAATGGATGAGATTAATTTAAAAAGATTAATATTTGAGGACATCCTTTGAGTTGACCACAAAAATAAAAGCACTTTTAGTAGATACATTTCTAAACTTTTGCTTTATCTCTGACACAGTATAAAAATCAGGGTGTCCTGATTCGTCTAAAAACGATGTTTCATCCTTGGTCATAGAAAATATAGATTACTAGTTCTGTCCAAGGTCTTTTGTCTTGGTCTCTGTCCCCTTTTTAAGAGCGAGGAAAATGTCTTCAGAACAAGTAAAATTTCACAACCTTCCTGATGCCCTTTTCTATCCTAAGCTGCACGAGTTTGAAGGGCATAAACTCTCGGCTCTGAGGTTCTTGTAAAGTACTGTCAGGATTTAACCACTTATCAACGAACTATTAATTCAGTTAAATAAAGTAGGCTTGATCAACTTTTTAATGAAGGTCTACTTTGTAGACTAAAGTTTTAATTCCATGGCATCATCATAGACAGTACAGCACAGGAGAGGCTATCAGAGTTGGAATAAAGTGATCAATAAGACTCAAATGACCTATGCAAAGAGAACAGCTGAAAAATAGGCTATCAAAAAAAATTAATCCAGGTTCTGTCCCTTTGCTGTAGGTTGTTTTAATTTTACTTCAGCTTTTAAAAAATCATTATGGAAGAATGCAGCTCTATAATTTCCTCTCAGCCTCTTTTTCTCACAAAGGAAGTTTACAGTGAAATCCACTGTGTCATCTATCTTTGTGGAGTTAATAAAATGGACCAGACTCTGTGCTAAGTTGCAGGATGCAACACACAGGGCCTTCTCAAGTACCTTACAGCTAGCTCACCCAAATAACAAAACAAAACAAAAAAAATAATGGGTATAGTGTGCTGTGCACAATGATCAAGAAACATATTAATAATACTTAGAGAATAAAATTGGTTTAATTTGAAAAGCAAAACAATAGCATTTCAAATGGTTTTTTTTTTTTTTTTTTATGTTGAAGACTCACAAACATCTATAGGACACAACAAGTGAAAGTGAGAGACAGATGGATTAACTCTCTTACTCGCTTACATTCAGAGCCAACTCTGGGCATTAGGGAGATGCTCCGCCACCCAAGTGCTTACCACACAACCATGATGGCACAAATATTAACTCCAGCACCCATGCAAAATAAGGTGGAAGGTGACAGGCAGGTCCAAGGATTTTCTGTCTGTCTGGCATAGATGGAATTAGCTCCCTCCACATTCAGTAAGAGACCCTGCCTCAAAATATAAGGTGGAGAAAGACAAAAGAAAACACCTAGTGTTAACTAACTTCCGGCTTCTACACACTCACACATGTATGCACACACATAGACCACACAAACCCGCACAAAAAAACAAGATAGAAAGCAATTGAGAAGACACAAGGTGTTGAAGTCTGGCCTTCAGGTGTACACACACACACACACACACACACACACACACACACACACACACACATGTGTACACACACCATACACGAAGATGTACTCCAAACTAGACATTGGATCCACAAAGCTGTATAAAGGTATTACTAGAAATAAGAATTTTTCTGACTTGGTATTTAGGATAGTTCACCTGAAAATGTTACACAAATGATAAGTACCAAAAAGCCAGGAATTTACAAGGCTTACATAGCATCCCACAGCATGGAAGAAAGAGCATTAAAGGAAACTGCTTGAGATAATTTGGATGTTTTCAGAGGAGACAATTTAGAAAGGAGAAGTCGGCAAAATCTTAGGCACTAGCAATTAGCCTGTGGGAACACAGTGCATAACTGGGTTTACCCAGGACCAGTGTCTGGACCTCCACAGTCAGACAGGCATCCCCTGACAGCAAAGAATGCCACAACAGGCTTCAGAATTCATTCAAAAGAATGTTTCTTGGTATAGTCCTCTCACACCAATCATTTTTCTCCTCAAATTCCCACTATGTGTGAGGAGACATGCTGCTCTTTTCAAAGAAATGTTTAAGATTTCTTTCCTCACTCAGACCATGATTGATGTTTGGATTTTTCAGTTCTTTCCTTAGTCATCCTTAATGGGCATTTCTCTGCTAGGACTTCCTTGTCTGCTAGATGGTGTTATATCACAATCTAGTGTTCAACTGCGTGTGTGCATGCCTGTGTGTGTACATGCAAGTATGCATGAGTGTGTCCATGTTTAACTATTATCCTAACATGAGATATAATGGAGATATAACTCAGATTTACATTGGCAAAATTCAGGAAAAATATAGATATTCATGTTACTACTTTATTGCCTGAACAATACTTCATGTTCAAGAAAAAACAAACATACAGACTCTCTCTGGGTGCTGGTGAGAGAAAGATGAAATGTGCCAATGTTAGTACATTAGTAAGTATCATGTAATGACAGGTGAAAATATAATACTTCACGGAAGATGTACAGGAGACTCAAATATTCTAGCAAAATACTAAAATCGGAGCTTAGAGAGGTGGTAGACAGTACATAATGGGTGGAATGAAGAGTCATTTTTAAAATAATTTCTGAACCAAAACATTCTAAAATAGCAAGTAAGAATTGTTGTTATAAAGTTCCTCTAGCAAAGCACATGCAGGTGCTTATCTGTGTGCACATGTGTATGAGTGCATGAGTTCCTCTATGTGTGGGTGTGTGCATGTGTCTGGGTATGCATACTCACATTCCTGCTTGGTGCTTGTTTGTACATGTGTGTGCATGAGCATGGGTGTGGAAATGTGTGAAAGTATGTGTTTAACTGCTATCCTAACATGGCATGATGTAATGGAATGAGCAGCACATATTTACATTAGCAAAAAATTTTCAGGGTTTATACTGCTTTACTGGGCACATTTCCCTTATTGTATCTCTTCCTCATAGGCCTGGATCTTCTAAGGTATCTGCTATTATTTTTGTGTCAGTTCTATTATCTTGTTTATCCAAAGCTCAAAGACAGATCCAACACTTACCAATTTTCCATTCATAGAAGTTCAGATGTCTAAATACCATGGCTCTTATAACAATGAATTGATCTAAAAAATAAATGATAATACATTTTCATACCCAAGTGTATAGCGTTTTACCATGTGTTTTGCAAATGTAATGGAAGTATTGGTAGGTATCATGGGTGGAGCTAACAATGGTGTGGCAGCACAGAGGTGAAAGCACTAACCACTTGTAATCCTACTGGCATCTTGTCACTGCACTAGTGCTGGAATCAGGTGTTCCTATTGCTTTACCACCACCACCACCATGGCTTCTGTGCTAATCACACTCCCATTTTCCTCCCAAGTCAGGAAAGATTTAGGGTGGACACAGCTAAGGTCTCAAAAACCTTCTTCAAGCAGAAAGATTACAACAGGTGGTACAGGATCAATGTCTATATAGAGCAGCTTGCATCCAAGTAGAGAGAGAGTGTCTGCCTGGCTCTATGTCCCAGAAGAAAATCCCTGGTCCCCATAAGCTTCCCAATGATGTTTTCTTGACAGAGACATAAAAGTGGGAGTACCCCGAAAAGATGGACTTGGATTGATAGAGGAGACAGACAGGCTCAGCAACAAGCTGACTAGGAACCAATGCAGCAGTTGTTAAACTTGTGAAATGGTGTCTCTAAAAATGGGAAAAGGGAATAGTTTTCAAAATGTTGAGAAATGCTTGAGTAGGCAAAATTTAATGTTCCTTTACATTAAAATTTTTCACGGATTTTATTAGTCTACTATACACTAACCCCTTTGCCTGTCTAGTACATGTAGCCTTTTAAAAATCTATTTGATTACAGAATACTTTCTTAAGTGTTATAAAATGTGATTAGTGTTCTAAGCACCACACTTTGGGAAACACAATATTCTTTTTTGTTTGTTTGTTTTTTGTTTTGTTTTGTTTTTTGTTTTTTCAAAACAGGGTTTCTCCGTGTGTTTTTGGTTCCTGTCCTGGATCTTGCTCGGTAGACCAGACTGGCCTTGAACTCACAGAGATCCACTTGGCTCTGCCTCTCAAGTGCTGGGATTAGAGACATATGCCACCACTGCCCAGCTGAGAAACACAATATTCTTGACAACAAAGAAAAAAAAAGACTGTAAACTTGGTTTCATAATGAAAGAAAGATAGCAACAAAATTTAAACAAGTAAAATTTGAAAACAGAAATTTCAACTTGTGCTAACCACAATGTGAATATAAGGATAAAGAGGTGATTTGATTTAAACAAATAAAAAGAAAGGATTTTAAATGTGGATCATACAGAGATCTATCTAAGACAGAATATATGTGGCCCTGGATTTTCAGGTTGTATCATTTCCAAGATATATTATGAAGCAAGCATTTTCCTCTGTAGGATTGTTCACAGATTTGTCTATCTGTGGTAGATTAAAAATAACACACACACACACACACACACACACACACACACACACACACACAACATAGCTTCTTTCAATAACCAGCACCAAAGAAGCCAAGTGCTTAAAAATTAATTACTGGAAAACAACTGTGGCACTTGATGAAATAAAATCTTGCCTAATTTTACTTTTGATCTTCAATCCCTGTGACAGGTTTTAACAGTGACTTTTAGAACAATTTACTAAATATACAAAACTCAGATGGGTAGGTGTAAAGAGTATATGCATTTTTCCAAAATTCTCTTGGTTTTAATTCTTATCTTCATTTTTGTTTTAGCTCTTTCTGCATTTCACTCTGATAGGCAGTATGGATTAAAGGCACTGTAGTCCGTAGGCCTTACGCAATATAATGTGGGAAAGAATGGATATAAGCTAGACTATGATTCTTAGGATTTGGGTAGCCTGTGCTTACACTGTGAACTTACCACTGTGTCTTGGTCTTTTCCTGTGTTTATATCTGACAAGACAGCAAGAGTAAGACAGAATGGTCTATCTCTCTGACACAGACTGTTTAGGTCTTATATATTCTCATCTGGTTGGCCTAAACTTAAATAGCTATTCCTGAGGTCAGGTCTTCCTGAGAGGAGAAAGCCATACATCTATGGAAGTCATGATGAGGACACTACTTGAGGCACAACAGGGTCATTGTATTCATAAGTTCACAGTAGCTGTGCTTGTCTGCACAAGACTTGCACAAGGTCAAGCCCATCAAAGTCTTAGCATGCATGGAAGAAAAGCTTACCAGGCTCTCCCTTTAGCTAAGGGTTATTGGAAGCTGATGGCTCCTAGAAGAGGGAAAGTCATTTTCTGCCAAGATATGGTTCCTATAATGTTGTTTGTATTTGAGGGGATGGCCCTTATACCCATAGGCACACAGGCAGCACTAGCTGGACTCGATGAGTTTATGCATTTTATAAAATCACATGAAATCATGAAATTGAAACTGCAGTTAAGGGAGGGTCTAGGAGTTGGAGGTGAGAGTAAGAGGTATATACTATCAAGTATTGTATGCACATATGAAATTCTCAAAGAATAAATAAAACTTTATTTTAAAAACAAATTTCACAGTGAAAACCATTATAATATACAACTAATATACTCTGATAAAATGCTTAAAAGAGAAATGAGACAAACAATAAATTCTGTACAAAGATTTAAAACAAAAGAACAGAATGTGCTGGTCAATTTTGAGATTGATATTTTCTCTTCCATTTCTTGAAATGCAAAAGCACAAAGACCTTTCTCCACTGTTCATTGTTAAGAAGGTGCTAGAGTCTGTGAAAGTAAAATTCACAAGAGTGGAATCTTCTCTTCCTCATCACTCTCATACTGGGCCACTTGAGTGTCTACAATTCTTCAGTTCAATCAATTTCCAAACATTCACTATTTTTCCTGCAAAAGTCACTGCCTGTGTATCTATATACTAGCAAACTGTAATTCCCCAGGCCTATCTAACTGACCTGCCATTGAAGGGGATAATATTTGCCCTGTGCCCTAACTTCTATGAAGAGTATCTAAAGAGTGAAGTTTTCTGATTCTCCTCATTTGTTTTTAGGAGGGTGGCAACTTCTGAGCTTTGCAATTAAAAATGAAGTACACACACACACACACACACACACACACACACACACACACTTTCTAAGCTCTTGAAGGGTGGTCGACTTCTTTTTGTTCAACCATAAGTTCTTGATCTCAAGGGCAGTGTGGACATATGTCAGGTGCCTTCCTCAAGTGAGAAATGAATGATGCATGAAGTCTTATGGACAAACGTTGAACCTACAATGAGCTGAGCTGTTCTGTCAACAAACTTAAGAAATATCCAAAGAACCCTGACTTCTCTTCAGCACAATCTCTGAAGAAGGAAGATACACAGAGTAATAGTGTCAAGGTCACAAAGCAAGGACTAGGGCTACCAAATGAGGCTTGGGGAAAGGAAGCATCCGGACATTACTCAAATCATTGCCAATAAGATGTCCTGAGAGCGGAACAGTGTTCACCTCTAAATCATGCAGCTGTGACATCTGTATTTTGTTTCTTTCCTAAAATCATTAAGAACAGCCACTTTCATTGCTCCTTGTGCATTTGGCGGCATAAAAATAGCTTGCAAAGCCAAAGGCTCATTGGCTGCCTTGCAGACTCTGCTTCTTAATAACTTAGGATGCATGAGGTTAAAGCAGTGAGAATAATTTAGGGTTTTGAAAATGTTTGCAAGTGAGTCGACATTTAAATAACTTCATTATCATTCATTGACAGATTTTTTTAACCTGTCAGTGCAATTGATATTTCTATTACCATGATATAACAAACCCCTGCACATTTTAAATACAGTCACCAGATTCCATTAGCCTACCCACTGTCAAAAAATACCTCCAAATCCATTTTCATAATACCTCAAGAATATAATAGGCAATCTACATCAAATGATGACGTGAAGCTGAAGGAAATTGTCTCCTGCTTTCTAAGGATTCTTCCCTGAAATACAGTTGCTGTCAGCCTAAACGTATAATTTAAATGTTTTGTTCAGACGTTATGGTGCATTCTCAACTGAACAAATTTCCTTGGACTCACTAAGCTTCTTAAGTTAACTTGCAGACTTAGCTCAGGGGGTTAAATATTGAGTTTATGGGAAGTTACATATATTCCAAAATGAAGATATTCCTGCTAAACTACATTTTACAGAATTTGTAGTAGCTCATAAAAAGGTGTTTAATTTACTAGGTGAAAGAAAGGGGTGCTTATATGCTAATACATTCTAAACTTTCTCATCTATCTGGGTTTCCTATGCCATATCCTTCTAGATGTATCTTCATGTTGTGCTATTGATGTTTCTGGTGATTTAGAGTAGGTTAGATAAGTTAGCTGGAGCACTTGATTAGGGTTAAAAGTGCATTGCTCTGAAGAAAATATGGCCCTACAGTATATAGTAAAAAATAGTGACAATTCTTTCTCTGTAGATTTTCCAGGATGCAGAGAATATTGAAGATAAGTGTTACTCATATCTTTAGCCTAACCGACAGTCTATTTTTTTAGTGTAAGAAAATCAACAAAATTTATATTGATACCCGACTATATAGGTTTAAAACAAAACAAAACAAAAATCGAAGGAATTTTAGTAGACATCTCTAATTCAGCATTAAAGGAAGAAGCATTGTTCTTTTTGCAGGATTTACTTTCTTTTCATTTTGTGTGTATATGTGTATATACAAGTGATCTTGGATTCCAGAAGAGGGCATTGGATCCCTTGGAGCTTGAGTTATAGGCAGTTGTGTCCCTCCTGGTGTGGGTGGTGCAAACTGAATCTGGTACTCTGCAAGAACTGTATGAGCTCTTAAACACAGAGCCATGTCCCTAGGCCTTTAGAAATATTATTGTTAGTTAGGTCAATGATCATTACTTCTGACTTACACACATACACATAAACACAAACACACACAAATATATACCTGTTGACCCCTCTACCTGTGCCCTCCAATCTAGGTCTATTTGCACCCCCAGGGCAGGCAGATGCTGTTTCTACTTACATAGAATTTTTTGTATTAGTCTTGGTAAAGTGACTACTGATTTCTTTTCATAGATGTGGCCTCTCTCATAGCTATATCTTTGGGAATGTGAAACCCACTACTAAGCAGACAAACTAATACTTTTTTCAGAGGCAGGGGACCTGTATTCCTTCTCACCTTTGGAGTTTCCATTTTATGGCTCTTTTCCTTGTCATGCCTTTCCTGACCCTGTCAATTAAGCAGTGGTCTTTGCTTGTCTGGGACACTTCAGGATCTTCCACAGTGTGCTGCCACTATCTGCAGTTTACTGTATTAATGGACACCCTTCTTCAAAAGTAGGTCTATGTTTACACTTTCACACTTCTTTATATCATAACTCATTTATGTACTTCAAAGCTGGACTTACATATCTCTTCCTTCATTGAACTCTTTCACATCCCTCTGCTCTGCTGAATGACACTCTCTGTTGTTCCCTAGTAACTCACTCAAACTTCTCCTTATTCCTTTATCTAGTCTACGAAATATGTCATTCTACAAGTCTGAGCTCTCCATCCTCTATTAGAAAGCATGGTGTATGCTTACTTTTCTCCATCTCTCTACTCCATCGTAACTACTTCATAAGAACTAACATATATCTAAACAATGCTGCTAATCTGAGTTGAACAAACTACCCTAAAAAGTCTGCTGTCACTAGGAAATCTAATTTGAGAAATTTTACCTTTGATTTTTGCATTTGGAGATATAGAAAAGGGAGAGAAAGTATCTTCTGGAGATGTTGATGATGAGGTAAGGATAACTATGTGCTGCAAATACTGCAGGAATTAGTGACACACTAAGGAATACTATATACAATATACATTTTGAATATATTACATATTACAGTACCTTAAAATATATCTATGAGAGCTGGGGATATAGCTCAGAGGAAAGCTTGTAAGAATGAAGATCTGATGTGAGTCTTCAGAACCCATGTGACAATGCAGGGTATGGTGGTATGTGCTGGTAACTTCAGAGCTGAAGAGGTAGGACAGGCAAATACTGGGATCACTGACTAGCCAACCTCACACAATTTGGCAAACTCCAAAGGAGTGAGAAATCCTGTCCCGAAACCAAAACAGGCTTGAGGAACGACACCTGAATTTGACCTTTGGTCTCCACATACATATGCATGGACATGTACAAATACTTGCATGAACATGCATATATCGTTAGGGATAATACATGTATCCATTAACTCCACTGGTAAAATACATTAGAGAGTGGATAGATATATCTGTTTAGTTTTATAAAATATTATATCATATGATAGATGTCTAATATTCAGGCATTACTCATCTAACTGGAAAGACCAATTATCATACTGAGGTCAGGTCTTCACAACCAATATGATCCTCTATATGTAACTACTATTCTAAATAGACTGTGAATAGTAATAGTGAATATATATTGAGGCCCAAGCACTAAATTCTGAGCTATAGATTTATAAGCTTGACCTTTATACATAATTATAAATATTCTGACTGAAGTAGTGGCAAGACCCATATTTTGCAGTTAGGGACTAAAACTACAAAGTAAAGAACTTGCATAATTAACAAGCATAATCTTGATTTATGGCTGATGTTTTCCCTTTTGATGAGTAGTAAAAGAATGAAAATAGAAGTCTGGCCAAGCACTGCATAAGGTTGTGCTCACCAAAACATTCGTCATAGAGCCCAGTCTTCTCTCATCTACTAGTTTACCTCTCTCAGTAATTCTTAACTCTATCACACACTTTTTTTTGTTTTGTTTTGTTTTTTATGTTTTTTAGAGACAGGGTTTCTCTATAGCTTTGGAGTCTGTCCTGGACTAGCTCTGTAGACCAGGCTGGCCTCGAACTCACAGAGATCCACCTGCCTCTGACTCCCAAGTGCTGGGATTACAGGTGTGTGCCACCACTGCCTGGCCCATCACACACTTTTAAGATTAATAAAATATAGTGTCTACATGACATGCTAAGTCCAACATTCTGTTTCCACAGTCAAGCATGTATTTCAGAACCAAAACATAAAGAGAGCTCAGTTTTTCCTATTTCTCATGCCAAAATATTTTTCAGAATCACAGAGTATCAAATACACAAAAGTACACTCAACTCATCATGGCAAAACATTACATGAAGTCTAAACATTTCAGAATCTGTTGATGGAATACAAATGGAAGGTGCACTATGCATGAAGAAGTCAACCTTCACATAAACACACAAAAAGCAGCAGATCTGGACACATAAAAATGTTTTGTCTGCTTCCATCACAGACCCACATCAAACTGAAAATTATAATCATATATGGGAAAGGGCAGAGAGTATTCTTGGCCATTAGTGAAGATACTTCAAATCAAATGTGTATACTGTTGAGAGAATGAATCCATACTGTGTAATGAAATGAAAATATTCTGAAGTCCAGTTTTCTTTTAATCACCGATCTTTACCTCTGCCCACTTGAAAAGGCAAATCTATCTAAAGCACATTTACGTGAACTGGGGTTGTTATTAATCAAGAGCCTTGTTAAGCCCATTGCCACAGAATTTCCAATTTAATATGAGAATGTAAGAAAAAAGGATTCAAGAAGAGCTTAAAAGACTATCAATACATTCTTTTTTCTTAAAAAATTATTCGTGTGTGTGTGTGTGTGTGTGTGTGTGTGTGTGTGTGTGTGTGTTCATGTGCACAGGTGTCTATGGGAGCCAAAAGAGGGTTATATTCCCTGTAGCCAGAGTTACAGGTGGTTGTGAGCCATCTGATGTAGGTTTTAGGTACTGAACTTGGGTCAAGTGGAAGAAGAGCAAGCATTATTAATAGCTAACTCATGTCTCCAATGCCTACCTTGGATTCTTATTGCTTCAAGATGGACATAATATAAAATAAAGTACTCATATTCTTCCTTGGTTTGGTTCATTCTGGGGCACCAGAAGAATCTGAAGAGTTGATATCACATAGTTCAAAACACTAACCCAAGTGCAAGACTTTGACTCTGTGCAACCAGGCATACATGCAGCGTATTGGGGTCAATCTAATCATTAAAAATTCAGTGTACCAATGTTGGGAGATGGTCCCTTTATTCATTCACTCAACAATTATTCATGGAATGAATCCCATGTTCCAAGCTAGAACTGGCACTGTCAGTGAAACAAACAGAACACATAATTAGTGTTCTCATGAAGATTAAATTCTGAAGAGACAGAATATGAACACATGAGTGAATATTTTTCAGGGTATAGTTAAGTACAAAGCAGAAGAAAGCAAAATAGAGAGGTGCAGTATTTTATTGGATACAATAAAACAAGCACTCTCTGATTAGGCAATTGTGAATAAACATGAAAGATACACATAGACCATGTCTGTATGCCAAACAAGAGTGTGGCAGGATAAGGACAGCACACACAAAGACAAAAGTAGAGATTGATACACAGGACATGTGACATGGTAAGATGGACATGTCTCCATCAAAGGTTTAAAAAAAGGAATAGAGATGTAACCCAGGTGCCAACCCTGCCTTGATAAGCATCCCATGATCACACTGAGCCTTGGCTACATGAAGTCATAGCAGGGTTCTGAGAATTGGGAAAACAGTATCACACTAGGTTTGAAGTGGCTGGAAGTTGTAGAGTCACACTTGGAGCTTATTCTATTGCAAAATGGGGACAATGATATCTGCCCTACAAGATTCTTGATAGGGCTATATAAGATGACTCCTTGAGAAGCTGCAAGCCTTTGGTCAGCATCTATAGTATAAGCAGTTACTATGGCATTGATCAGACTACTGCAAGGTGGTATGGTTATAGCTGAGAGTGTAATTCTACATTTGAAATGTCTAGCTCATAATAATCTGTCTCAATAGAACACTGGCAGGATGAACATACCAGAAACCAAAACTATATGGAACATCACTTACCAGGATCAACTTTGCAATCTTAGATCCCAAAGGAAGACACAAACACATAGGAAAAACAGATAAATATAAAATGAAGGTATGTTGAGATTTCTTATAATTGATGTAATTTCTGTCAGACATTCCTGTAGAATCTTTATAAGAATTTGTTTATGAAGTGAGGTCTATGTAATTCACATGTTGTTCTTGAGGATGAACACAGTACACACCTAGAAATCAAACTCTATCTATAGGAAACATCATGAGAGTTGTCTGGTGGGTCTGAATGGCAGCACCCTGTTCTGGAGAGCTCATATGTTCAACATCATGACCTACCTACTTTCTTCCTAAAATATTTTGGTTTTATAACTTAACATTTCTTACTTTCCCTCCAAGTCACCTACACTGATTGTTTACATATATCAATCATATGCATCCCTGATCTTGACATTCACACTCTCAAAAAATATATCATCCAGTTCATCTCTCCATTGAGCAATATTCATTTTTTCAGCAGCTGGTTCCAATTTTTACTTGCACCAATAACTCCCTCAACTCAAGGCCTTTGTACTGCCTTCGCTTTAGGACAGTTAGTGTTTATATGCCGAGTGTACAAGAAAAATGATTAAGAATCATCCTTCCAAAGATGTCTGTTCCAGGGCTTGTCATATTAATACTCTCTGACATTGCCAATACAGGCTGTGCCAAAGACCTGTTGGGTGACCTTGGGCAACTTGCCCAGCCTCTCTGGGCTGTTTTTTAATAATACTGATTGACCTCACAGAGTTGCTAGGAGGAATCACTAATGAACCTGATTGTGAAAGGCTTAGTGGATATAGAACACTTTATAAATATTTACTAATATACAATGATCTCACCACATTTGAGAGAAGAGAGAGGTGTACAATCAATAAAAATTCTGAAAGATGGGATAATTGTTGACACTATGCTTGAAATGGACCTTTCCTCTTAAAGATGCCCAACATTGTAGTATACTTTCATTTTCTTATTGTAAGTGAAGGAAATGAATCACATCAGTGAAGCTTCAGTGCCACCCACTAGGCAAAGCAAACAAAGATTCTACTCCATCAATGTGGTGAAAGTGTATGTAGAGGAAAGAAAACAGCATGGGCACATTCCTATGATAATGTGTGTACACAGACATATCATTTATCAAAAAAAATATTAATGGGGCTAGAGAGACAGCTCAGTAGTTAAGAACACTGGTTGCTCTTCTAGAGGACCTGAGTTCAATTCCCATCAACGTAAATGTCAGCTGACAACTGTCTGTAACTCTAGTTCCAGGGGACCCGACACCCTCATACAGGCATACATGCAGGCAAAACACCAATACACATAAAATAAATCATTTAAAAAACCAGATGAACAAAATATACTATAAGATAGTCAGTACTGTAGGTACTGTAAGATATTCAATAAGCAACTATATTACTCTTGGGAGCCTACATAGCATAAAAAAATAGAGACTCAGTAATAGAACTCCTGTATTTCTTATTACACAGGGAACCAGATGAAAACAAAACAGTGTTGCATTCAAATGACATTGTGGGATCTGGGAAATGGCTCGGTGAGCAAAACAGTAGCCATGCCAGTGTAAGTACTAGAGTTCAGATCCTCAGCACCCATGGAAACATATCTGGGTAGACTTGGTCGCCCACCTGTGATTCCATCCCTGGGAAGGCAGTGGCAGAGATTTCCAGAGTAAGCTTCCTAACTAGACTAATTATATCAGTGAGCTCTGGGTTTAACAGATGAAACCTGCCTCAGTGAAGAAGACAACAAAGCAATCAAGGAAGGCAGGCAGCTGATGCCAGTCTGGACCTCCAAAGAGCAGATATGTACACAAATACACACATACACATCTGCATCTAAAATATATGAACACACATACACACATACACACTCACACACATACACACACTATAGACACATTAAAAAGAAAACATGACAGTGTGGCAGCTACTGTGGATGTCTTTGGAGTTTGTACCTGAGTGGACCCTATCAGGAGAGTATGACTACATCCACATAGGGGAACCTGCAGTGCAGAAGCCTTCCAGTACATTGGAATAACCCCCAAGAGACTCATCTTCTCATAGCTCTGCTATCAGCAAATAGAAAGAGGCAGGCTGGGGCTAGATCTGTGGAGTGTGGAACAAGAGTCTGGATTTAATTGTGCATGAGCTAGGAAAACACAGGAGGAAATGACAGGGTGTCAGGAATTGACACTATTTTTAAAGGGTCATTTGGCTGCTATGACAAGATTACAGAGTGGCAGAAACAAAGAAGTGGGGAGATCAGTCAAGTGATAAAGATGCCTGAGACTAGGGAACTGTGCCAGCCATAATTCTTGAGCTTAATTTGTAACTTTTTTTCTTAGTATATAAAAGGTATGATCAAGTTCTCACTTGCCTTTAAATGTAAAACACACATATATATAATTTCTAAGTCCTAAAATTTTCTATTTATAATTTATACTAATTTCCACTTATAACTTAGAATAATGTCTTCAATTTCTGTTCTTCTTTATTATAACCCAAATTCCATTTCTGGCCCTGGGTTTTCTCTGAGAAACTTGGAAGTCCCAGGGACAGCTGGCTGTACATGCACTCTACAAAGTGTGGCTCCTCTGACATTGAGGGTGCTCTTTATAATTAGCATGAATAATTCATCAGTGTATCAGTTATACTTTATTATTATCATTTACTTCAGTTTGAACTATAGTTTCAAAGTTATGGACTCCTTTTTTTTTTTTTAATCAGCAGAAAGCTCATCCATTACTGTGTATCCCTTGCATCTACAGGGCTATAAAATTTGCTATTAATGACAACAATTGTGTTGTGAAATGAGAATCAGTATTTCCTCCCCTGACATCTAACCTTAGGTCAGGTACAGGATCTAGAGATGGATTTTTGCAAGAAGTAAAATCAAAGCACATAGCTGGAGATTAATGCCAGTCCAGACACTCAAGGGAATGCCCTCTCTGGATGCTTCTCAGAAGAAATATGGTCAGTAATGCGGGTAGTTCATCAAAATTACCCAGGGGTGGGCAGAGGGATGACAGAAGGATCCCACATCTTTCAGCATGAGACCATAAGCCTAATTTTCTCAAGGAAAGTTATGATCTCACAGTGTCCTGTACAGAGATTACCTGGAGAAAATTCTTCAAGATTCCTTCATTAACTCACTTGATCTTTAATTCTTCACTGAGTATAATTGATGGGGATGGCTCTGCCCTAAAGTTCTCTCCTCATTTACAGGGCCATTTCTTATGAACCTGGGAGATAAACCACCATGAACACCAACTAAATCAGTCTTTCCATCTAGACACACAAAGAAGTAGATATTTTCATGTCATGAAGAGTTTTTCCCTAGAGCAAGCATCCTGGGGGAAAGGTTGGCCTTATAATATGTTCTTTGTCTCCTTTGGTCAGTGCCTACTTAAAGGCCTAGTGTTCTCAGAATTGACATCATGTTTCTGAAAATCAAGGGATGATGAGGGACCTCTCTGAACCTCTGACATACTTCTGCTATTCGTTTTAAAACATGTTTGAGGGCTGGAAAGAAGCCTCTGTGGGCATAAGCTCTTGTCTAGTTTAAGACCCAGAATCTATGGTGAAAGGACAGAAGGAACCCCTAAACACTGTCCTCTGACCTCCACATGTACACCTGAGTACATGCAATCCATTCCCCCAAAGATCAATGGAGAGCAATGTTTGCTACACACACACACATGGGTACCCAAGTTCAGAACTCCAGGACTAATATAGAAACAGAAACCTGCAATCTCAGTGCAGTGGAGTGGAAACAAGAAGACTACTGGGCTTACTGACTGGCACTATAGGTAAAAGGTCAGTGGGAGACTGTGTTTCAGGAATAAGGAGAATGTAGATCAAGGATCAAGACACTCAGCATGCTCCTCTGGTCTCCAGGTACATATAGGCATGAACACACACACACACACACACACACACACACACACACACACACACACACACATCGGGGGGGGGGAGAAAGGCATATATATTTATACACACAGAACATACAGAGGGGTGGGAGGAACTTAGAGAATGCTTCCCAGGAAAGGGTTACTCATCAGAACCATGATTATTGTTCATAAGATATTTTTATCAGCCTAAACAATCTAGGACAAGGAACTAGATAGGGTAGCATAATTATCAAATGTCCAACCAAGTGCTTTCATGTGGGTGAAAATATCTCTTGATCCAAACAACATTTTATATATAAACATAATTTTTTATCTTAAGATATATTGAATTTCATTGAATATCTCTTTTATATAATGATTTTTAAGTGCATGCTGGTAATAGTAAATAGTAGTGAGCAACCATTTCTAAAAACCATATCTTCATGTTTATACAGTGCTCACAACATCAGAAGTCATTCAATTATCAGTCTAAACACACCCTATTTTATCTTACATTGTTAATTTTAAAAATATAATGCTACAACAGTCCCATACTAAAATATTTCATAACAATACCTTTTATACTCATTTAACCCTTATAATAAAGATACAACGTTCTGATTTCTAAATATATTTTAATTATATATGTAGGTCAGAATTTTGGTGCTTGCAACCTAAAAGACAATCATCCCTAATGAATATGTTATATTACCAGACAGGGCAGGTGGTCCTTTGCAGGTATAACTATGGTTACTAATCTGTGACCTTTAAAATCATTACTTTTTCCCAGAGTCTATGTACAGATGTAATTTGACTGTATGTGCTTTCAAGGCAGAAGAGGAAGTTGAATTCCAAGTGCAAGCAATGACTGCTTAGAACTGCTATATTAGAAACAGAGTGGAGTGGGTGAGGGTAGTTATCCACTATGAAGGAGTAGGGAACTGGCTGGAAATGACAGCAGATAAGACACAGAGACCTCAGACCTATGCTGTCAGAACTGTGATTCACCAATATTCTGAAAGAGCATGAAATGCACCTCTTCCCAGTGGGAAGAATGACAGTTGATAACTAGGTCTTCTGAAGTTCTACACAGCAAACTGTGCTCTCTGGTCTTCTGGTCTGTAGGATTGTGAGGTTATCTATGGAAATTTTTTAAAGTTGCTTAGTGCATGGTAATTTGCTCAGCAGCAATAGAAACCTAACTCTGCCCCATGGGAGATATTAGCTCTAGTAAGTATGACAATGACAGCATTGGACAGGCAAAGGCTAGAACAGTTGGAATGCAAAGTGTGTCACTTTCCCCATTTGGATCCTGGGTCGGATGTTGACCTGGCTCCAAGCACAGCCTCCCAAAGTCTTTGTGCATGAAATCCCATTCTCTTTATCATGAAGGCATGCTCTGTTCTTCCTGACCATTAGCATTTTGAAAAGTGAACGCACCTCAGCCATATCACACTTAAAAATGTAAAATTGAGGCAAGCTGTGTAGTTGCAGATTCACAAATTAATATTCTTATGTTACAAAAAGGAAAGTACTTACAGATAGACTTGGAAGGACAACATGCCTCAGTTCTTCAATATGATGTCACTGAGAGGCATTAAAGAAACATTTCTCTTAACTGAAGTCTGTCCAACAGTTATGGAGAGGAAAAATGAGGATAAAAATCTATGAGAGATTCAAATTTTTGAAGATTTTCTTAGAGCCTGTAATCCAACTGGTATCCAAATGTTCATTTATACTTATCACTCATCTTTAACTAAATACCTACAACTTAAAGCTTCCTAGAATTATAACAGTTTATTTTGTGAAACAATTCATGTAAGAGAATTATGGGAAGGGTTTTTGGAATATAAAATATGAATAAGGAATAGTCTACAAATAAATAACAAAACAGAAAAAGAAAATGAAACAAAAATATCAGAATAGATTGTATGGGAACTTGCAGCATCAGCTGGTACTCTGAGGTCCAAACATCAATGACAGTTTTAAATGTGAAATGAGACCCCTGAAATAAATGATACAATAAAGCTGAATTCTTTCAAACAGAAAGGATACACGGGTTGGAAAAAGACCTTGGCTTTGGAGTTAATTAGACCTATATTAGCATCCTAGATGGCTCACTTACAATGTGATTTAAAGACACTACTCCATCTTCTCTAGGACTTGGTGTCTTTCTTTCCAAAATGGGAACAGAAGTCCCTGACATCTAGTGAAACACTGAAGCGTAAGAGTGCCATCATGATTTTGGCACAGTGTAGCTATTTAATAAAATCTATTCTCCTATCTGCTCTCTGAGACAAAAGCCCCAAGGGTGATAAATATATTCCAGATTGGCTAATCCCAGGCCTGGTCTTTAACCTTTTCAGAGAGAACAGCTCGCATCCCTTTTTTTTTTTTTTTTTTTTTTTTGAAAGGCCAGAAAAGGAAATTCATTAACATCTCTTAGTCATTTGTTCCAGTAACATCATTTACACCTAGAATGACGTTTTCAGACCCCACCTAGTAAAGCTTGACTCTATCGTCTATGAATGTACTCATGGAGAAGAGAGGGGATAGAAATGCCACAACTATAGTAGTCATAGACAAGAGGGCTTAGCAACAGGAGCCGACACAATTACAATCACAGCCACTCTACTCAGACTCCATCAACAGACTACGTCCCGCCCCCAGGTCTCCTGTCTCCCTGGGGTAAACTGATAATATTTATGATAATAATCTTCCTCTGACATTGCTATATCCATTTGCTCAACTTGTCCTAAGTGGCTCCTCTTCATGCAACTGGCATAAATATAGGAGGCAAAAACACAAATAGAAATTGGTGGACTGGTGCTTTGTATTGGACATAAAGTGGCCCTGTAAAAAGACACACATACTGAAGGCTTGGTTGCCTGCCAGTGGTACCACTGAGGATTAACAGGATTATAGGGGCCATAGTTTCATCAGAACTGTGGTTGCATGGATAATGGGGCTTTGATAGAGGTGATAGCTTGATGATAGTCTGACTGATATTTTATCTTGTCCCAGGAAGTTTCTTCTCACACTGTTTCCTGGCTTTCATGAGATGATCAGCTGTCCTTGGTCATGCCCTTCATCTCTGATGTTTCTGCCTGACACAGTCCTAAGAGCAGTGGAGTTAGCTGACCATGGAGGGGCATCTCTCCCAAGTCAAAGAAAAAAAGAAGCACTTTCTCCTTTTAGTTATCTTCACACCCCCTCAAGTATTTTGTCATAGGAATGAAAAGATGATGTTATGTTAGTCACATAACCACTTCTGTAATCTCTGAGGACAAGTTCATCTGCAGAGGTCAGTGTTACTCCCTCTCCCAGATCCTCTGACTCTGGATTTGCTACAGATGCTTCTGGGTCATCAGTGTCTTGTAGTGGATAGCCACCCCAGCATTGGCCTGGAAGTTTCAACCCCCTTTGGGCTTCGGTAATGGTCACTCCCACAAGGCGGGGCTGAGGGAGGAAGCTGAAGACCCAGGATCGAGAGAGGAGAGGTCTCTCTTGGTTTTGGGACCCTGGATGCAGGAGGTAGACCGAGCAGAGTTCTCCAGAGAACACCGCCGGACTGCACCATACCTTTGCCAGACCCTACAACCTATCCCTTCATTTGTAAGTTACCCCACAAAATAAACCTCCCTTTTAACTACGTGGAGAGGCCTTAATAGTTTCACCAATAGTGTCTCATCCTCATTCTCCTAATATACCTATAGAAATGCTTGCAACTAATTCTCCAGGTTTGACAGATAAACATTTGCCAAAATAGGGGGTGATGGTCTAGATCAGTATTTAACAAACTTTGTAAACTGAATTTTTTATTGTTCTGTTTGTTTGTTTGTTTGTTTGTTTGTTTATGAGTATCAGAGTTTTTTGTGGAATTATACAACTCTGCTATTAAAGCACAATGGCAGCTATAGCCAATATGTAAAGAGATGGATGAAGCTGTGCTCCAATAAAGCTTTATTTAAAAAAAAAAGAAAAGATGGTGGTTAAGAATTCAGCTTTGGTTTATTGATCTTAGTCTAAGCCTTTTTAACTAGAATGTCTCATTGATGACCCTTTAAGTTTTATCTTGGAGTATTCTCTCTCTCTCTCTCTCTCTCTCTCTCTCTCTCTCTCTCTCTCTCTCTCTTTCACACACACACACACACACACACACACACACACACACACACACACAAATGTGGTAGGTGAAAACCCAAATAAATAGATAGATAGATAGATAGATAGGTAGATAGGTAGATAGATAGATAGATAGCTGTTATAAGGAAAGAGTTTCTCTTAAGAAACTTCCTGAGTGAGATAAGCAACAATCTACACTGGATGGAGTTGTTGCCCCAGGCTGTATCAGAGGTATGCAATCTGTCGTTGCTGAGGTAGAAAACTTAATGAATCAAAATAACACACACACACACACACACACACACACACACACACACACACATACACACCTCATAAAATATTTATAGGGTAGCTTCTTTCTGATTATAGTAAATATATAGGTTACCATATATAGTACATAAGCATTAGAATTTATAACTCTTGAACCACAAAAGCCATATGCACACAAGAGAGATCCAGTATCAAGGACCCCAAGTGTCTGTGGCAGCATACCCAGCCTGCTTGCCTTACTATGTGTAGAAAGCCCTTGACATTTCAGTGTAAAAATGCCTTTCAATTTGGTTTGATTTGAAAAGAGCTACTTAAAACCAGCCTAAGATATGCATCTCAGTGACATAAGGATGCTATGATGCTTTGAATGTCTCTGTATGAGGAGTTGGGCCCCTGAGTTGAGGATATGTTTCAGCAGTGTTAATGATACCTTTATATCCCTTTCTTCAGAATTCTGACTGGCTTTTATGTCTCTTTTATCTTGTAGATCATCAAATCTTTGCCATGCTCAAAAACTGTGTGAGAAATACAGAAGCTGGTATGCAAAATCATAAAAAAAAAAATATCTAAACCAGTGCTTCTGGTTGTCTCTCTGCCATCAGCTCCACTCACTTCTTTGACTATAGCTTTTCTAGTTCCAGGAAAGAAAATGATAACACTCCCAAGCTCGCAGAGATATGTTGACCTTTCACACAGTGGCATAGCAGGAAAGACCTGGCTTTTTATATGTTGGCATCTGTAATCAAGGCACAAAGTCTTGTTCAAACTTCGTAATAGATCATAGCTGGAGTTCTGAGCCAATAAATGGTTTTGTTCCCTGCTGAAAGCATCAGTCACTTCTCAGGCAGCAATATATCTCCACAGTGTTGCCGGTTACCCCTGGTTCTGTGAACCACTATGCCTCTAGAGACATTGGCAAAGCTCCTTCCTTTTCCCCCATTCACTTCTCTCCTATTCACTCTTATTCTCTTGCTCATCCTAAATATATCTATGACACTCTTGCTATATTAGCTAGACTCTTGGTTACTAATGAGATGAAAAGTGTAGCATTCAAACTCATTACAGAATATTTCAAATACTCTTTACCATGGAAGGGATTTTATTTCAAAGAGGGTTCTCAGGTAATACAAGCTTACCTCAGCTATATCCACCTTAGGAACATAAACACAGCCTAACATTACATTCTGGGGAAAGTTTTCCACTACACAGATGAGGTACTTTGACCTTCACATCTTTCTCTTTTTTTAATTTTTTTCCCTTTTAAATTTATGGACAGCATTTAGTGAGGTTTCAAATCCCATTAACAATATGAGCAACTGATCTATCTACATCTAAGAGAATTTAATCATGTCTTGGTGGCAAATTTAGCTTAAATTAGAGCTTTACTTAGGACTTTCAAGTAAATTTCTGTTTGAAAGGTCAATTTCTAACATTTGTCAGTTAAAGTCCGCACAAGGCAAATTAGACTCACCTCCACTTGTCCACAGTGCAAACATTTTCCACACTAACATCCCTAGTGGCTGTCAATTAGAACAAGCACCCAAAACAAAATGACAATGGGAAGGGTTTTATTTTTGTTTTTAAAGAAGACAGAACTACTTATTTATTCAACAGTGAGGATACTTGTTCCTCTAGAAACAGCTAATCTCATGATGGTGGGTGTAAAGCAAAGCATTATTTTACTGGATAATTAATAATCAGTTCATGGGGCTAGAAAGATGGTTCAATAGTTAAGGCCACTGGCTACTCTTCCAGAGGACCAGGGTTTGGTTCCCTGCACACACATGGAGGCTGACAAACATCTGTAACTCCATCATCCAGGGTATCTGATGCCATTATCTAGCTGCTGCAGGCAATGCATGCACACAGTACACAGACATGCATGCAGGCAAAGCACTCATAGGTATAAAAATAGAAAATAAATACAATTAAAATTAAATCAGTTCAACTATTTGAACACACATTAGAGAGGAAAGAGATAAAGGAATTTCTATTTTTTCTGTACTTTTGAGACATGGTTTTTCCACCTAGTCTAAACTAGCTTTGAACTTGAATTCCCCTTAGCCTCCTTTGTCTTACCTTCCAAAATACTCAAACTACATGTCTTCCCAACAATGCCTAGCTTTGCTTTTAAGCCTTTATGGCAGCCTATGATTCTCATTAGGGAGAAAAATCACCTCAACAATGAGAAATTAGTATGTAATCACCAAGGGCAAAGTTTAGGGAAATCATAGCATATGGTATGCTGAGATGTATGCATTTTGAAAAGAACAAAGTTTATGCTATTTTAGAGTTCTGGGAAAAGTTTTATGGAGTGAATAGGTATCATGAACTATTAGTTTAGACAAATACATAGTTGGTACTGTATTTATCATATTTTATAATTTTCTGTATCAGACAAGAATTATTTCACTAAAATGGAATAGAATTTTAGAGGGGACAGAGAGCATTTGAGAAAAGAGAAAATGTTACTTTTCAATTTCCTTTAGTCAACGTAAGATCAAACAGGACTGAATGACCTGGATTCTTCCCACTTTGTCCTCAATTATTAAATCTCTGATAATTTACTCTGAGGAAAAAGATTCATAGGTCAAATGTCTAAAACTGATTTGCCCATGAGGTCAGTGGTAAAGCCTCTGACAGGTCTCTTCCAAGAAAACTGCTATTATTCTGATATTCCTGTTAATCTAAGTAACAGAGATATTGCTGAGAAAAACTAGGGCAAAGTGGAGGGACAGGTAATAGCCTCATTGAGCAAGGGTGCTCAGCATACCACTAACGTGCTGATCTACAAATATCCTGGAATATGAGGATGTGTTCCTTAGAGATTCTTATAGTCAGATATCACACACACACACACACACACACACACACACACACACACACACACACACACACACACACACACACACTGTATTTTGGGTTGAGTGACAATGCTAACTGAGCTGTCCTAAGATTATTGAGGAGGCTGTCCTTTCGAAGTACCCTGTGATTACTATTGATCTGTTCAGCTCATTGCAACTCAGCCTTACCTGGCTGGTCATGAAAGAAGAATGGATGTTATTAAAGATCCTGAATTCCTCCTCTGCAGGTATCAGTCATTAGGAATGAACTAAAAATACCAATGTTCAGGCATACAGAAAGGTTGTGTAGCAGACACAGACTTTCCAGAGCCCAGAACCTACTGCCATAAATTTTCATAGCTCAAAGTAGAAATACTTGTTGTCAAAGTATGTAGCATGAAGTTCAGATTTACTAGATATTGAAAATAACTCAGCAAAGCAAGAACCAGAGTTGCTGGACTCAATAATCAGCATGTATTAGAGTATCATGTGTCACACCAGGCATGAAACAGAACATTTAGAAGGTGAGGGGTACAGGGTCTTTATAGATGACACAGAATATATTCTGAATATTACTGTAGACAATTACAACTAGTCTCAGAAATATTCCCAGATATCTACCGGCTCCAGTAGACATATAAGATGGCATTTATACTAGTTAGTGTAATGCAGTATTAACAACTAACTGATCACAACTATAGTACTCCAGGAAGTCCAACAATCATCGAATTGAAGTTTACATAAAGAGAAAATCAGAGATTATGTTGATTCATACTACTTTCCAAAAATAACAGTTCCAATATAACAATAATTTATAGCACTACATTTATTGCATGATGTGTTAAAAAGAGATATCAAAATGGCAAAATCCATCTGTCATTCAGTAGACTTAGAGGGCTGTTAGAAAATGAAAAATATTATTATTTTGGTGCTGAACCATGATAGTAAATAAACCTTCCAATAAAGAAACATATTTTGTGCTCAGAACATAGTGGGCTTTCAAAAAGTAAGTTATTAGTAGTAGGAAAACTATTCTGCTCACAAAATATTCCCCAAGCAATGGGACCAGGACCTGTCCTTAGTGCATGAGCTGGCTGTTTGAAACCTGGGGTCTATGCAGGGACACTTCACTCAGCCTGGGAAGAGGGTCCTGCCTGGACCAAATCTACCAGGTTGAGCTGAATCCCCAGGGGAGTGCTTGCCCTGGAGGAGATGGGAATGGGGTCTGGGGGTGGGGGCTGGGGAGAGGGTGGGGGTGCGGGAAGATGGAGGACAGGGTAATCCATGGCTGATAAGTAAAATTAAACTAAAGTATAAAATTTTAAAAAAGATAATATATATTGTGTAAAAAAAATATTCCTTTGAATACTAAAGAATCCAAAACAAACAAACAAACAAACAAATCTAGCATTGACTAGTTCAGGGGTTTGCTTTTTAAAGCTGAATTTTGTTTACATAAACTATAATTTTCATTACAAATGCTTTGTTTCTTATGTGATGCACAATTCCATGATATGCCCCATTGCTTGTGGTCTTTAGCTTGCATACAGATAGATATACTCTATTTAACAACGGGTTGGCTAAACATAAAAAGCTAAAAGCTGCAAACTAACTCAAAAAAAGGTTCCTGCTCTTCCTTCTGTCTCTCTTGCAGCCAGTCTCCATCTCCTTGTTCTTGGGTTGGTTTTATGGAGTATTAATGGGAGCAGGCTCCCCTACTCCTGCCTCCCACAAAGTTGCAGCAGGAAAAGCAACATAATTTGAGAATGATCTTTAGATGCTTCAAAGAGAACACCCAGAACACCAACTAGTTTTCAGTTCTTCAGAAGCTAGCCTGAGGTAGCACATAGGATATGAAATGTGTGAAAAGGAAGAAGTAATTTGTCAGTCACCTAAGAAAGAGACCATACCTGTCGCCCTTTACCTTCATAGCTTCTCTAATTAGATCTAATTAACCAAGGCCCCATCAAAAAATGAGAAGATATTTGAGGTTAGTACCTGTTCATTAAGTAGGCAGAATCTTTTAAATTACTTAACATTTTTAATTAAATAACTAGTGTGAAAACAGCATTAAAAATAAAAGGCAAAATATCTAGTTCATCATAAGAGAAAAACCAACACTGTCCTGTTTAGCACATGGAAAAAAGGTGGGTGGTTTTGTTGAGTACACAGAAGTGCAAGATGGGTAACACTTAGCATTGAACTAAAGTACTCAGTCCTATGGTACTCTTAGGGAATCAATTATCCCTGGCTACATCCCATAACATGAAACATGTAATATTTTTCCTGTTGGCCTCTCAAGGTTTTATACCATAACCAATTCAAATCTTACTTTAACAGCCATCTCAAATAGACATAACCTAGTCTCAATAGTACTGAATATGCTATTTATATATCATGAGAAAAATATAGAAAAAAAGAATATAACCAACAATACAAGGAATCAGATGATCTCCTATCTGTTAAAATAAATTGTAAGCTGTTTAGGGGTAGTAGAATTGATATCTAAGCAGCTGCTCTAAGCAGTATACATGCCACTGAAAGAGTAAGAGAGAGCTTATGATAACAAGTTAATTAACTATGAATATGCAATGATATAAACCATCAGAAATATTTTGCATTTATTCAGTGCTATTTTTAGAGAGGTTTGCATGGCACAATAGCTAGAGAAATGAATTTCTTTTTCTTTTTTTTTCTTTCCTTGCCACCAAGACCATTACAATAAAGCTTTAAAAGTTTGGTATAACATCTTTGTGTTATATATTAAAAAATTAGTTGTAGTCTTCTATAGCTTTAGATAACTGTGGGGAAGACTCAGTATATTCTGAGACAGTAAGAGGAGACATGCTGTTCTCTTATTCTCCAGACAGCCCAGACATTGGCAGAAAGTCTCATCTCCTTGCCTCATGATATTTATTAGCTCTAAATGGACAATCTGGCCACTGTTCCTGACAACTTTCCATTCATCAAACTACAAAGGAACCAATGAAAATAGAACAGGTTCTTGACTTGAAAGCAGACCATAAGAACAATGATCATAGGTGATGTGTGTTCATAAAAGCAAATACAGCACAGCACAGTCCTAAGCCAAACTTGATATTTGGGTATTCAGCTTTCCCAATAACATCAACATTCTTAAAAATGTAATAATAACCAACAGGCAACCTATTAGAATAAATCAACACAGAGTTGGAAAAATAAAGACAGCTGGACTCCACTCTCTACTGAACTTTTTGAAATCTAGAGTTTAAGCAATCGCTTCTGACAAATGTTTTTCCTGGACCCGCCACACCATCCTCCCATGAAGCCTGCTCTGAAGGTCTCTGCTATACTTTCTACCCAGCTCCTCCCATCATGAGAACAAACTCTCTCATTTCAGGTTGTCTATCTTGCCCTCACTATTTACACATATCTAACCTTTGTCTTTTCTGTGTCTCAAAATCAACTGCGGATTGTTTTCCTCTAATAAAACGGTTACATTCTTGATTGAGCAATGTGATAAAGCCTGCTGTCAATTACTCTAATTGACTTGACAACCTGATTAGACCCAGAGAGGGGCTGATTTCCTCAGCAGACCCTTATTAAGAGGAAGAAAACAAAGACCCATGTAATTAAAATGTGAATCTGGCCTGAGAGGCATCAGTGAAGGCAAAACTTTTTTAAGTGATATTCTAGAAAGGCAAGCACTGTTGCCACAGAAATCAGCAAGAGACTAGGGAAGTATCCTGAGAATACTGAGGAGAGCCACCAGAGCTTTGTCTTGGTTGCTGCCTCACCAACAGTTTTGTGTTCATGAAAAGCCATCCTTGGTTTGCGATGGGAGAGAATAGATCACTAGCTACATCCCTGGCGCCATGAACCCAGGTCCAATACCAGCACCAGTGCCACTGCTTGTTATATGGGGTTTTATGCTTCTTTGGGGACACCAGCACTGAAAACAGAATGCTGAGTCTAAACAGAGAGAGGAATTTAATAAATCGCCCTGGGGAAAACAAAGTCCAAAGCATCAACACAATGTCACAAAGCCCTGGGACTGGATAACCTAGCATTGGTCTTGTCCTGAGAGAAGATAGATTCTCTCTTAGCAACTATTGATTGCTTATAGTTCTGAAGCTAGAGGTGAGGCCTTAAGGGATTTCTCCATCTACAATTGTATGTAAACTGGTGTTGTCATTGTATAGGTCCTGTTGAAGTGATTATATAATTGTATTTTTAAGATTTCATAGGTGTCATAAATAGAAGACACACTATTGCGGGTGATACCCTGGTCCTCTGGCTCTTACAACCTTCCTGCCTCCTCTTTTGGATGTCTTCTGAGCCTGAGGTGTAAGGGTAGTGCTGTGAATGCATCAGTTGGCATTGGTACTACATGGTCACTAGTTCTCTATATTTTGACCAGTTACAGACTGATGCAATGGGTTGTATCTGCTGTAAAAAGAGGTTTCTCTGATGAAGCGTGAAAACTACACATATATGTAGGTATAAGTATTTGGAATATAGATAGAAATTATACTGGTGTAGGAAAGTTATCTCCAAGACACAAGTGACACCCTTGTGGATATTTTGCATTTTGTGGCTCATTGTTATGGTTTGGAGGCTTTATAGAGGGGAAGGACAATAGATTGTTTTTCTTCCTTGACATCTTTCAGAGCATCTTTGGATACTATGAGAGATAGTCCTAAGAAAGAAGATTTCCAGTTCCTTTCCAGCTCCATTTTTCCAATCCTGTGTCTGAAGGGTGTGGTATCAACAATAGTATCTTATCTTCAAGTTGAGAGGCAACCAAGGGAAATGGCAATAGCTTAGATTATTTTGAGAATCTTCAACTCCCTTGACCAACATCTCCAAGGAGGTTTTCTATGCCTAGCTTTTCATACCATGGTAACTAAACCAACCAGAGAGTTCAGATTGGAAACAGATTCCAGTGTAACCTTCAAAAGTCCACCTACAGAGAAAATCTATCTCCTATAGCTACTCATATATATCAATGTTTTCACAACTTCCCACAACAGCAGCAGCAGCTAGGGAATAAGTGTTTGTACACAGGAGCCTGTGGAGAGCAGTTCAAAATTGATCTATAACTGGTACCCCACCCCAGGCCTTCAAAAATAGGAGGGAAAATGGTAACTTTGTAACTGCATGCAACAATAACATCTAGGTCCCAAAGGTACAAAGAAATAGAACATTATTAGCTAATTAGTATGAACTGTCACACTGGAGTATTTGATCAAATTAATTAATCAAGTTGATGATTGGTCTGAAGGGAGTAGGAAGCTGTTCTCACAGTGCACCTGGTAAATTGCGCTATTAACCAATGGCCCCTTATAAATTTAAAGGAAAGGAATTTTTTAAAAGAAAGATAAATGAGTTAGTACAAAGTTTATAGTGAATTTAGAAGAATGCTAATCCCTTGCATATAGCAATTGTCAAATGGCTTCATGAATAGACAAACAATATTTATTGAGTATAGTGACCATCTTTAAAATACATTGATTAGCAGATTACAACTAAACAAAAAAAAAAAAAAAGAAAGAAAGAAATCACCATTAAGACCTTTGCTCTAAAGTAGTGCTTTAAGTAAACTAATCCATAAACCAATTCAACTTTTTTTTTTACCAAAAAATCACAAAGAAGAATGAAGACCTCCAGGTATATTTGACAATAATTATTCATGTAGTGGTATTGTGTTCCCCAAAATATCATGCACTCTAATAAACTTATCTGGGGTCAGAGAACAGAACAGCCACTAGAAATAGAGGTCAGAAAATGGTGGCACTTACACCTACCTAATCCTAGCATTCCAGAGGCAGAAATCCATTTGGGTCTCTGTGAGTTCAAGGCCACACTGGAAACAGTCAGGCATGGTGACTCACACCTTTAATCGCAGGAAGTAATGGCAGAAAGCAGAAAAGTATATAAGGCACGAAAACCAGGAACTAGGCTAGTTAAGCTTTTAGGCTTTTCAGCAGCAGTTCAGCTGAGACCCATTCAGTTGAGGACACAGAAGCTTCCAGTCTGAGGAAACAGGATCAGCTGAGGAACTGGCAAGGTGAGGTGGCTGTGTCTTGTTCTGCTTCTCTGATCTTCCAGCATTCACCCCAATAACTGGCCTCAGGTTTGATTTTATTAATAAGAACTTTTAAGATTCCTGCTATATCTTCATGCCATCTCAGTGAAGATGTGTTATGATTTTAGTCTCATCTGTTGCAAGCATCCCTTCAACTCTAGCTCTCCTAATTCAGTGTCAGCATCTCTTTTCTCCTGACCAATACATTCCAGCTGCAATATTCTACAGCAGACTATGTTCTTCATATAACATGAAATGTGCTGGCAAAAAACCTCCATATCCTTAGGCAAAACTTCTGAATTTTTAGATCCTCTGTGATATGTTAGGCTTTCTTTAGATATTGTGGTAGCTTGAATGTAATTGGCTCCATAATCTCACAGGGAGTGGCACTATTTAGGAGACCTGTCCTTGTTGAAGTAGGTATGGCCTTGTAGGAGGAAGTGTGTTACTGTGGGGGTGGGCTTTGAGGTCTCCTAGTCTCAAGATATCACCCAGAGTCACGGACTGTTTTCTGTTGCCTGAGATGTAGGACTCTCAGCTACTTCTGTAGAACCATGTCTGCCTGCATGCCACCATATCCCACCATGATAATGTACTGAACCTCTGAAACTGTAAATGTGCCACCCCAATTAAATATTTCTCTTTATAAGAGTTGCTGTGGTCATAGTGTTTCTCCACAGCAATAGAAACCAGAACTAAGACAGATATGAAACTCAATGTCATAGTCTTAGCCTTCCTCTACAGCTAATCACCTGTGCTACCTATCAACAGGCCACTTCTACTTACATTGTCTTATACATGTGAAACTGAATACCATGGTCTAAGACTTCCTATATAGTGAAACCACCTGTGATACCTGTCAGCAGGTTACCTTCACTTTTGGAGACTCTAGACTTAAACAACACTTCAAATAAGATTAAAACTTCATGTGATTTCTCTGACTTGCAAACATTCTTTTATAATGAATCACATTTAATTTTACTTACTTTACACAGACATGTTTATTTTCCATGTTCCTGATAGACACAGAACACTACCTACAATCACAGTATATTATTCATTAGGAAGCTCAGAAAATATGTCATCTTTCCTACTATAAAACACCTAGCATACCTCACTATTGCAGAGAAGCATTTACCAAACATCTTCATAGTTCAAAGCCTTTGCATCTAAGTACCCAAGATAACAGAACCATCCCCATGATATATATGGAGGCCTAGGTTCATCTGTTCATTTAGCCATTTATCTATACATTCATTCAAATTTCTTCATGGTTTTTACAAAACTTCCCTGAATAAAGATGCATATATAAATACAGAGGCTCAACCTGTGCAGAGTTTAGAACATGTGTGTTATTTTTGTTGTTATTTATTATAATTGTGTTTTAATTTTACACATCAGCCATGAGTTCCCCTGTCCTCCCCCCTCCCGTCCCCGCCCCCCACCTTCCCCCCAGCCCCTCCCCTCCATTCCCATCTCCTCCAGGGCCAAGACTCCCCTGGGGATTCATTTAAACCTGGTAGATTCAGTACAGGCAGGTCCAGTCCCCTCCTTCCAGGCTGAGCAACGTGTCCCTGTGTAAGCCCAAGGTTCCAAACATAGAGCATGTGTTTTTAAAAACTACTTTAATAAAAACAAATTAAAGACTGTTATTTGAAAATTAAAATGAGCTTTCATTCCCCTACCCTCAGCCAATGATGATCTTTGTCATCAGATATCTAATTTGGATACCTTTAATAGATGCATTTAAAAGTGTAATGGCCTAGGCCAATAAAATGAATGTGTACCACTTCTTGTGATCTAAATTATTTAATATATCTCAGTTCCAAGGAAGACATATACATTATAGATAGGTATATATATATATATATATATATGTGTGTGTGTGTGTGTGTGTGTGTGTGTGTGTGTGTATATGTATGTAAACATTTATATACATTATACAGATTTATATAAACATTTTCTGGATCATCCTTAGTCATTACTAAGCATAGTAATGACAAAAGCTTTATAAATTTGCGTTCAATGTACTAGCATGTATTATGGCATGTTCTTTACTCAGTAGTAAGGTATAGGATGAATAAAAGAAGCTAATAATTAAAACTCACGCAATTTAATCATATAAACTTGAGTTATAAATGTCTAATTGGCCTTAAAATTCTGAGATTCTACTGTCTCATAACACACCCTGTCTAGTGAAAAAATAGAAATACTTCTGATAACTTCAGAGAGAAAGGACAATTAATTTCAGTCTTTATTTCCTTCAAGATTATGGAGGAAAATTCTGAGTAGAAAAAAAAATAGGAGAAAGAGTTGAGGAGTACAGCCTGAATGACACACAAAAAATTTTTATTCAATGTTTCATACTCTTCAAAAACGAGTAATTAGCCAGATTTTCAAGCCAGAAGCATGAGATTGAATACATCATCAATTTTTACAGAAAACATAAGTTTGCATGTAAACAGGAAGTTTCTATTACAAAACATTATTTTATTTTTATAGACACTTCTTTATTAATAATAGTGGTGGACTTGCAGCTACCTAGTACAGCTGTGGTTTTGTCTCTACCATATGGAGTTTCTTAAAAGAAAAAAAAATGTCAAGATGATTTTTTTTCCCCAGTAAATTCAATTCCTTTTATCTTCCAGATTGGTGGGTGGAGGCAGCAGGTGGCAAATTCATTTTAATCTAGCAACATTTGATCACGTGACGTATTTTACTTCCATGGTTGATATAACTCAATAAACAGCAAATTGGGAAGAAACAGCACTATGTAGTTAAGTTAGTGGGGCATGTGGATATTTGGTGTGTGTGGTGGTACGTGCATGCGTGCAGGGTGTGTGTGTGTGTGTGTGTGTGTGTGTGTGTACTCATGCATGTGAGCAGGTATAGGGAGAATACCACAAGACTTTTCTTATAAAGGTTATTCAAGAAGGATATTACTATTGTCAGGTCTATACAGGAACCTTTGATTTGAAGTCATTGATTGAATCTATACTGACAGCAATTGTAAGGAATAGAGATATCATCTTCATTGAATGAGATGTGGTGATTTTGACCTAAGACCTTAAAGAAAGATATTTTCATAATTAACCTCCAAACTGACAGGCAATAAAGGAGACCTCCATGCCTTAGTGACCAGGGCTGTATGGGAAAAATTGGTGTAGCCTGTGAAGGTAAATAGGAATCAGAGGAATCATTAATCACCATCATCAAAACAGTTGGTTCTGAGTTTCAAAAAAAGTTTTGTCTAATTTTAAATTATGGACAAGAGCAACAGGCAAATCTTTCAAAGGTATCATTGTGGACATTATAAAACATATCAAACTGGAAAAAAAGTCAAGTGGTCTGACCAGGTGCAAAATTATTTTTACTGAAATATTGGCAAATTGTTTTGGTCTGGGCCTTAGACTTCTTAAACTATATTCTGAGCCTCAGACTTCTTAAACTATAAAATTGTAATAGTCAGTGTGATATTTGGAGGCAGAGAAGTGAGTTACATCAGTCTGGTTTGGAGAAAATTTTGAAACATTTCCTTTCCTCACACTACATATAGCTCCAGTGTCAACTGGGAGAAATTCTAGAGAAATTATCATGGTATGTTTTATCTCATCTGTCTTATGTTTTATTTTCTAATTATCTTAGAAAGTAACATATTTCTTCATAATATTTTTATATAAACTGAGCTGAGGTTGTCTATTCCCTTCTTAGTTCAGGTTTAGATTGCATGTACTTGATTTCATTAATTTTCTCCTTGTTATTCCCAAAGATGGGATGCTTCTTGATCACTTTCCTCAAGTTCCTGTGTGTTTACTCTGTCTTCTCATTTTCAGCTAGGGTTTTGAAACATTTGCAAATCCCAGGAAATCATATGGCACATCCATTCTCAGAGTACCCCACCACACCTTTACCAGGCACCTAATAGTTCTTCTGTACATGGCCTGTGACTTTTAGGTCAGGTAGATTTTTTTTTAAAGATGAATATGGAGTTAGAGAGAATATGGAGAGTGGAAGCAACCCTAGACTGTGGACAATGTTGAAAAATGTTTCATATATATATATATATATATATATATATATATATATATATATATATATACTGGAAAATAGCACAGAATTTCCTCAAAAATGTTTTTAAAATAGAATATGTAATCTGGCAATCCTGCTTTTGGGTGAATATCCTAGAAAAGTGAAAGCTGGTTCTCAAACCAATTTGCATACCCATATTCACAGTAGCAGTATCTGAAGAAGTCTAACTGTTGAATTAACCCAAATAGCCACTGATGGATGAGTGAATAAAGAAAATGTGACTATATAGACACATTTACATGCATATCTACAGATACTCTTCAATTTAAGATGAGGTTATGTGCCCATAAGCCCATCATAAGATGAAAACATCATAAATTGCATACATACTTAATTCACCTAAGCTCCTAAACATCATAGCTCAGCCCTGCAGAACTTAGATATGCTTCTAAAGCTTATGTATGCCTGCAGCTGAGAGAGTAAAACTAGGTACTGCTGCCACAGAAAAATATTCAAATTTTAAAATCTCAGTATGATCTCTACTGAATTCAAAGTGCTCCCATGACATCATAATGATAAACAAAAATGCAAGTCTAATCACTGTTAAGTAGGGGACCATCTATGATCCCTGCTAAACAGGAAGGAAATCATGGCATGCTATAGTAAGATTGAACTTTATAAGAATAAAGTGCTAAGAATAATGTGGCAGTAAAACGACTAGTGTTGCCTTATTCTACATATTTAAGAGACCTACAGCAGTCAATCCATAGAAATAGAAAGTAGAAGAGCAGTTTTCACAGTTTTCATGCAGAAGGAAATGGTTGTTGCTTGATGAATATGAGTTTGAGATGTGTATGAGACATCTTCCTGGTTTTTTGCCTCAGAACACTGTGAATATACTGAACATCACCAAACTGGACTGTTAGAAATAGTTAAGACAACAAATTTTATGTTGTGTGAGGTGGTTTTAATGAATTTTTTTAAAAAAGGATTAAAATGAACATGGACATGGCAGACACACTCTATTTTCCTAATATGGAAACTTTCTCTAAAGCACCAACCAGAAGAGACTGATGATATTTGCATATTGTAGCTGGACCACAGTCATTGGAGTTCATGGAGTCAAACCAACTCAAAGTAACAGATTAAGGTCATTTTGTATACTGCCCACACTACTTCCATGGCCCATGCTACAAATGCAGTTTTATTTATTTGCTTGAACACATAAATGCCTGTGGATCAGAGGGGAGGTAGCTGTCTATGATCAGCTTCCAATTACAATCACAGTCTTACCTTATGTTTCATTGTGTTCTTAAGTACATCCTACAGAAAAAGAGATGTAGCACTTACGTTCACTCCTCCTTGACCTAAATCTTATTATTTTATAATACGACCATTCAAAAATTAGCTTCTGGTTGAGTTGATTATAATGGCCTTATACTATTTACCAAATGGAAATGTGTGTGTATGCACACACACAGGAACAATTCAAAATCAATTTTTTTCTCCCCAATATCCAAATGTTTCTCAGAGATTATCTCTTTCTAAGAAGAAAATGTGTTAGATTGGGTACTTTAAAAAGAGCTTTCTGACCAGGCATGGAGACCCACACCTTTAATCCAGCACTCCAGAGCCTGGGTCAGGAGGAGCTCTGTGAATTTGAGGCTGGCCTGGTCTACATAGTGAGTTCCAGCACAGCCAGGTCTAAAGAGAGAGGCTCTGTCTAAAATAAAAAAATAAATAAATAAATAAAAATTAAAAAAAAAACCAAAAACAAAAGGAGCTGCCCCTCACTGTGGAAGGTCAGCCAGCCAATGAGTCAATAGACTTTCCTCCTATTCTTCAAAGCCACAGCTTAAACCTGGAACCACAGGTTGGCCAATGGGACACATTAGCCCAGGAAAGCTTTTACCTACAAGTTGTAAACATAAGAATGGAACAGACTGCGGGAGTTTTGGCACACTGCCAGTAAGACTGTTAATCAATTTCTGTGGACATTACTGTTTCCTAACCCTCTAACTCCAGTTTTTGCCACTAGTGGTTTTTAAGATGAGATTCCATTTTCGTTGTTTCTGTGAACACTGGATATCCGTTGCAAAGGGAATTCCCCTTCAATTTAATTAGCCAGTTGGTTGCTGTTGCTTTCAAGCAGAAAGCATTACCTGACAATGTTTATTTGCACAACCTTTCAAAAGCCTGATGCTTGAAGCTTGCAACCAAGTCCCCAGAGCAACGAGAAATCCTCTTGTTGCATTGTTTGTCTTTGCAAAGGTTTTTTTAGGAATATCTCCTGTTTCTACTTACATTCTTGTCATTTTGTGTGTAGATTTCTGTAAAGCCATGCTAATCATCTTCTGTTCTTCCCAAAGATGTCCCAAACACTATTAAAATAAACCCACCTACAGCACTGAGCCCGCTAATCAGCCTCCTACCTAATTACATGTCTGACAGCCAAGTTCTTCTGCAGGATTTCTGTCCTTCTGCTAAGTGTGAAATAGTGTGTGCACCTGTGTGTGTATTTCCCTATGTTTCACAGATAGATTGGAAATAGGGTAGCTATCCACATTTATCATCTCTATACCTGAAAAGGAAAGCCACTGCAGCCATTACATCCACTCTGCACAGGAAACAGCCCTGACAGTGCCAAACACATGGGCATCATCATTGATTAAGAGACACATTGTTATGGGGGAGGAAGGGGTGCCTAAGTGGGTGCAAATCTAGGTTACATTGCTGAGAAGATGTAGGTGGTACAGCTGACAGGAGTCAGAGCCAGACTTGTGGGGGAGTGGAAGACACACAGGGCTGCCAGCCCCATGACATCATTTTTCTTCTTTTTTTCTTTTTTCTTTTTTTTAATTGTCTTTTCTTTCTTATTTATTCCCAAAGCAATAGCTGCTGATTTCAGTTGTCAATTCTGATACTTTTTTTTTGTCCTGCTCTAAATCATGCATCAGGACCTTTTGTTATCATTGCCTATTCTTGAAGCAAAATTCACTTTTATTCTGTTCCCAACTCACAGGCACAGGGACCTGCTCCTCTTGTGATAGTAGAGCAAGATTTTTACATAATCTCTCCTTACTTTACATGTGGATTACTTTTAGATGACACCAGGCAGATTGATTCTTATTCTGGGTGTTCTTCATTGCGCACAACAACCTCTACAAGTGATGAGAACTCTTTCTAAGGTCCTTCTGGAAGAAAGGTGTGGTTCTGTTTAGCATTCTCTGTGTCAACAGATGACAGGATTTTACAGTACCTTCTACAATAGCCTCTGAACTGTCTTCCATACTTTCTCTTTTGCATTTTGACAGAGTATCTTACAAACAGCATTTGTGAAGTCATTCAACAACACATCAACTCTTTCAAGGCAGACTTTCCATCATGTTATTACCGAGGAGCAAAAGCAATTGAAGTCTTAGACTCAATTTAGATCATTAAGACTAGGTTCATATCTTTACTAATCAAGAACCCTTAGAATCTATATATTTTTACTAACAAGACAAGTTGAATTTTTCCTATAGCATAAAAATCTGTGCTTCAGGATATAATGGACTCTTGAAAAGGATTTTCTTATGTGCTAGTTGTGAAAGTGTTTTCCCTGCCCCACCCCCACCTTCAAAAATACTTATCAAGATACTTAAAGAAGTAGCAGTCAGTTGGTGAATATGGTGAATTAGGCAAAACTTCTCAGTGTGATTAACACAAGTTGTGAAGCACTGCTTGTGGGATGTGTAGTTGGGTGTTGTCATGGAGAAAGTTGATTCCTTTTTTGACCTGGTATAGCTGCAAGCATTACAGTTTTTGTTGTAGCTCATCTATTTTCTGAGCATACTTCTCATAAAGATTTTGATGGGATTTTAACAACTGTAGTGGATCAAATCAGTTACCATGCCTCCCACCCCACCTTTTCCTGGTGCAAGTTTGATTTGGGGAAGTACTTGGGAGATTCTTCTGAGACTAACTATTGAGCTGGACTTTTTCATCATGTCTCAGTCCGATCAAGCAATGATTTGCTTGGGCCTAGAGAGATGGCTTAGAGGTTAAAATGCATACTGCCTGAGGACCCAAGTTTAGCTTCCAGTACCCATGATCAGTACCCACACTTGCCTATAATTCTAAATGATCTGATACCCTCTTCTGGCATCCACAAGCATTCACACACACATGTGGCTTTCACACATCCACCCACACACATACACATAAGTGTAAAAAAGTTATATAATAAGATAAATCTATTGTAATTAAAAATAAAAAGAAGTGAGTTGTTATTTTGTCTTCCCCCCCCCCCCCCCCCCCCGGAGCTGAGGACTGAACCCAGGGCCTTGCTCTTGCTAGGCAAGTGCTCTACCACTGAGCTAAATCCCCAACCCCAAGAAGTGAGTTGTATAGAGTAATAGAAGAGAGGGAAAATTACTATTTTTCTCGTTGAAACTTTTCACTTTTCCAGTTTGTTTCAAATGTTCCTTCTTATGTCATTGTAAGAGGAACAGCTTTCGATTGTTCATTATCAACTTCCAAAGGCCAACTACTGTACTCCTTATCAGTAAGGCTCTGGTTTTGTTTGTTTGTTTGTTTGTTTGTAAGATGTATCCATTGTTTTCATTTTGTTTGAATGAGTGGTTTGCCTGCATGTATATACGGGTAGTGTGTGTGTGTACCATGCCTGTGGAGGCCAGAGAAAGGTTCTGGACCCCTAAAACTGAAGTGAATGATGGATGTCAGCTACCATGTGTGTGCTGGGTATTAAACCACAATCCTCTACAAAAAAAAGCAAGAACTCTTAAGCACTGAGCCATCTCTCAAAACCCAACAAAACATTTTGAATGACTACTATACTTTTGTTCATTGGCAATTCCTAAGCCAAATATGACAATGTTGCCAGTTGCTGCCACCACATTACAACCAATTTTGATATAAAAAATAGAATATCCCTCAAACTTATTTTTTGTATAACATCATTTCCTTTGTATAAAATAATCAGCAAATAATAAGTAATTAGCAATAATAAATAAGGAGAAAAATGTGAATTTAAGTACTGTATAGCATAGCCACATTAAGAATCTATTCTAGGGCAGAAGAGATGGCTTAATGATTAAAAACACTGACTAATCTTGTAGAGGACCCACACCCAATTCCCAGCACCCACACTGCAGATCATAAATATCTGTAATTCTAATTCCACAACATCCAACTCCCTCTTCTGACTTCCTCTGCCACTAGGCACCTATGTGGTGACTCATATGCAGGCAAAACAAACAAACAAAAAACAAACAAACAAACAAAAAATCCATGCATGTAAAATAAATAAAGAAGCAAACAAATAAGTAAAATTTAAAGAGTCTGTTCTAATACTTCAGAGTAAATTTAAATTTCTTTTGCACCGATCTATCATAATCTGGCTGTCTTGACCAAATGAACTCTTAATTGTAGTATATAGGAATCATAGTAAATCCTATCATTTCATTACTTTGTTCTACAAACATACACACACACACACACACACACACACACACACACACACACACACACGCACACACACACACACACACATACACACACACACACACATCTGTGTGTGGGACTGTGAAGTTCAAAGTAGACTTAAACTGCTGTCCTCACTAGTGTTAGGCTTATAGGCATGCTCCATTATTCCTGGATTTGTCCATCCTTTTATGCTTCTTCTCTAGATACATGTTTACATGTATGACTGACTAACTGACTATCACACACACACACACACACACACACACACACACACACACACACACATACATATATATACACACGCGCGCGCGCACGCAAAACTGTGAGTATTGGGTTCAAAGGTTTTTTGGTTTTTGTTTTTTGTTTTCCTTAGTCACTGCCATTCAAGGTTTCTGACAATATTGTTAAAATAATTGATCAAAATCATTGTTATTTGGCTTTGAAAATAGAGTGTGAGGATCACAGAGATGGACTGTCCCATGATCTTTATTCCCTCTGGTGTTGGAACTGGAGTCATATTGCCTGTCGTTTAATCATAAAGTCTTGCCTTAGTTCTATAACGTTTCAATAACCTTCCTTCTGTGTATAGCTCTTCCCTGGCATGGGGAACTTCCCTCCACCTTAGCTGTCACCCCTTTTACAGAATGAATCAGAAGTTTCTTACTCCCAGTTTCCATGGGGACATCAAGCTCCAGTCCTCCTGGTGACAGCCAGCTCTGAACTTTCCCTTTGTTAGACTGGCATTCTAACTAACTTCCTGACTATCGGACATTCTTCTTAACTTCCAAAGTAACTGACATTCTAACTAACTTCTTAACTAACTGACATTCTAACTTCCAACATTCTAACTAACTTCCTAACTAGCTGACATCCTGCCTAACTTTCTCATTCTCCAAAGTTTGTTCCTAGGGATCATCTCCAAATAACACATTCAACCAGAATCCTACACTGTTTTCTTCCTAGGAAAATTCAATTAAGACATTGTCTAGAAATACTCATTTTATATACCTCTATTTTCTTTACCACACAGGTAAGGAAACTAAGGGACAGATGAGTTCAAATTCTATCATTTCAGAGTGGGAAACTGAAAAGATAATCTATCGAAAACTGGACACATGTTAGGTTCTGTTTCCCTCTTTCCCTACACATTTAATTCTTCTTTCTTAACACTGGCGATGAGGAAGCTCTCCCATCAGCTCTGGATGGAGACTTTGGTTCCAAAGCCAGCTCTGTCAGACTTCAGATAAGTTTCTCCCTGAGGGAGTATGAACTCACCCATGGGAGCACAAGTGCAGTGCTACCAGCCTGCTGACCACCATAAATGTTATTCTATGATAGCATTCAGAACGCAGCCCCAAACAATACATCAAACAAAATTCCATTCCTTTTCATGTATTTCATTTAAGTGAGAGAGGGTAAGATGTGCAAAAGACAGAAGTTCATGCAGAAAATGAAAGACAGAGCATATTAAAGTGAACAACTTCACAAGATAGACTAGTGCTAAGAATAAGATTTTATGGCTACAATATTAACATAGATTAAGTTATGATGCTCTAGAACCCTAGTAAATCAAGTACCTAGGTACAATATGAATGGGAGTATAAATTGGCAGGAAATTTATCTGAAAATTATTTGACATTTTATAACAGGTGACTTATCTCAGATCCTAATTTTTCCTCACAATCTTTTATGAAACTTTATTATCATATATTAAGTACAAAGTAAGTAATGAAACTTTAAACTTTAATCTAGCACTTCCCCCTATGAAGTGAGTAAAGGGTATAACTCACTCCCTCACACACACATATATTTGTATATAAACAAAATAGTATGCTGAAAATAATCCCAATATTAATTATTATAACCAATTAAAAAGTAGTTACCCAGAAGTCCATTAAGATAAGAAAAATTAGCCATTAATTAAAATACAGTAAACTTTGAGGTTTGAGATTCTGAAAGCTATAGCATCAAATGAGGTAAGAACACACAAAGTACTAAAAGATATATGATTGATAATACATGTATCAACTGTATCAATAAATTTAAGAAAGGACAAAAAAAGATACAGAAAGTGATCAGTGATTATAACTGATGATAGCTTTATGTGTAACGTGTTTTATTATTTACATTTTGAAATTTCCACACTGTCTGCTACATATGTTCACATTCTATGGTTATGCAAACCTATTTTAAAATATGTGTTAACTATGCCAATGAGGTAAAAATATAAGTTTTTATTGCTACATAGATCCTAGGCATAAACTAAAAGAAAAGATACTAGGAGGTAAGATAAGCAAAAATGTGTGTGCAGTATTCATCCTCAATGAATTGCCCAATTCATCCTCTAAAGTCCTATGGACCATACCTCCTCTGTCTTCCCATTTCAAAACCTCCAATTTCATAGGAAACTTTGGAGTGGTGTGGTTGATGAGTATGTGCTAAACCTAGGACCTTATGAGAGAACATAAAAGTATTTGGTTTGTGGTTTCAATTACGGTGTAACTCACATTCATACAATAGAGAAGTTGGTGCCACATTTCTGGTAATGAACTGCCTTCCTGGATTGAGAAGAATGAGGTACGCTGTGGGTGCCAGTTGCCTTTTGTCATCTCTAAGAGTTGCAGCAGAGTACATGTTACAAAATAGAAAACTACAGTCCAAGGCAGTCCTATTGTGACTTGGCTTTACAATGCTTCCCTATGCTGTGGTCCTTTTAACAATTCTGCCCAGAATGCTGTAGATGCATAGATATTGTTTGTTTGGGAAGATATAACTGACTCAGAAGGACCATCTCAGTAAGAAGAAAAAGTGGAAAATTTGAAGGAAAGCAATAAGAAAGGCAAATGTATTTTAATCTCCTTTAAACCACAAAACTAACAAAAACATTATCAGTGGGAACAGAAATCAGATGTGACATTTCACCTTGGCTTGTGAAATTTCCTTCCTTTTGTAGAATTTATCTTTGATAACCAACTGTAGATCACCACAACCCTGGTGATATATGTGGATGTGCATGGGGCTGGATGGTTTCTGGTCAGTTTATTGTTGTCTCTCTCAAACAAGTGATGGGTTGTGTCGCTGCCATCACTTGCCTTGTAATAACTCCTTCTTCTTCATCCATCTCCTTCCATCCTCAGTTCTAGAGACCTGAACTCAGGGAACTTTGCTCTAGAAATAGAGTTTCCTTGTGATCACAGACGAAGCAGAGAAGTTAACGACATTGTCTATCATTACGCTGCTGCTACTGGAATCATGGATGTAAATCCAGCTGCTTCACATTTATCTCCAGAATACTTTCAATATTTTTTTCTGCCAGAGAAATCCTTCATCCAATAAAGGCACAATTTTCAATACTCCCAACAGCCTCATAGTTAGGCAAAGAGTTTGTCAAATCAGCCAAATTTAGAGGAACTTTAAAATGTATGCTTGATTTCAACATTTTCTCAAGAGCCTCATTAGTAGTTAATGCTTCAAGGATATATGACCAGTTCCATACCAAAATATATAAAAATGTGCAAGAGTTTTGTTTTTTTTTTTCATTCTCCAATAACAAAGAACACATTATCATATTAATGCATCAGTTCAAGGGAAAGGTAAAGGGACAAGTGAGAGGAATCTGCCCGAATTCCTCAGGAGATGACAAAGAGTAGAACTAGACTCATGAGCCTAGGAGCATTGGGCAGAGGTAGCTTCTTGCTTAAGCAAGAACTTAAAATAAAACACATTCTGCCAAGGACAGTTTATGAACCACAGGATGACACACAGTCACAGATAAGATTCTAGTTCAACTATGTCAAGTTTGGAAAATTCCTACCTCTCTGTTCCACAAGAAGGGCCTGGTTAACTGATTTCTGCTGCACAATCTGGGTTGAGACATCTGGTACCAGAACAAGGGAATGGGTTGAACCCTCTCTTTCAAGAACTAGGCCTGCTAATGTGATAGGTAAAGTTACACTTTAAGTTTTCATTATTATGCCACAGAGATCTATGACACAAAATGTCTTTGATCTGTAAGCCTCTTGCTCAAGGACAGATGGTTTCTGAAATGCTAGAGGCTATTGTTTATGGAAGATAACAAGCCACATTTATTCAGTCCCCTAAACAAATTTGCTTGGCCCATCTGCACTGGATATGATTGACCACATGTGGGCTGGAGGTACTTAGGCAGAAAATATGTCAGGATGTAGGCTTGCCTCTGATTGGATCTGATGGGAAGTAAAATGAATTATTGATTTCCCTCCTTAAGCCCTTGCCATACTTGATTTTGAACCATTTCCTGGGAACCTGGGTATGGACCTGGCCAGAGTCCTTTCACTTAGCCAGTGTTTAATTAAAGCTTGCTTCAAATTTGTCTTTAAACTGTGGTAGTGGTCTTATTCTCAACTGGTGGGATTAACACTAGCTTCAAGAAGCAGAATTAAACAACTAGATAAGTTTTTAAATAAGACAATGTGATGATAAGGCAAAACCACTCTTCAAAGAACAGCATTGACTACATGAGAAATAAAAACTATAATCACAGTTTAATTTGAAAATAATGAAAATGGGAGCCTCTATACCTAAACATGGAAGACACCACAAATCCACTCTGTAGATAAAACATATTTAATTTAAAAACTTTCCTAAGTAAAATGCAAGTTTATAAAATGATAAATTTTGAAAAGTAGAAAGATAACTATAGTCCCAACAAAAACAGAGAGAAGTAAATGACAACAGAGGCAGAAAAAAAATGGACTGTGAGAAGAAATAAAAAGAGAAACATTAAAATGCTTGGTAAACTTGAGTTATTTCTAAGAGAAGCACAATTAGTAATTAGCAATAAGATTAGAATGTGGTTCTGAGAAATTTATTAATAAAACAAATAAAATATAAATATATAACTTTAAAATAAAAATAAATTACATTCTTTAATGTTAATGCATTTCAAAATCTAGGGGAAACAAATACTGTCCTAATCAAATAGATATTAAAATGAAAAAAATAATTGGTCCATATTTAAAGGAAGAAACATTAAATCTTATCAGAATTATAGAGCCAGATTATGAAATATAACAACATTATTTCCTTTTTTCTTATTTCTTCCCTGATATAAAGCTATAAGATTATGATATATTTGGTTAGTGACTTAAATGGTTTATAAAAGAACAAACAGATGCACGAAAATGTAATGTGACATTTTCATCCCAGTGCATGTTACCTTAAAATGGTCACTTCTCTGAGAGAGTGAAGCACATATACAAACAAGGTGGTGGTAGTCTGACTTCTCTGATTTTCTTTCTTCTTCTGTAACACAGTTGTTGGAAATATGTGTGCACTTATGTGTCCTCTAGAAGGATGAATTATATCAGATGTTTGCTATCTCTACTATCAACTACTGAAAGACTATGTATTTTAGTCAGACGGCTCTAAAATGCTTTAAAAAAAAACAATCTCACAATTTATTATCAGGCTCTCCTAAGACCAATGAACAATTCTTTGTACTATGTCTGAGATAATAACTAACTCAATCTCTATCCTCTTATGAGGGAAGTTCTATCTAGCTCATACAACATCTGTATGTTATAGTAACAGTTGGTTAAAATACAAACACGAGACTCCTTGGATCCTAAAACATCTCTAATGTATATATAATAGGAGTATCTATGTCTAACAAACAATTGGGGATAGGGTTGAGTGGGCAGTTGAGGGTATGCCAAGGGACTACCTTGACATAATATGAAAGGATCAGTCTGCAGAAGAACACCTTAAAATTCTGCCAGCCAGACACACTTAAAGGTCATTTCATTTTCTCTTAAATAATCACAACAGATTTATTACCTTATTTCTTCAAGCTAAGAGACTGACAAGAAAAAAATGCACAATATCAACAGAAGCTGTGAAGTGTATGTGGCAACAGGCATTTGAGTAACTTGCCACATTTGTGTTTAAACTAACTATCTGGAGAGCATCCATGCAGAAAATATGGCTTGAGTCTTTACAAAATATTTTCAATATTTCCCAGCTATGACCTTGTTTTAATTTTCATAGAAATTTTTCTTTCATTTTAGAGTTTTAATATAATTACATCATTTCTCCCTTTCATTTCCTCCCTCTAAAGACTCTCATTTACCCTCCCTTATTCTTGTTCAAATTAACAGCCTCTTCTTTCATTATTGTTGCATGCATTTATATTTAGGAATATATACCCTTCTCACTCTGTATGTTACATGTATGTATTTTTTCAGGACTGATAATTATTGGTGTGCTCTTCCCTGGGGGAGACTATTGATCCCACTCTCAGTATCCTTTAATTGCTGTGGAACTTGGTGTAGGGTTGCTGCCTCCATTCATTTTGCCACATCTATTGTCCTGGTCCTTGTTCCTTAGGCAGTTATATTGCTAAGACTGTATGGGTGTAGCTTCTGACATTACTAAGAAACACAAACTCTCAGTAAACTCCCTGATACTCTGACTCTTATCAAGGGAGGGGTTCTTTCCACCCCCTCTTCAGCAATTTTACCTGAGCCCTAGGTGTAGAGGTATTTTATAGATGTACCTTTTGGCATTGTCTTTCACAATTCTGAATTTTGATTGGTTGTGATTTTCTGTAATGGTCTCCAACTGCTGAAAAGATAAGTTTATTTGATGAGAGATGAGAACTGCAGTCATCAGTGGGTGTAAGGACAAACATTTAGAATGTTGTTAGGGATTATGCTGGTTTAATAAAGTGGCAGTTGTAAGTTCTCCTCCAAGATCCACGTTTTCATTAGCCCTGGAGAGCTGAATAGATTTCTAGCACTGGGCATAATTTCCCTCTTGATAAGTAGGTCTTAAGTCCCATTAGAGAGTTTAGTTACTATTTCTTCCATTATTGAACCCTTAGGGTTATTGAGAAATGCTTGTTGGATAGTGGTTCACATGTTTCACAGCTGAGTAGAACTGCTGGTTGATTCCACTTTGGAAGTATACATCATACCTTCTGGTAACATAAAAGCTAGTTCTCATGGCAGAGGCATTCAGGTCAGTTTGAGCTCAAGGGCCTTTAGGCCCTGTGTTTGATGTGGATGGTGTCCTAAGCAGTAGGGATTTACCTTCCACTTATGGGCAGGGGAGGGGGAGGAGGTAACCAAGGGCTATAGCAATAGTCTAGCTCGTAGATAACCCTAACCATCAACTCAAAAGAGGGCTTCTCACACAAGGCATTGGGGCTTTGGTTCATCAGTCTTTGGCTCTTGGAAGGAGCATTGTCCACCTAGATATGACATTTTAATTTAAAGCATATGTGTATAGTTATACACAGATGTATACATGTTATAGGTTCTTGTCTTTAGGTAAGTAGTTAATAGTATGATTTCTTGTGACTTTCAAGATATTCTTACTGCTATTTTACCCTCCTTTCACAGCACTGCATAACACTAATATTCATGTAATACTAATAGTGAAGGAATTGATAAATATTGCATGACATTTACATTGTGAATATCACCATGTTAAAAAAATGATGTAAATTGATTTTGATTAACATGCAAACCTAAGTACTATATACTACTGCTCTGTTTCCTAGAATCTTAAGCCATACCATCTTTCATTCCAATGGCTAGTTGTGTCTCCTCTATGGATTTAGACTCTTAGAGTGTCTCTGTCTTGACTGTATAGTTAAGGAAGTCCATTGATTGTAAAAATGTGTCCCTTCAAGGTCTAACCTGGATGCATTTGCAGCAGAGTCTTCTGTCCACATTGCTCAATTCTCCTGAGCCCTTAAACACAGCTCCCCAGAACAGGGGTGCTTAAGGATTTCATAAGAGATCTGCTTTTCTTGGCAGTGGAAGCGATCTTAGGTGTGTGGGCTGCACTGGTCTGCTTTGCCTACGGATCTGTGTCCATTTATGACTTCAACAACTATCCAATTCTAGGGACAACACTAAAATCTTCCCTGGGAAGTATAACTCTGCTCTCAATTTCAGTTCCTCCAACTTCACTCCTTCAGATATTCTAGAAGAAATGCACCTCTATTTTTGTGATCACAGTGTCCTCAAGATGTGCATTCCTGCTACCTATGCAATAGTCAGCAGGGAGGCAGTGGCTTGAGCTTTACACCACCCTCCTTCCTGGCAGCAGAGTTTTAGCCCTTTGTTCAATGAGAAGAAGGTTATGGTACAGCTTCTTGGAAGGCTGCAGAATCCATATTCCTTAAGGACCTCATGTAATTTTATACTGGCTGCCTGGATGCCTCACTTGCCCTCAATCCATCTCTCTCTTGCTGAGGATCCTTGCTGATTTCACTGGTCTGAAAAGGATGCATTTTCTTTTGACAAGTCACCAACCTTCACTTGCAAATTGGCTGTAGCCATAGGGCACAAGGGGACTACAAATGAAATCAAGGCAATATTCCCCAAAACAGAAAGTACAGCAGAAATGTTCATACACAGTGTGTGTGTGTGTGTGTGTGTGTGTGTGTGCATATGTGTATGACAGTGAGAGACAGCAAGAGAGAGAGAGAGAGAGAGAGAGAGAGAGAGAGAGAGAGAGAGAGCGCTTCCTTTCTGAAATCCACATAGTCATTCTCCCACTTTACCTCTGACAAATAGCATTTGCACATGTTCTTCTTGGTTGTTATGAATTACTGTGTGGAGTGGCAATGTGTGCTATTATCCAAGTTGATTACTTTAAATTTTCTTTAGCCCATGTACTTCTGAAGTTTTTTGTGTATTACAAGAATATCTTAATCCTAAAAATTACTTCCAGCTCTAATGTGATTTATCTAAAGTTCTTTACAAATTACTTCCTTTAGCTATAATCTTCTATCGAGTCCTTGATATATCTCTATAGACCTACATATCTGCATATATGTGTATGTAATATATATATATATATATATATATATATATATATATATGTATACATATAAATGTGTGTGTGTGTGTGTGTGTGTGTGTGTGTGTGTGTGTGTGTACATAAAACTCTAGGGTATATGGCTATACAATACTGAAAAAAATATTGACACAATTTTTTCCTGGGCATTTTGCATGTAGTTACTGACATGGGGAGAGGGCTAAGTCTCTAGACGGTAGCACACTGAAGAGGAGTTGAGGTTATCAATCACTGCAGGAATAGTAATTGTTAAACTTTTCTAGCAATTTTTACTCACTTCTTCCTACTTTAGGGTATTTTTTTTTTCAGCAATACCTCTTTACTTTAGCAGAGAACAACTTCTACACATATATAAACCAGAAAAATTTTGTGTTCTGTGGCTGCTATCTATAAGCCCATATCTGACTCTGGTATGTATGCAAATGTAAACAGCTTCAAATGTGGTCAAACTTAAGGTAAGAAATAGAAAACTGAGCTCTGTATACATGAAACACAATTTTCTCATACTGTGAAATTCAGGTAAGCAATTCAATACATTTTTATCTTGGTTTCTTCATTTACACAGATGATATGTGATAGATAATGAAGCTAGATAGATGATAGACAGACAATCGATAGATGATAGAAATATGCAGACTTCAGATAACACATGGCTGGAATAGATAATATGGGTAACAGCAGTAGCAAATTATGGGGAAGCTTAAAAGAAGACACAGGGAAGGCACTCACCTTTAACTGGTACAGACTCAACCCCCTTAAAGTGTTCCCCTGAGATGCACAGGGTCACACAGAAGATCTATCTCATCAGTAGCTAAGAAATGTATACTAGACAAAAAATATCACCAATGATATCCGTTAATGTAATTGTCTGCTTTGGAAGGTCAAGGTAGCTGGAGTTCAGTGTTTTCCATTAGTACAAACTATTACTATTATCAAACTATTATGTCTTGGATAAAAACATGTACATGCACACACATGCATGTGCACACACAGGCACACATCTGACTGGAGCTGCACTGTCCCAGCTATGGCAATTGTACTGTTGTTTTCTTTGTTTGACTTTAAGATAATAACCTTGACCTCTTAGTACTAATATGTGGTTAATGTGTTAATGTAACAAAATTGTTTAATGTGCATTAGAAAGTAGCAGTAACTTTTAAAATATGTATTTTGATATTTAAAATACAAAAAAATAACTAGTTTTGGAGAGGCAACTTGGAATTATTGCTCCAGTTCTGAATATATATATATATATTCTTGATGTTTTTCAGTAGATAAAAATCACTTAAATTCATTTGTTGTGGTGCATAGTTTTTACACAGATCAAAGTAATGTGGAGAGAAGCTGTAGGGGGTTTAGAATTGCAGAGGTGTAGAGAGGTTGGAAGGTTGTAGGTCCAGAAACTAGTAATCTTACCTAGGGCTAGATTTAGCCCCTAGAATAGTTAGTTATTCCTTCCCCACTTCTGTGTGTAAGCTAGCATCCTGTAAGATAAAAAAACTTTTGGAATCTATTAACCAAGCAGACCACTAGCTTCCTCAAACCTGAATGCTATGAATGCCATGTTATTGCACTGGAGGCCTATAAGAGCGCTCTCCCCATCTTACTGTACATTCCTCCCCCATGTTATCACCAGTGTACTTTAAACTTTAAATTTACAACTTTCTTTGTTCTATAAATTCTAAGATTTCACAGATCTGCTTCTACATCAGAACATGGAATTTGGAGTAAACTAAATCTCTCTCGCTAGTCTATATATGCATTCAAAATTGCCCCAGGATAAACTTTTAATCACTTTAAAGTGAGAACTGTTTGTTTGTTTGTTTGTTTGTTTGTTTGTTTGTTTTAATATTAACAGGAACAACTGTTGGGTGACACTAAGCCAGAGCAGGTGAGTCCTGAGTTGGAAGAAAGCAGGCAGAGTGAAGGCATTAAGAAGAGCAAGTTCCAGGACAGTGATGGCAGTTACACAGAGAGGAGAAAAAAAAAAAAAAGAAGAGTCCCAACATGGTCTCTGCTTCAGTGCATGCCTAGAAGTTCCTGCCTTGAGTACCTGTCCTGACTCCTCTTTTTTGATATGGATGAGTAAAATTAAATAAATTCTTACCTTGCCAAGTTGCTTTTGATCAGGGTATTTTAGTATTTCATAACAGCAATAGACAGTAGAACAATAGAAAATCTAACCCAGACAGGACGAACATAAAACCTCTATTTCATCTCCTACCATCAGTGCCAGGAAACTGCAGTCCTGAGCTCAGTTTGGGGCTGTGTGGTCACAGCAGACAGAACACCTGAGGGACTCAGCTCTTCCAGTCCCTGTGGTTTCGACACAGCACATTACTTGACATTCCACAGCCAGGCTGAGAATCCTGTGGCTTTGCACAATGCTTATACCAGTGGCTCTCAACCTTGTTGTTTATCATGCTTACATGGAGAAATGTTAAAAGATGCCAATCTGTGGTCATCTCATGCCAATTTAATTGGATCTCCTGGTGGTGGTAAGATGGGGGTGTCAAGTTACATTAAAAGCTTCTCAAATGCAGAGCTTGTTTTAAACCTCATGGAATCGTTTTGGAAATATAATAATGCCTTGGGAGTTTTCTGCCTGTTTTAGGTGAACCTTGTCTGACAGGCAGACTACACCTCCTGAACACAGAGAGACTTGAGAATAAAATACAATCAGTGTGCTTAATTTGAACAATTCCCTTAAATCAGAGCAACTCAACAAGAAACAAAGCAATGGCAGCAACCCCTGACAGGCTGCCCGCACAGCTCTTTCTTTTGAGATGGCCCTTTTACTTTTTTGCACAGGAAGATCTGGTTAAAATGTAGCTTCCTGATCTTTACCCCAACCTCGGGAATCAGAGCTCCTATTGACCAGAAAATTTGCATTTCAACAGGCCTCCCAGAGCATATAAGAACACAAAAGTGTGGCACCACAGCTTTCTAAGAGATTGCATTAATTAGAGAACGGCAAAATCATTTTCTTTTGGCAATGTAATATGCTTGGAGTTCTCCACCTGGTTGCACAACAAAGAGAGATATAAGCTATCCTTTCTGAGGTTGCAATCCAGGCCTTTGATTGCGGTACCCACTTTGCTAAGTTTTTGAAAAGCTTCATATGGGATTCTAAAACCAATCACATGGAGGGCTGGTGCTGTTACTGGGCTGTAAAAATAATAATAGTGATAAAGAGGTGATAAAGATTCAAGAACTGAAGTGCTAAAGAATCTTTGCTTTGGCCAAGCATCATTTCCTAAACAAATTCTTCCATGTCAATGCTTGTCAGTGAGGAAAGAGGAGCCTTTCCCTGTCAGTTTCTCTTTTGCACACAGAAGGGAGCACACATTGAGAAAGCATTTGAGGCAGTGGGCACTCTAAATGTTCATTATTCAGTTCAGGGACCAAAGGCTCCCCAGGCATTATTAAACAAATTGATGAACACTGAGGCTGGATTTAAAGGCAAGAAAAATGCTGCGGGAACTGAAATCCACTGATTCTTCATTGAAAACTCTTGTAAGTAAAGACCCAGGAACTGACTTCACGGATTTTCATGTGCAGGCGATAGTATTTACATCTCAAAAGGCCACTCTGCATCCCTCTCAGTGAGCCTGACTATTGAGGATTCCTGAATGAGCACAGGATGAAATGCAACTTAATTCTGTCTGCTGAGGAGAGGGGTTTCAGAGTTCACCCTGCTGGGTGCTGTGCATGGTGAGGCAGTTATTATGTGAACAAATGCCAAGGCAAGCCAATTACCACCGCAACCACCTGGTTTGCTTTTTAGCAGAACTTAGAGATATGCTAAAAGAACTCTGCATACTTATTTGAGGCCCTGTCTTAACACTGGAGGATTTCTCTTCCTGCATGTGTTGAAAGTAGGGTGGATGACTCCCAGAACAGTCACTCTATTTCCCACTCATTGGTGGCTACTAGAACTTGCGTTGGAGAACAGGAGACTCTAAAATGTCCTGTGTCACCATATTCTTTTAAGTGACAGCAGGGGAAAATAAAGAGCCACCTGCCACTCACAGAAGGAAGGAAATGCAGAGTGGGTTTCTGCTCAGCATGTGTGTCTGCCCCAAACCTAAACAAACCCCAGTCCCTGGGAGAAAGGCCATGAAGCTCCCACCTGTCTCAAGACTGTAATTGGCTTCAAAACACTGTCATTCATCACTCTAATAAGCACTTAAAAGGTAAATCAAAGGCTATTAAAATAGTCTGACTTGAGCTTGCTTCCTCAAGCAAACCATAAAGGGCTAGAATTTACAACATTTACCAGGGAGAGGGAGGAGGGTGCTAGGTTTAAAAATGAATTTATTAGCTTGTTTCTTATGCTGTTTTTTTCTTCCCCTGGGAAGCGATAAACTAAAACTGCTGGATGTCGTGACGCACTGCTAAGCTCCTAGTTAAGTTTCATATCATTATCGAAGCTATTCTAGATTTCAGTGGAGTGATTTATAAGGATGTGCTAGTGAAAACTCAGGAAAAACTTCCCTGTTTAAGTAAAGGGGCCTGAGGCTATTTGACCAATAGATGTACTTGGGATGCCAGCAGTAAAATAAAACCGCACACCACTGCCTTCACATTTGAAATGCTGAAGGAGAGAGCCAAATAGGACAGGGAAATAAACTAGGGCACCTGACAATCAAGCTCTGTCATTATCTAGGATGACCTTGGATAAGCCCTTTATAAAGTCCAGACTGTAGCTTCAACTGTAAAATACATGGGATGTCATTTCCAGGAAACCCAGCCTCATGGCAAACTCCTTGCTCCTCTGGCACTTTTAATACTACTGGACTCTCCTCTACTTCAAACCCTGAGTTTTAGGTGAAGGAGTTGTGTTGTAGGTGTATCAGTTGGGACAGGATTATGGCTTTAATGGTCTCCAGTCAGCCCTGAAAACATTTACATAGAGGTAACATTATATGGACTGAGCAAGTTGTATTTTTATATCTAGAATTACCCAAGTGGGCTCCTGTGTGTGTGTGTGTGTGTGTGTGTGTGTGTGTGTGTGTGTGCACGCATGCACACACACACACACACACACACACACAATTAAAGAGGAAAAGAGGCCATGAAATTTAAAGAGATCAAGGGGGACAGGGTACACAGGAGAATTTGGAGGGAGGAAAGGGGGAAATGATAATATAATTATATTGTAATCTCAAATGATCACTTTAAAAACCCATGACAGTCTCATGGGAGACTTCAAGGTGAGGGATGTGCATTAATTAAAGGGTTTTTTTTTGTTGTTGTTGTTTGGGTTTTTTTGTTTGTTTGTTTGTTTTGAGACAGGGTTTCTCAGTGTAGCTTTGCACCTTTCCTGGAACTCACTCTGTAGACCAGGCTGCCCACAAACTCACAGAGATCCACTTGGCTCTGCCTCCCGAGTGCTGGGACTAAAGGCATGTGACGGTTGGAAGCATTTACAAATCAGCTTCACATTTCTGTATCATGACTATCTGATCCCTTCCACTGTGATTACTGTTGAGAAGAATTGTGTTCACTAGACCGGAAGCAAAAATGATGTCGAATCTAAATGGAAAACACCATGATTCCAGATTCTTACATTGTATTTCAGTTCTGATCCAGGAGAAGAAAGTGACTGTTCTCCTTTATTTTTCTTTTTTTATCAATGAATAAAAAGTCTTGATGTAAGACAAAAAATGACTGATCTAGGTAATATTAAGGGTCTCTTTCTCTGCCACAGGCTTATCATCTGGGCTACCCATTGGCCAGTACAATATTAACCAGTTAGTTATCTCAGCATGTATACGAATGACTACTGAGAGACCCCTGTCACAGGGGAATGGGGACCAAAGAACAGTAGCAGAATAAATGTATGACAAAAACAGACTGGAAACCTTTGCACATCTGGGCTACATATAACAAACAGCATGTACAACAAACCCATGCTATCCAGACAGGAAAGAAATCAGAAACTGTATAAACAATTATAAAGGATCTTGAGCTGCCTGGCACATTGCTTTTGAGTAAACACTCATGCTCAGGAATATCTTTCTCAAAAAACGATTTCTAATTCTATTTTTTAATTCTTAAACTTATTTATTTTATATGCATGAGTGTTTTGCTTACATGCATGATTATGTACCACATTCATGCCTGGAGCCTGAGGAGTTCAGAAGAGGACACTGAGTATCCTAGAACTGGATGGTTATGATCCATATGCAGTGGACATTTCTTAGGATTCCAGCCCCCAAAACATGACACAGAGATTTATTATTAATTATGAATGTTTGGCCTTAGCTTAGGCTTGTTTCTAGTTAGCTCTTTTTTAACTAAAATGAACCCATTTCTATTCATCTATATCCTGCCCTGAGGCTCATTTATCTCATCTACATACTGTCCATAATGCTTTCCTGCTTCTTCCATGTCTGACTGGCCAGCCTCCAGCTGGCTGACTGGGTCACTTTTTCTCTCTGCCCACAAGCCCGCCCTGCCTAGCTTTCTTCTGACTAGTTATTGGTTAAGCTTTTTATTAGACCAATTTGGCAGTCAAATTAAAACAGTAACACATCTTTACATAGTTTAACAAATGCCAAATAAACAAATACATCACAACTTTACATAGTTAAATAAATATTTTAGTCCGTAACACCACTCTAATATATTCATTGTCCTGCTCATGCTTCTGTAATATTTAATCTCCTAATTTAAAAGTATTTCTCCTTAGACTTTCCAACATGAATATTTGTCCCCTCTTTCCTCTTTCCAGCATACTCCCCTACAGTTGGCCTATCTTTTCTCCCTGCACATGTGGCTTCATTGCACATACTCTTTCTTGTGTCCATTCTAGTCATGGCAGAGTCATTTCAGTTTCTCTATCTTGTCATGCTTCTTAGCTCCCATGCCTATTCCTTTTTCTAGAACTCTCCTTGTACCTTCATTTCTGGGTGCTTTTTTTTTTTCTTTTGGTATGACTCTGTGTGTATTTTTGTGTTGGGGATCACACCCAGGGTCTTGTACATACTAGGTAAGGGCTCTACTACTGAGCTACTGTCCAACTCACACTTTTCTTTATGTCCTACTTCACAACATCAAACAATACACTTTTGCAGTGCTTTATTGAAAGTCTTCCCTGTCACATCTGTCTAGGTAGAATTCTCTCACCATAGGTTCTCACAAAACAGATCTGTTCCTTTGAGTACTTATGTTTATGTTGAGTTGTTTCTAATTTTTCTTATTTATATGGACCCTCTTCTAGTAAAACATAAATATATTTAGACCTGAAACTATTTCCAGTTTTGCTGACTAAAATGTTTTCAGGCAGAAGACACTCAGGCATAATTATGGAATGAATAGGTTGACAGTTGTTGATTTCAGTATTATTGCTTCTCCTGGCATCCTGCTCATCATTCAAGATCCAATTCTGTTTCTAACACATGATTATGTTCTGAATTTGAGATATCTTTCCCATAAAATTTCACATATTAATACTTTGAAGAAAGAAAAAAGCAAAATTTTCACTTAGTTATTTCTCAACTAAAATGTCCTGTTTTCAAAAATGGTCCTTTTCCCATCAAATCTCATGAAAGACTTTCATCAGTCTACATCAAGCCAGTTCTGACGTCTGCCTTCAAATATCATTATTCCAACACAAGGTGAATTTTGTCTTTGTTTACCTTTTTAAATGTCTTCCTCAGCATACTCTAAGCTTACTGGAGAAAGGAGTTCATCTATCATGTCATAATTATGATCAACATCAAGCTTTGCAGAGCATTTGACATAAAGTAGGTCCTTTTTTCCTTTTTTTTTTTAAAAAGATCTATTTATTTTTATTTTATGCGCATTGCTGCTTTGCATGCACATATGTCTGTGTAAGATTCCCTGGAACTGAAGTTACAGACAATTGTGGGCTTCCATGTGGGTGCTGGGAACTGAACCCAATCTTCTGGAAGAACAGTTAGTGCTCTTGGCTGCTGAGCCATCTCCCTAGCCCCTAACATACAGTAGTTCCTTAATAAATAAATGTGAAAGGAATTATTTCAACTAATGACCATATTATTCTGGTCTCCTTCAACATAGTGGCTCTACAACTTCTAAAGACAGAGATCATATATCTTGTCTGTTTGGCATACACCTAGAGTATTAAATCTAGAGTTAGAAAAGGCAGAGGCTTCTTAAATCAAGAGGCCAGATAGCTTTTTTCATGCATAGCTACCCTATGTAGTACTCTACGAATTTCTGGGTTGCCACATGCTAAGTGTGTACAATATGCCCCACTATGATAACACAAAATGTCTCTGGCCATTCGAAATAATTTCCACAAGCCAAATCTGTCCATCTTCCAACAGTCTGCTACAAATCAATGGATTTAACATCTTAATCTAATTGATGCTGATTAATGGATTGCAGGTGGCCTTGACCATGTTCTCATGTCCCAAAATCTCATAGAGGAATATTTCCAGCCAATGTGCAGAATAAACATCTAAAATTACTTGATAGCTCTTATGAGTGGTACTTAATTCAGTTGTTAGGAATTGCAACCAAACTGGCCAGTACCCAGTGCTAACTTCTTCCTTGGTAACTTTTATCAATAGCCACAATTCCTTCTGAATATCCTTGGAGAACTGAGGGAACTGGGCAGATGAATAGCCCTGGTCAAACCTGGGCATTTGCTAATCACACATACATGCATTATCTCATCAATCAGTGTGTATATGTGCACTGACCCAAGAAAGGTATACACACACATACACACACACACACACACACACACACACACACGAGAGAGAGAAGGGGGGGAGAGAGGGGAGGAACACAGGGGTCAGTGAAAGAGCACAGGAGTCAATGAAGTACAAAACAAATTATATAATTCAGCAGAAGAGTCATTATCCGGAGGTGGAGATACTTAAACATTCTTTATGAAGAGATATTGATGGGATATTTTGTCTTTTTCAATGGAGAAAAATAAAATATTTACAAAACCTCATATTTAGATTCAAGTTTTTGGATTTAAATTTTTTATACCTAACCCCTCCCTACATTTTACCAACTGCTAACAAAAATCACACCTAATACTGCATCCCTCGTTCCCTTAGTTGCCATTGGTGCTCCATTTTCTCTCTTAACTTTCAGTATGGTCTATAGGGGCTATAGTGACATTTGTCCAGGAACTCTGGTGTGTGTGTGTGTGTGTGTGTGTGTGTACCTGTAACCATTGTGATGGACAAGCATGAGTGGTAGCTTGAAACATGGTCTTTGTTTCTGTATTCCTTAAAAGTATATTCTTTGGGAGCAATCATCCCTTGCTTCTATGTATAATTTCTGGCAGGTATCTGACTTTCTGTTTAATCTTATGTAATAGATAGTCCCACAGTCACTTTAAATCACACGGACTGTCTTAATTCAGGAAATAAATGCCCCATTGAAGATAATAACAAACAGCCTGTATTTGACTGTATTAACTTCATCAGGCTTGCTTCTTAATTCTACCTTCTCTACCCACTCTGTTTCTGAATTCCCCAACCTAGTTAGGCTGACATGGGTATTATGAACAGAATGTAAGGTCTTGATTCTAATGAGTTTCTCACATTCCCATGCTGTCTGGCTCCAGGAAGGCAGGAGGGAGAGAAGAGGGTAGGGTTTTCTATGAAGTGGATGATTTTTACCACTCTGTTCCTAGCACCTGGTCTTTCACGGGGTCTTGAGATATCTTCGTATAAAACCAGAGAGAACCCCAGCAGAATTGTATTCCATGTCCTCATTTCCCCAGCTGCAACATACCAGTCCCGGTTTCCTTCCTGACCTGTGACCTAGGAGGTAACTCAGTGTTTACTTCTCCTGTTAGATTTCCTACAAGAATAAGACCCTGAGGTGTAAATCACTTCACTTGCCTCAGCCTAGGGTTAAATTCCGGACATTATATATCTAAATTTGAGGGAATACAGGTTGATATCCAACTCCTTACTTGGATCAATGTAGCAGGAAGAGTTCTTCAAAGCTCCATATGATGGAGAAAGGGAACAGCCTTAACTCCTTGCCCTCTTCCCTTCCCTGCCTTCCTTGAGCAAGTCAGCCCTGAGAGTAAGAAAAACTAACAGTGATCTTCATGGAGCTCCAATGTACAAGCCCTATAGCAGGCATCTGTCTCTCTGCTCTGCTGCATTGGCAGGCAGACATGTTAGTTAGTTTTCCATTACCACATTTAAACAACAAAGATAACTTAAAGAGAGCAATTACTTATTTTAACTCGTTCTTTCAGAGGTTTAGTCAGTGCCCCCTCATAGTTCCTTCAACCCTGAACATACCAGTGGATTCATGAAATGAGCTCATTGTGACCCAACTGTCTCTGAAAACCAGTGTAGTATTAAACCTTCAATACCTGAGCCTTTGGAGATATCTCTTATTCAACCATAGCAGAGGCCTCAATAAAAAGTATCCATAAGGACTGAGTGGAAACTCTAAGAAACCAGGAACCTTCTGTGAATACTAATGTTACTATGTCCTGGATTCCAGGTAAGTCAGATGAGACCCATTCCTTACCCATTACAAATTCAACTCATGCAATGATTATTTCTTTCTTGCATTACCTGGGTTTCCATAAAGGTATCTCTAGGGTCCCTTCTCATACAATTTGAGCACCTTACTCCCACAAGGGAAATCTAAGAAATTGCTTTCCTGTGTGCTATGTCTCATACTGAGTTGAGAAATCCCCTCAGATCTGCTGAACTTTCCAAATCCCAGAAGGAGGAAACACTAAGAAATATATTAAAAGGTCAAGAATCTGAAAATGCCACTTGTAAATGGACAGTCTTATTGGGTAGACACAATTTTCTGAGGCAGCAAACAAAGCTTGCATTAAGGCTAAAGAAAGAATGAAATGAGTAAGTTCCTTTGGACACCTGGGCCAAGGACCAAGTTATGACTTGTCATTGATGTGTGCTAAACATATGACCACCAATGAGTCCTAATTCAGAAGTTCAACAGAGTAGGAAAGTACAGTATTGCATCATTAAGAATGTAAAAGATAAGATTGTTTAGCTTCAACATGGCAGGCTTCGTACTCTGCTTACATCCTTCATCCTCCTCTGCAAAGTTAACAATCAGAACAAAACACAATAACTAACCAACTGTTGATCAGAATCAAATCACTGAGAACATCAAATATAATTATTATTCAAAGGCTTTATTATTTTTTAGTACATCTTTAGGCTCACAGCAAGACAAAACAGAGGGTCAGAGTTCCCATCTATTTCCTGTAGCTCCTCTCAATCTCTCTACTGTCAACATCTGCCCTGGAGTAGTTTTCGAACTGGGGAATATATATTGACACACCACTATCCCCTAAACCTAAAAAGTACATTTTTATGTATTGGTGTTGTATGTTATAGAGGCTTCTTCAAATGTCTAATGAGGTGTATGCACACTTTGTTGGTGTCTTACAGAATTATTTCACTCCTAGAAAGACTCTGTGTGATGTACATTCCTTTGTTCCTTCTGCCCATGATAATAGTGGCTCTCTCTCCGATTTGTTGTGTGGCACACATCATATCACTCGTTATACAGTCCTTTCACATTGGTTTCCTTTGCTTAGTAACATGCACTTAAACCTTCTCCAGGTCTGTTCTGGCTTCATAGCTCAATGCTTTTTAGTTGAATACTATCCCACTGTATGGATATGCTAAAGTTTGTTTACCTCTTATCTACTAAAGGACATCTTGGTTGCATCCAAATTTCGCAACTATAAATAACACTGCTACTCATATTCTTGGGCAGGTTTTACTGTGGGCATACATTCTGAATTCACTGGGTAAATGCCAGGCAGCATGACTGCTGTATCTTATCAGACGATTATGTTTAGCTTTGAAAGAAACTGCCAAAATGCCTTGCAATTTGCTGTTCCATTCTGCATCACCATCAAAGATGAACACAAACTATCACTGCTCCACTGTATTGCCAGCATTTGGTATTAGTTACATTTAGAGACTAGCTAGTATGGCAAGTATTAGTTGTGTATCATTATTGCTTAATTATAATACCTTCCTGGAATATGATCCTGAACATTTTTCACATTCTGATTTGCCATAATTCATCCTCTTTGAAAAATTATCTTTTCTTTTCCCCACCCTTATTTAAAGAGATCTGCTTTCCTATTACTGAGTTCTAACAGCTTTTTTTGTGTTTGGATGAGAGTCGTTTGCCAGGTATGTCTTTGATGCAGTATTTTCCCTCATCTTTCACTTGTCTTCTCTGTGGAGACAAAGACTTACAGCAGCAACATCTACCTTTTAATTAAGGTTATGGTTTCTTTTTCTGTTTCTGTGAAACAATACCATGACAGAAGCAAATTATGGAAAAAGACATTCATGTGCCTCACAACTATAGGCTATAGTCCTTCATGGAGGGAAGTTACAGCATCAGGAGTTTGGAAAAATGTGTCTTGTGACATCCAGAATTTTAAATAGCTGAGAGCCATTAACTGATGCCCACACACTGGTTCTCAGCTTCACTTCCCCATTTTATGGAGTCCAGGATCTCCTACTATGGGAATGGTCCAGACCACAATTAAGACAAGCCTTTCCATAGCAACTAAAACAGTTAAGAAGGTCCCTCACAGAAAAATTTTGGAGGACAATCTAAATCTACCCAATTCCTCACAGGCATGCCTGGAGGCTTGTCTTATAGATGTCGCATTAACAATTAGGTATCACAAAGATAATTTGCTTTAGTGAGAAATAAGAGTCTGATGAAATGCTCAATGATGGAAAGTCTATTGGCTGTGATAAAATAACAGAAGATGGAAAGAATAAAAGGGAAAGAAATAAAAAAAAAATGACATTTGAACATATTATAAAGACCCTATATCTTTACCTATTTATTTAACATACTTTAGGCAGGGATTGTCCCTGAAGATATGGAGGAAAAGCACCAGGGATAGACAGTATACAAGGAAAGACACGCTCAAAATCATTACCCAGCATCTTTTCTGTGTATTTTTGAAAATGTCAAGGATATAACTGGAAGTATGAGAAACACAGGAGTTGACTTCCCTCTTTGCAGATATTTATTTATTGGTCTTTATATTTTAAAATGAAGATTTTTTTTTCATTTTGCACGACTTCAGTAAATAGGTAAATCTTCTAGTACTTTTGTTCTGTTTTTAATAAGCTTCATATAATTTCTTACACACAAATTTAAAATCAATTTTCTTACTCAAAATGGGTTTATATGAAAGAAAAACACTTATTTTATAGAACACATTCATTTTGAAATTATTTTAGACTATATTTGTTATTCTTCTAGTTAAAAAACAGTCAATCTTAAAATCTCATATGGTAAATATTAACATAGTAAAACATTAAGAAAAAATCAGATTAGAAAATAGAGTACAAAATCTCATTTCAGAGAGATACATTGGCACAGATACAATGGTGTTAAAACTACCAAAAGAGAATTGATAATGGATTTCAATATTATTATGGTATTAGATGGAGGGTATCAAATCACAGCAGTTTTTTCTCCTAAATTTCTAAAGGATGTGTACATGAAGCACACACACACACACACACACACACACACACACACACACACACACTTATACACACACATACATATATATACATATATATATATGTATATATCCTTATATATGTATGAGAGAGACAATGACAATTACTTATTTCAATCATGACATATTCTATCCGCCTAGCTACTACGAGAGGAGCATAAAGAGAAAAAAAAAAAAAAAACAAATGCCTTAAGTTGTAGCCAGAGTTCTCTGGAGCCAAGTGCCCAGATAGGAAATACTGGTCAGACACATGATCCTGTCTAAACCATAACTGATTTCCCACACATTAGAGCTGGTGCATAGAAATCCATTAATTCTCTTTCCTCAGAGTTATATTTGTATATGTATATATTAATATACATAAATTTTAAACTTAATTCATACTACTGTGGTGGTATTGTGTTCCCCAAAATAATGTGTACCCTAATAAACTTATCTGGGGTCAGAGACAGAACAGCCACAATATTAAACACAAGGATAGGCAGTGGTAGCACACGCCTTTAATCCTAGCAGTCTAGAGGCAGAAATCTCTCTGGAATCTCTGTGAGTTCAAGGCCACATTGGAAACAGCCAGGCATGGTGACACACGTCTTTAATCCCAAAAAGTGAGCCTTTAATTCCATAGAGTGATAGCAGAAACCAGAAAGATATATAAGGCGTAAAGACCAGAAACTAGAAGCATTTGGCTGGTTAAGCTTTTAGGTTTTGAGCAGCACAGTTCAGTTGAGATTCATTTGGATGAGGACTCAGAAGCTTCCAGTCTGAGGAAACAAGACCTGCTGAGGAACTGGAGAGGTGAGGAAGCTGTGGCTTGTTCTGCTTCTCTGATCTTCCAGCATTCACTCCAATAACTAGCCTCAGGTTTGATTTTATTAATAAGACTCTTTAAGATTCCTGCTGCATACTACCTTCTATATGAATATACAATCAATATAAACTATAAATTGTTAGAATTTTTATATAATTTCAAAACCATATATACATAAAGAATAAAGAATTTTTCAAAGATTGTTTAGTATTTTATTTATTTCCATGTGGAAGGGGGTGTATATGCCAAGGTGCAGTGTGGAGTGTTGAGGACAACTTGGTGGATTTGTTTCTTTCCTTCTTCTATGAGTCCTGGGGATGGAACACAGGTCCTTAGAAATGATGGCAAGTGTACTTACACATCTCTCCGCACCCCTACTCTTTTTTTAATTGAGTTGCATTCATTGAAGCATGACAGGAAAATATACTGATAAGGATACACATTAATTAATGATCACATAAGGAAGGCACAGTCTCTTAAGGTAAATCAATGGCTCCCTCTGGGTCACTTTGTCTCCATAATATGTTTCTCTGATTAAGAACTGCTCATGTAAAAGGGTGTTTAAGCCTTGCAGGAGGGAATTCGTAGGGATTATACTAGGAGGTCTGATGAAAATGAATTTTTCCAGAACAAATGATTTCTGAAATCCTTAGAAACTTGCATTGCTCATTCTCCTCTCTCTTTGCCATTATATATTACAGGTCTCCCTGTAGAGTTAGTATAGAATTTCAAATCACAAATGAAAGATATGAAAAGGAAGTAAATTGAGCCCTGGAGTTTGAGAACAGAAACAAACAGGAAGAGGAACAGTGGGGAAGACAGACAGACAGAAATAAGGCTTATGTTTATACCCCCCCCATTAAAATGGGCTTGCTATATTAAAAAAAATGACATAGTCTCATCCCATCCCCTGCTCCCTATTAATGAAGTCATGCTGGGACACAATAGAGTCAGCTTGAGGAAAAGCAGATCACCCCCACCCCCCAAAAAGTCTATACTGCAGACTTTCTGGTCCATCTGCCATCAGTTGCTTTAGTAGCCTGGTAGAAAATCAGACTTTGTCACTTAGACTGCTGGTCTTGTCTAATTTTAGAGAAGTCAGCAAGGTCCCTATAACAAATAAATGGACACACAGAATTTTGAGGGCATGTGCATCCATGCTTGTGTGTGCCTGCCTTACACAGACAGACAGACAGACATACATACATACATACAGACAGACAGACAGACACACACACACACACACACACACACACACACACGCACAGTGTAGATCTTAGTAGTCACTTGCTGAGATGGCAGCAAGGAAGATAAATATAAATGGTGCAGGGTCATTAAAATTCCCAAGCTAATAATTTTCAGGATAGTGTGAAATGAATGATTGCTAAGGGAGAAAGGGTGGGAGGAACACTTCTGCTTAAGGAAATTAATTAATTAAAGGGCTCAGACTAATTGGTTAGAAAATCACCGGGAAAGGTCACTCCTCAGAGAGTCATTATGCGTAGAGCAAACAGTCATCTGCTTACCCTGCAGATAAGTGGCAGAGCTGGTGTATATCTGAATACAAATTCTGGGCAGGGCTTTCTGCTAGCCTCATCTCCTTCTGCTACAAGGGATGCACAGAAGCTGATGTGTGTGTGTGCATGTGTGTGTGTGTGTGTGTGTGTGCTTGTGTATCTCATCATAACTTATTGTCTTTTTATTACATAAAGCATTTTACAGATTCATGTGTTTGAACTGGGTGCATCGTATTTCATGTTTTGCTTTATTTCTTCCTTATTAGAATCTGGGAAGGCGCTGTGGCACTTAGGAATCAGGAACAGTTATTTTTTAATCATACAGCTTGTCAAGCAAGTCTTCTAGTCAAATTTCCATCAAAAGTTCAGGCAGCATGGTGTTCTGCTGAAGCCACATTTGCTCAAAAGCCTTCTGCAAGCAAGAAGGGAAGGAGTCTGCCACTCAAATATAAGATCATTTCAACAGACCTCAATGACATTTGCAATTAGGATTTTCTAAGGTGCAACTGTTGTAGAACCAGGACTGAGCTGTGTTGATGCAGAAATGGCATAAATACAATGTGAATATGAATCTAGAAACCCCACATGCTGTGGAATGAAATCCTGGGTCATAGACCCAAGATGCCTCCTTCCTTAATGTTGAAAATAAGTGTGAAAGTCCTCGTTCTTCATGTATTCCCTTAGTAGAACTTCCTGAGTAAATAATACTGAAGTGATTTACTTAGATATCATTTAGAAAATTCTAGAAACATATCTTTAGCTCCTTATTCACTCACTGATTCCTTCATTCTTTTAATTAATTTTAATGAGCCCGCTTAATGTGCCAGGCACTCCACAAGGCTAGGGACATACAAAGCAAAACTTGTCTTACCATCATGGTGTTTACAGGAACAACAAGACAAGCAAGTAATGAAATATATTCAATTTGATGGATCAGAAAGCAGCTGCAAGAGCAAGGACTGAGAATGCACCAAGAAGAGTGTGGAAGGACGTAGAATGAGGGCAGAAAACTCGGCTTCACTGAACTGGCCTCCAATGTAAAGTTCTTTCTCTGAAAGCTGGGGATCTTTCCAAGTGCACAAATACAGATGTTTGCTTGTTTTTTGCTCTTGAACTGAATAGTCACCAGTTCAGAGGCATTATCATAGGACATCCTCCTGCTATTTTCACGGATAGTACGTTGAGAATAATGGAAACTTTCAAGAATGATTTTGGCTAGAAAATAAGGATAAGACATTTTTTGGAGCTGTCACATTCTGCCGCAGCAAATTTTTTAAGCACAGTCCATCAAAATGGGCTCCTAACTGATAGTTTTCTCCTGTTTGCCTTTCTATTTATTAACTAACATCAATTACTTTACAAACAGCTCTACAATCTAAGGTAAGAGCAAGAAGACAAAGAAACAGTTGATAGAAGATAAACACACTACAAATTCTGGTCCTATTTACCAGTAAGATGGGAAAGAATGGGGAGGGGTTGGATTCTTCCCAAGCCACAGGAATGCTCATAAGACCTGTTTCCAGCAGTCTCTACAAAGCACAGGGGTGGCAATCTGACAGTTATACACTGGGAGTAATCTCACACTGAAATGATGTGTCAAACAGATCAGTAGCCTTTAGGTCCCTGATTTATAAGAGCAGGAAATTTCATCCACCTTTATCTTCATTGATAAAGATGTAGTATCATATTATTATATTCTAAAAGTTTATTATTATTTTGAAAACTGTATGATGTTCTTTGAAATACCTGGAAAGAATGCATCATTATTAATCAACAATTCAAGCTACTGTTTAGACACTGCCTCTACACCCCAGAAGCCATGGCACAAGTACAGAGAGTTGTGACTGAAACAGTCTAAACTGGAGCTTCTGAAATCTTTTTCATCAGTAATTTTTATCTATCTTGATTCCATCACCACAAAGGAATCTAAGTTTATGATTTACATGGACAACACATTTGTGTTTTAGGCGTAGATACAAAAGAAATTGGACTCTTATTGTGAGTAATAAATTGACAGCCTTGTTAATGTATAATGTCTTAGTCATGGCAAATGGCAAGATAGTAGAAGATGTTCATGGAAATTTGGATGCCCAGATGCAAATTATCAGCCAGCCATATTAATGAGCAGCTAAGGTGAACAAACACCACAAAAACAGTGGACAAATGTTCATTGGTTTTCTGTGTCTTTTGCATATTAAAATCACAAGTCTTGCTTGTAAACTATCTGTATTACTTGGCTTAGTCTAAAAGATCTGAGTTGGTTAGTTTTGGGTAGGGTCACATACACTTAAAATGATACTCAGGAGATTCTATTGTATCCAAGATGGAAAGCCACTGAGTATAAAAATGTCCTTAGCCTACTGTCAGGTATATGATCAATAGATGATCAGATAAGGTAAAAACTGGTTATTAGTGTGTTGATTCATTAAAGTGAGTTATTGAGTACCATTATATATGATCAGCACTATTCTTTGCTCTGATTATACTTAGCAAAGAAATTGCAAGCTAAACACTCTCAGCGATCCTAAATTCCAGTGATTTACAGAGACACTGAAACAGACATTGATGGGCCCCACTGTAGCTATAATAGAATAAACTGCCAAGCATATATATTCTCTGTCCTTCTAATGATAACTAATATCTGAGACTGCCTTTATATCTTTCAGCATGTTGACCGTACACACATACCAGAGATCTGTAACAGCTCAAAGTGAGGAAAATTTTTCTGTAATGTCTATTTACAAGTGAAACTGAGGCTTACAGAGGCTTTTCAAAGGATGGCAGCTGATATTTACTCCTCTTTACCTCTATAATCAGAGGTCTCACATTTTGGTTGTTTCTATCTTGAATAAATTATCATGTTTCTAACACATTTTAACAGCTATAACCTGAGTAGTGAAATTATTATTTCCAGTATATTTGGAATTCATGGTTCAAAGAGATAAGCTAATTCAGTGGAGACAACTCTACTGTATACCATTCTGATGGCTCTGAAATGCCATGCTTTGACCTAGAAAGCCACAGTGGATCAGGTTACCTGCCTCAGTATCGTTCAATCATCTCTTAACATATGCATGTTAAGATTACATGTTTGATGCATGTAATGTGGAAATTCCAAAGAAGTAGGAACACTCCTGCTTTTTCCATTGACACTGCAAAATATACCAAGGCATGTGTTGTGAAGAAGGCATACCTTGGGGTAACAATTACTAATTTGGAATGTTGAAGCTAGGTTGAATCAGTTTATCTAATCCAAGTTCATCTAGTACAGTGGTTCTCAACCTGTGAGTCTCAACCCTTTTTGAGTTCACATATCATATATGCTGCATATTTACATTATGATTCATTACAGTAGCAAAATTACAGTTATGATGTTGCAATAAAAGTAATTTCATGGTTGGGAATTCATTACAATATGAGGAACTATATTAAAGGGTCACTGCATAAGAAGTCTGAGGACCACTGATCTAGTACAGTATTTTTCCTAGAAATGAGGAACCCAAGGTTCTAAGTGTAAGACAACTTTTCTGAGGTTAGACAAGTAGGGGTAGTATTAAGATTGGATCTCTTGTTCTATTCACACAGCCTCGGTATGCGCAGATTATGCCATTTCAAAGGACTCATCAGTGTAGTGATCATTTCAGGAGGTTGACTGTTTAGATTTTATTTGCAAGAGTATGCAGGAAACTCAAGTAGGTAAAGCAATTTCCATTTCCAATTTCTAACCTTTCTGCAACATACTTTAAAATGTAAAAATTAAACTGAAGAACTAGCAGCCTGTAAACTCAATTCTTTTGAATAAACGTCCCTTATTGCCATGAGACTGGAGTGTATCTGAATGCCAGCCATTATGTCTTACCATCTGAAAAGCTGCAAAGTGATCTTTGCAATAGGGTATAGAGAAATAACTACTCTTGAATATTGATTCAGTGCTGAAAATCACACTTGCTCCCGCTCCAATCTTTGACTTGGCCTCAAGCCGACACTGTGTTTTGCATTTGGCACATAGCTCTTCACAGAGATTTCGCCTTCTTGTTTCCACCTGGGTCCCAATAGGAATCTCATGGGTGTTCAGTTTCATGATTTTCTAAGGCAAAGCAACAAAATGGTTGCTCACTCATTTCACTAGATTTGTATACCCAATAAACAGTAGAAATCTGAGATGAAACATAGAAAAGAGGCACTTGAGTCAAGACAGGAGTTTGGATTTGTTAGAAAGTCAAAGGGCAACTTTTTTCTTTAACTCAGTCAGTTTCACAATGGGTTGGCACACATGTTTTCAGGGACTGTGAAGATCAAACCTTTGACAGAATTTAGAATTGTCACGGAAAAAAGCCCATGGGTACACCTGTGACAGGTTTCCTAATTCAAGTTAACTAAAATGGGGAGGTAGAATCTAAATGTGAGCAGTACCAATTCATGGGTTGGGGTACCAAATTAAATACAAAGTAGAAAGGGAATGATCTCAGCAATAATCACTCTCCACTACTCGGTTGCAGCTGCACTATGATCCCAATCTCTTGTCACCATGACTTTCTTGCACCTACGGACTAAACTCTGAAATTGTAAGCCACACAAACACTCTGCTTTTGTCATGTTCCTTTTTTGGGTATTGTGTCACAGCAATGAGGCAAGTTACTAATACTGTGGTCATGAAAAGAAGAACCTGTGGAGAATACTAGAAATGGAGAATGGTCACATTTAATGAGCTCCTGCTATTCATCTGGAACTTGGAGTATTTTTTTTTCTCATGGAGGAAGCCTATATTCTGGGGAAACGTCTTCATGAGCAAAAGGAAGCTGAAAGCATAGGTCTCATTTAGGGATTTCCTTAACACTGATTCCCTTCACGTATCAGATATGTCTCTGTGATGGAATTTAAACATAAGCCCCAGAAGACAGCTGCACCTTCGTACTGTTGGGAAGAAGCAGCAACAGTAGAATGGTCATTGACTATGGTGTAAGACTCAATGCCCCAAACACCATGGGAACCTAAAATGGACTTCTCAGATTCAGTAGGAAACTACTGATCACAAAATAATTCAACAACTATTCTTTATGACCACAACTGTTCTCATAAATTAACCTCCTGGCTTAATACACAGAAGTTCCATCAAATCTTAAATGACCACATTGTATCTCTCTAACTGAAATAAGTTGAATTATCCACAAACTAATTTGCTAGACAAGGAAAAAGATGCCCAAGAATGGAAATATTAACCAATGTTTGATTAAATTTAATAACTATCTCAAACTATTTTTGTCATACTGACAAAGAATCCATAAGGAAATCATGTTGGATGGTGAAGGCCTGGAGTTTCAATAGCTTAGAAGGCAGAGGTATGGGGATACAGTTTGTTGGGCTATGGAATGATTTCAATACTACTCTTGTCAATTTAGGAAGAAAGTATTTCGTATAGATTTTTGAATGATAAATGTTAAATAAGCAAAAAAGAAACAACGAAAATAGCAACAGAAAGAGCTAGGGAGATAGTTTAGGGGTAGAGTGCCTATACAGAATATACAAAGTTCTGCATTCAAACTTAGTGTTCTAAAACAAAGGGACAAAAAAAAAAAAAAAGACTCCATATGGATCCTTCTGGGCAGCATTGTTTCTTGTGTGCCTAGGGACTAGGAGGTGACAGATAACATCAAATAAACAAAAAAGTAGGCTTAGAGTGTTAGAGACAAGGACCAGGCTTTTTCTACTCTGGTCTACAAAGGTCTATTCCAGACCTAACCCATAACAGGACATTTAGAGCTCCTTTGCTAACTCTACCTTGACCCTTACCACACTATAGTGGGCTCAATAAAAGAAATGTCCCCAATTTTCAATCTGATTATTTCCCACAGAGTTGTATCTAGAGGACATGAGACACCTGTATAACAATTAATCTTCTAGCTCCAAAGACCTGGGACCCTCATGTTGGTGAGGGCAGAGGAGCCAATCAGCAGTTATAACAGCAGCTGCCTCAGATGCTCCCTACTACCTAGAGTTCAGGAAGGAGCTGACTTCTACACCCCAGCCCCAACCCTACATGCTTCCTTGTGACTGACTGAAGAATTTTAACCTATGCTTCAACCACTCCATGAAGGAACTGAACCGGGGGTAGGATTCTACCAGCTCTGCAAATACTGTAAAGCTAATGAAAACAAAGCAACCAGGACAAGCGGAGTCCATGGGTTCATATGTAACCTCAGACCCACAGCACCAGCCTGTAATCTCTGGAGAGCTGACAAAAAAGCAGCTGCCACCACAGGTACCCTGTGTCAGCAAAATTACAATTGACAAGGCTGTACTATGAGCCATGGCCACTGCTGCCTGACAGAAGGTGTGGCATGTCTATGCTTTCTGCAACCCTAAGTAGAAAATGTCCCCATTCAATTTAGAAAGAAGAAGGTAGTTTGAATTCTAACTTTTTTTTGGAGGTCAGAAATGACAGATTTCCAATTGGAGGAGAATGGTAACAAAGTGAGCAGGGATGGAGTAGGAAATTGTGAAATGATGCAAAATTGTGTAAGAAAATTTATATTGCAATAAATTCCAAAAGTTTCCAGACAAAAAAATTTCTTGTTCCAATGAGAACAGCTTTATTCTCTACCCGAAATCATGGTTAATACAAGTGTGTGGTCATTTCAAGAGATATATGTTTGGATATATACTGAGTACAAACTTCCAAGTTGCTCTGGCTAAGGGTTGAATATGACAAAGACAGACTTTTGTGATGTCATCTTACCAACAGTTAGAGCAGAGCTCACATTGGCCCACTTCAGCTTTCGCATTTGAAAGTGTGATGAAGCAAGACATTCAAAGACAAATTCTTATCAAAAGCCATTTTTTTAAGTCTTGGTCCCTAGAAATGCTGGCAGAAATAAATACAGATATTTTTTTTAAAGAAAAAAAAAAAAAGCCCTGTGCCTTTCATGAATTGATTGCATCTCCTGCTTCTGCAAGCTAAGAAGTCATAATCCCATACCATCACAGATTGTTTGAAGCCAATAAACCAAAGGTGACGACCTTGCTAACACATCCCAGCAGGAGAAAGAAAGTCGTGCTGAGGAATAACTCTTCAGTGCACCATTTCTCTCTGGAAAGAGAAGAACAGAGCTAAAAGTGCTCTGCATGATTTATGGCTGAACAGTATATCAGAAACTTCACCTGAAATAAGAAAAGAGGTTTTCTAAAGTTCTCCAATACCTCGGCCTTCATTCCTGACACCCTGTGATACACACAGCCTAACCGGGCCTCCCTGCATGAAGGCTCCATTGCTGGCCTGACTGTTCACAGATGAACACTGTCTACAGTTGTATTCTATGATCTCAAGTAACAGTATAGTATGGTGGGGTTGGAATAAGAAACCAATGGACATTTGTTACAATGGTACTTAAACAACCCTTGAATGCTAGTTGCGTATACTTGCCTTCCCTTCACATTGTATTAGCTTCTAGCACATGGGGGTGTAGGTGCAGCCACACAGCATGACAGTGTCAATTACATGCTGAGATTAAATTAATATCTGTCAGCTCATACATGTGCACTGACAATGAATTAAAACAACTTGACATTTGAATAAACAAACTACTGTAAACCTTTGATTTCCAATGATATATAGGATGGAGCAAGTTTGATATCAGTTAATTAAATCCACACATGACAAAAATAATTTTCAATGAAAAATTTCCACAATAAATTCATCAATATGCCAATTATCTGCTATAAAAGATGAGTGGTACTTGGTGCTAGGATACAATGGTGAATGAGGTAATATGTAACCTCCCAACTCCCAGTAAGGCTAAGAAATGTTCAGAAAATAATATTCTAAAGGAAATTAGATGTGGAATAAGAATGAGTTTTCAAATAACCAGTACTTCATTGTCTGTGGTTAGGGGAGAGCTATGACAAGAGATGGTTCCTGTGCGTTCTAAGCCTGGGCTCAGGAGCTAGTATGCCTGAGTCAGATATTTGTGCTATTGTTTAACCTCCTGATGACCTGATGCTGGCTAATTCTCTGTCCATCAGTTTACTCATATATGCGAATAGTATAAGGCTAGAGCCAATCTTCTGAGTTCTTTTGAGAATGAGTTAAATGCATACATTGATAACTCTTTCAGGAGAGTTTGAATTAACAAAACACAGTGTTTTAGTTACTTTAGTGACATAATAAGATACAAGGACCAAGGGAACATTTAAAAAAACAATAAACAAAAAACATTTATTGGGGCTCATAACTCTAGAGATTAGAGTCCATGATCACCATGGCAAGGAATATGGCAGCAAGCAAGCAGGCATACAAGCAAGCCTGTGTGGTGGTATTGTGTTCCCTAAAATATTGTGCACTCTAATAAACATTCTCTGGGGTCAGAGAATAGAACAGCCATGATATTAAACATAGAGGTTAGGCAGTGGTAGCACACGCTTTTAATCCCAGCATTTGGGAGGCAGAGCCTGGCGGATCTCTGTGAGTTCAAGGCCACGTTGGAAACAGCCAGGCATGGTGACTCACACGTTTAATCCCAGGGAGTGATGGCAGAAATCACAAAGATATATAAGGCATGAGGACCAGAAATTAGAATCATTTGGCTGGTTTAGCTTTCAGGCTTTGAAGCAACAGTTCAACTGAGAGCCATTGGGATGAGAACACAGAAGCTTCCAGTCTGAGGAAACAGGATCAGCTGAGGAACTGGCAAGTTGAGGAAGCTATGGCTTGTTCTGCTTCTCTGATCTTCCAGTGTTGACCCCAATACTTGGCTTAGGTTTAGTTTTACTAATAAGACTTGTTAAGATTCCTGCTACAAGCATGCATAGAACTGGAGTGGTTGCTGAAAGATTACATTCAGTTCCATAGTCACAAGGCAGAGAAAGCAGGGGAAAACTGAGAATTCAATGGACTTTTGACATGCCTGGTGACACACCTCCTCTAATAAGGTAAAACTTCTTAATCCTTCCCAAAAAGTTCCACAAGCTTTGAAACAAGCATTCAAATATATGAACTGATAGTGCCTTTCTCATTCAAACTACCATAGATGGCTATTAGTACCATTTATTAGGGAAATTATATAAGGGAAGAACTATTTCAAGTAATGACCAAGTAAGTGTAAAAGCCCTCTTTTTGTCTGATTGTTTCCATTGTTTGTTGTGTGTTGAGTAGGATATATGTGCTCATCACAGTGCAACCAGAATCCTGTGAGACAAAAACACATTTTTGGATGAGAAAAAAATAAAAGGGGATTTAAATAAATTCCCCTTTTCTTAAAACTAGTAAGTCAATAGGACTTGGATTTACATTCATCCTGATTAAGACTAAAACCCAAGGACAGGCTCCATAGATGAAGTGGCCTTCCAAGACCACCTGTCATTTTGGTACGACCTACGAACATTATTGCTGCTATAAGATGGAATACACATTGGTCTTCCTTTCTGGAGAGTTTTAGTAAATGGGGTAATGATGGTAAAGAAAGGTAGGCATGTAATAGAAGGGCAATCGAAACCAATCTCTCTCTCTCTCTCTCTCTCTCTCTCTCTCTCTCTCTCTCTCTCACACACACACACACACACACACACACACACACACACACACACACACACAGGCGGTGAGTGACAAGCAAGCAAATGTTTGTCTTGGGCCAAAGAGAGTTCAGGAGGAAATTAATGTAGTGGCAGAGGGAGTCTAATGGTATGTCAGCATGTCATCTAGGCCAGAAGTTCCATTTTTAAACGGTGTTAATGTGCCAGAACTGTGGGCAATAGGCAAGTTTTACATCTTAAGCTGAGAGGTAACTGACAAAAAGTACTTTAACCAGAATTAGAAAAGCAGTGTAGTCTCTGACTGATGAAGAGACTGGCTGTCCCTCACTGTCATTTCAGGAGTCTGGAGGCATCTGACAAGCAGATGCTGATGCTCAGATATAGATATGGGAAAACAGCAGCACCTTTCTCCATAGAACAGCAGATTCACAGTAGCTCCAAGCAAAGCTTTTGTAAATAATTCTACCCAATCTACCCATTTCCCTTTCCCATAGTCCCTAGGGAACTAAGATCTGTTCTAAGTTTTACAGAAAGAAAAAAAAAATGATCATTTGGATGTTATTCCTTAAGTTTTCTCTGGCTTTTAAAAATGTTTGGTTCTGGGTGGGGGTCTCATTGTTCCACTGTTTTTTTTCTTCCTACTTCTACCACAAATCCTTTACTACCCCAAACTCTTCAGCCTGGGCAACACACATCATTATTTTTCTCTAAACATCCCAGGGCTATAAAGCCAACTGCCATCTTATATGCTTCATGGAAATCAATGAAGGAAAGCTCAGTCCCACCTACCCAGGCAGAAGCCCATCTGGGGCAGAGGAATTCATCACAATAATTGCCTGCCCCAAGGAAGTTTCCATCCATTCCTCTCCAGTGGCTTTCCCATGCAGTATGCACCCAACAGCAGGGAATGTCTAATACACATTGCTCCAATGTCTGCCAATCATCTTTCAGACCCCTCTTGACAATTCAAATATCTGTTGTCCCAGGATTTCAATCTCTCCCCACTGGTATCAATTGAAAATACAGACATGTTTACATTTATACATACAATAGAGTGAAACAATCATCTCTTCATTTTATTTTCTAGACAACTTCTTCCTTGATATAGTAGTCCCCATAATCTTTCTCATTAATTTACTACTTATTTATCAGTAGTAGAATTCACTTGACATTCACAGTCATGTGCACATTCTCAGCCCAGTGGAATGTATCTTTCCCTCCACTACTTCTGTTGAGCCATTGCCCTCCACATTGAACAATCTAGTACTAATTTTACAAATACTGTGTGTGTGTGTGTGTGTGTGTGTGTGTGTGTGTGTGTATTTAAATCTCACCTTTTTTCATTTTAAAATTATGGGAATTATGTGTATATGTGTGTTCGTGTGTGAATGTGAGTATGTGCCCATGAGTAGAGTTGTCCGAGCAGACTAGAAGAGGGTGGTAGATTCCCTGCAGCTAGACCTATGGAGATTGTGAGCCACCCAATGTGGGTACTGGGAACTGAATTTTGGTCCTCTCCAAGAGCAGTACCTACTCTTCACCACTGAGCACTCTCTCCAATTCCTGTTCTGTTGTTTTCAATGTGAGTGTGTCAGCATCATTTTTATTCTGACTTTCAAGTTCAATTGTTTCAAATCCTCAGGCTCTCAAGTACGACTCAGCACTGATCTCTTCCACTCTTCCTTTCACTGCCTTTTACCTATTAATGAAACTTCAAACATTTATAAAGGAATCCTCCAAATATATGTCTTCACAATAGTCCTCTTGCCTATGATCCAAAGACATACATACCACAACCCATTGAATTTTCCATTGGAACTGTTAAAACACACAGCTTCAACATGTAAGAAAAGAAATCATAGCCTCCTCAACTCAACCCACCCACCATCCCAAGACAAAAATGAGAAAGTCACTTTTTATTGCTTTCCCTTTCTACCGAATTCTTACTATCTAATAGGATCTGTCATTTACAATCCATAATATAGAACATGCTAAGGGCTTGGGGATAGCTCACTGGGTAAAGGTCCTTGCTGCTAAGACTGATTATCTGAGTTCAAGTCACCAGAACCTACACAGTGGAAAGAGAGAAACAACTCCCACAAGTTATACTTTAATCCACAAATGCACTATGGCACTCATGCCTACATATACACATACAAAATAAATATAAACATTTAAATAATGCTTTTTCCACCTTCCATAGTCCATTCTTTCTTGTCTTAAAAATTCAGACTTTTCTTATTCCTCACTTCACTGATTACCATTATTTTTGTTATTGTACTTTTATGTTTCTGAATATAATGTAATACTCTATATATGCCATCACTGTATTTCCTTGAAATTTGTTTCATCCACTCTTCCCATTGTCTCAACTTTTAAAAAGATGCTTTTTTTAGCTCTGAGTTACATTTTAGGGTATATACTAGAGAATAATTTGAACAAACTGATTTTGCAGAACTGAAATGTGAATATAGTATGGTTTTCTCCACCTACTATGCTAACAACACCTGAAGGTGTCTAGAACTGAGTATGTACTCAAGAATTGTACAGATATCTTTCTCAGGCTATCCCCACTTCCTCTGTATGATTCAGTTCACATGTCCTCTAGAAGTTTTCCTTCCTCTGCCAGAACACCAGGACACATCAATTAATGTTAATTATCATCACTATTATTATTAGTCACTGTTATTGATATTAAAAGAACTTCTCATTAGCTGTCACTCTCCCCCATCAAATTGTTAAAAGCTTACAGGAAATGGTCAGATTATTCACATCTGGGTAATACCATTTGGCATGGATCTGGGTATGCATTTATTTGTATATTCAATTAATTTGCTAAATCTCACTTGAAATTCCATTTGTTAAACATTTTTCTTGGCTTCCAGAAGATACAAACATTTCTTGTACCAGGAAATATTTTAAAGGTGTTATCAGACAACAGAAAATGATAAGACAGTTACAAACTGTGGTGTATAGTAAATGAAAGCAGCAAAAAGCTATGGTAGAATTGCAGACAAGAATGGCCTTTTAACAATAAGCTGGTAATTCACATTTAAAATCTGAGAAAAAATGGGCTGTTAATTATTCTTGACAAATAATTAGATTCAATTTTCCTACAAGTTAATAAATCATGTCCCGGTACTCTTGATATCTTTTGTGTCTCAATCTTATATACATATATTCATTATATTATATTATATATTCATATTTTATTATATATTCATTTCCATGTTTAATTTCCAATTCATAGTATGTTCAAGATTATACATAATCAAAGGGGTCACGCCATGAGGAGAAAAGCCTCTGAGAGCCTAGGAGGATGCATGTTCATTTGCCTGCGAAGGGATGGAGGGTGGTAATCTGTATCTCAAGGACTCCATGGATCTAATATTTAACCTCACAGTGTGAAAACTCTTGCACGGGGACTACGTAAGGAAAGGAAATTAATTCCCTGCACATTTCCTGAGTCTATAACTGTGTTTGACATCAGAATGCCATTTGCTTTGCTTCCTGTATCAGAATGTTCTGCACATACTTCCTTGGCTTCCATTGATAAAGCTATTATCTCATCAGGATACTGCTTGCCTGGCTGTGTATCTTATCTATTACTTGCTAAAAGGATAAAAGGAGAACTCAGCACAGTGCCAATCACTGAAGAGTACAGGCTCTATACTGATTCTAGATCCAACCCTCAGTCTCTCAGAGCTCAGTAGAACACAGCCAGAGCATCACCAAAATCACCTAAATGGAGTGTGTAATAAGGTCTCTGTGATTGATATATTGTGGACCCAAATAAACTTATCTGGTGGTCAGAGGACAGAACAGCCACTATATTAAACATAGATATTAGGCAGTGGTAGCAGATGCCTTTAATCCTAGCATTCTGGAGGCAGAGATCCAGATGGATCTCTGTGAGTTCAAAGCCACACTGGAAACAGCCAGGCATGATGACACACACCTTTAATCCTAGCATTTGAGATCTCATATCTTACCCAGAAAACACACATACCTTTAATCCCAGGAAGTGATGGCAGGAAGCAGAAAGGTATATAAGGCATAAGGACCAGGAACCAGAGGCTTTTAAGCCTTTAGGCTTTTAGTAGCAGTTCAGCTGAGATCTATTTGTGTGAGGACTTAGATGCTTTCAGTCTGAGAACTTGTGGAAACAGAATTGGCTGAGGAGTTGTCAAGGTGAGGTTGGCTGTAGCTTGTTCTGATTCTCTGATCTTTCAGAATTCACCCTAATACCTGACTTCTGAGTGTTTTCTATTAAGACGTTTTAAGATTCACATCAGTTCTCTGAGCCCTAAAGCTACATGTGACCATATCCTCTACATGAACCTGGGATCTTCACACTTAGCTCTGGGTATGTTCTTCTTCTTGGAGTGAAACATGTTTGAATTTCACGAGATCATGTTGCATTGTCTTCAAAACTGTTTTTCTTATATACAAGATATTACTTTAAATTTTAGAATATAAAAATTTTAGGATGTAAATAATTTTAAGATACAAACATAGATTTTAACAACCCTAAACCATTCCTTCTATTTTCTTCAAAATATTTTTAGAAGTTTTTTGAGAAATTCACACACTTTTATATTTTAAATTTTTTATTTAAAAAACAAAAACAAAAATAAATGGTATGGGTGTGGTAGCACACACTTTAATCCCAGCACCTAGGAGGCAGGCAGATCTCTTCAAGTTAGAAGCCAACCAGATCTAAACAGTGAGTTCAAGACAGCCAAGGCTACATAGAGAGGTCCTATCTCAAAAAGAAAAGAAAGAAAAAGCAAATAAATACATTTTCATACAATATATTTTCATCATATTCTTTACATTTCTCCAACTCCTTCTAGGTCCTCCCTACTTCCCTATCCACCCAAATTCATGTTCAATCTCTCTCTCTCTCTCTCTCTCTCTCTCTCTCTCTCTCTCTGTCTCTCTCTCTCTTCCTCTGTCTCCCTCATTCCTTCCCTCAAAACAAAACAAAACAAAAACTACAAAAAAAAAAAAAAAAATCAATGAGCCAGGCTGGTAGCAGCATGCCTTTAATCCCAGCACCTGGGAAGCAGAGGCAGATGGATTTCTGTGAGTTTGAGGGCAGCCAAGTATACAAAGTGAGTTCCAGGATAGCCAGGAATGTTACACAGAAAAACCCTGTCATGAAAAAAAAAATCAATGATACAGAAAACCACTAAGACAAGACAAGACAAAGTGCACACAAGAGGAATACAGAGTCTGTTTTGTGTTGGTGACTGTCCTGGAGTATGGCTCATATACCTAGTGACATGACACTCAGTTGGAGAAAACTTAATTTTACTGTCCCAGCAGATATCTATTGCAAATAGCTAATTTGTTAGGGTTAGAATTTTATGTTCACCTCCTCTGCTCAGTTCTGTGATTGTATCTGGTTTAAACCTGTCCTTGTGGTTACTGTCACTGTCTATGTGAGTTCATATGTATACATTACACATATAATACACTTGAGAATATTTATCCCATTCCCAATACTTCCTATAACTCTCCCCATATCCACATTTCATCCCATTCCCCAAGCCCTTTTTACATTTAATAACCTCCTTAGTTCAATTTGCTCCCCAGCTCCACATAAATGTGGGGTCATTTACTAGAGCATGGTTGATCTACAAGGGATCACACCCCTAAAGAAAACTCCCTCTCACTCCCCTAATAGCTCTTCATCTAAGCCATTTCTCAATATATTGTTTAAAAAAAAAAAGAGTTCATTGATACTTAGTATGAGTCCTTTTCTTTTTGTGGAGAGGGTAACAAAGAGGAAACTAAGACATAATGATATGATTCATCATTAAGTCTCTCTGACAAATATCTAGATAAACAATTTAACTGAAGGATTTACTTTGCTTCATGGTTTCAGATATTTGAGTCCATGTTTAGCTGGCTGCATTGCTTTTAGGACATCATGTTAAGAGTATGTGGTGAAATGAAGCTGATCTCTTTGTAGTGCCCAGGGATCAGGGAGAGAGGAAAAAGGAACAGGGACAATATATAACAACCTTTAAAGACATGTCATCAGTGACTTCTCTACTCAACTACATGCCATCTCCTCATAGTTCATTCTGCTTTGACCCTTTCAAAGGATTAACCCAGAGTCTGCATGATACAAATGCCTTTCAGTACCAGCACTAGCTGGAGCAATCCTTCATCACCTGAGGCTGTGGAGACATTTTATATACTACACACTGTCATGCATGATCACAGTCTTTTTCTCTAAACTCTAGTGGAAAGAAAGTATCTTGCACACAACTTTATCTTGAACTTACCATACTTACATCTACATAGAATTGCTGCTTTTCATCAGATTTTGAATTTCTGGAAAGAAGGTTTATTTCCCCTGACTACTGAGTATGGTGCCTGGTGTAAAGAAGTGGGTATTTGTTTGTTTAATTTAATGGAGTAAGCAAACATTGATCAACTAGAAGACAAAGATACATGATGCAGCATGGCATTAACGAAGAACAAGCAAGTATCTTTGTATGTTCAGAAGGGCAGTCCACAAGACTGCAATATCAAAAATTTGAAGATACTGTATATCATATTCATTAGAATATACTGTGAGAAAAACAGTGGGGAAACAAGTATTGAGACCATTCAATCCTAGTGAAATCCTAAAGAGCTTTGCATTCAATTATTGTTACTGAATATATTATTCCAACCTTCTTAGAATGTATTTCAGATAGTTACTTGCATTATAATGCAGGTTTTAGTATAGTGATGGCATTTTTAGAACTCCTTGGTACTTTACATAGATCAAGCTATTAAAATATAAGGACAAGTCTACAAATATGTTTTTAAAGTACTGTACATCATATCTAATATTGACTAATGACCCTAAAGATACATCAAAAAGGTAAACAAGAGCCAGGTGCATGCACATTAAGAAAACAGACTGAGGAGTGCCATCTCTGTACAATCATACAGTCACTGAACAAGCTCTTTAATTTCCCTATGTTTCATTTCTCTCCTCTGGAAACTGGAGATATTAACAGGGCTGATTTTATAGGGTTGGTTTAAGAATAAATACAGAGAACATTTCCTGTTCCTTGGAAGGCACTTCTTGAGTTAGTTGAATTCAATATGGGTATTATACATATTGGGGAACATATAACTGAGAATTATTTTTAAATGTATTACTTTAGATACATACCCATGATTTACTCTCAAGTGAAACAAAATAGGCTGCCAGAGTTGAGTAAATAGAGTACTCCTGTGTCTTAAACAAGCACACACACACACACAATTATTCCTTGTTGAGTATATAGATTAACACTTAAATTGGGCCCTAAACATTGAACAAAATCATCCATAACTGTTAATAACACCACCCTCAAGAAACCTAGACCTGTGTGGAAAGTGAACAAGTATTGAAAGTTGTTTTTATACATTGCTGCATTGACTGGCTCATTATAACAAACACATACTACTTCCTTGATTTAGAAACTTAGCAATTTAACCTTAATAAAATAAATATGGAAGTCTGGAAACCAAAACTACTGTCATGTGATATAGATACGGCCTGAAAAGTAGAAGATAAAACACTCAGATGAATCCTGAATGCAAAGGATAGTGATAGAGACCATGTGTGCAATGGCAGCCTGCAGGTCTTTAGGGCAGCGGTGGTACATGGCAGCAAACACAGAAATGAACTATATGATTGGGTGTGTGATACTATGAGAAATTCCCATTTTCACACATCATTTTTAGAATATGTACTTCCATTTCATAGCCTTTTATTTACACCTGAGTACAAACTGAGTTTTGCAGGAAAATACTCTTCAGCACAGCAAGTTAACAATCTGGCCCAAGGCACTCTTTGCTGTCCCCCTGGCGCTTCTGGAGTGGGAAGAGGAAAGATCATGCCATCCAAGTGGTGGGATTTGGTAAACAATGATTTTGACCAGTCACCCTCAACAGTAAACCTCTCTGACAATTGTAGATGAATTTCTAAATGGTCTTATTAAATAAAAAAACACGCAGCCAAATATAGGCATGAAAGCCTTAGATCAGGGAAATAGTGAGAGCCACCAGCCAACCTACGTCACCAGCTCTGCAGCTTCCAAATGCCACAACTTGACTTACTATCTACCGAGGCTTTTACTGCCTTCTTGTTCTGCCCTTTCATTGACTCTCTTACCAGCTACCTTACCTACTCTTCCCACGCAGCTCTGTCACTTTCTGTCTATTTGTACAGACCTCCAGGTCTCTATGGTTGGTACTGGGATTAAAGGCTTATGTCATCACACTTGGCTGTGTTCCCTAGTGTGGCCTTGAACACACAGAGACCCTGCCTGCTAAGTGATTGGATTAAGGGTGTGTGCTACCATTGCCTGACTTTTGTGTTTACTTAAAATGGCTTGCTATTTCCTCTGATCTCCAGGCAAACTTTATTTATTAACATACAAATAATATATATCGCCATATTTTCACTTTTTTGTCTAATAAAAATTTTAAAAAGTAAAAAAAAAAAAAAAAAAAAAAAAAAAAATTCTGCGGGAACCATGACTATGCCTAACAGCGACTTTATAATCTGGAAAAAGGGGAGGATTGGATTCCCACAACAAGGATTCAACACAAACTATGATAAAGCCATTAAGCTGATTAACACCACCCCAAGATTGGCTTTGTACTACAAACTGCTCAGGACAATTTTGAGATGGCTAGCTGAGACGATCCAGATTCACAGACTACTCGAACAAAAAATTGAGACAAGCCCTGCACTTTCCCATTATGCAATAGTGGACAAGTGATATAACCAACTCTCTCAGGACTTGACAATTAACCTCAAAATTGTCTTTCCAGGATCCCCTAAAGATGCCTTCACCCCCAGACAACAAGAAGTAATTTTAAGAAAACGATGCCCGCTATACCCAAGGAATGCCCAATCATACCACAAGGGCATTTGCTCAGCTATGTTCATATCAGCATTGTGTGTAATAGCCAGAACCTGGAAACAACCTAGATGCCCTTCAACTGAAGAATGGATAAAGAAAATATAGTACATATACACAATGGAGTACTACTCAGCAGAGAAAAATAATGACATCATGAGGTTTGCAGGCAAATGGATGGATCTAGAAAAAGTCATCCTGAGTGAGGTAACCCAGACTCAGAAGGACAAACATGGTATGTACTCACTCATAGGAGGATACTAGATGTAAAACAAAGATGACTAGACTGCTACACAACTCCAGGGAGGCTACCTAGAAAATGGGACCCTAGGAAAGACACAGGGATCGCCCAATGACAGAGAAATGGATGAGATCTACATGAACAACCTGGACAACAGTGGGAGTAATGAAGGGAAAGGTTTGAGGGAAAGAAAGCTTAGGGGAGCAGGAGATCCCAGCTGGATCAAGAACAAAAAGGGAGAATTAGGAATAACAGACCATGATTAATGAAGACCACATAAGAACAGGAATAGGCAGAGTGCTGGAGAGGTCCCCAGAAATCCACAATGATACATCCTCTGTAGACTGCTGGCAATGGTCATGAGAAAGCCTGATCTGACCTAGTCTGGTGATCAGATGGCCAAACACCCTATAGGTCATGCTGGAACTCTCATACAATAACTGATGGAAGTGGATGCAGAGATCCTCAGCCAGGCCCCAGGTAGAGCTCCAGGAGTCCAATTATCGAGAAAGAGGAGGGACTGTAAGAGCATAAATTGTTGAGACCAAGATTGGAAGAGCACAAGGACAGATAGCCAATCGAATGGAAGCACATGCATTATGAACCAATGGCTATGGAGCCCCCAGCAGGATCAGGACCTCTGGATAAGTGAGACAATTGAATAGCTTGAACTGTTTGGGAGGCACCCAGGCTGTGGGACCCGGACCTGTCCTTAGTGCATGAGCTGGCTGTTTAGAACCTTGGGCTTACACATGGACACTTTGCTCAGCCTGGAAGGAGGGGACAGGACCTGCCTGTACTGAATCTACCAGGTTTAAATGAATCCCCAGTGGAGTCTTGGCCCTGGAGGAGATGGGAATGGAGGGGAAGGGATAGGGGGAGGTGGGGGCGGGGATGGGAGGGGGGAGGACAGGGGAACCCATGGCTGATGTGTAAAATTAAAACACAAATATAATAAATAACAACAAAAAAGAACACTATGCCTACGTTCTCAAGAGGTGGGGTGGGTGTTTTAGGGTCATTTAAAGAGTTATGGATATTGTAATTGTTTATGATGGTTAATTGCAAGTTTTTAATTGTTAATTGTCAAATAAAAGCTAAACAAAGGAGATTAGATTCAGGGTTTTTGTTTAGAAAAGGAAGAAGAAAAAGAAAAAAAGAGGATATAGATGAGGTAGATTATAGAATCTACTCTGAAAAAAAGATATAGAAATAATAGAATAAAAGGGTAGATTATTGAATCTACTCTGAAAAGAAAAAGGGAAGATACAGAAATGATACAATAAAAGGCAGATTTTTTTTTAATCTACTCAGAAAAGAAAAAAGAGAGAATATGGATATAATAAGATAAAAGGTCAATTATTGAATCTACTTTTTAAAAGGAACTATTTGTTTTAAATAGGATAAGTAATGAAATTTTTTGTCTAAATCTGTCAAATGTTAATGGACTGGACATTGTTAATGTATATAATGGAGTTTTTTTGTTGTTGTTGTTGTTGTTTTGTTTTTTGTCTGAACCTGTCAAATGTTAACGGACTAGACATTGTTAATGTAATTCTTGACTGTATATATTGTATATACTTATTGTATGTACTTTTTCTTATATTAGTTATAACTTTTTTATTTTAAACCAAAAAAAAAAAAAAGGAGAAATGTTGATATATTGTGTATCCCAATAAACTTATCTGGGGTCAGAGAACAGAACAGCCACAATATTAAACAAAGAGATTAGGCAGTGGTAGCACATGCCTGCCTTTAATCCTAGCATTCTGGAGGCAGAGATCCATCTGTATTTCTGTGATTTTTAAGGCCACATTGGAAACTGAGCCAGGCAGTGGTGGCCCATACCTTTAATCCCAGGAAGTGATGGCAGGAAGCAGAAAAGTATAAAAGGCGTGAAAACCAGGAACTAGGGCCTTTTTAGCAGCAGTTCAGCTGAGATCCATTCCGGATAAGGACTCAGAAAAAACAAGATCAACTAAGGAGTTGTCCAGGTCAGGTTGGCTGTGGCTTGTTCTGCTTCTCTGATCTTTCAGAATTCACCCCCTTACCTGGCTCCCCTGAGTTTTTATTTAATAAGACCACTTAGAAATCTGTGTTACAGGCAAAGGCACTGCTGGTGCATGTGCCTTTAAAAGCACATTCCTGTATCTCCCTCAGAACTGCCTAGGGCTTTCTCACCAGCTAAGCTTCTCTCAGCTGAGTGCTGATTACCCTGGACAAGAGAGTGGAAAGATGAACATATTTCTTCTTGGAGATACTGCCTCTTGATTTGACATTTTTATTTATCTAAACCTTTAAGCTTATCTTGCTTCAAATGGTAAAACCAGCTTCCCCACAAGTCTCAAAGCTTAATCCACTATCAGTTAGAGTTGGTATTCAGGAGCACTTAATTGTTCTGTGTCAGATCACCCTGCCCTCTCAGTTTGACTCCCAGAGTGAACAGCGACACAACACAAAACAAAATCAGCAACTTGCTGTAGGATTAAGGAGCAATCGATAGCAGCCCAAACAGGGAGTAAATCTCATTAATTGGGTACAATAGTAGTTTGTCATCCCTATCTCATAGATCCAAAGAGCTATAAGTCCTAAGGACTTTAGTACAAGGTCAACTGCCTCTTGGCCTCCACCTACTCCAATACCCAGAGGGCATCTGACACTTGACTCTTTTGATTATTCAGCTGGTAGAACCTTCAAACAATAAGGCTCAACTGAGGGTTTGGATCTTTTGGACATTTCTCAGCTGCTTAGTTTTTTTAAGTAGAAAAATATGCTGATAAGTATCTCAGTACTTAAAAAAATTCTACTCATTTATATAGTATTACATATATATTAATTTTTTTTTTTTTTTTGTGTGTGTGTGTGTGTGTGTGTGTGTTTGATTCTATGTGTGGTAGGGGATGAATATGAACATGTATGCCTGTGCTGTGTGGACAACAGAGGTCAACTTACTGGATGCATCCTTGTCACTTTCCACCTTATTTTTTAAGATAGTTTTTCACTGTATCTGGAGCTGACTTACATGGCTAGTCTGGGTGGCTACCAAGCTCCGGTAATGCTCCTGTCTCTGCCCCTCCAACACTGTGATGGTGGGTGCCATTTTTATTTCATTAACCTCCCTCCCTAAGATTGGAAAACACTCTTAATATGTCTCATTAGAGAAAAAGAAGCATGCTGACACTGGATTTTAGTGGTCTATTACCACCTTCTCCCATGTAGTTCTGTGTATTTCCCACAGTGTAGGTAGGCCTTTGTCTGCTAATGCCCTCTGCCTCTCTGAGACAAGGCTGCATGTCTCTTAATTGTCTAATGTACAGTCTGCACTGTTTATGACAGATGCATGGTATGGACTTTTATTCTTGTGATGCACATACACTAGAAAAAACTGTCAGGAGATATAAACTTACTGAGTCATGAACATTCTGATCAAGGTTTTATTTACTGAATTTAAATAATGCACTAGGCACTGGGCACTTAATGTGGTAAAGAACTTCATGATTATCAAGTCACCAACCAAAATGCTCATGCTTTCAGCACACTGCTGAGTACTAGCCCTGGCCCACCTCTCAACTGCATCTAAACAAAGCTCCATCCATAGTCTCTCTGGGATTACCAGATGAGATAGCAATAGCCATTCAGAGACAGTGCTCTCCTGGATTCCAGAGGCTGGTGGGGGCATGGCCATCTGAAATAGGCCGGTGGGAAGGACAGAATTTAGATTAACAAGAATCAGGCACTATTTAAAAAACCTAATATACAGTAAAATAGACTGCATTGGTTTACTGAGGATTTTTTTTTTATTCAGACTAATAACACCTCAAAAACATATTTGTTCATGAGAAATTCTTCCCTAAATGATTTGTATACATCCATTTGACACAGTATTTTTTTCCACACAATTTGTATGTGTATAAAGTACAACACGCAGCCCTGAGATAAAAGTGTATATGCATAACAAATGTTGTGTGCTCACTTGTGTGCGGCTAGGGAGCTGCAGGACCATGGACAGCAAACTGTGAAACTTGAGCCTAGGGGAGGCTGGCTCCTGCAGATTTAGAGGCTGAGGTAAGGCTTCTACAGCAGGAAGCCGAATCCTTTTCTTTTCATGAGTTCCCAGATCAGTGAGAACTATAGGATTCAAAATACATTAGCACTTCAGGAAGAGCAGAACACAACAATCTTATTGACCAAGAAAAGAAGGCATTTCTCCTGCCTGCCAATAGACAAAGTCCATTGAGTCTTTAGAGGAAACAGAATGAAAAGAAAGAAAAGCATGCATATAACCAGAAACCTTCCCACCAGGAAATGAGACTTCAAGAGACAGCACTAGCAGACACTAAGCTTAAACAACAGAGTAATTATGGGCTAATTTATCTACGTACCTCCAAAGTGAGCTCTCAGTGATGCTCCCAAGGTTATAGTCATACAGCTTTGTCAAAATGAGAATCACCTGAAGGCAGAAGAAGAAATCATGGTTAGTCTCAAACAATTACAATCTCTTAGAAATGAAATGGCCCAAGGGAGGGCTTAGGATTCATTTAATGGGCGCTTAACATAATTGAATAAATTGTTACTGCTTTTCTGTTGCAAAGGGCTGGCAGCCTGGTACTGATCTTCTCTGGCCAGCTTCCCTGCCCACCTTTCTCAGTGCTACCCCACAGCCAGTTTTGTCCCATACATGACTGTTTTGTCCATGAATGTCTTGCCCTGGTGGACTTACTGTTTTCCAGGAAGTTTACAAAACTGTCACATATGTACACTTCAATTTATCTCCTGAGTAAATATTACTGAAATGTCAGTGGTAAAGTTCCCACCTCCCAAGCACTGTCCTTGATTCCTGAACCTCAGTATGCCTAACTGATATTGGCAGTAGAGAGCAAGATGTTAACTCCCAGGAACCATTGCTGTGAAGAATAAAAATGGATCATAAGTACAAATCACATATGAATTAGTATAGGTATCCTCAGCATTAGCTCCATGCCTTTCTTTGTGATTTTGACTAATTATTTCTTAAGACTTCACAGTCAGATAGGAGCTACCACACCACAGATGGGCAAGGCAATGGCATTGTAATTGTAACGGAGCAGTTCTGGAACACATGATCCCTGAGACTTACAAAGTTGGGTTTGGAGAGGCCTTCAAATTAGGAACAGGTTCTGGGAAAGAATGTACCCCAAACAAATTTCCCTTAGCTTCACAGCAAAGGCTCCTTTGGTTTGTTACCTGTTTCCAGCCTCACTTAGAGGAAATCGAACTATTTAGTTCATTTGATCAGAATGTAGGAAACATTAATTGACTATCCAGAATTTTCCGCCATGCCAGAGGAGAACCCAAACAGGACAGTAAAGCTTGGGGTCTGTGATCCAAACAATATAACACAAAACAAAACAAAACAAAAACAAACAAACAAACAAACAAAAAACTCAAAAGAAAAGGGGAGTTTCAGAGACCCGAGCCTTGCTTTTCAGTGCTCCTGCCAGGCTTGGCCATCACAACACATGGAGATGAGAACGAGCATCGCTGGTACCTGTAACCATGAATAGGCTCCACCTGATTTTATGGAGTACCCAAGCTCCAGGGCACCTGCTCCCAACCACTGCTCTTCCTCTGCCTGTTAACTTTTTGGACAAGAGGGAGGAATGTTCTGGGCCTATTTGTGGTTCTGTTCAGGTTGGTATACATGGCCTAGCACTAGAACTTTTATCCCTGCTATAATGTTTCAACCCAGCAAAAATCCATTTACATCAATGTCCTGGATTTTCTCTGAAGGCTTTGGGATCAATTATAGCCACAGCAAGCACACAATGTTCTAACCTTGAATTCTGAGGCAGTGGCTGCCCAAGCGTGCTAAATCCTTCCAAATTTCAGGTTACTGGCACAGTGCCTCATTTAGAAGACAGGAGCATCAGTGATCCTTAACACTTCACAGAAAGCCAAGTAGGACTCCTTTCTAGGAAATGAAGAGCTATATTACCCAGAAGATCAACAGAGATTCCTGAAGACCTGTCTTCTAAGGCTACTCTCTCCCAACCCACAGTGTGAGCTGCCATCAATGATCTCTTCAAAACTCCCTTCTTCAGCAAGACATAAGCATGTGTGAGGTGTGGGGCACCCTATGGGTATATCAGATGGCAAGCCTGTGGTGGGGCATATGCTTAACAGATCCTTGTGCCAATTAAGTCACTCTAAGTGCTAAATTTCAATCACAGCCAACCCAGGAATGCTGATCAGTGGCAGCAGGGTGGCTGTTTGTTTGAAGACAGAGAATGATGTTGCAACTCCACCTCACTGTGATTTTGCCAAATAGGTCTATAAATCCCCTACCAAGAAAATGGGGGTATGGGCAGAAAGTATTTCTAGGTAGCTACTCTTATGACACAATATAGCAATAAACTAAATAATGAAGTTGAGATGGTTAGGGGCTATATCTCCCACTCAGGTGACAAGGGACTTCAGAGGTGCTCAGGAGTAGGAGCCCTTTAACCCAGTGTGAAACGGTGTAAGCCAGCCCGCCCACACACACGGTGATTGTTTAAGAGTTTCTCAGGGCAGGAAGGCACAAAAGTGGAAATCTATTCTCTGCTTCCCCTTGCTGGCCTAAGAAAACTGAAAACGCCAGTAATACAGTCCAGCAGTTTATCAGCACCACACAGAAGAGGCGTCCTTTCTAACGTTTCGCAGCATAGTTGTTCAAACCAATCTAACCTTTCTGTTTTTAGAACAAGAGAGAAAAGGAAAGGCGAACTTCCAGCCTTCAGTGATGTGTTCAATCGATTATCTAAGGTCTCTCTTCCCTTCATTCTCACCTTTGGGTGTATGCATTACTCACCGCCTCGCTCCTGGACAGTTAACTGATGCGATACTATGTGGAGGTGCTAAATTGCTTATTGGTGAGTTATTGCTGTCTTCTGATTAGTAGTGCTATTTAATAACATTTTCACGTGTTAAAAGGGTCACAGCCCAAATCACTGCTCCAAAGTAAGGATAAGCTGAAAAACCTAATTGTCTGCCTATCCTGGTAATATATCATCTTAACGGCTTTTATATTTTCAGATGTTAAAGAAATCAGCAAAACTGTGGTAAAATTTATTTAAATAATATATGACTGATCATTTATTTTCACTCCATAAATGATTTTCATGTATAGATTTTATTAGTTTAAGTATATAATACTTACCTATAAATTCAGTGTAAGCAAGAATATTGTCAGTTATGTGTGTGTCTGTGTGTGTTATATGCATGTGTTCATGTAGATGTGTGTATATGAGAGAGGAGGTTTTTCCTGCAAATATGCAATATCAGGTTTCTTGCTCTATCATTTTCCACCTAATATTCTGAGATAGGGTTCCTCACTAAAGCTGTAACTCACTGATTCTGCTGGATTGGCTGAACAATGACCTCCAGTGATGTGTTAATCTCTGCTTCCATGTGCTGAGGTTACAGATGCAAGCCACTACACCTCGTTTTGTCCTGGGTGTTGGGAATCAAAACTGAGGTCCTCAGGCTTAAATAACCAGAACATTACTGATGGGACCATCTCCCCAGACTCTTTGAAGGTTATTTTGACAAGCATACATCTATATGAAATAATGTCTATAAACTTCCTATTTATTACTATATCTTGATTTCATAATCCAAATGACAACATTCTTATGTTCCACTCCAAATCACAGGATATTTTCAAACGTCTATGGCTATTCAAACTATATAATAATAATAATCCAAATAATTGTGGGCTAGTAACCTCCACTTAACAAAATATCTACATTTTTAGCATGAAGTCATATCTGGAACTTTTCCACAGTAGCATATCAGAAGTGTCCTTCCTAACCAGTCTCAGAACTCCTGTTACCACATGAAATCTGTCTCTTGTTATGACTCCTTTTTTTTCCCCTTGGTCACATTCTTGCCTTACAAAACCTTACTTTGTTCATACTTAAAGAAACTATAGCACTCATCTACTGAGCTGTTGCGTGGCAGTCATCCATTCCTTATTCATCTGTATGGGAAAGAGTGATGTATTTAGGGAAATGACCATAGACATACCAGAACTATTGTGGAATATTAGTTGAAGATGTTTTACATTTGTTTATGCTCTGGAAAATTTGTTTAATGATGCAAAGATGTGTTGCAATCTTTTATGTTGCATTTGTTTAACTCTGTGAAGCTTTGTTACTTTGCCTGTCTAAAACACCTGATTGGTCTAAAGAACTGAACAGTCAATACCAAGGCAAGAGAAAAGATAGGCGGGGATGGCTGGCAGATAGAATAAATTGGAGAAACCTGGGAAGTGAAGATTGAGGAGTGAGAAATATAATTCTGGGAAGAGAAGATTGAGGAACAAGAAAAGAAGGAGAGGGTGAAATCAGGGGCCAGCAACCCAGCTGCACAGCAAGCCACAAAGTAAGAAGTAAAGAAAGGTATATAGAATAGAGAAAGTTAAAAACCCAGAAGCAAAAAATAGATGGGATAATTAGTTAAGAAAAGCTGGCTAGAAACAAGACTCCATGAATTTATTTGGGAGTTGGGTGGTAGGACCCAAAGAGTAAGAGTAAAGAAAAACCAACAACACAGGACCCTTGCACATGTGAACTCCCCGCAGTTGGAACAGTATGCACAAAATGTGTCCAAACCTAAGCTAGACCAAAAGCTCAACATGAAGAGGGGAGATAAGCATAAAGTTTTACCCCTAGCAAAGAAGCTATTGACAGTCGTGGGCTGCTGGGAGAGGGGTAGTTTTATCTGAGTATAGCCCATGATAAGCCAACTACCTGCCAGTAGAAGGCCATATATCTATAAAAATCTGGGAAGCATATATTGGCCATGGTGGTGGAGGTGAAGGGGAAAGATGACAAAGTTGGAGGGGTAGAAAAACAGGGGTGGATGGAGAGTTGGGGATAGAATGGCAAATATGATCAAAATGAGTTGTATTAAATTCTGAAAGAAGTAGTACAATATTTATTAAAAATTAATAAAAATAAAAACATCAGAAAAGAAAATGGGGATATACCTATTTATTTTTTTTCAATTGCCAATAATCTGTATTCTTTTTTCTCTCTCTCTCTATGGATCCAACTATGGAAACTAATCTCAAATGAACTGTGTCTCAGGCTCCTAAAGAGTGAGCAATCTGTGCCACAAGATCCTGAAGTCTCTCCCCCAATGCTCAGTAGCTCGATATCTGAATAATGCAGATGATGGCAGGATCTTAGTCTATAGAGTAACATAACTCAGACTTGGATAGGCAGGTGTTTCTGTAATTGTGGTACCTGAGGAGAACTTACAGAGCTCAACCAAGCTAATGCTCATAATCTCCGTCTCCTGAGGTGGGCCATTGTATGCCTCTAGTAAGCAGGAACAGGCCTAAATGAAGAAGACAGCAGGCTGGAACAAGATTAAAGTTAGCGAGTTCCCTCTCCCTCATCAGCTTCTAGTAGGTCTAGAGGTTTCTTTGTCATCTATCGAAAAAGGCTATCTATCTGCTTACTCTAACAGCTTGCTACAGAACATTTGGGTGGGTGCAAGACTGAAACCAATACAGGGACAAAGAGCTATAAAGAGTCTCAAGAGATCTGGAGTTTGAACGGCTAGATAAAAAATAGGTGTTCTGGTTTGGATTACTTTCTTTGTACTCCAAATTTAGTAAAAGAAGCAAACTAGCCATACTGCCTTCCTTTGAAATATACATGTTCCAGATTGTGTCTTTGGTTCAGCAAGTATTTATCCAACTTTTCAACTTAGACATTTTTATTCATTGGAGGAGTTGTGAATCCTTTGAGAATCTGACCTGATAAAAATCTATGGGCATAAAATAATGAATAGAAGTTTAATGATGTCATTGATCTTTTCTGAATCCTAAAGGGTAAGAAATTCAAGAATGAGAACTTATGTAATTTCAGGAACATAAGAGCTTTGTTCAGAAGAAAGAACATTCAGCTTGAAAATTTTGCGCATTTAATTCAATCAACATTCCGTGAGGCTTGCTAAAAGCTGGGAACAAAAAAATGTAGTGTGAAAAAGCAGGAGAGGAAATAGGGTTGTTACCAATCCCTAGAGACTCACAACCTGGAAACCAGAAGAGAAAAAAGTTGAAAATGCAGCAAAACACACCCATACCTTTCAGAAAGCAATCAAGAGAGGTGTCATCAGTGATGAACTTATAGAAGAGGAGGCATTCCCTGAGTGCATGTAATATGGTCAGAGATGAAAGGATAGAGATACTATATTTTAAGGAAAAGGAACCTGAATATGACAGCACAGAGGCTTTGAAGTCAACAAAGCTTTGGCAGAAAACTCTGGTTTACCTATAGCTTTGGGTAGGAGTGCACAGAATATCAGAACTGGAAGACAGGCTTTGACTCCTTTTGGGGATCCTTAAGCATTAGCTTGGATGTGCTCTTTACTGGAAAGAGAAAGAGTTTATGAATCAGTACACCAGCTTTGGAGTTCTGAGCTAGCCACAACATCCAAGAGATCGCCTTTAGCACAAAATCCAGATCCCTACAATTCCCCCAAAGGAGGTTTTGTTATTCTTATAGAAGGATGCCCAGATTTGGTGCAATTCCAGAAGTAACTGAGCATGTCAGTGACATCAGACCCAAGTGATGACCACTTGTCCTCTCCAACAAGGTCAATGTTCTGTACTCTTTATTTTCATATCTGGAGGCAGCCACAATACTTCCTCACTCTTAGATTTCACCATACGCAACAGATTAAAACAGGGCCTTTAGTATTCCATAATACATTTTCCTTTTGTTGTTTTATTGGTTTTTATGTATGGAGCTGACTAGATTTCTATCACTCTGACAAAATGCCCAAAGTGATTACTGTAATGCAGACAAATTTGGTTCTGCTCATAGGTTCTGAGGTTTCATTCCATGGTCAGTTGGTCTCAATGTTGTGAGGCCAGTGGCAAGGAATACTATCATGGCAGTGAATTCATGGTGGAACAAAGCTGTTTACCTCATGGTAATCAGGAAGTAAAAAGAGAGAAGTGGCCCGCATCTCAATACTCCCTTCAGAGACAAGAACCTTGATCCACCATCCTTCCAACTAAGCCCCATCTCTTAAAGGCTATACCACTTTCTGTAGCAAAAAAGGCTGAGATCAAGCCTGTCATATATGTGCCTTTGGGGATCCAAGCCATTAGAGAAAGGAAACCTCTTTCACCCAACTTCCTTCTAGCAAATTCCTTTTACCTTCATTGGTGAAGATAAAACTGCAAACCCAAACCATGGATGTGATGGAGACTTGGAAAATGAGCACCAGGTAGTTTCAGTCTATAGTTCTGTGGTATGAAGTGGATTCTGCCAACAAAGAAATTAACAGAAGTAGCCACTTTCTGCGCAACATCTAGGATGTGATCTTTGGTGAGTCACTTGAATGCCAAACTGAATTCTCTTATCAATATCATCAATATTGAATGTTTATCCTATGTGCATACAAATTTCAATATCTGTAATATTTGAAGTTATTATCTCACTTCTTCTTGATGAGGAAACTGAGGCCCAGAAAAGCTTAGTAACCTTAATCTAAACCAGTAATTGGAGAACATGTTTAAGATGATATTCATGGTCCTAACTACTGTGTGCAACTGTCCACAGAGTATGACCACTGGTGGAGCTAAGTGTGAATCACTGATGTGCCCTCACTGTCTGCTGTGTCAAAATAATTTTTGTAAAACCATGCATTGTCACACATGGTGGTAGTCATAATTTCCATCTAATTTGCATGTGCTTTCCTTTACTCAGTTATGGAAAACGTATTTCTTTAATAGAAAGGTATAAGATTATATCTTTATTGACTTCAAGATAATAGTATTTTAGGGTCTTTTGTTTTATTTTATCACTGTTGTGTATGTCTCTGTGTGTTTTTGACCATGAGGATCAATGACAGGATCTCGCACATATTGTATTACTTAGCTACAACCCCAATGCTTTGGGTCATTTTAAACATAATTTTATCTTTAAACTTTTGGAACCCTAATTAAGTCCCCTCAGGAGTTGTTGATCTTTCCATTTAACTTCCTGGAGAACTTGGCTGACAGCAGAACAAGGACTCCCAATGGTGAATGAACATAGTCTCTTTTGAAGATTCCAAGAGATTATTTTGTGCTATCATTATCTTGGAAGATGTAAGTGAATGTGTAATTGCACATCTTTTGACTCATTAAAAGGAATAGGGATCAATAATGGCTAAACAGCATTAAGGTGCCCCAAAGAGGACAAAAAGGTTGTCACACACACACACACACACACACACACACACACACACACACACACGACTCAGTCAAAAGTAATCTAGCATATGAAACACAATTAGAGAACTAAAAATCAGTATAAAAAGTGAACTGAATGTAAAAGCACTTTTTTTTTTTTTTTTTTTTTTTTGGCCTCTAGAAATTATTTAATCCCCAAATGACCTTCATGTTTTGTGGCAGGCCCACATGATTTAGTGTAATGTTTATCTATGTGATATCCTCTGCATGACTCTAAAATTAAGCGAGTCAAACCACTACAACATCTCCTCTAGGGAACTTAAGAGACAAGACAACCCACAGTGATGCTGTGGAGACAGGGATGTGCAGCTAGCTGAATGAACACAAGACACGGAGCAAGCCACAGTATGTGAATAGCCCATGGAGGAAGTGCAGAAATTTTATCAGTAAATTTTCTGTGTTCTTTATATGAATTTGTTCCCCTGCTGAACTAGAGGTCATCTGTAGCTAAGACTTAAGGCAATAGTCCCATCCCCAACAGCTATGGAGGATCCCAGATGGTATCACATGAGAAAAATAAGCCCTTGCTCAGGTCTTACACACCTCTTCCAGCCTGTTGACTAGCAAGAGAAGATTTTTAATAACTGACAATTAGAACCTACTCCTAAAATAAGATCTTTATATTAGCAAACAAACCCAAGCTTATCAAATCTGTTTGACCTAAGTTGCTTTTTCAAAGAAATCTTTCAAAACAGAACATTAATGATGTTCCCCACATTGAGGGATAACTCAAAAGCATACTTTCCCTCCAAAATCTATCGATGTTACAGTACCAAGCAAGGCAATCTGATGGTACTTAAGCACTGCATTTCTCCCTCCTCCTTTTCTGCTTTCGAATAATGAGACACAATGTCAAAACCGTATGTACATGTCAAGGGAACTATGTGTGGTTGATATATTGTGCACACTAATAAATTTATCTGGGTGTCAGAGAACAGACCAGCCACAATAGACAATATAGGTTTAGGCAGTGGTAGCACATGCCTTTTACCTAGCATTTAGGAGGCAGAGATCGGTCTGGATCTCTGTGAGTTCAAAACCACACTAGGAACAGCCAGGCATGGTGACATACGCCTCTAATCTTAGGAAGTGATGGGAGGAAGCAGAAAGGTATATAAGGCATGAGGACTCGGAACTAGAGTCTTTTTAAGCTTTTAGCTTTTAGCAGCAGTTCAGCTGAGATCAACTCAGGTGAGGTCTCAGAAGCTTTCAGTTTGAGGAGACAAGATCAGCTGAGGAACTGGCAAAATGAGGTTGGCTGTGGCTTGTTCTGTTTCTCTGATCTCTCAGCTATCACACCAATACCTGGCTCCAGGTTTGTTTTTATTAATAACATATTTTTTCTTTTTTAAATTATTATTATATTTGTGTTTTAATGTTACACATCAGCCATGGGTTACCCTGTCCTCCCCACTCCTGCCCTCACCCCGACCTTCCCCCCCCTCCCCTCCCCTCCATTCCCATCTCCTCCAGGGCCAAGACTCCACTGGGGATTCATTTAAACCTGGTGGATTCACTACAGGCAAGTCCAGTCCCCTCCTTCCAGGCTGAGCAAAGTGTCCCTGTGTAAGCCCAAGGTTCCAAACAGCCAGCTCATGCACCAGGGACAGGTCCAGGTCCCACAGCCTGGATGCCTCCCAAACAGTTCAAGCTATTCAATTGTCTCACTTATCCAGAGGGCCTGATCCAGCTGGGGGCTCCATAGCCATTGGTTCATAATTCATGTGCTTCCATTCATTTAAGATATTTTAAGATTCATGCTACAATAATGTTAACTGCCTTATATTCTCCTTTCTTCTCTTTGTGACTCATTCTACTCAAATGATTTTCTATGTAGCATCTTCTACCTTGAGCTGGGAAAAGGGAAATGCTAAAACAGATATTTGTCTTAAAAAAGAATCAAATATTTCCACAAGAACAAAGTAAAAAATGTGGTCAAATGAAGCAATTACACTGAATATGAAGAAAATGTATTTTTATAACAAGGTTTCTCTACACATGGATAATAATATGAAAAATAATTGAATAGCTAGAGATATCCAAAGCCAAATCTTGAAGACATAAAGATAATTTGGTCTAAAGAACAAAGACAAAAGTAGGCAAGTTAATGTACTGTTTGGGGACTGTAGTTCCTAAAAGCTATGTGGACTAGTCTGCCCTAAACTACAAACTACACATCATATCCTTGTTCCTCTGTTCCTTGACTGCTAGGAGGGAAGGGAAATCATATTCAAAGTATCCTCCTTTAAGTCAGTTCCTGCTCTTGAGGTGAGGGGAAAATGATACTCAACATACAACATGAATTTTTATGAAACTTTAAGAAATGAATAAATTTTATAAAACTTGATTCACTTGGCACATCAGCACAAACCAGAGAATACAGATCATTTTATTCTCAAGACAATAAGAGAATATTCCTTGAATCCTTTCCTCTCTGAGAGTCATTAAGTAAAGAGAGACAGAAACACAGGGAAAGAGAAAGGCCAGTTGTTTAAGTCAGAGGGGTATACACTGCACTTGATAGGAGAAGACAGAAGAGATGTGAGCAATGGGCATATCCTCACAACTTCCTGATGCAATGGTCTGAGAAAGACAGATTTCCTGGTTCTTAAATCATTCTCCAACAGAATCGTACTCTAAATATTAATCCTCTTGTTGTGTAGCTCATACACAAAGTGAACACGCTATTAGGCAGCAAACTACATGTTAATGATGAAGGGGCACTCTGTTCCCGTGCTTCCTGTTACTAACATTTAACACCTCAGGATGCAGCAAGCCTTCCTTCTCTCCTCCCCATCTTGGTTTTACACTGTCATTCATGGTTCTAAGGAGTCAATTCTAAAAGATATAATTTTCCAAAAATAGTGCAAGAAGTAAACAAAACATGTATATTATGATGATCCAAGTATCAGAATATGAATGGCATTAGGATATTGAAATAAAAATGAAAATAATACTAGATCATATGTATATGTGTATATGCATCATATATATGTATATATACACACACATAATGCCATACTTGTACTTCTAAATGTACTTCTATTTGCCACAGAGAATGAAAAGAAAAGCATCAAGAATAAAACATCAGAGATTAGTCAAATCAGATGTAGTCACCACAATCCCTTTCATACAGGAAAACCTGAAGGTGAGAAAGGCAGAAAACAATGCACACACACTTATAAACAATACTCAATACAATAGCAACTGATTTGTTCACTAGATATTTTGTTTACTTTTTCTGAGTACATACGTATTGTGGGACACAGTTAGTCTAAAGGAAAGTTCCTAGATTAAAATGTTTGGCATGAAACTGAAATTAAAACAAAATCACTTTATCTATATGAGTGTTTGCATAAATGTATGTATGTATAATAGGTCCGTGCAGTTTCCACAGAGGCCAAAGATGGCACAGGATCCCCTGGAACTGGAGTTGAAGATGGTTGAAACCAAACTAGTGGGAACTCATGCAATTTAAACCAATATCTATGGAGCTTCCACAGGGCTGGACTAGGACCTCTGCATAAGCAAGACAGTTGTGAAGCTTGATCTGCTTAAGGGGCCCCCTGGCAGTAGGATCAGGATCCACCCCTGGTGCATGACCTGGCTTGAGATACAGGGAGGGGCTTGGACTTGCTTCTACTGAATGTACCAGGCTTTACTGACTCCCTATGGGAGGTCTTACCTTCTTGTAGGAGGGACTAAGGGGTGAGTTGTGGGGGGAGGCTGGAAGGGTGGGAGGAGGGAAGAGGAGGGGTCTGTGATTTGTATGTAAAATAAATAAAGATTTTCTTAATAACAAAATCTTGAAAAAATTATTCTAAGATAATTGCTAAAAGTATAAATGAAAATAAGAAAGGAACCCTTATTTTTGTATTTTAATTTTGACATAAATTTTTAAGTAATTTTAACTCCTCTTCTATTTCATGGATGTTTATATATTAAATAAACTTCTCAATTCCTGTCTTTAAAAAAAAAAAAGATGGTTGTGAGCCACCATCTGGATACTGGAACCAATACTGAGTCCTCTGCAAGAATAGGAGTTGCTTTTCATTGAGGAGCTATCTCTTCAGCTCCTTAAATAACAGCTTGACATGTCAAGTAAAGTATATTAAAAAAAAAAAAAACTCATAGAAGTGAAGCAATTCTAACATATTCTTCATCCTTTAGTCACAGAACCAAAATACATAAGATTCTAATTCTAAACTTTTATAATGGCATGGGTAATGGTTGGTATAAAGATTGGCATGTTTTTATTCTTTCAAAAAACACAAACTAATTTTTTTTTTAAGAAAAGATTGAAAAGACTACCTAAGTGTGATGTTTGGCAAATGATGCAGGTCATATTTTAGAAAGATCCAGCAACTGAATGAGGGATATCTAAAGGATAATCCTCATATACTATGTGCTGATTTGGTACATAAATCAGGGGATTATATGTATAAGATTGGGAACAGATATGATTTATGACATTGGGAGAAACAGATAGGTCTACAACAACACTGTATAGCATCACTCATAGACAAGAGATTTTCTGGGGACACAGTGATAGTGTTTTAGGACTCCTAAGAAAATGATACAAAATGAAGAATAAAATGAATTCCCAGAATGAATATTTACTTCAACAATTGTTAGACCAGAAGTGATCATAGGTCTTTAATAATTCATATTTTCTCTTATGAAAAGCCTTCAGAAGGATTAGCAGAAGTGATTAAATAAAAATACTCTGATGGCTGGCAGCTTCCCTGTCCCACCTGGAACAATCTACAGCTCCCAAACTCCAGCATTGCCCATGGAGACTCTGAACCTTAAACTTCATTAGTTCCACTGTAAATTCACCTTCAGACAGGATTTCCCATTCGATGCTCATTAAGCCTTTTGCAGTCCTATGCTATGAATCAGGCAACATGGACTTGAGCCCAGACTCGGCTGTAAACACCATGGCACTGACAAAGTCAATGTGCCTTTTCAGGCTTGCATTTTCTCCATGGTTACATTGTGCTCGCTGGGACCTCTTCTTCCTGGAAAAGCAGTCAGTGCTAAAATGCCTCGACTTGCTCTAATCTTCAGAGTTCTTAGTATTCATCCTGCTGAGTACTCTGTGTCTTCCTTAACTCTATAACCCCCTTGTCCCCTCCAAATATCACCAATCCTTAAGTTCCATGCTGATCTAACTTCACTCAAGCTTTAGAAACACCAGTTTTCAGGATGCTCTGAGCACAGTGCCCATAGGTCTACTTGCTTCTCCCTTTATGCTGCTCCCACCAGTTTAAAAAAAAAATGAAATATTACATTTCTCCGTCTTTTCAAATGATTGGGGCTTTACACTAATGCCATGTTTCAAATTTTAGAAAACAGCTGACTCAGACACAATCTGTTGCCTACCCTCGTGTTTAAATCAGCATCAGGCCAAAATCCCCCTTACTGTCTCTATTACAGGTGAACTTAAAATATCTCCCCCCTGCCCTTGAGTGTCAGTGTTTGTCAAAGATCTGACAGGCCGAAGGCTTTTCTATCAGGGCTGAACTTTTTGAGGAATTCACAACATGTTCCAATTACACAGCAGTTGCTGCAGCCAACCTCTAGAGTTGAGTGGAATTAGGAAACATCCGGTAAATGCATGACAAGACCATTGCTGTTTCATCAAATTTCAACTTCAGGAATGGTACTTCAAACGCCTAGGATTTCCTCTCGAAAGCTGAGACTGATTAAAAGATTAAATGCCACAGATAATTCAATGCCATGTGTCTCTTTTGTGAGGGACAAGTGGTTGTAAAACATGTCTATGATCCTATCCAAAGGTTTATTGATTTCTCTGTCCTTTAATTCAAGAGTGTTAGCTTTCATGCACAAATCTGCAAGGTACCTGAAGGTTGGCAGGGACACTGCTGAGAACTGTAATCATTCAGTGAGTTTCTTCTATGTAGGAAAAGACAGCCTTGGATGAATAAAAACACATCAAGGGGACCAGCCCCCAGGTCCCATCTGCCCTGGAACTCCAATCTGGACCAGAGACCCCAGCTCTCATCCTGTGCTGGAGCTAGCATCTGGACAAGATATGGAGATCCCAGCCACGTCCTGAGACTCCAAGACCAGCCCCCAGCTTCCATCCACCCTGGAACTCTCATCTGGACCAGAGGTGAGTGCCTGGGGTCATACCCACAGAGGCCTGCCCCTAGGTCCCAGCCCTGGGCACCAGCCATTCCAGGGAAGACCTGCCCAACTTGGCCCCAGGTTCTGGCCATAGGGCAGGACCACCCAACCCTACCGGGAAGGTTCCCCTTCTCCAAGACTCTCGGGGGCCCCTATAATCTCCATGCCATGCCCCCACACCCATCTGCCCAAGACTCCAGCCACTTCCTGAGGCTTAGAAACCAGCCCCCAGCTTTCATCCTTCCCTGGAACTCCCTTCTGGACCAGAGGTGAGTGCCTGGGGTCACATCCAGAGAGGCCTGCCCCTAGGTCCCACCCCTGGGCACCAGCCATGCCAGGGAAGACCTGCCCAAGTTGGCCCCAGTTTCTGGCCATCCGGTGGCCCTGGGGAAGGTTCCCCTTTTCCAAGACTGCAGGCAGACCTTGCAATCTCCACACCCTGCCCCCACACCGATCTGCCGGAGACCCTACCCACTTCTTGAGACTCAGAGACCAGCCCCCAGCTCCCATCCAGCCAGCAGTCCCATCTGGACCAGAGCTCCCATCTGAATCAGAGGTTCCATCTAGAGCAGAGAGAGGCTTCCTGAATCTGTCAGCTCTGTCTGGACCAAGTACTCTGATAAGACCAAGAACGAATCCACAAGGAGATGGGCAGACGTCAAGGCAGAAGTACATACAACAAAATAAAGAGCAATACAGCATCACCAGAACCTAGTCCTCCTCCAACAGCTCGATGTGAACATCACAAAATGGAAGAAACAGAAGAACACAACCTTATGAATAACATCATGAAGAGGCTAGAGCTTTATATAGAAGAAATAAAAAAATGAAGTGGAGGAACAGACAAACAAAAACTGGGAAGAACACTATAAAAAACTAGAGGAAAGGACAAAGAAAACAATAAATCCCTGAAAGAAAATCATGAAAAAGCAATGAAACAAATGAGGGAAACAGTCCAAGACCTGAAAAGGGAAATAGAAAAAATGAAGAAGACACAAGCAGAGGAAATGCTGGAAATAGAAAATCTGAGTAAACTACCAGGAACTTCAGATGCAAGTATAACCAACAGAATGCAAGAGATGGAAGAGAGGATCTCTAGTGTGGAAGATATGGTAGAAAAAATAGATTCATCAGTAAAAGAAAACACTAAAGCTAACAAAGTCAAATTTCCAAGAAATTTGGGACACCATGAAAAGACCAAACCTATGAATAATAGGGATAGAGGAAGGAGAATACCAACTCAAAGGCACAAAAAATATATATTTAACAAGATCATAGAAGAAAACTTTCCCAACTTAAAGAAGGAAATGCCTATGAAGATACAAGAAGCCTATAGAACACCTAACAGACTAGACCCCCAAAAAAGTCCCTTTGCCACATAATAATTAAACAAATAAACATACAGAATAAAGAAAGGATATTAAGAGCAGCAAAGGAAAAAGGCCAAGTGACTTATAAAGGCGAACCCATCAGAATAACTCGCAATTTCTCAATGGAGACTTTGAAAGCCAAAGGACCTAGAAAGATGTAATGCAGACACTAAGAAACCATGGATGCCAGCCTAGACTAATATACCCAGCAAAACTTTCAATCATCATAGACAGAGTGAACAAGACATTCAAAGACAAAGCCAGATTTAAACAATACTTATCCACAAACGCAGCCCTACAGAAAGCACTAGAAGGAAAATTCCAACCTAAGGACCTCAGATACACTCTCGAAAACACAAGCAATAGATAACACCACAGCAGTAAACAACAAAGAAGAGAAGTACACATACACTACCACCAAAAATAAATAAATAAATAAATAAATAAATAAATAATAACAGGAATGAACAATCACTGGGCATTAATATCCCTTAACATCAATGGAATTAATTCACCTATAAAAAGACACAGGCTAACAGAATGGATATGAAAGCAGGACCCATCTTTCTGCTGCATACCAAAAACACACCTCAAATTCAAAGATAGACACTACCAAAGAATAAAAGGCTGGGAAAAGACTTTCTAATCAAATGGTCTTAAGAAGCAAGTGGGTATAGCCATCCTAATATCCAGAAAAATAGACTTCAAACTAAAATCAATCAAAAGAGATCAAGAAGGACATAAAATACTCATCTCAGGAAAGATCCACCAAGATGAAGTTTTAATTCTGAACATTTATGCCCCAAAAGAAACATTACTAAAGCTTAAATCACATATAAAACCCCACACATTAATAGTGGGAGACTTCAATACCCCACTTTCACCTCTGGACAGATCTGCCAAATTGAAACTTAACAGAGAAATAAAGGACTTAACCGATGTTATGACTCAAATGGACTTAATCGATATCTATAGAACATTCCATCCTAACAAAAAAGAATATACTTTCGTCTCAGCACCCCATGGAACCTTCTCTAAAATTGACCACATACATGGCCACAAAGCAAATCTCAACAGATATAAAACACTTGGAATAACCTCCTGTGTTCTATCAGACCACCATGGTTTAAAGTTAGATTTCAACAACAAAAACTACAGAAAACCTACCATCTCATGAAACTGAATAATGCTCAATTGAATCACCAATGGGTTAAGGAAGAAATAAAGAAAGAAATTAAAGACTTCCTAGAGTTCAACAAAAATTAATACACCACATACCCAAACTTATGGGATACTATGAAAGCAGTGCTAAGAGGGAAATTCATAGCACTAAATGCCCACATAAAGAAGTTGGAGAAATCTCACACTAGTGACTTAACAGCACACCTGAAAGCTCTAGAACAAGAAGAAGCAAAAACTCCAAGGAAGAATAATGACAGGAAATTATCAAATTGAGAGGTGAAATCAATAAAATATAAACAAAGAGTACAATACAAAAAATTAATGAAACAAAGAGTTGGTTCTTTGAAAAAATCAACAAGATAGGCAAGCCTTTATCCAAACTAACCAAAAGACAGAGAGGGAGCATCCAAATTAACAAAATCAGAAGTGAAAAGGGGGATATAACAACAGACAATGAGGACATCCAGAGAATCATCAGGTCATACTTCAAAAAATTCTACTCCACAAAACTGGAAAATCTAAAACAAATGGATAATTTTCTGGATAGGTACCACATACCTAACTTAAATCAAGACCAGATAAACCATTTAAATAGTCCAATAACCCCCTGGAAAATAGAATCAGTCATTAAAAGTCTCCCAACCAAAAACAAAAATAAAAATAAAAGCCCCGGACCAGATGCTTTCAGTGCAGAATTCTACCAGATCTTCAAAGAAGAGTTAATACCAATACTCTTTAAATTGTTTCCCACAATAGAAGCAGAAGGAATATTACCAAACTCCTTCTATGTGGCTACAATTACCCTGATTCCTAAACCAAACAAAGATGTAGCAAAGAAAGAGAACTACAGACCGATCTCCCTCATGAACATTGATGCAAAAATACTCAATAAAATACTGGCAAACAGACTCCAAGAACATATCAAAACAATTATCCACCAGGATCAAGTAGGCTTCATCCCAGGGATGCAAGGGTGGTTCAACATATGAAAGTCTGTCAATGTAATGCAGCATATAAACAAACTCAAAGAAAAAAACTACATGATCATCTCACTAGACGCAGAAAATGCATTTGACAAAATCCAACACCTCTTCATGATAAAGGTCTTAGAGAGATCACGAATACAGGGAACATACCTATATGCAATAAAGGCAATTTACAGCAAGCCAACAGCCAACATTAAATTAAATGGAGAGGAATTTAAAGCAATTCCACTAAATCAGGAACGAGGCAAGGATGTCCGATCTCCCCATACTTATTAAATACAGTACTTGAAGTTCTAGCCAGAGCTATAAGACAGCATAAGGAGGTAAGGGGTTGCAAATTGGAAAGGAAGAAGTCAAGCTTTCTCTATTTGCAGATGACATGATAGTATACATGAGTGACCCCAAAAATTCAACCAAGGAACTGATACAGCTTATAAACACCTTCAGCAACATAGCAGGATACAAGGTCAACTCAAAAAATCAGTACCCCTCCTATATACAATAGACAAACAGGTTGAGAAGGAAATCAGAGATACATCACCCTTTACAATAGCCACAAATAATATAAAATACCTTAAGGTTACTCTAACTAAGCATGGGAAGGAGCTATATGACAAGAACTTTAAATCCCTGAAAAAAGAAATTGAAGAAGATGTCAGAAAATGGAAAGATCTCCCATACTCATAGATAGGCAGGATTAACATAGTAAAAATGGCAATCTTACCAAAAGCAATCTATAGATTCAACAAAATCCCCATCACATTACCAACACAATTCTTCACAGATCTGGAAAGAATAATACTCAACTTCATATGGAAAAACAAAAAACCCAGGATAGTCAAAAGAATCCTGTACAATAAAACAACCTCTGGAAGCATCATGATCCCTGACCTCAAGCTCTACTATAGAGCTACAGTAATAAAAACAGCTTGGTACAGGCATGAAAACTGACACGTGGACCAATGGAATCAAATTGAAGACCCTGACATTAATCCACATACCTACAAACATAGAATTTTTAACAAAAAAGCCAAAACTGTACAATGGAAAAAAGAAAGCATCTTCAACAAATGGTGCTGGCATAACCGGATGTCAACATGTAGAAGGCTGCAAATTGATTCATATCTGTCACCATGCACAAAACTTAAGTCCAAGTGGATCAAAGACCTCAACATAAATCCAGTTACTCTGAACCTGATAGAAGAGAAAGTAGGAAGTAGCCTTGAATGCACTGTCATTGGAAATCACTTCCTAAACATAACACCAGTAGCACAGACACTGAGAGAAACAAACAATGGGACCCGTTGAAACTGAGAAGCTTTTGTAGAGCAAAGGACACTGTCAACAAGACAAAGGGACAGCCTACAGAATGGGAAAAGGTCTTCACTAACCCTACATCTGACAGAGGGCTGATATCTAGAATATATAAAGAACTACAGAAATTAGACATCAAAATGCCCAACAGTCCAATTAAGAAATGGGCTATAGAACTAAAAAGAGAATTCTCAACAGAGGAAGCTCAAATGGCTGAAAGACATTTAAGGGATTGCTCAACATCCCTAATTATCTGGGAAATGCAAATCAAAACGACTCTGAGATACCACCTTACACCTGTCAGAGTGGCTAAGATAAAAAACACAGAAGATAGCTTATGCTGGAGAGGCTGTGGAGCAAGGGGAACTCTCCTCCACTGCTGGTGGGAATGCAAGCTTGAATAGCCACTTTGGAAATCAATATAGTGTTTTCTTAGAAAACTGGGAATCCATCTCCCCCAAGACTCAACTACAGCACTCTTGGGTATATACTCAAGGAATGCTCAATCATACCACAAGGGCATTTGCTCAGCTATGTTCATATCAGCATTGTTTGTAATAGCCAGAACCTGGAAACAACCTAGATGCCCTTCAACTGAAGAATGGATAAAGAAAATATGGTACATATACACAATGGAGTACTACTCAGCAGAGAAAAAACAATGACATCATGAGGTTTGGAGGCAAATGGATGGATCTAGAAGAAATCATCCTGAGTGAGGTAACCCAGGCTCAGGAAGACAAACATGGTATATACTCACTCATAGTAGGATACTAGATGTAAAACAAAGATGACTAGACTGCTACACAACTCCAGGGAGGCTACCTAGAAAACAGGACCCTAAGAAAGACACAGGGATCGCCAATGACAGAGAAATGAATGAGATCTACATGAACAACCTTGATGTGAGTGGGAGTAATGAAGGGTAAGTTTCAAGGGAAAGAGTGCTTAGGGGAGTGGGAGATCCCAGCTGGATCAAGAACAAGGAATAACAGACCATGATAAATGAAGACCACATGAGAATAGGAAGAAACAAAGTGCTAGGAGGTTCCCAGAAATCCACAGAGATACCTCCACTATAGACTCCTGGCAATGGTCGAGAGAAATCCCGAACTGACCTAGTCTGGTGATCGGATGGCCAAATACCATAACTGTCATTCTAGAACTCTTATCCAATAACTGATGGAAGTGGATGCAGAGATCCTCAGCCATGCCCCAGGTGGAGCTCCAGGAGTCCAATTGGCAAGAAAGAGGAGAAATTGTATGAGCAAGAATTGTTGACACCAAGATTGGAAAAAGCACAGGGACAAATAGCCAAACTAATGGAAACACATGAACTATGAACGAAAAGCTGAGTAGCCCCCAACTGAATCAGGCCTTCTGGATAAGTGAGACAGTTGAATAGCCTGAACTGTTCAGGAGGAAACCCATGCAGTGGGACTCAGACCTGTCCTTAGTGTGTGAGCTAGCTGTTTGGAACCTGGGTCTTATGCAGGGACACTTTGCTCAGCCTAGGAGGAGGGGACTGGACCTGCCTGTACTGAATCCACCAGGTTTCAATGAATCCCCAGGGGAGTCTTGGCCCTGGAGGAGATGGGAATGGGGATGGGCTGGGGGGGGGGGGAGGGCTGGAGGAGGGGGATCAGGAGAATCCGTGGCTGATATGTAAAAGTAAACTAAATTATTAAAAAAAGGAAAATAAGTTATTTGCTCTGACCTTTTTCAATCTACTTGAGCATGAGTCATAAGGTTTGGAGATTATCTTGAATGCCATAGTTCCTAATGGGACATTGGGATGTTTAAACCTGATTATATAAAGGTATAGTGATGATATAGCTCATCATTACAATAAAAGTTCATATGATTCTTTTTTCTGAAATTGTGATCATTATTAGTGTGTGTGTGTGTATGTGTGCACATGTGCATGAGTAAGGTTGCTATGAAGTATGTGTGACCATCAGAGATAAATTGTAGAGTTGGTTCTCTCCTTCAGGTTTGAAAGAGTCTCCAGGTTTGTGTGGTGAACACCTTACCCACTGAACCATCTAACTAGACCTTCATGTGACTTGCAATATTCATAGAATCATCAAATTTGAGTGGAATTTCTACATGTTTATCTTTGTTCATAAATTATGAAACTTCCATTGGAAGTTTTACCATTGTGAGTAACGGTTATGTTTTAGTAGACTCTGTAAATTAGCTACAGATCTAAGGACAAATCCAAGTTGATTATGTGGTGCTTAGTTTGAGCCTTGTACCAATTTTTATTAAATTGTTTTTGAACAATAAAAAAAAAACCTCAGGGTCCAGATGTGGAATTAAACCTCAATCTGGAGTCTTTCATCTTTTTTTCTATGAAATCCTCAAAATCTCCTGCTCTGTGTAATGGGGAGACAGCCAAAACGTGTGTATAGTGCCCATGTGGCACTTTTCAGTGGTTGACAGAACTGAATTGATAACAGAATAAACCTTGGTACCCTGGCTAAGACCTTAGTTAATTCACCTAACCTTCATCACTTCTTATTAAATACTCATTGATGAAATTAGAGTCCCATTTACTATCTGAATTGTATCATTAATTCATTCAGTATTTTTGTATCTTAAACTTTTTGAGTAATAATCTGTATTGTTATTCCTCAGCTACTAAGATTTTGTTTCTTACTCCCTCCTTCCTTCATCTAGATTTGCTAGGTAGAACATAGATGGGAAAAGTGGGGTTTGAACTTCCACAATCAGACTCTAACTTCAAATGTGTATGGGTCAAACTATGTTCATCTTTTTGAGGGGAGAAAAGCAAGAGCTTGAAAGTTTTAAGTATATTTGCTTTCAAACAACAAAATGCTGGACTCTCTCTCTCTCTCTCTCTCTCTCTCTCTCTCTCTCTCTCTCTCTCTCTCTCTCTGTTCTTTCTTTTCTGGTCTTTTGTTCTTTCCCTTTTGATTCAAATTAACCCCTGGCCCTCTAATGTTGATCTAACTTCTTAGGTTCACTGACCACCCCATACTCTTTGTCCTGATAAGTGCTATCAGGAATGCAAATGAAAAAGATACCTGTTCTCCTAACACATTCTAGCCAGGTGGAACCCCAGGGCACAGTTACACAGTTATAACATGAACGATTTAGAGACTGTGCAAGTCTTCAGCACCAAGGAAATAAAGACAAAGGAACAGTCCTCGGGTAAATGTGGGTAGAGCTCTTTCATGCTCAGCTCTTTCAACAGTCTTGGAACTTTACTCACAACATATCTTTAGATCCATTCTATAAGCTATGAATCTGAGAGGTATGCATGGGTTTGGGGCTCAGGTGGTACATATTTAAACCTCGATTTTCTTGACTTCTGATGTGGAAGCAGACAACGGGCTGTGTTATGAGTTAGAAGACCTTAATAGAGGTATATCTCTGCATTGCATTCTTTGTGACCTCTGTAGATGTGACAGGAAACATCCCACCTCCTGCAGTGCCCATCAGCAAGCACGGTCTATGGAGGAGTCCTACTTAGAAAAAAACAAAACAAAACAAAACAACAAACAAACAAACAAACAAACAAAAACAGTGTGAAACCTGCTGAGAATCCACAACCCAGCCATCCATTTGCTCCTCTGCTAACATGAGATTTCATGCATTGAATATCAACCCTCAGTCTCTGGCTCAAACACAGAGGACAATGTTTCTGGAAGGAGAGTCAAGGGAGCACCTCCATGCTGCCCTGGAGATCAGCTGCAGAAGCAGAGAACTATGTCACCACTGCTTCTCACACTTCATAAGCCTTCAATTCAAAATAAACATCAGTGAAATTTACAAACCCAACATTCTGTCTGCTCCTGGAAATGCAAATCTCTTGGGAAAGAACTCACTTGCTTCCTGGACCTGTGACAGGGACTTGGCCACAGTGAAAGAAAATTGGGAAGAGGAGCAGCAGGATTCTTCATATTGAACAGGTGCACCAAGGGGTCCTTGTCTTCAGTTGGAGGGTGCCAGTAAGTGGCTCACAAAGTGACTATGGGCAGAGGAAGCAGGCAGATCTGCTAGAACCTCTGCAGGAGGCTGTAGGGGAAAACGAAATCTATTCTCTTGAAAATGGGACTTCTTTACGTTTCCACCTTGCCTCCCCACCCTTCTTTTAAACTGTCCAAGATTAATGTGGCAAAAATAAAATGCCCTACAGGCTGCTTATTTTGACACTTACTACAGCACATAAAAGTGAAGAATTAGCATGGAATGAATAATTTATTTAGCTCTTTACTGTTGTTTTAAACAAATCACTTCCATGAAGGCAATGTGTATTCAAGCAATAAATCACTCTTTAGCACACTGTCATGAGGAAAAGATACCAGTTGGCAGAATTATTGAATGGCAGTGCCTGGCAGAGTGGCAGGTACAATATAGATAAAGGTTAAGTCCTTATATGACAGATTTCACTTGTATGTGAAGGAGGAAGATAGGCTATAGAGTGTGAGACCCTTTCCTTTCCACTAAAGGGCTAACTGAGCAACTATTACCTGGTAGAAACCAGGTGTTCTCCCAGCCTGCCTTCAAGGACTAAGTGTCATCACCAGCAGCAAATGCAACTCATATACCCTTTAAAAGGTTCCACCATCAGGGCTCACTTTTGCTCTGTCTGTCTGTCTTGTCTGTCCTTTTGCTTCTCTCTCTCTCTCTCTCTCTCTCTCTCTCTCTCTCTCTCTCTCTCTCTCATCCTTGTTCCAAGATGGCCTTTCATCCTACCTCACCTGCAATAAATGTCTTGAGTGAAATTTTGTTGCATGTTGTGATCTCTGTGAAATACCTTGGCCCTGACCTGCCAAGGTACTCTGCCACATAAACCCTAACACTTGTGAGATCGTATCTGGTATTTTGATGAGCATAGTATGAGGGCAATGCATAGAAAATGATGTAATATTTGCTCAGTGGGAATATAAAATGTTTCACTTGGATGGTATCATTGCATCCAGTGTTACTCAGTCAAGGAAAAAAGAGGCAAGATTCTCCATAGAAGTATGCATGGGAGACTACAAATGTGAAGCTGTCATGCTCTTTTCCTGGGAAGACATGAATGCTTGTCTATTTACCACAGAGAGGCAACAATGGTAGGCCAAAGAAATTACTCCACCAATACTAACTTACTAAAAAAGTGAGTTTATTGAGGTTACTTACTGGAGTTTGTGTGAAGAGGAACTTACAGGAGCATGGACAACTTAAACATACATGTATTACCAAAAAAGCTCACTCAAACATGGGTAAGAAGCCACAAAGCTGCATCCCTGAAACTCCTCGTACAACTTGCTTGCAAGCGGCTCTACTGGTGGGCAAGTCTCTCTTTGTAGCAATTATCACTGCTGATGTTACCCTGGGAAAGGGCCTTGTGAATCTTGTTTCAGGAGCTTCCCTGTTAAAGGACCAGTTCAGTTCTGAAGAAATGGCTACTCAGCAGAATCATATTAATTGTGGGCATAGAATAACTATGTTGACATTGGACAAGTCAGTTTGAAGTTGGACATGAAGTGAGAGAAGAATGGCAGGAGATTAGCCATTAGAGAAATAAAGAGGATTAGCAGAGATGCAGAGATCCAGCATGACTCCTATGGGCCCCAGACACTGTGAACTGGATAAGCCCCAGACTCCAGAATCCAAAGTAGTAGTAGTTGGTCTCCAAAATAAGACTGTTGAAACTGCTACTTGTAGACATTGCTAATAGCTAAACATCAAAACAATAGTGAGGGAAACTGAATTATGTCAAAGAGGGAATGACCTTGACCCTCTTATAATAATGTCAAACAGGGAAATAGCTATGAAAAATTCCTAAGGTGAAATTCCATATTAGGTCTCCTCAAAGAAGGAAACAAAACGGTACCCATAGGAAAAAAGGTCTACAGAGCATGAATTCTAAAATGTCTCTTCTTTTTATGCTGCAATGACACACACATAATTTGAGATATTATGTCATCATTCTTGATAATGACAAACAACTATTACAAGCTGGTGAGCTGGTGATTTCTTGGTTTCAAACTCAGGAGTAAGAGCAAAATACCCCATTCTATTGACAACATTGGAAAGATGAAAGATCATTCCATTTACCATTGGTCCAAACAACAGCAACAAGAGTATATCACCCTCAAGGAGTTTAAAGAACCAACATTTTCCAATGTTATCTTAAAGGGTTTATGTGAGAATAGCATTTCTACCTTGGGTAGTTTTGAACTTGCCAAACTCATGCTTGAAGCTGAAAACAAAACTTTTAGCTCATAGAATGAAGAGGACATGGAATTAGAAGTGCCATGAGTTTTGTACTTTACATCACTTTGATGTTACTTGCAGTTATTTTTTAAATTCTCATGGCATAAGCATTTTTTCAAGCTCAAAGGAAAAAAAAATCAAGATTCTGTTGGCTACCAGTCAAGGAGAAATGTTTCACCCAATGGAGAAATTAATCAAAGGACAAGTATCTATTAAATGCTTACTATGTTCAAGGGAGAGCTAGCAATCCCTGTGGGAGGAAAACAGATGCAGGCAATGTCATTTCTGACCCTTTGGAATTTACGATTTAGGTATAATCTAATTGTTACTCTCCTACTTAGAAACAGTGCAGGATTAACTCCCCATTCAATATGGAAGCCAGGATTCCAGCATTCTTCTTTCTTTCTTTTTTAATAACAAATTTCTTCTCCCCAGTTTTACCTGTTCACAATTCTTATAGTCCTGAATCCTGCAATTTTAACTTCCGTCTAATCTTAGAACTATGATGGATAAATAGTAGATTATTGAACCTACTTTTAAAAAGCAACTACTAGTTTTAAATATTTTACAGTGGATTGGATTTCTGTATATTGTATACAAATTATGTGTATTGATAAAAAATTTGAGATCGATTTTGTTAGAAAATACTGTACATATGTTTCTAATCTTGTTCAAAGTATTGTACCAATACAGTTCTTTTAACAATGTAATGCAAATTGCTAGTCCTTTAAAGTTATTATTACCAACTAATTAGGATATAAAGAAATGTAAGTTAGTAGTTAGTCATTGCAATAAAACTTGTAGTCATATTAGATATGTTTTCAAGGTCAAGTAAAAATACATTTTAGATAGACAAGTCATCTTCAAACACTTCAGAGATCTGCACAATATGGCATTTAAGATGTTTTAATAGCATATTTTTTCTTTTCTTTTTATGACAATGAGACATGTCTGCTCCTGGCAGCACCAGTCAACTTCAGAAAAAATGATGGGCATTGAAGAAACTCCATATGGAGTTTACTTTCACTGTGGCTAAAGTTAGCCAATGGGCAAGAAAATGCCCTTACTTTGACTGCTGACAGTATGCTGTCTGTACAAAATGGACAAGCAGGACACAAAAGAAAGGACTGCCAATCCTTGCCAAGCAAGGTAGGAAGGCACTTTAGAAAATCCTGCTTCACATATGAGTCTGTCAGATATGCTAAGCCTGTAGGCCAAAGAATGGATGCCCCAGTGTTGTAGAGGAAACTTGGGTGAGTGTCCAGGAAGCTGATTGTTTCTGTCATAAATCACATATTTTGGAAGTTTTTTTGTTTGTACTTCCTATTTTACTAGGTAATATTATTTCCTTCTTGGTGTCTGAGGGAGTTGAAGAATGGATAGTTATAGTTTTCCTTGTTAATAAACTCAGAAAAGAAACTCACTAAGAGGTATAAATTGTGTTATTTTGAAAGACATCAAAAGATATTTTTCTGTTGGTAATACAAGTTAGGATAGAAAGTGAATTAGGTACATTTTGGACTCACCAAAAATAGGATAGATAATGGAATATTTTCACTTAATTTGTCAAATGCAAATGGACTAGACATTGGTGATGTATTTATTTCCTGTATATATTATATATAGTTATTGTACTTACTGTATATACTTTTACTTATATTAGTTATAACTTTTATTTTAGACAAATAAGGGGAAAGGTGGTGATATTTTAGTTGTGCACCCCAGTAAAGCTTAACTGGGGATCAGAGGAAAAAGCCAGCCACTATATTAAACATAGAGGTCAGGCAATGGTAGCACATGCCTTTAATCCTAGCATTCAAGAGGCAGAGGTTCATTCAGATCTCTATGAATTCAAGGCCACACTGGGAACAGAGCCAGGCGTAGTGGCACATGTCTTTAATTCCCAGTACTAGTTAACCATAGAGGTCTGGAGGTCTGTTCAGACAGACAGGAAGTGATAGAGTTGAGTAGAAAGAGAAAGTGGTGTAGCTGGTCAGAGAGAGGAAGTAAGAGGGCAGGGACAGAAAGGCATATAGGCATGAGCATATAGGAAGTAGCTCTCTCTAGAGGCTGAGGAGTTGGTGAGGTGAGGTTGGCTGTGGTTTGTCCTATTCCTCTGATCTCCCAGTTTTCACCCCAATATCTGGCTATGGGTTTTTTGTTAATAAGATCATTTAGCAATTCATCTTTCAGAACCATTATGAAATTTTTGAGCCATGGGGTCTTGTAAAATTTCAATAACCTGCTCAAGTCTCAGCTCCTCCAGGAAGCCTCTCTAATTTCCCTGGATTAGGTTCCTGCCCTATCTTAAATTTAGCAAGATGCTTCTAGATGTTAAGTCTAGGGCACATTATTTTCATGAAATGTTGCTTGTGTACTTCTTTCAATTGTAAATTTGTTTGCTGTTAAATTAAAAATGAAAATAAGCCTTTGCCAGTTAGCTCAAAATCTAATTAAAGAATTTGCCAGGATATTGTTAATAAATGAATGATTATACAAAAAGACATTCATGTTTTAAAATATGAATGTATATGAGAAAAATGAGTTTATTTGTACAATTTTACCATCAACCTTGTCATGTGATAATTCTTTAGCAATAATTTTAATCAGAATTATAAATGCCTACTGAATAGTTTAGGTCATATAGTGGTGGGTTCCAAATTGTGTTGTACAATGGTGCTGTATTCTCAAATGTCACAGTTGGTGTTGGCATGGTACAGTTGGGATTTGTCATTTAATCCAGTCTAGAGAATATATTGTCATTTCAAAAAAAAAAAATGAATAGGAAGACTGAGGAAAATTAGTTTTGATGTTCTTTAACGTCAGGCTGAAAAAGCCTTAGAAGTCTTTGTGTAGATTTGTATGGTCAATAAGCACAATTAGCGAGTTTTGAGTTAGGGATGATAAATGTGATAACTGGAAATACAGAGCTTAATTTGATAGTTCTGAAAGTAAGGAATTAGCAAGTATTATAAAACTCCTTTCTTAAAAGATCAAATAGTAAACATTTTAGGTTTGTAGGCTACCAAATGTTTGTGATAACTATTTTAGTTCCTCAATTCTGTTGCAAAAGCAACATATAGACAATTAGCTCACATTTATTTCAATAAAACTTCATTTTCAAAAACAGCATGTTGTCTTTGTTTGGACATCTTGCTGTAATTTGCCAACTATTAGCATATTAAGTTTCTGATAGTGAAAGCAAACAAGCAAAACAGACATTCAGCAATCTATTTATTTGTAGTGGGAAGTTTGAACTTTCTTTACAGAGTGATCAGAGTATAAATGGAGAGAAAATACCAAAATATGACAGAAAAGATGGCCAGTTGGATAGCACAGGGAAAACTAAGGAAGAATGTATGTTAACTTTTAAGATTTGAGGAAGAGATCAGGAAGCAGATGCTATGAGAAGAAAACCAAAATAACCCAAATGTTTTGTTCATCCTACACACTCTAGACTCTTGACATGTTTTCAAAACAAAGTAGATCAATTGCCATCAATTAGTATACTGAGAAAAACTTATTTCTTATAATAAGCTATATTAAAAATGAAACATTATAGGGCCCCCCACCCGCGCCCCGAAGTCACACAGTCAGCTGAAGTGCAGCAGCAAGCTATCTCCACTTAGAGATATTGTCTCCATTTATTCAAGCAAACTCACTGGTATCACTTGCAAGGTTCTGTCAGCAGCTGTATTTGCATACCCTGTTTTTAACATCCTGACTTTGAAACTCAACTTTCCCAACCTGGTGTCCTAACTCTGCCACTTTTACAGTTCATAACCTCTGCAACCTTTAGTAACCTCAAGCCAAAGTTTAGAATATTGCCTGATTTTATTTAATAGGGTTATCCTGAGGATAAAGTGAGACAGTATATTTAAATTTCTGCCGATAGTATTGGCTCAAACATTTTTTTTTTTTATGTAATAATTACCATGAAGGGAGGTTGGAGCCCAGGAACATTAGATGAATTGCCCAAACCCACACTGCCCATTCACAAAAGAACCAGTAAAATAACTTTTCTCAAGACTCCAGGCCTATTTTCAACATTTCGGATGTGTTTCACTACAAATACAATGGTGGAAACCCAATAAAAGCATGACCTAAACTAGGAGGAGGATGTGGAAGAAACAAGTCAGAAATAATGATGGGCTAATAGAATGAACCATTTCCATGAGTGTTACCCAAATTCAGCACACAAGAATAAATATGTAAAGATTTTATATCTTCTTATTTTGTGCCAAAATAATGTAAATTAACACAAAGATGACTTTATCATTGGTAATAGAGTGCAAGACCTGAGATTTGAGACTTTTAGCTATAGCTTATTGGAAAATAATGAAAGGGAGAAAGACCAACAAAAATGTGGCAAAGCATCGACATCCTATTTATGAATTCTCTATCTCTACTCTTGCAAAAGTGGAGAAAAGTGCCTAAGACAGAAAGTTCAACTAATTAGTTCTTTGTACTAAGTGACTGCAAATCAATGATGAGGAAACTTCCAACACTTCCACCCTAGCTGAGGAGATTTCTGACATTCGCTGTCTATCACTTCTGCCTGGATATGGCATTGTTGAGGTCTGTCTAAATAGTATCCAGTGCTCTAGATAAATGCATTCTCTCCTGCAACCTACAAGGAAATACAATGTGGGCAGCTGCTTGTAATAAGCTTAAGCCCTCTCAAGATCCACAGTAATCCAAAGGTCATATTCTCTAAGCTGTTTATAGATTGCAATTTGTGAGGTTATGGTGTCACATGCTGTCAATAATTCAATGTGGAGAATTACAACTGCTAAGAGGTCATTAATGCTTCATTCTTCTTATCACTCATTCTCCTAAGAGTTTTAATTTATTTCATTTGAACTTGATTCATTGAACTTTGAGCTAAAGGTTTCATTTGTTTATGAGAAGGGGTAGAAATCCATGGTGATAAAAATATAAGTAATTCCTTAACAAGGGTCAAGGGGTGGCACCAATCATAATACCATGATTTAGAAAGGGATGACTAAAAAAAAACCTGGAGTCCAGTGTTCTAGGAAATGCATATATTTTCAGCATTTGAAGGCTTAAGAGCTACCTTTACTCCTGAACATAAATAAACAAGGTGGAGAAGTTTCTGAGAAGCACTGAATACTGGAAATAAAAGGAGTTCTTATCCACAAACAAGTATGAACTTGTGACTACTAAGCAATGCCTATTTTTGTCCCAAATATTTTATTCAGAAAAATAATTAAGTTGAAATTTGAATACAATTCTAGCTACTGAGTTTGTTGCACTTAAGTCTTTGGGGGAAATTATGAACTTATTTGAATACTTAATGACTATGCTACCTATATCGCAATTAGTGAATAAGTATAAATAAAACACAGGGTGACATTCCAATGTATTTAATTTTTAGTTAGGAAAATTATGTTACAGAGATGCAGGTGATTTTCCTAATACAAGCAATGCATGTTCAAAAAATATACAAAAGAGATAAGAGGAACAAAATCACTCCACTTGTGTACTTAGGATCATAGGCAATTCTGAAAGACTAGCTCACATTTTCATCTTGGAGAATTAAATTCCTATTCCTAACACTGGACTGTGCTATATAAAAATGCCAGTGCTCAGGGAAATGGCAAAACCACCAGAATAACTGTGGCTCAGGGCTCCCCATTATAGTATCAGGAAGTGTGTAACTCAAAATGTGTTTTAATGTTTATTTGTTCTGACTGTCTCTTCCTCCACATAAATTACCACTCTCCAACAACTGAATTCTTCTGTGCAAAATTCTACCAGATCTTCAAAGAAGACTTAATACCAATACTCTTTAAATTGTTTCCCACAATAGAAGCAGAAGGAATATTACCAAACTCCTTCTATGTGGCTACAATTACCCTGATTCCTAAACCAAACAAAGATGTAACAAAGAAAGAGAACTACAGACCAATCTCCCTCATGAAGATTGATGCAAAAATACTCAATAAAATACTGGCAAACAGACTCCAAGAACACATCAAAACAATTATCCACCAGGATCAAGTAGGCTTCATCCCAGGGATGCAAGGGTGGTTCAACATACGAAAGTCTGTCAATGTAATATACACCATATGAACAAACTCAAAGAAAAAAAAATACATGAGCATCTCACTAGATGTATAAAAGGCATTTGACAAAATCCAATACCCCTTCATGATAAAGGTCTTGGAGAGATCACGAATACAGGGAACATACCTAAACATAATAAAGGCAATTTACAGCAAGCCAGCAGCCAACATCAAATTAAATGGAGAGAAACTCAAAGCAATACCACTAAAATCAGAAACAAGACAAGGCTGTCCCCTCTCCCCATACTTATTCAATATAGTACTTAAAGTTCTAGACAGAGCAATAAGACAACATAAGGAGATTAAGGGGATACAAATTGGAAAGGAAGAAGTCAAGCTTTCTCTATTTGCAGATGACATGATAGTATACATGAATGACTCCCAAAATTAAACCAAGGAACTGATACAGCTAATAAAAACCTTCAGCAACATAGCAGAATACAAGATCAACTCAAAAGAATCAGTAGCCCTCCTATATACAATAGACAAATAGGCTGAGAAGGAAATCAGAGATACATCACCCTTTATAATAGCCACAAATGATATGAAATACTTTGGGGTTACTCTAACTAAGCATGTGAAGGACCTATATGACAAGAACTTTAATTTTTGAAAAAAATATACTAAAACCCAACCACCCAAAGCAATTTTTGTCCCAAGACTCATTGAAGCATACTGGCCCAAACATTTCTGTAGAGTTCCAAACCTCACGTCACCAAGAATTAAATATCAATATATAAGCCAAGACACAGAATTCATTTCCATAAGGCTTTAGGTAAGTGGAAGTGGTCACATTTAACTAAGAGTTGCAGCATATTCTTGTATTGCATTGTTATAAGAGCTTGAATTGGATTTTGAAAGCACAAAAAGGCTATTACTAAAATATAGTCAAGGAAAATACAATATTTTGATTCAATCATGGCATAATGTCTCTGGTTATCACTGTGTTTATTTAGAAGAAAAATTCCAATATGCATATACACATAGAGGTAAATAAATACTGACAGAGAAATTACTAACAGAATTGTGTTTCTTCCTTCTAAGGTAAAGATGATCCTTTTTCAATGTATTGTATATTTATTATCCAAGACAGCTTTGCTTGAGATTTAACAGTAAGTTAGTCCATGGAATGTGGAAATGTAAACAGAGAACTGTGCCTAGTTCCATGGATGAGCAAACTAGTTTAGCTTTCAAGGGTGGGTAGACACACATCTTTCATAAAACTATTGCATTTCCAGAAATCCATCTGAACTCAATGTTTAAGAGAAAAACTTTCTGTCTGGGTTAGAACAAACACTGTGTTTTGTCATCATCTAATGGGTTGATTTGGTCTCTGATTCTTCATGAGGTCAATAACACTTAGAAAAGATCCATAGAAGAACACTTAACAAATATTCTACCAAAGATAAGGCTCTGGGTGCTAGATTAAGTTCAACAGAACTATGTTTCTATACTTTAACTGCATCAGAGTTTGGTTAAAATTCACCAATTTCTATGATTTCTACTTAGTGTTAGTAGAAATAATGAAAAGAAGAACACTTGATTGTTCCCAAAGACAGATCAACAAGACTCTAATGCCAAAGATCACATAATAGCCACCCTATATCATCAGATACAGGATGAATTGAATACAACTCATTCAAACGAGTGAAATATAAGAGATACTATTAGATCTGCAGATCATTGCTGATACTCAAATACTTATTTTGGCATCAGTATGCAAGTTATTGCTTCATTTCATCAAAACTATATGTGAAGTTGCATTCTGGTATGCTTTTCTTATTTTATCTGCACTGTAGATAGCAAAAGAAAGCCTCATTAATAGAATTCTGAAAAAAAAATGAGAAGCAGCATTTCTTCTCTTTCTATGTAACAATGGAGACCAAACCAAAATACTGGGTTTCTTTCTCTGACACAAAGCTGATGGAGTGGGGAGGACAAGTAAGTGATCCTTCGTTCTGAAGGGTCTGCTTGCCCTTCTGCCACCACTTCGAGCTCCATGGGTAACGATACCCATGGTCTGCAAGAGAAGACTCGGCTCAGTTCAGTAGCAGTTCTTAGTAAGAGTTTACCCTGATTAGCATTTAAGTTCATGTAGCATATCATCATCTCTGTATCTGGTTCTACTGAAAATGCTGAAATGAAGAACTCAGTACAAAAGAGCAGCAGCAACAGAGAGAAGGAAGGCTATGTCACCTAAACAGGAGGCATCATGTGTATTGTCCATCAAGGAGAAGAGATGCCATGAAGTGTTTTAAAGTTATCCAGGGCCCCAAAGGCAATTTCTAGAGGCCACATCTTACTGCGTGTTCACAGTGGAGCAATAATTAATAAGAAAGCAAGTGCCTTTTTAAAAAGACACTTATTAAGAAATTGCAAACACAGGATTTAATGGCTTTCGCCAATTCCTCGGTTAATGGAAATTGTCACTCTAACCCACAACCCAGACCACTTAATTTAAGAAGGTTGTGATATTTTATTCAATTAGAAAAGAGAGCCATAAAGATAGGAAGTCTTAAGGAAATGTGATTTCAATAATTTACTTTTTCTAGAAAATTGAGATTCCAAGAGGGTAGAGTGACAGCTGATTGATGAAACCCAATTCATTTATCTTAGCGACCAGTTAAAAATATTTGAAGTGCAACAAGCAAATTTACAGCGGCACAAACTTATTCACTAACATGGCAATTGCCTAAGCAATGACTGAAGTGTTCTTCAGGTTGCAATGCAAAGCTCCAGACATAGCCAAATAAATATATAATAAATAGTATTTACCATTCTTAATATTTAAAACGACTTGCTTATTATTTTTATTTCATGTATAATGAGTGCTTTCCCTCTATGTCTGCATGCACACTGTGTGGATGCCTGGTACAGAGGAAGGTTTAAAAAAAGGTGCAAGATCCCCTCACATTGGATTTATGGAAGGATGTAAGCCATTACATGGGTTCTAGGTACCTAACCCAGGTCCTTTATAAGAACAGCAAGTGTGACAGGCTTTGGAACCATCTCTCCATCCCCAATATTAGCCATTCAATTAATAAGAATTCCTGTTCTCAAGATGACTAGACTGCTACACAACTCTAGGTAGGTTACCTAGAAAACAGGTCCCTAGGAAAGACCCAGGGATCACCCAATGACAGAGAAATGGATGAGATCTACATGAACTACCTGGATGACAGTGGGAGTGATGAAGGGCAAGATTTGAAGGAAAGAAAGCTTAGGGGAGCAAGAGATCCCAGGTGGATCAAGAACAGAAAGGGAGAACAAAGAATAACAGACCATGATAAATGAAGACCACATGAGAACAGGAATAGGCAGAGTGCTGGAGAGGTCCCCAGAAATCCACAATGATATATCCTCTGTAGACTGCTGGCAATGGTCATGAGAAAGCCTGATCTGACCTAGTCTGGTGATCAGATGACTAAACACTCTAAAAGGCGTCTTGGAACTCTCATCCAATAACTGATGGAAGTGGATGCAGAGATCCTCAGCCAGGCCCCAGGTGGAGCTCCAGGTGTCCAACTGTCGAGAAAGAGGAGGGACCGCAAGAGCGTGAATTGTTGAATCCAAGATTGCAAAAAGCAGAGGGACAAATAGGCAATCGAATGGAAGCACATGAATTATGAGCCAAAGGCTGTGGAGCCCCCAACTAGATCAGACCTTCTGGATAAGTGAGACAATTGAATAGCTTGATCTGTTTGGGAGGCCCCCAGGCTGTGGGACCAGGACCTGTCCTTAGTGCATGAGCTGGCTGTTTGGAATCTGGGGCTTACACAGGGACACATGCTCAGCCTGGAAGGAGGGGACAGGACCTGCCTGTACTTAATCCATCAGGTTTAAATGAATCCCCAGGGGTGTCTTGGTCCTGGAGGACATGGGAATGGAGGGGAGGGGCTGGAGGGTAAGGTTGGGGTGGGGGCGGGAGGGGGGAGGACAGGGGAACCCATGGCTGATGTATAAAATTAAAGCACATATAAATAAATAAATAAATAAATAAATAAATAAATAAATAAATAAGAGAAAAAAAAAAGAATTCCTGTTCTCCACACAGTAGCAAGAGAACTGTTAGCAAATATCTGGGAGGGACCTTGTGAAATTGCCTCAGAAATGCAAGGTCTGGGAGGCGTCAAACTTTATCAGACATTAAATCTTCAGGACCTTTGATCTGGACTTGTACAGACTCAAATTAGTGAGACATAGAACTGTATCATTTACATGAAGACATCTCAAAGTGAATTTTATCTCTAGGAACAAATATTTATAATTTTGTGACAGATTCAATCTTACAATCCTTTAGACAACCTGAATGATTTATAAACACTTGTAAGCATAACTCTCCTTTTTACCATCTGTATAAAAACATAGAGATACATAGCCATATCCTCAGTGACCACTGCTTCTTACACATGGCTTGCACAGTCTTGAACTTTGAAGAATTATGTAAAACATATTAAACTCTGAATTGAAATTGCCAGAGGACTTTGACTTAAAAATCAGAAACTAGTTTCTTTTTACTCTCATAAAATATTCCCTTCTGTTCTATGTTAAGGATCATTTATATTCAAATGTTCTAAATGCCCAAGAAAGAAGACAGAAAAGGAAGCATTACAGAGCACTCCCTCTATGTTAGATATTATGTTGAAAGTATTTGTATTACCTCACATATGCTTCACAACAGTTTTTGGCTATTGATAGTCTCACAAGTGATGAAAATGTCACACACAGTGTCCCATTCCCAGGTTTATTTATTGAGCACACAAGCCATAATTTAGGACTTCCAGGTAAAATGGTGGAATAGAAGTTTATTTCCTGTGGCCTGGTTAAGAAGCAATGTGGAAGTGAAGGTGGGTAAGATCTGGGAGAAATTTTGGGGAGTGTGATCAAATTATACTATATGACGAAAATGTCTAATAAAAAAATGAAAAAGAAGAATCAGTATGGGAAAGAATGCAGTCTATTCCAAACCAAGGAGGAAGAGCTCTGGAAATCCAGAATAAGAACTCTGGCATTCTTGCAATAGGACAGCTGAAAAGACAAATTTCTAACTGAGGAGAAGTGAGCCAAGCCAAAGGGAGCTCTAGCCATGCAGCTTCTGGGGCTGGAAGGGCAGTGGTTGGATGTTGCAGAGAAACTGGAATCCTTCTCTAAAAGGTAGAGCAGTGCTCAAAGGGACCAGTAATATTAGCTTCAGGACAAGCGCACAGCCGACACAGGCCTGGATCCCAGTTACAGGTTGTCATGAGGTAGGTGTTCCTCTTCTGGATTGGGAAGCAATGGAGTACACTCCCACTTTTTCACTCTAAATAACTCAGAGGGTAAATACTGGTTGCCATCTACAGAAGATTCTACTTCTTAAAACTGGACTGCTCCATTTACCTGAAATCAGGAAACATACTCCAAATCAGGAAGTCTGAATGCACTGCCACATGTCCCAGGTGAAGACAGCCTGTCATATGGAATCATAATGACTGAGAGGGCAGATGCTGATAATGCTGGGAAGTGCAGGCAGTAGGCAGGAGGCTCAGCGGAGGAAGTCAGGGAAAGGTTGCTCCAAGTTCAAGAGCTGGCATCATGCCTCATCCAACTAGGTATCACTCTGGAATCTGACAGCCCTGAACCAGAGGCCTTCAAGCGGAACAGTCACAGCTACAGAGCTTAAGAACCCTGGCATTCTTGACATCCAACACTGCATTCTTCTAGAACAGAAATTCATGCTCAGGTTTGTGATCTAGGAAGGTACATCCTCCTCCTGCAAAGAGCCCATCGCTGTGATGGTTTCTCCATCACACATCTCACCCTTCTTGTAGGGGAGGGGATAATGTAAGGAGTCTTTGAAGACAGGAAGAATTTGCTGACATCAAAGACTTGCAAAGCCAAGGTCTGGTCAGCAGAAGGTGAAGCAGCTGCTCCAGCCCTTCTACTTTTGCCCTTCCTTTTCATTTGTTTCCACTTTGCTTTAGCACCTTGTGTTCATGCTCCTTTCCCCTTTCCTTACTTTAACTATTATTTTAAATTTTAAAAAATTCTTATTTTTATTTTATCCTCTTTTTACATTTAACTAATTTTAATTTTGAGCTTTTCACTATTGAGTAATCACTTTTGTATTCCTTTATAATTCTATTTTATCTTTTGCTTTATTCTCTTCCTCTCTATAATATTCTTCATTACGCTTTTGTCCTTCCTTTACTTAGCCCTGAATCTCTTCTATTTTCCTCCTTTCTCATTCTCCTTCCTTTACCCAATCCACTTCCTGTGTCCATGTTGGTCATAAACAGATTTTAGCTTCATATTGCACTTGAACTTTTTTCACTTTCTGTTTCATGGTCACTGGTGACGTATTAGTTGTCTTGAATTCTTTTTAAGTGGCTTTCATATCTGGTGTGTATTGGTCTTGCTATTACAAAAGTTTTATTTCTCCTTTCTGAGTAATACTGAGGACTGAGTACTCAAGAGTGGATTGTTCAATAAAGAGATCCAGAAATAAAACTAGAGGGGACATTAAAATAAATAGATATAAATGTCACAACAAGAGAAATGTGGAGAAGCAAGACAACAATTCTTCTGTAAGATCACAGCTCACCACGTACTGACTGAATTCAAAAATATAGCAAAGATAAAATGTTGGTCAAAGATTTCAAAAGTTTACTAGCAAAAGTGATCAATTACTCAAATAGGATACAAACAAGTACAGAATTTCAATCCACAAAGCAAAGATGGAAGTTAGTAACATAGAAGAAAAATAATAGAAAAGGCATCAGAAAAATCAACAATATGGATAAAAAGGTCAGCAACATAGAAGAAAATTTAGGCAAGTAAATGGAGTGCTTAAAAAAAATAAAAAGATGACAGAATAAATCACAGTAGAAGCAATCACCAGTAGACTAACAGAGGCAGAAGAAACACTAAGGACACAGGAGAAGCTTGAGGAAATACCAAATTCAAATGCTATAAAAAAGAAAAATACTCACCAGGTCCTCTGCATAAAAGTTATGGCTGTTAGCTTGGTACATTTGTGGGAATCCTAACAGTGGGAGCAAGCTTATTTCAGGATCTTTGGCCTGCTCTCAGGACTCTTTCCCTCCTGTTTGGTTACCTTGTCCAGCCTCAATATGTGGGCTTTTGCATTGTCTTATCATATCTTGTCTTGTCAGGTTTAGTTGTTGCCTCCTGGAGACCTCTTCCTTTCTGACAGAAAAGAGAGACATCTGGAGGATAGGGGAGGAGCTAGCGGTGACAGGAGGGGAAACTGTAGTTGGGATGTATTGTATAAGAGAAGAATTTATTTTCAATAAAAAATAAATTAAAAAAATAAAATTTTTAAACAAGCCCTACCATAATGTCAAAGAACTCTGAAACATAATCAACAGATTAAGTATAAGAATATATGGCATAGAAAAGAGGAGTTAATGCTTTAGGTTAGAACAAACTTTCAATGAGATATTATCAGGACATTATACATACTTAGAGAAAGAAATGGATATTCAAACACAGAGGCCTTTAGAAGTCCAAATAGAAATGACTAGAAAAGACCCTTTCCACAACAAATTGTAGTCAAGATGTCAAAACTACAGAGCAATATTATATTAAAACCTGAAAGAGAACAACACCTGTTCTCCTGCAAAGGTAGACATATCAGAATAACAACAGCTATTTGATCAGCAAACCCCAAAGCCAGGAATGGATGGAATGATATTTCAAGCCCTGAAAATAAATAACTACCAACCAAGATTATTTTTCTGTCAGTTAAAAAAAAAAACATGAAGAAAATTCAAGCAAGCACAGACTGAGACAGTTCATGACTACAAAACCGGAACTGCAGCAGATCCTCAGAGGAATATTACATACAAAGGAGTAAGGAAGACAGTCTAGACCCAGGGGGCACAAGAAACAAAACAAATTTCTGAAGCAATAACAGATGTAAATCAAATGGTAGGGCTCCAAATTTCATAAAACAAACACTACTGGACATACTAGATGACATAAATACTGAACCAATGATACTAGGTGGTGCTAGTACCATAATTTCCTATTTTGATAAATCCTAACTAAAAGCCAACACATAAACTTCAGAATTAAACTACCACACAGGTGACATGGATTTAAAAGATTCATATGGTATAATCCATCAATAAATATGGAATATTCTCTAAAATATGTCACATTCTAGGTCACAAAACGTGTCTTAACAAATTCAAAACAATCAAATAATTTCTCATGCCTTAAAAAAATCACAGCAGAATAAGATTGGAAATCAATAGTAACAAAAATTAAAGAATCTATGCTAGCCAGGCAGTGGAGCACATCTTTAATCCCAGCACTCGGGAGGCAGATCTTTGTGAGTTAGAGGCCAGCCTGGTCTACAAAGTGAGATCCAGGAAAGGCACAGAGAAACCCTGACATGAAGAGAGAGAGGGAGAGAGAGAGAGAGAGAGAGAGAGAGAGAGAATCTACACTAATGTTGGGAGATAGAACAATACACCTGAGAATGCAAAGTGTGTCATTGAAAAAAAAAATCAGGGAGTAAAAAGGCTTTTAATCCTAGATTCAAATGAAAGTACCAAAACCTTTTAGACATAGTAAAACAAAGTCTTCATTTTGAAAGACAGACATATTAAGAGCCAAGCAATAAGGTGAAGGATTGCAAAGTATCATTTTCTGGTCTTGATAAAACCATTTCAGTCATGAACTTATATCTGTAGTTGGCAGCACAGGGCCCACAGGAGTCTCTGTCCCTTACTATTAACCACTTGATGCAATAGATTTTAGGAAAGGAAGAATCATGTCTTCAGTTGAGATTCCTCTGTGGAACCTATCAAGCTGCAATGGATAGATAGTTCTAAGCTCACAGTCACACAGACAGCCCTGGTTAAACTCAAGTCCTGAAACAAAATAAAGAGATCTGAAGGTAAGAAAGAGATTTGTAGGGAAGGAGAGAGTTTTCAGAGACAAGTTGATTGGAGATGGTGCTGAGTAAGAGGAGTCAGTTTATACTATATAAAGAGAAGAAATTAATCAAACATCTCAAAATTCAGGGAGTTCAAGAAACACACATTCTTAGTGTCATATATGAAAAGGGAGAGATGAAACCCCACAGGTATTCCAGAGGTATTAGTTACAAACCTAGACAAAAATTTTCAAAATTCAAATGGAAGCACTAAAGACTCTGGGTAGTGTAAGCAGTTTCAAACAGAAAGAGCAAAACTTGAGTTTGAATTAAGCTACAGATCCATGGTAACACAATCTGTGTGATATTGTCACAAAACAGACGCAGACCAATGGAATACAGTATGTTTGCGGAACTACACATTTCAGTATTATTCTCTTTTCAAGGTTTGAGTCTCCTTCCACGTCTTCCTATTGTTATTCATCTCCTGATCCTCCAATATTTTTTTCTCCAGAACTTATATTTATCATCTATAGAAAGGCTAGCCTACCAGTGATCTGCTATCAACTTCATGTCCTCTTTTAGACTACAATAACTCCTTTCCAAAGTGCAATCTATATTCTTAACTCAATTTTAAATTACTTTTGGAATATAATTATCATCATCTTTTCCATTACTATACTAAAAATAATTTCTTTATTTTTGTTAAAATTTCTTTTAATTTTTCCTGATGTTATCCAAGATAACTTCTTTCTAAATCAATGTCCATAGAAAATGATTAAAGGGAAAATATAGTGATACTAATGGAAAAAGACCAACTCACCAGGACCATCCTTTTCTCTCCTCTGTCACAAATATAGGCAGTTATCAGTCTGCCATTTTTGCATGCTCCATAAGCTTACTCTGTTGTGTCTGATTAAGGCAATTTCATGGGAATCCAACCATAGACAAAGTACCACAGGCAACTAAGGGATATTGAGAACAAGAGAAACCGTTTTCCCCAGCAAAGAGTTCCCTAGTTGGTTATCCAATACCAAGTGGTTGGTCCTGAAAACTTATATGTAAAAGCAACATTATACAGACTAAGCAGGTTTTATTTGTATATTTAGGAATATATAATGTAACAGGTAAACTAAAGAAATTATGAATTTGAGAACACATGAATTGGGGTACATGAAAGTGGTTAGAGGAAGGAAAGGGAAAGGAAAAATGACATAACTGTATTTTAATTTCAAAATAATAAAAAATTTAAAAGGAAGTAATGAGAAAAGCAGAAATTGATTTCTATTACTCATCAATGCTGAAATTCACCTAAAATCAGAGATCACTGTACACATTTTCTCTTAGAGTAAAGGGATCTACTTACCTGCTCTGAAGTTCTAAAATGGAGTGTATTCAAAACTATAATTTTTAATAGGGATGAATGAGAGAGAGAAATCACTGTATATTGCCTAATAAGAATGGCAATAGATGAAAAAATATGATCTGTGGATGCTACAGGCTAGGGTACAACCAGTTAATTTGGAACTAGGGTGGAATAGTATATTTGCCCCAACTATCTCCAACTCCAGTATCCAAGACAATCTGTCTAATTTTTTAAAGGAAATTACATGGTGTCACTGTATATAAAAGCAGGTCGTTAACTGCTACTGTTTTCTTGTGCATAACTTATGCATGTGTACATGTTTCTGTGTGTATGCAAATGAATAAGCACATATGTGGGTATGTTTATAGAAGCTAGAGGTCAATTTCAGCATTGCTTTTTAAGCTCACTGATTTGGCAAGCCCACAAGCCTCAGGGATACTCCTTTTCCTCCCTTCTCAGTGTGTGCACTGCCACATGTGACTTTTTACATGGGGGCTGAGGATACAAATGTGTGTCCTCATGCTTACACAGGAAGCACATTACCAACTGAGCCTTCTCCCAAACAAAGATAATTCTTTTGATTAGAAATATTTGCAAGAGGATAATGTTTTAAGGGTGTAGTAGAGCAGCAGCATTTTTGGACTACTTTTCTGTAATTAAACACTCACATGATTTGGGGCTTCAGCAGAGCCAGAAACATCATTAATATTTAACATTCCTACAACACTACAAATGGTTGCAGTGCTCTACAGTAAATAAAATCGAGTCTCAAAATGTTCCTATTGAAGACAATTGTCACATAGAAATATCCTTACAACTTGTAATAACCTCCCCAGGGAAACAGCCCAAAGTCCCATCACTTAAAACAGCAGCATACAAAGCAGAGTGCCTAGAAGTATTCTATAAAACACAAGCTGCACTGATGAGACGAGGCTCAAATCTCCCCAGGAGGGGCTTTTTCCTCTAATTGAAATGACGCTAGACAATCTCAAGTGAGCTCCCAAACACCCTCCTCAAGGCTGTCTATCTCCCTCGGTGGTACCCTCATTCTGTCAAGTTTACTGATAGTCAGCAGTAACCTTGACATATGGGAAGTTAATGCTCTCCCTTCTTTTCCCTACTGCCCTTCTTGAAGCATGGTCTGTTCCTTGCTTGCATCGAGGAGGACATCCCTGGCACTTGAAGGTTCACTCCTGATGCAATTTTCCCCAGCAGAGCTTCTAATTATCCACCATCACCATCCTCTTTTCTTTATTGGGTAAGGCTTCCTGGCTGCATCACTGGTCCTAAGTAGTTCTTCATTTATATAACCATTCTAAGGCAAGCTTCCTCCTCATGTGCCCATATTTTCCTCATTCAAACCTCATCAAGATTCTGCCATTTCTTAAACAGGTATAAAGGTGTGGCCTTGCAAAATTTCTCTTGTGATGAAGACATCCTTTGAAATAATGTAAAGCCCCACCCAGTTCCCATCTTCTAAAGAACATATTAGAGCTGGGCGGCAGCGGTGGCACACACCTTTAATCCCAGCACTCAGGAGAAAGAGCTAGAAAAGTCTTTATGAGTTCGAGGCCAGCCTGGTCTACAAAGTGAGATTCAGGACAGGCACCAAAATTACACAGAAAAACTCTGTCTTGGAACCACACACACACACACCCCAAAAAAGAAAGAAAGAACCTATTAGAAAGTTCAGAAAGAAAAAATCTTGCCAGATCTTTCCAAAGTTCATATCTGTCAAGCCTCGACCTCAAATGCTCATCCTATCCTAAAAACAGTCTTCCTCAGCCTGCACAGCTTTGGGAGTGTAGTCCATTATTCAAAGTGAATGCTACTACATGCATAAAAGTGTGTAAGAGTACAAATTGCAAGGACAAATAGAAATCAAAGGGATGTGATCAGGAATGACAGCCTTTAGGAAAACTGGAGAAAGCTTAAGTCCCCATCTGTCTATTCCCATTTCTACTTTTATCCTATGCACTTTACATACTTGCACTTGCTTAAACCGTGAGGTACACAGCTGACATTCAATGGTCAGAAACAAACATTAGTAAAATGAAAAAAGGAATATTTGTAACAAGTTTAAAATTGAAAGAAGTTTATGCTAAAAACTGTTATAAAATGAATGATGGACATTTTTGCATATGGGCATGTGTATAGCATGTGGGCAACTGTGTCCATGTATGTGCTCACCTGTGTATGTAGTACACATGTGCACATGTGTGTTAAGAAGTTAATGATAGGTGTCTTTTTAATTGCTCTCTTTTACCTATTGCAACAGGGTCTCTCACTTGTGGGTTTGGCTTGTCTGGCCATCAAACTGATTCTGGGAATTCTTTCTCTGCTTCCTGTTCTCAGGTTACAGGCAGACCTCTAGATTCATTCAGGTCTTAAGTGCATTCTAGGGATCTGAATTTGGGTCCTCACACTTGTGGGACAAGTACTTTACTCACTGAACCATTTTCCCTAGCCCACACAATGAATTTTAAAATGTATATTTCATATAATTGGACTTTATATATCACTCAAAAAATAAACAAAAGAGGATGTGAAGTTGGGGGCCGGGGTGTAGGAATACATCTAGGAGGAGATGGGGGTTACTAATGGGTTGAATATGATCAAAATATGTTGTGTAAAATTCTCAAAGAAAGAAATAATTACATGGAAATTTCTACATGTGGGGAAAATAAATAAACTTACCTTTCCACTAAAAATTTTAAAAAATAAAGAAAAAGCACTGAACTCTATAATTATAATTGTAGCACTCAGTGATGTGTAAATTATGGCACTGTAATATGTTCACAATTAAAATATCAGCTTCTTTGCAAAAATGTGTTTTTCAAAGTTGCAATTGTTAGATGATTTTGCTTAAGGGTCTGTTATCCACAGCCAGGGATTGCTGCAGCTCAGTTCTACCTCATGACAAAAAGCAAGCTGTCACTCGGTCACCTGATCAGTATTCCCTGAGACTAGCTAATCTGACTTATGCTTATGTTCAGCCATTTGTCAAGTACCAGGTACAGCACAGAACTTTATGTCCCATTGCCTCCAACTTACATTTTGTATTTGACATGTAAGCCCTGGGGATGTACGAGAGCTTGCTGCCTTAACCAATGCCTATTCAGCACGCGTTCTAGGATTGAGAACATTTCAGTTCTCATGTTTCTTGGTTGCAGAAGCCAAATGGCTCAATCATTCATTCCATGGTGATATGTTTGACAAGCTGAAGACAGGGATGACACCCACATCCTGGCCTTTCCATTCCTCACATGTATGAAATTAAAACCTGAAACAGTAAGAAAACTTTTCCTTGTCTTTCACTGTGAGCTGGGTCGCAGTGTTTGAAGGGACACTGATTTCAATGTTAGTGGGCAATTCTTACTGAAAAATTGATTTTTTTTCTGAGCACAGCCTCTCTGCTTGATTCTTCAGCATATGCCTGACAGACTCACTGACAAACGCATTTATAGGTTTTAGGAAAGACACAACAGAAGCAGAGGATGAATGCACAGTTTTCATTAATAATTAGCTGTCTTTGATTACAAAATCATTACCTCTGAAGCAGAGATGGGTTTTAATTCCCAAATGCGATATAAAAAAAAATTACAGGGGAGAGAGAGAAATAATAAGTAGGAAAACAGGAGAGAAGGGAGAAAGAGGAAGAAAGAGCAGAAGGTTGATGTAGTATGAAGTCATTTTTTTTTTCACTTCCCCTTTGCAGATTCATCTCAGAACTAACCAAATGTCTCATTAATTTCTACATTTAGAATCTGATTCTGAGTGCAAAAGTAAATGACTCTTTTGGGTCTTTTATCTACACCTCTACCAGTGACAGAACTGAAAGAGATGAAATATTTCATACAATTAAGCATTGTATGTTACTATGTGTCTTGGTGTGAACAACGACTTGGCAACTTAGAGTGAAGAGAAAGAAGCAAAAAGCAAAGGCTGAGCAATCAGCACAGGGCACAATGCCTGGCTGCTGGATTCCTGTTTGTGACAAGCTACTCTGTTTGTCTCTCAAGAGCTGGAGTCTGCAAAAGGCTTAAAGGCAGCAACAGTGACAAAGATGTCCCAGCTTCCATACATGCTTCCCCTACATGCAGGACACACAAACTTCCTTTCCTTGTCATGATAACAAGGAACCAGAGTGGACTTCTGTATAGACTCAAACTAGGAAAATGGTAGCCAATTTTGGACTTATTATCAATATAGTATAAGAGAGTGAAAATAGCATGCATTTACTTCAGCCAACAATAAAAACCTATATTGCAGACTTACTATGCTTCTTTCTCAAGTTCAAAACACAATCAATTTATTTTAGGGCTTTTATCTCAAATGTAGATGCTATATCTCAGGCCATTACTCTACACTATTCTTCATATACCCAGTGGCTCAGACAAATTACCCATGTATTTCTTCTTGCACAGGTGGGAGGTGTCTATCTACGTTGATGCTGACAATAAACTTTCACATGCTTCTGTGTGACACTCGTGTTATACATTATAGTGTGAACACATTCCCCAGTCAATTTAATCTTTAAAGCAGCCCTGATGCTATTTGTCATTCTCGTTTTACAGATGAAAACACTGAAGCTAACCAAGAAATCTGATGTAACTGTCCATCAAAGCTCCAAGGGGAATGGTGGACGCCCATCCTGAAGACAATTTTTGAACTAATGGAGGAGTACAGATGAATTTTTATTTTAAACAAACAGTTTTTAAAAGTTGAGCACTGGAGAGCATTCTCATCTCTTTCTGTAATAAAACATGTTCAAGTCTGCATGGGACCATGTCCCTGTATCCACAGTTGAAACTATCAGCATTTTATTTGAATATATATTTATATATATATGTATGAGAATAAACAATGTTTTATGGCCTAAGAATCAGCCAGATAAAAGAATGTTAGTGTCTTTAAGGATGTGTTATAAAGACAGGAAATTATGTCAGATGTGGTGGCTCATACCTTTAATCCCAGTACTCTGAAGGCAAGGCAGGCAGATCTCTGAGTTCCAGACTAGCCTGGTCTACAGAGCAAGTTCTAAAACATCCAAGACTACACAGAGAAATACAGCCTAAAAAAAGGGAGAGGTTGGGGATTTTGATATGTGGAAAGGAAACTAAGAAATAGTCTTCTTGTTCATAGTCCTTAAAAGGAGAATAAACCATTTTTTTACTATTACTAGCTGGTGTTCATAGTGCTAGAGGGAGCTATGTATGCGACCTGAGGAGAAGCCAATTTTGACTACCTACAATGCCTGGAAACTATAATGGTGACTGGCCTTGCAAGATAAGCAAACTGGTATGATACTGGTGCAAACATCACGAAGTAACCAACCACTTTCTGATTGGATTTAAGTCCTGCTCCACAATATGAAAGCCATACCTTACACTATTATTGGGCCAAGAACTTATAGCTAGACCTGTCATAGGCTCTGAGAAAATACCTACTACTATTATTCTCCCAAATGGGACTGAATATTAAACCTACTCCTACTATGATATAAACTACTTCTAAATCAATGCCTCTCTCAATCTTATCTGAAAAGCTTTTATTTGTAGTTGATGATGATTAACACAAAGACCTACAACTGACTAAGGTATAGAATATCCAGGCCTAAACTAAATAAAACATACATACTGCACTGCATCCTCCCAAAGCTCAGGCATCATTTTGGAGGTACAGTGAGAAAAAGTGTAAGAAGCAGAGGCACTGAATGAATACAAACAAAAAGTGTGTTTTGAACACAGCCAATTTTCTCTAAGCTTGTAGCCCCAGTGGAAGATCACATATCCAAGAATATCTGGGCAGCACAAATTAGCTTTTGTACATTAGAAAAAGACACGGGGTTGGGTGAGTAGGGTTAGTGGGTGGATCTAGGAAGACTGAGGGAGTGGGAATAAATATGATCAAAACAGGTTGTATGAAGCTGTCACAAAGAACTAATAAAATCTTTTAAATAACTAATTCAAATCCCAAAGATTTTCTGGTACGAGCATGGTACTGATTTTTGTTGTTGTTTTACTTATGAAACTTACAATTCTGGAAGTCAGCTCTTTATGTGAAGGACCACAGCATACTAGAAAGAGTTTGGGGATATTCTGAATGACTTAAATTCAGAAGTCATGAGAAACATATCCTAGCATATATTTGTATTCACTACATGATTCTGTTATAAGTAACCAGGAAGTTAAAAGACTAAGAATACCTACCTAAGTGGTAAATGGACATTGCAGGAACACAAAGGCAGCAACTGATTCTTATGAAAGCCATCAGACAGCAGAGTCATAGATGCAGAAATCATTGAAAATGCTATCAATTAAGGGAGTGATTTTGATTTTAGCAGCTGATTAAAATGATTGCAGTCATAAATATATGCCACTGGGCTGGTTTTACCTTGAAGTAAAAGTAATGGCTCAGACTAAATTTAAAATTTCCTGGCAAATATGCTATTTAGCATCATTTCAACATGAAGATACTGTGATGGTTTAAAAACTCCAGGCATAATATTCTGAAACTGCTGAATATTTTTCTGAAGAGAAAGGAAAGATAAAGAGGCAATAACTCCTTGATCACAATCTGCCTAGAAGTTGGCAGATATCTTATTAGCAAACACTAAAATGTGTTTTGCTTTCTCATCTCCAGGACAACAGAGTGAACCCATAAGCTTTTCTTGCAAAAATTATCTGAAAAATCTCACCAGCAGAGTGGCTACTCGTGACAGCTAACAGAAGAGGGGGCATACATGCTAAAGGAAAAGGTATTAGTGGTTAAAAAGCAAAATCACAGCCTGTGGAAAAGCTTTAGAAATGAAGCAAGAATTTGAATCAAATGGCACTGCTTCTTCAAATATCACATCTGTCTGGGTGGGCTGGAAAATTAATGGGATGTGCTGCATAAGAAACGTTTTTCTACTGTGTTCTGCTGTGGAGTATCAAAGTGAATCTAACTCTGGTTGTCCTAAAAGGGGTTGGGAGAAAAGGGCTGTATGGGCATGGTATTTTGCCTTTGCTTCTCCAGGTGGAGTATGTCAATCAAAGCCACTTAACATATTGCTCTTCTGGGTATCGCATTGCTCTTTTTTCCTACTTTAAGGCTAAGTTGGACCCTGACAAGGTACAAAATCATGAGTCACAGGAGAAATGGAATGCCGTCACCGTGGCAGTGACACCCACAATGGTAGCAACCGTAGGTAGCACAGGGCTTTAAAGATCATCTTCAAGCAAAGCCTCAGTTATGACTCTCAGGTGGGCATAAAAAGGCATGGGCCAAATATTTTATTTTACTTATAACACAGGAAACCTGGCCGATGACTTGAGCAGTCAAAAGAATATTCCAAAAGGCTTCACTTCATGCAGAGTTTTTAAACTGTGAATATGGGGGCATGAGGAGATAGCCCAGTCTGTAAATTGTTTGTCTTACAAGCATGAGGACCAGAGTTTAATCCTAAAACCCTTGTAATAAAACCTGGGCACTGTGACATGCACTGGGCAGATGGAGACATGCAAACCATTGGCACTCACTTGGTAGTCAATTAAGCCTACTTTCTGAGTTACAAGACAATAAGTGAACCCATTTCAAAAGAAGTAAGAAAGAAAGAAAAAGTGAATATGAATGTGGAAATGTAGGCAAATCTATCTTGGGATGGAAGAGTTGGAAGGGAGTCAGCGAGGGCTCTACAACATGGGGTGAAATTTGCTTCTCCACAGACAAGAATTATTTTTCTACACTATCATTCTTCCATAGTATAAAGCTACAAAATAACTCCCTTTAGATGAGAATCAGGTAATTATCAAAATTATAGAGTCAAGTAACTGCTGAAATTATAGACAATACCTAATCTTTCCATGACATACAATTTCCCCTCTACATCAGTCAATTATTGAACCCAATCTGTATACCCTTAGTTTCCTTAGGATATGTATGAATTACAAAGCGACTCACTTGTACATCTTGTCTCAGGCATTACCCTGGCTACCAGTTGTCCCTTTTTTTTTTTGTATCAGAAATCAGACTTGAGGTAGAATTTTCCCATTTGCAAATGAGGTGTCAAAATGATATAACATCAGGCATGTGCTGATCATTCTGGATGTTTCAATTCCAGTGTGTCAGCAACATAATTCGATTAGTACCTATACTTGCTGGCGAAATGATGTACCTTGTTTGTAAGGCACTCAATCTTGGTTCTAATATCCAAGGAAGCTTGCCTAGAGCCTGTATGGAAGTATAAAGGAATGTCCATAATGTTTTCTAAAAATGAAAGAAAATATGTTTAAAACCACAAGAGAAACATATGGGACTCAATTTCCATTGCTATTTTTTTCTTGGATTTTTTGTTGCCTCGTTTAGGGAAAAGGAAAGAGGTGGGAGGAATGAATAATGTTCTTCTTACATCCTTTTTTTTTTTTTCTTTATAAGACTGTACCAGAATAGTCTGTTTCTTTTCATCTGCTGAACATTACATGAAACCACAAAACTGGTTTCATGTAAAATTATCCTCCATTACTTTTTCTCTCAGGAACTTCACTTACCTAAGCATAAGCTCTGGGCATTATCTTCACCCTCAGCATTGTGCCTGGCACACGGCAGATGTGCTATCATGGTTAGTGAACTTGAGCTGAATCATTCCTCTTGTGCTTGCCCTTGCCTTGCCTCTGCTCCTGATCTTGCACCTCACATTTCCATACCTGCAGTTTTGGTTCATTCACAAAGCTCTGCAGCTGGCTATGCATTCTTTGACTTTGACCCACTGCTTTTCTTTTGGACTGAAACTGAACTGTATGCCTTATTTCTGTTGTCACAAAACAATTCTCCAACTCAAGCTCTCAAGCCATCAGCTATCAGTTTTTCTCATATCTAAGCACTCTACACTCATGCAAGGAGGAACTGAGTTCGAAGTCACCTGAAGAAAAGTTATAACTGAGAGATTCCCCTTACTCAATAACCCTCCTAAAAGACCTCAAAAATTAGAAAATAAAGATGTGATACCCTGTTAATGACTTTCCCAAAGTCTACAATATAAACTGTGGGTTAACACGTGAGAGTATAACTGGCTACTTTACAGATAAAGAATCAGGGAGTGAAGTCACAACTATACTTCTCATTGGTGACCTGCCTCTCTTTCTCCATAATACTAAACAACAATCTTCCAACTGTGGCCAAGCTTCTCTTCCACTTCCTCCCAAGATCCTTTCCCACTCCCAACTGCAGTACTCACAACTATGCATGTATGGAGAAGACAATGTATGTTCAGAAGGTTTCTCCTGTCCCCACCCAGCCCTGCAGTCCTGCAGCTGCTTATAAAATAATCACTCAGAGACTTATACTGCTCAGCCATTAGCTCAGGCATATTACTGACTAGCTCTTACACTTAAATTAACCCCTAATTCTTATCTATATTTAGTCACGTGGATTGGTACCTTTTCTCAGTTCTGTTTTGTCATCTTGCTTCCTCTTTGTGTGGTTGGTGACTCTCTAGACCCCACCTTTTCCTCTTTGCAGCATTCTCCTAGTATGCTCTGCTCCCTAAACTCCCTGCCTAGCTACTGGCCAATCAATATTTTATTAAACCCGTGTATAAGAGCATTATCCCATAGCAGCAGAGGGAGGCATTTGTATTGCAAACAAGTTATTCAGGTTGCTTTTCAGAACTCTAATAGATACTTTTACTGTCTATTCCTTCTTAAGAAGACCTCTGTTGAATATGACAGATGCACACTCTTGCAGACAGAAGACCTGAAGCTTAATGCAAGAAATCTCTTTTATGAAGACTTCAGGCTCCACACTTTCATAAGCTTCTTCTCATACATTAACACTCATGCATATTTCATATCTCTCAATTTCACATAATTTGTGATTCTTTTATTGAAACATACCTGAGCCAGGAGATAACAAAGCTCTATGTACATTGTAAGAGCTCTCAAATACAAACTCCACTTGTGAAAACCCAAGTCATTGTAGCATCAACCTAACAGCAGTGGTAGGATAGCACTGTTGCCTGAACTACTAGAGTCATTAATCTTGGATCTTCTTGTCACCAAGATACTCAATTGTTAATGTCTTAAACATTCACTTAAGAAACACATTTGGCTTTGGTGTAGAGTCTTAGGTAGGAATGAGAAGGAGCAACTGAGCACAATTTCATGTTAGATTTTCTTTATTTTCCAAAAATGCACTTTAATATGACAGCTAGTCTTAAATGAGTTTTAAAGGATGACAACTTGACCTGGATTTTTTTTTTAAAATGCTGTATTAGATACTTGCAGATACACTGTTAAAGCCATTATCTTTTGTACATTAACAGAGGGCAGAATGCCATCCCCTTTCATTTCTCCAGTAAATCAAATTGCATTATTCATTAGCACTGAATGTTTCCAAACGGCCCCCTCTCTCCACATGCCATTACCTCATCTTAAACAAGGATTGGTTTTATCTCTTCTAAAAATAACCTCTCTGATACACTGAGCTTCTAAAACTTTAGAATTTGCAAAAGTTAATTTCTGTGGTTAGAAAACTAACAATCTCTGAATTCGAATCAGACTGCAAAGACAATAAATAAGCAATTAAAAGGCGTCTACTGGCATTGTTTTTCATCCCTCCCATTTGTCACTGACTGTAGAACTTTAGTACTAAATAACTCTTGGGATATCAAGTTAGCAAGGGATGAAACTAAGTAAAATCTGTAATGATAACTAATAATAAAACTCCCAAATATGGTGCCAGGGAGATGGATCAGCAATTAAGAACACTTGCTGCCTAGTTCTCAGAACCCACATGGTGGCTCACAACCATCTGTGTGTCTCTTCTAGCCTGTTGAGCACACTGGTCATATGTGGGGTGCACATATATACATGCAGTGATAGTTTCTTACTTATAAAAACAAATATGTCTACACCAACAAAACACTGCTGAAGCAATGTATTTGGTCAAATGAATGAAGGTATAAAAATACTTTCTCAAGAGGCTTTGTCAAGGTATAGCTGCACATTTAAGGGGTTGAGATTCAACAGAAATGCTTAGGTGATGCTCAGCATCTTTAAATAATATACATATGAAGGCATGTATACACATGAACTACAAAACATGTACTTTAAACACACATACAGGGAAGGAAGGGATGGAGAGAGAAAGGGAGGGAGGGAAGGAGGGAGATTGGAAAAGACCAAAACATTGAGATTCAGAGGTATTTCTTTTCTATCATACAGACGTCCAGCAACTAGAGTCTGTATTTCATGTAGAATCCCATCTCCCATCTTATACTTGTAACAATTTTGCATCAGCTGTTTCCTTTGTCATCAATAGTATCTCATTAGATCCACATCCAAAAGTGAAGATGTATTGTTTCCATTACCATTTATTGCACTACTTGTTTCATTTAAGAAAATGTGCTTAGCCCATGACCTTAAATTACATAGCAAGAATAAGACTCCAGAGTTCATGGTCCATATTTCCTTTCCCATCTCTTTGCTTTGTCAGAGAGAAATCACTCTGAGACAACTTACAAGATGAACTGTTTCCATTTGCACCAGCAGATGCTTGGCTCTTGCAAACATTAACTTAGCTTCAGGGACTTCTGAACCATTCTTTTTTTTTTTTTCCTTCAAATCAGGCTGTAGCTTTGAGATTATACCTCATTCATTTAGGTCTTACAAACTCAGCCAGAAGCCGAGCTCATATTTACTTCTACAAGACAAAAATGGGATTGTTCAAGTGTGACAAGATAGGAACATTTTTATGTCAAGAGATGACATCAAAATTCCTCCTCAGAAAACAACTGGCTTTGAGTGAAATGCACCTGGAACACAGTGCTCCGTTAGCTAGGATAAGATTTAGGAGGCAAGAGCTGAATCAGACATTTTGGGAGAGAAAAGCTGGAGTATCTGGGCCATTCAGGAAGAAGAAAAGAGAAAGGAAGAAAAGAGGAGAAATGAGGAGGGACGAAAGGAAGAACAACGAATCTACTTGTGAGCAAAAAACTATAAAGGTTGGAAGTTGACTTCTTTTTTATTTTAATTTGTTACTGGAGAAACTATAGGTTTCTATATTGTGTTTTATCTCATGGGCTACTACACTGGTCATCTAATGTGGTCACATATGTAAGACAATGCTCCCAGCTCCTCAGAAAATTGAAAGAAAGACCATCTTTAACTGTAATGGACATTTTTACCTCAAACTTCAGTTTGCAGAAGATTCAAGCTAACACCCAGTTCATCCAAAGTAAATGTTTCTAAAAGTTTGCATATACACAATTGAAGAGTGTGCATAAACTATGCTTGTATTTTAAGGTTCTTTCCAGTACTGTGTTTCAGAGGCTTTAAGCAAAGAACACATAGTTCTTGTCCTTGAGGAATGTACAATCTAGTGGGGGAAGATACAATATTATGTAGGAGAGAGAGTATCAAGTAAACTAGATACACTATAATGCCTTGTATAATATAAAGTGTGGGAGTTGAACATAGAAAGGGAGAAAGTATGGGTTAGGGAAAGAAGATGTCAATAACCATTTTGAGATGAAGATGGAAGATCCATTTATTTGTGGATGCAAACAGTGGGAGGTAGGACAGAAATAATTTTATAAGAATTCTTTGTATGAACTTGACATCTTCCATCTTAGATACAAGTATAATAAGAATACTTTCTTAATCTCTGCTAGCTATGTCTCTAGAATGTCAAATTCAATGTCCCAAGAAAAGGAATTACTTAAAGTTATTGTTTAATTGAATCCTAAGATGATACTCAGGACAAATATAAGCAGAGAGGCAAAATGAGGATGAAAAGCAAACCAGGAATTTCAAACAGGCTAACTTACCTGGAATATTAAATTTGTGAAGGCAGAAACTACAAGTAAAATGTGGCTATGATGCAACTTTGGGGACCTTAATACTCTCTGTGGTCTGGGGTAGATGTTATGCACTGCTAAAGCATTATTAATCATTGTTAATATTTATCATCCCTGTTGTTCCATTTACTACTTCTGATGCTTGTTTTCTATGTAAAATAAGTGAATACCCTGGGTGATGAGATATTTGATTCCATAACTAAAAGCTGTTAGACTCTTCTCTGGTGCCTTGGTTCCCTTGAGAAAGACTACTACTCAGGAAAATAGGTAGACTGAATTTATGCCAAGACTCGCCATTTTGAACACTCCATAGGTATCCTGAAGTTACTTGACAATCTTCTTGCTGCTAAAACACAGCTGCATGTACTATAGGTGTTACCCCAGTCATGGCTACCTTAGAGTTTGTGTAAAGACTTCACATTTTTTTTTTACAGTCCAGATGATTACATCTTTTTTTGTTTGTTTGTTTTTGTTTAACAATTTTTTTGTTTGCTTAACATTTTTTAAAATTATTATATTTGTGTTTTAATTTTACACATCAGCCATGGGTTCCCCTGTCCTCCCCCCTCCCGCCCCCACTCCCACCTTCCCCCCATCCCCTCCCCTCTATTCCCATCTCCTCCAGGGCCAAGAGACTTCACATTTTTGCCATCAGTAACATTGATGAACTCTCAGTGGCATTCTAGCCCTTTCCACAAAGACCATAGGGTACCACTTCCCCTAGTGGCCTAATAGGGGGACAGCTGTGATTGGTATAAAAGCAACAGCGCTTTAATCAGTGTAACTACAACCCTTCATATGCATCAATATCCATTTTCTGGCTATCTAAGTAGACTGTTTTCCTTATTTTATGAGCCAGCTATGAGACACTTCCTGCAATACGGCCTGTAGTGCTGCAACATTAACCCCCTAAAAGGATTCTTTCATGGAGCCTTTTGTTGTCTACTTTTGACATCTGTCTTTAGTAAAGTTAAGTCAGCTGGTACCAGAAGGAAAGAAGCTGCAGTATGGTGGTCACAGAGTGCCAGGAGACATGGTAAAAATGTATGCCTGAGGCAGAGCTTTAGAAGTGGTAGATCCACACGAGCAGCTGCAGTCTTGACATCAGTGCAGGTACAGCTGCAGACGCACAGGAGAGCAGTGACACTGGAGAGAAGCAGCAGTGGCAATGGTGGCAGAAGGCAGCCACAGAGCAGTAGCAAAGACAGCAGTGATAGCTATGCCATCAGCACAACAGTGAAGGGAGCAGCAGCAGCTTCAAGGACCAAGGACCTTAGACAAATGCAGGGGCTATGACATTAGCTTCTGTCAGGTACTGGGGATTCCTGACTTCTTAGACCTACACCAAAATGATACAGTTTGTCACTGCAGGGCTGAACATCTCAGCACCCAAGGCCCAGTCAAGAGCTGCTGACACTACATGGCACCACTTCCTGTACTCTCAATATCTACTGTTGCCACTCATTGTTGTCAGCATGCAGGAGTCACAAACACTGCCAAGGACCAGCACTTCTCTTTGCTTGCCCATGATTTCTATGTCTATAGAGGTAAAGGACCCAGGTCATCTGATTAGTAATAGTTATGTTGGACTAGAGTCACATGGAAGGATCTCTTTTTGTTTGTTAGTTTTGGGTGGTTTTGTTTTGTTTTGTTTTTGTTTTGAGCCAGAGTCTCTCTCAGGGCTGACTGACCTCCAACTTTCTAAGTAGCTGAGAATGACCTTACTGCCACCTCCAAAGTGCTAGGATTACAGGCATAGGACACTACACTTGGTTTATGCAGTGCTAGAGACTGAACTGAAGGTGTGTATGTCCTAAACAAACACTATACAGTTGAGCCACATATATAGCACCAAAGTGTTATAAAACAGATTTTCATCATCTGTTTTAGGCCATGGAAAATACAGTGGGGTAATTCTCATTGAGGAAATACAGAATGAAGCACAATTTAGGCTGATAACTCCACCTCATTTGTGAAAAGAGAGATGAGGAATCTGCTGATGGGCAAGTCTTATAGAAGCCAATATCATAGTCTCTTAGAAGCAAAGCCACAAAGGTACAATCAAATGTACAAGGAAGTAGTAATGAAAATAAGTCAGTCATTGTGAGATAAAAATCCAGCTGTTTATGAGCTGGGGTTTGTTCCAAGTCAACTTGACTGATGCTTGGTGACCATCTCCTGCATACTCTCACTAAGGCAGCTAAACTGGCTCTGAACAGATTCACAACAAGCTGTTACCACCAGATACAGAGCAGATCCAAGGAGAAAGGAGAAATTTATTATCCTTTTCCTTCATGGACTTTTTTGCTTTGGTTTCTTGTGGTGGTGATATGTCACTTTTATGATTTTAAAGGGGAAAAGATTCATGAATATATAAATTTAAAATAATTTGTTCCATTGCAAATCAACACAATGAAGGCCACTGGGTTTGCATGCCAAGGAGAAGAATGGCTGGGAGCAAATTAAGACTCATTCTTATCTCATCATTAAAGCAGGCCCAGAAGCATCCACAAAAGGTGTTGAGCTATTAGTCTGTGGTTTTTGAATATGGCCTCAAGTAATAAAGCTCTGTTTCAATTTAAAATGTTACATTTTTCATGCTTCTCATTAAGCCAAACTAATATCTTTCTCCATAATTCTGAATTAGTAAGGTCAAGCTATATTGGACCTAAAAATAATTATGAATTGAATGAATCTCCCCGGTTTCCTTTAATTACTGTGTCAGACTAGGAGCCTAAGTTACTCCTACTAGAGACTCATTTGGGGAACCCTGAGATGAATTCACTGTGGGAATCATTAGAAGCCTCCTCTCTCATGGTGAACAGCTTCAGGCAACCTACACAGCACAGTGAAGCACAAACTAGAGCTAATGAGCTTTCATTTCTACAGCTGTGAAAAACCTGGGAGAGTTTAAGAAAACACAGCACAGTAACCCCAAATCATACATATTGTACAGATTATATGTAAAGGGGACATGCCTTCTCACAAACTAAGACCATTAGGGCTAGCAGATCCAGGCTTCATTCTGTCCAGAGAATCTCATCTCTTTCCATCAAGAGCTCAACCAGTAGGTTTCCACTGCTGGCTCCTCAGAATGTCTGACTCTTTACTCCTGTAGGAGCTAGCACAGGCAGGACAAAGGTGCCATGTTCCTTTTGCCCTTGTGTTACAGACATGCATGAGAATGGGCTTTTCTGAAAAGGTTCCACTAGAGGACTGACATATGGACAGAAATCATAGGTGGGTTGTAGCACTCAGCCCCTCACTATTGTAAAGATGTTGTTCTATAAAACATACTTTAATGTACAAATAAAAGATTTTCACCTTATATTTGCATTTCCAAATAAAATAATAATATACAAGTATTCATTGTGAACTGTCTGTGTGTGTGAGAAAGAATGAGAGAGAGAGAGAAAGAGGGAATGATGATAATAATCTGAACAGTCACTACTTGTATAAATTACTTGAATATCAATAGTTGATATCAATTATTTAAATTGATGCCTAAAGGAGAATAGTCAATCCAATGTTTTCTTAATGTTTTTAATGAATGACATAAGAAAGTAAAATCCTCTGGGTAATGACTTTTCTTCAGTATCTCTGTGGTCCCACAGGGAGTCTCCTGCATATTGTGAAGAAGGCTGTTACAGACAGAGACTACCTCACAGATCTGACCTTTGGATAAATGCCATCTTGCTTATTGTTATATAATTACCACAGCCCCGAATCATTGTGGAAAGGAAGGGGGTGAAAACTATCACTCTAAAAACCACAATTCAAAAGCAGTCCATAAGTACTGTGGGGGCAGTGGCACAGGCTGTAATCTGTTATTCAAGAAGCTGAGACAGGAGAATCGGTGAACGTAAGGCCTGACCTGTTTTATATCTAGGTAGCAGCAGTGGGAGCAAACAGACTGTGTACCAGCTGACTCTGTGCTGGAAAAGTAGCAGATACTAAATAAGCCTTGGTTAGATGAGGAAAGGCGAAGGGAACTGAGGAAGGAAATAATAAAGAAAGGAGAGAAGGGAGCAAGGAGGGAAAGAGGAAGAGAAGAAGGGAGGATGAAGAAAGACTGAGGGATAAAAGAAGGGAAGAAAGATGGGGAGGGAGGGAAAGAGCCAAGGAGGGAGGGAGAAGAGGAATAAGGAAGGAAAAGTACGAAAGAGGGAGGGAGAGGAAGAGAAACAAGAGGGAAGGAAGAGGAAATAGGAAGGAAGGAAGGAAAGAAAGAAAGAAGGAAGACAGGGGAAGGTGAGCTGACAAAATGAACCATAAGCCATGAAAAATGAAGGGACCCCAGCAGGGCTATATGGAAACTAACTTTAAAATTATGCTCTACAGAATTCTAGATTCTTCCCCTGTACTATTTCTTTCTAATGATTTGTATTTAACACCCATTCTCCCCACCCCCCCATATACAGAAATGTGTTCTGTAGCAAATATTAGCATTCCGGGGATAATTAGTATGTCAATTTTCCTAGTAGGCTAAACTGTTTCCCTATGGCTCTGCATCCAACCTACTCACTCCTATGAACATTAGATTAGTTTGTGGTGGCTAGTTTTGGTAAGCCTTGAACTCATTTTCCCACAATTCCCCTGTACTTGGAAATTGTTTTCCAGTTGCTCTGCCCACTGAGGTCATGACTCTGTGGTGACCACTAAGAAGGACTCAGTCTTTCACTATCCTCCCAAGAAAAACGAAAGTCTTTGTGTTTCCCACTGTGGACTGGTGGAGGTTTTCTTTGCTCTGACAAATGAAATGTGACAGAAAAGATACTGTATCATATTCAGTAAGAGGCATTTCAGACTGTCAGTATTCATCTTCTGTCTTTGAGAAAGAACCTCCATGCTACGAGGAAGCCCAAGAAATACTGTGCAGAAGCCCCCAGGACAAAGGAAGAAGCCTGCCAGTTTCAAACCTTGGCAGAGTTTCTAGACCAGGTAACAGCACTGGTCAGGTAAGAGAAGCAACTTTAAGGTGCATCATCCAGCCCCAGGAAGCCTCACTAATACCTCATGAAAGCAAAAACTAACACCTTGTGAAAACCATGGCTAATGAGCCCTGCACGAATTACAGGCCATGACTAAAAAGAAAATGGAAAGAAAGAACTAGTGTGGTAGGCATAAGAACTTTCAGTGCTTGCTCACATAAGACAGGGTGCATTTGGAGGAATGTTTTAACATATTTTAAAAATACAGAGCCTTCTGAATCCAATGTGTCCAATGTTCACAGTGAATATACTTTTCCCCCTAAAGCCCTCTATGCTACATCCAGCTGATGTTGTATGTATCAGACCTGTTGCATGATCAGTTGGTAACTGTTCAGTAACAAATCCAGAACACATTCTTTTTCTTACTAAGTGTTCATTAGCCTATATAGCTGTATATGATTAAGATTTCACTATTATGGGTGCAAGGCATATTTATTCATGTCCACCTGTCATTACTCACCCCTGTCCCTTTCTCACTGATACACTTCGAGGCAGCTAGCTCTCCTTCCCCTTTCATCTCCTTTAATGAACTTTTATTTCCACTGAATTTAATGAGGGTTGGTATAGGATCAGGGGTGAGGGATTATTTATAGGGGCAGGGGTATGTTACAGCAGCTACAATACCAGATGAAAGCCTGGAACATATTATATTAGGACTTTTGAGTATGAGTTGCAATATCTCTTCTGTTAACTCAGCAATAATTCATTGAAGGTTAAATAATCATGTTAGAAATGACCCCTGGGTTTTTATTGAGAATTAAAATAATAAAAATGACTATGATGTCACTCACCAGCTTCAAACCTATGCAGGAAATTACACAATGTGGGCATTGCAGTTTTTCAACAATTACAGATGGCTACTTCACTGGCATTTAAAACATGAAGAGGGGCATCCTTCTATTTCTCCTAAAGTCACTCAAAAGAGATAGCACAGTGTGTATTAGTCATTACTTTTATTTTCTTAAGATAATAGAAGCCCTCAAGAGGGAGTACATACAATTATGTTCCAGCCAATTTTCACAAGGTCATTTTTTTCTATAAAATACAAACACATAACCCAGATTTTATCTGGGGCAATTAAGCATGGGAATGTTATAGAAAGATGCAAACAAAGTTAATTCAAATATGCTAGAGATAACACAGTCAACGCTTTGTTCAAGGGAAATTGCTTTCTTATAAGGAAAGAAGCCAAAACCACAGCAAACAGTTCATGCTTCTGTTGCCATCACAAAGAATGCACAGGTGAATAGGCTGGATTAAAAAGTTTGACTAGAAATAATATTGGTGGACCAGTGCAAAGATGAACTGACACAGTGAATTCCACACACCAACGGCAGTTGCCAGAGCTTACGTTCTGTGAAACTGAACATGAAAGTGGTTACTGTGAGTCCATACTTTTGCTTGGAAAAAACATAGTCATATAAAAGATAAGATTTATTTGAATAAGTCATCTTACATTTTTATAACAATAAATCCTCTTTTTGGTTTCTTTGTGTTTTTCTATGTTTTCAAACAAGGTCTCACAATGTAGCCAAGGCTGGGCTCAAACTAACCATCCTTCTGTACCAACCTTCAGAATGTCAGGTTTAAAGAGGTTTGTCAATATTCCCAGCATTTCTATAATAAAAACAATTCTATATTACAAAAATCTGTCACAGCTGCTCAGATGATGTCACCATGCATTCACTCAGCCACCATCAGAGAAGCTTCCTCTTGCAGTAGATGGGACTAACACAGAGCCCCACAAGTGGAGATACACAGAGAGGAGAGATTTTGGGAACACTCGGTCCTAAATGGGATGTCTTCATCAAATCCTTCCCCTCAGTGTTCAGGGAACTATAAGAAAGAGAGGGCAGGAATTTGTAAGACCCAGGGGAGATGAGTGACTCCAGCGAAACACGATCTTCAAGACACAACATTACTGATGCACATGGGAACTCACTGAGTCGTTGGCAACATGCAGAAGACATGCACAGGATCAAGCTAGATGGGGTCCTCGTGCCAAGAAGCAGAGACGGAGATGCAGAGACAGAGATGGAGCTTCCAATGTTAACTAAAAAGCCTGCTCCAACTGACATCTGATTGCAAAGGAAAAGTCAGTTTTCTCCAATGGAGTCTCAATGGGTATATTAAACCACACTCTAGGTTAGGCCCCATGACCACAAAAGGAACTCAATGGTACTTGTGTAAATGTTTTGTTTCATTTTGCTTTGTTTGGTCATATTTTGTGTGAGAGAGTGTGTGTGTGTGTGTGTGTGTGTGTGTGTGTGTGTGTGTGTCCCGTCATTGTTCTCAGCCCCCGCCCATCTTTCTGCATGTATACAATCATTTTTGATCTTTTGTTTTTATTGTTTTGTTTGTTTAAGTGTGTGTTTCTTGTGTTTTTTCTTAATTTTTGTGTGTCTGTTTGCCTGTTTGGTTTCTAAAGAAAAAGAAAGAACTTGGGTGGAGTTGGATGGGTGGGGAGTTGGGGAGGATCTGGGAGCAGTTTGGAGAAGGGAAATGGTGAACAGAATACCTTACATTAAAAACTTTAATAAAAATTTAAATGAAGTTACTTACAATTGATACTGGCTGGGAACTGGAAAATCAATTTTCCCCAAGGATCGACACTGCCTATACCAAACATACTCCACAGCAGGCCTCAGTTCAGGAGAAGTGGGCTAATACAACAGACTACACTCTCGTATGCTTTCTTTGACTATGGCCTGTAGTTTCTTTTTTTGTTTGTTTGGTTGGTTTGGTTTGGGTTTGGTTGGGTTTTTGTTTTTGTTTTTGTTTTGTTTTGTTTTTTTTTTTTGTCTTTTTTAGGGGGGGTTGTATGTTTCCTTGGATTTTATTTTTTTGAGAGAGAGAAAGAACATGCAGTTGGGAGGATAGGTATATGAGGAGGATCAAGGAGGACTTAAAGAGGGAAATTAATAGAATCAAAATATATAGTATGAAGAAATTTAAAAATAAAAAGTAATAAAACATATATGACTGAATAATATAATCTCATAATACACCAAAAGTGTTCTCTAAGTTTTAAACTTGCAAACAAGCCTGTTGTCTAACTTCTGTTAATTAGAATTTCCCCTACTAAGGACACAAAGATCACTTGATCATGTAATCTTATTTTTATGGGTGTGGATGTGTGTACTATATAACATGATCTGACCGACACTGGTGTCTTTTTCTGTTGCTGTCCCTTTACATTTTTTCTAGAAAGGGCTTTAACTGAAGCAGCTAAACAGCTCACTAAGTTTGCTGGAATAGTGACCAGGAGGCAGTAGGAGCCCTCCAGTCTTCCCGCTCTATGGCGGGGATTACAGCTGTACTCCACCATGCCTAGCATTTTGGTATGTGTGGGGGATCTGAACACAGATTCTCATGCTTATTTCTGCAAGAACTTTACCCACTATGAATCACTTCCCCAACCCGCAAATAAATATTAAATGTTTTAGTAACTTAATTTGGAAAGATAAATACAAATTATCAGTAGATATTGGTATTGTGGTTTACACAGTTGAAGACAATATGTTATGGTGTATGACAGGGATATGAGCCAGTTTTTCTCAATTCTGGAAAAAATAACCTAAAATACAGATCCAATGTATTTCACACATCAATAATACCTATTTATCACATCAGTTTTCCAATATTTTTTAAGCAAAGTGTCTGTAGTTAAAGACTTTGTAAGTATCTGCACATCTGAACTTACAACTTGTTAAATGAGATTATCTTTTAATGTGTGGTGTAAGGGCGGTTTCACATATCAAATTAGTTCTCTACTAACTAAGTCTAAAAATTCACTGGGCCAGAAAAACGTTCCCACAGTTACTCTGCAGAACTGTGTCTGAGCGGAAGTTCCAGCCATGCTTGCTCCTGCTCCAGTGATCCGAGACATTCTTACTTGCTCACAAGGCAGAGAATTTCTTTCCTTTATACTCTCCGAGTAGTTCTAAGAAAATGGCATTCAGTTAAATACCATGCTTCGGTGAACATTCCTCATTCTGCTCGTCTCTCCTACGAATGTGTTTATCCACAGCCCTTGATGTCAAGAAGACAGGAATTATCTCCATCCTGTTTTCTCTGTGAAACACAGAGCTTGAAGCATGGAAAACCAGGCCTCTGTTAGAGAAAGTGGAATGGGAGGGGATAGAATAACTGAGTTCACCTTGGAGACATCATCAGTTAAGGAGTAGGCACATCAGTGACAGAGCCCACTGCCCCTTTCCTTCCCCAAGGCAGAGCTCACAGAGGCTTCAGATGGAGATAACTGGCCATGGCAGTATTTATTGGCAGAAATGCCATGTATAGGAGTTTTCTCCCCACTTTATCGAACATACCTTGCAGATAATTTTAACTGCTCTCATATTGGAGCTCTCTAATCAGAATATCCCCAACAGAGATAGGAAAACAATGACTTTACACACACACACACACACACACACACACACACACAACCAGAAAATGCACAAATCAACTGAGCCATATGGGGCTGAGCCTGCTATTCTTCAAAACACTATGAGGTCTGTTTAGACTGACAAGGGTGATTCTCACATGCTGAGCTAAGGAAAGGGATGGTAACTCTGGGGCAAAAGAAGAAATACTAATACTGCCTGAACTGGCATTTCATGACAGCTGACTAGTGAACAGCAGTAGCCCCAGTTATTGACTTTGCAAGGTTTTCAGTCGTGAAAAAAATAAAACCTTCTTAGGCATGTTTTAGTGGCACTGTCACCTCACAGCGCATCATTTGCAGTGGAAGGAAAAATTGCTGGTTCCCATTTCTCAAGCTATTTTCCCCACATTCCAATACTGCCTCTTAAGGGAAGATATCTTCCAGGGAAGAGAAGGGTAAACTTGCAGCAGCAGATTTATGAGAAATGGTGCTCTTAGTGTGAAAGAGTGGAATGCATGGTTTTGTATTCTTTCTACAAATCCATGCCCATTTCTAAGAACCCTCTGCTCGTCTGAATGCTGCCTTCATTATCTCTGTCCTGCAAGCCACCTGGTAATCCATATCTCAGATACTGTGTGGACTCTTATGCAAAATTCACACCCAGAGGTTTGCTTTGTAACCCACAAGCCCTTACAAAATTCCATTAACTGCTACTGGGTTTTTTATTTACTCTTCCAAACACCAAGTCCTTGACTTCTCTCTTCTGACTCATTCATCCTATCCCACAGTGGTCTAAAATAATGACCTCGATAATCTCTCACAGCTGGAAGGCACTGGATTGAAAACTTGAGTGTTCAAATATTAAGATATGGAGATTTTATGTGTATATGAATCAAAGTGGTGAGATCTTCATTATTAACCTCTAAAGGGAAGCACAAACACAACTGTAAATATGCCCACTGTGTCATCCTCTGTGATAAAGCTTAACATGAGAAGCAATTGTATGAGGATAACATATTCACTGTGTAGCTTGCAACAGTCTTTGATTTCATGAGTTCTTATGAAGCCATGTCTAAAGCAAAAATAAGAAAACTTAGTTGCCCACAATTTCATACCTGCCTTCCCCAAGGAACATCATTGAGTTTTAATCCAATTACTCCTCTTGTACCCTGTCCCACTTTTTCACTAGACTGAGAGATGTTTTGCATAAGAGAAATGTACCATAATTGTGAACACTCCAAGTCCTAGAGTTGGATAGATTTGAAAGTGATATGAAAACATCTGGGATACATATTTATAGTTGATGATTGTAAGCAAAACGAATGGAAATGATTGTTAAGAATTTAGTGATAAAATGAAAGTAGCTGGTAGTATTCACTTATTATATGAAACACTTTCTTCATAATAAATTATTTTTGCTTGGAAATGGCTCTGAGAAAAATAATATCATTCCCATTCTTCATGTGACAAGGAAACACAGAAAGGTTACGCCACATAAAACTGAAGAGTTAAATTACCTGTCTAGAGTCTGAGAACAAGTTCATAGAAGGACCAAGATTTGAACCCATGTAATCTGCCTCTTCTCTGTGTAACACCAACATATCATGCGCAGAACCTAGGACATGTTTACTTTCCCAACAGTCTCCACAGACACCAGGTGGGGATTACCTTTGTGTACCAGCTGTGTCATCCTGTTTGTACCTGATAAACTCTTCTAACTAATTCTCTAAGCCATCCTAAATATGGGTGCTATATCTGGGTTATTATGTCCATTAAGAATTCTGTTGTCTATCCTTTCTATGTTGAATAGGTTGTTACTCTTCTTTATTTCCTAGTACTCCTTCATGCCTCTGTCAGTAGCACATCATCGTATCACCTCTTCCAAGCCCCCAGCTTCTTCCTCTGAGCATCTAATTGCCTCCCCTGATTGAGATCCTTTAACAAAATGTACTGTGACTCTCACAGAGTTACAACAAAGTAGGTAGGATAGTGGACGTTGAATGGATACCATAGAGAAATCTAAGGCTGGACATGGACATTTTAGTGAATACCTTTAATCTCAGCACTCAGGAGTTGAGGCCAGATGGGTCTGTAGAGAAAGTTCCAGGACAACAACAGAGAGAAACCCTATCTCAAAAAAATATAAATAAATAAAAAAGCAAGTATTGCCCTGAAGGTTTCAACATGCTTTCGCATAGAACTACAGCATATCTACCCAAAGTATGTTTGAAGGATGGAGCACAAGGAATGCAGTCACTAAAAACCATTGAGTAACTTGGATCACATTTCATCGAAGCCAACACCTCTATGAAACTCATAAGATACCTCACAGAATTTAAAATAAATGGCATGAAAAAGTTTCAAACCCAGCCCAGAACATCACAGAGCACTGGGATGGAATTTGGCATGAAGAAGACAGTAATTAGATCTGAGGTAATCTAGAATCATGTGTGGCCAGCAGAAGACTCTTTCACTTTGGATAGGCTAATAGGCCATTCCTTGATCAAATTTTATTTTATTGCTAGCCTCTCCCCTCCTGCATTAGCAGTATGATTAACATCAATAACGGGGCTGTCTTCATATTTACACATTGTAATTAAGCCTAGGTGAAACCTTAAGAGCTCCTTTGGGATATTTATTAGCATGCAGAGCCACCTCAGCTTACAGGATACCTCTGGCCAGTCACTGAAAACAGAATTAAATAAAACTTTGGCAGCACAATGACACTATAAATTCCCTCCAGGCCTCCTGCCAGTGAGTCTGAAAGCCTCATGCTTCAAAGATGCAGGTCCAGCTTGCTGAAGATTTGTTTTCAACATGCTTGTCAGGGGGAAAGGTGTGTAAAAACAAATAACCTGTGTGAATTAACCAGGAATCTCACTTCTATTCACTAATGATGTTAAGATATCCAGAAAGAGCAAAGAAGATAGCCAAACTACTCACCTTATTACTGTCACTTAGAAGAATGGAGGGGAGAGGAAGGAGAGGAAAAGAGGAGAGAGGAGGGCAGGGAGAGACAAGGAGAGAGAGGATATGAATATATAAATTATTGTAGAATAAAGGAGGTTAAAGAGACACTTCCTCCCTTGTATGCCCTTTGCTTCGAGCTATAGAGCCCTGTGCCTCTTGAGGGAATCACTGTCCATTCTGTGGATGCCTCCAAACTCATAGAACATTTAAAAGTATCAACTTGTGTTGTGTTTTCTGTGTCAAAGTGCGAAAATAAGGAGGAAATGCTAATTTTTTCTTGTCTCTTAGTGGTCATATCCAAAAGAACACTGAAGCATAACTCCCATGCTTTGAGTTATTTTACAGCATTGATCTTAGAGTGTGGTTCAGGAAGAGTAAAGCCTATATGACCTTGGAACTTGGAAGAAAGGCAGATGACTATTGCCCTGTATAAAAAAAAAAATAGCGAATATATTTCAGGTTATCCTCTTTAGTGTATATTTCATAGGCTGCACCAAATTATTCTAATACACAATTAAAACTGAGGATCACTATTTTTAACCACACACATACTTATTATACATAATTTTGTAAGTAAGGCACAGGTAGATTTAATTTGTCTTTTCCCCTTACAGGAACATGTCCGTCTGAATCCTGACACAAATAATAGCCAACATCAAAATGCTATCAGAATCACCTTCCCCTGCAGGCAATAGGAGAATAAATAATTAAATCATGGTCTCGAACTTAAGAAGAGGATGAGTTCTTTCTACAAGGCTCCATAGTCGCCTATGCCCATCAACTGATTCCTACAGAACATTCACACCCTTTTAACAAAATATCTCCCATGTGTCTAAAAACACATGCAGAAGTGGACTGTGCTCAATTTTGTTATTCTATGAAAGGAATCTTGCCACAACTAAATCCACTCAACAAATATTTGTTGAACATCCACCATATGCAAAGAATTGTCCTTCAGTGAAAACATATCAATCACAAAGATCTCTGTCACCAAAGAGAACTATACATACATAAATATATATACATACATATATATATGTATATACATATATATATACATGTTTGTGTGTGTGTGTGTGTGTGTGTGTGTGTGTGTGTGTGTGTGAGTGTGTGTATAGTTTGTGATTATACACTCCAAAGCAGAGCAGGAAAATGTGATTATACACCCCAAAGTAGAGCAAAACAATGAAGTTCAATGAAGTTACCTCTAAAGGTTTCATTGAGAAAGTGCTATTTGATCAAGCTACTGACAAGATGGAGATTTAGTGATGCCAGTATTTGGGAGAACAGCACTTGAAGCTGAGGACAAAGAGTCGATCCCAAAATCATAGACAGTGAATAGATGTGTTATGTCTGAAAACATTATTTAGACAAAATTTCCTAAAAGCACATAAAAATGATACAGTAACATGAAGTTAATGGATTCTTAGCTATCCAAATGAGCCATGGTTTTAATGAATAAAGAAAGATGTTTTGCAAAGAGTAGCTGCAATAATTAATTGAGACTATTTTCCTCAGTTAAGAGTAAAGATTTAATTTCTATAATTTCTGATTCAAGATATAATATTTATATATTTATAAAGGTTTATTTATAGTGTGGGAGTGTGTGTGTGATATGTTATGGATTTAGCCAGTTCCTTGCACATGCTATACAAACATTTTACCACTGAACTATGTTCTCAAACCAAAAAAGCATCTGAAAAACTACAAAACACATGTGTCAAAAATACTAGCAGCTCCAAATATAAATTAATATAAAAATATCCTTCTAAGAATCTAAGAATATCTAAAAGAATCACACGTAAACAATTTAAGGAAATTGTGCTACCCATTATAAAACTGATATCTTGTGAATCTAATGGCTATGACAGCATGAAAGGATACAAAAACAGAATAATATCAAATAATAAAGTAACAGACAATTCAGAAGAAGGTTCACCAGACATAGATTTATGATTTACAGGGGAAAAAGGTGTGTTTTATCCACAGAATAGTGGATAAAGAATTGCCTTTTCAATAAAAGTCTCTGAATCAACTAGAGATATCCATAGGGAAAAATAAATCCTCATCCTTAACTTAACACTACACAAAAATACACAAAAATCAGTTTTACATGGATTGTAAATCTAAATGTGAAAAACAATAAAATGTTTTTCTATAAGACAACATGACTGTGACCTTAGAGACAAGTGTTTTTTTTTTGTTTTTTTTGTTTTTTTTTTTTTTAAATGGCACACAAACAGAACTACACATGAAGGAAAAGAGGTAAATTGATTTTGTCAAGCCGTAACTTATAACATCAAATGGAGGCAATACCTGTAATACATATAATTGATAGAGTACTCAAATTCAAGGACATAAAGAATGCTTTGGGAAGTCATGGCACTTGGGGACAGAGGCAGGAAGATGGCTGTGAGTTCAATGCCATCCAATGCTACATAAAAAGACAAGACGATCTCAAAGGCCACCAAGGAATAACTTCTCGATTGAAAGAAAAGATGAAGGAGAAAAGAAAGAAAGGAGTATGGCAACAAAAGAAGCTAAATGGATAACTGATACATTTTAATTTCATAATTCTTTAAGGGAATACCAGTGAAATCCATAGTAAAATGTTTAAACTGGTCTAATACAAAATAAAAAATAGAAATAAATAAAAATATCATGTGGAGTCACTGGTATTCTCTATCCCTGGTTTGTTGGTGTTCACCTGCCTTGAAAAGAGTATTCAAACACACAGGGCTAGTGAAATCATAGATATTAGAGGAAAATCATAGATCTTTGAGGAAATCATAAATCCTTGAGGAAAACCCACAACTACACTTTACTAAACAAGCGTAATCCCTCATTACATTCTAAATTTCTGTCCTTATGGCCGCAGATATGTGCAGTTCTCACCCCTCAGCAAGGAAACTTTTCTTGTTGTGAGATATTTGATTACACTGTGTAAAGATCTATCACTTAATTGGTTTAATAAAAACCTAAATAGCCAATAGCTAGGCAGGAGCTATAGATGGGACTTCTGGACAGAGAGATCTCTGGGAAGAAGATAGGGGGACGCTGGAAAAATGGGCTCAGCAACTTCCTAGAGCTGGGGTGATACATGGCTCCTGCCAGTATCCAGCAGCATGAGGCTAGGCTCTCAGGGAATGGAGGGATGTGGAGGCAGCTGACAGAATCAAGCAATGGAGGCCCTAGCCATTACCTAGCAGTTTAAGCTTTGGCTCAAGCATTCAAAGAACATGATGAGCACTTAGTAAAACCAGGTCCAGGCCAAAACAACAACAAAACAAAACAAAAACAAAAACAAAAACAAATCTCTAAATAGGTACAGAATGCTTTAAAATGTGCTTAAATGCTGAAGAAATTTTTTAAAAATGGGTATAGACAGTCAAAAATACTTTAAAAATAATAAGGTGAAGTCTTCAAAGAAAGAGTAAGGTAATAATTAAAAAAATAAGCCATATAAGAATGGGAAATATACATGGTGCCTGGATCCTGTATGGTTTAATAAAAAGTTAAATGGCTAATACCTAGGCAGGAGATATAGGCGGGATGTCCAGACAGATAGATCTCTGGGAAGAGAAAGGGTGGGGGATTCACTAGGCAGATGCAGAGGTAGCAGGACATACAGGAGGAGAGGTAAAAGCCATGAGCCAAGTGGCAACATGTATATTAATAGAAATGGGTTAATTTAAGTTATAAGAGCTAATTAGAAACAAGCCTAAGTTAAAGCCAAACATTCATAATTAATAAGAAGTTTCCATGTCGTTATTTGGGAGTTAGTTGGCGGGACAGAGAAAGTCTTCCTATAGGAGACCATTACAAAAACCACAACTAAATAAAACACAGAGTTGTAGAGCTCAGTTGTACCTGAAACATCTACAACAAAATTCCTGCACCTAACACTTAGGGTTCATTTCAGATGAAGGAGAAGAAAGACTATAAGAGCCAAATGAACACGGAGCTTACTGTGAGACCGTATCTCCTAAAAGTGTCAGAAGCTACGCTCACAAAGTCTCATCAACATGGATGCCTAAACATGACCTCAACAAGGATTAGATCAATAAACATGCTAAAGTGAAAGGGGGAATGTGCAAGAGACCTCAATCCTAGACAAAGAATTACAAGTATCTAAGGAAGAGTGAGAATGGGAGAAATAGTTTTCCCAAAGGGAAAGCACAATTGGTTATCTAATAACAAATGGTCAATTCTGAAAATATACATATTCAGGTAACTTTATATAGACTAAGCAGTGTGGTAATATTTTATTTGTACTGAAATGTGATTTTTATTTGTATATTAATAAAGTTGCTTTGAGGTCAGAGCAAGCCAGAGCATTAGCTGGGTGGTGGTGGTGCACGCCTTTAGTCCCAGCACTTGGGAAGCAGAGCTAGGCAGGATCTCTGTGCGTTCAAGGATACAGCCAGCATGGCGACACACGCCTTTAATCTCAATACCAACCATAGAAGACCTGGAGGTCTGTACAGACAGGCAGTGACAAAGAGGTCATGTGGCTGGGTTTACAACCAATAAGAAGGCAGAACAGAAAGTCTATATAAAAGACAGGACACTGGAAGTAGCTCTCTTGTGGAGAGGAAAGACAGAGCAGCAGTGAAGGGTAAGGTTTTCTTTATGTAGCTTTTCAGAGAAGAGTGACAGAAGATCAGAAAGTGAGCACCCCACTTCTGGGGTTTCCTCTGGTGCCAAACTGCCTATCTATCTATCTATCTATCTATCTATCTATCTATCTATCTATCTATCATCTATCTATCTATCTATCATCTATCTATCTATCTATCTATCTATCTATCATCTATCTATCTATCATCTATCTGTCTATCTATTTCCACATATATATATATATATATATATATATATATATATATATATATATATATATGATTAAAGTGAAACAGGTCATGAATTTGAAAGCAAGCAAAGTGGTATACAAATTATTTTCCAGGAAAGAAAATGAGGGAGAAATTTAAAGGGAAGTTTCTCCTGTCCCGCCCAGCCCCATGGTCCCCGCAGCCCCACAGGTGCTTATAAAATAATCATTCAGAGGCTTAATATTAATTGCAAATTATATGGCCTATGGCACAGGCTTCTTACTGACTAGCTCGTATAACTTAAATCAATCCATAAGTATTAATCTATGTATGTGGCTTTACCTGCATCCCATTACATGTTGCTCCTTGGACGGTGGGTTGGCATCTCCCCCTACTCCCCTTTCTCCTCTCACTGACTCTCTTGGATTTTCCCTCCTGGCTCCATCCTGCCCTGCCATAGGCCAATGTGGCTTTATTTACTAGCCTGTGGGAGCAACACATATTCACAGCATACAGAACAACATTCCACAGCAGAGAAATAATGTAATTATATTTTAATCTAAAAATAAAAACATAATTTAATACCAACAAGCAGATGGATCTTATGAAGCAGGTTCCAGGATAGCCAGAGAGACACAATAAATTCCAATCAAGGAAGAAGAGGAGGAGGAGGACAACAATGACGATGAATGAAATAAGCCTAATTCTGTTACAAGGAGTAATCAATGTTAATAAACCTCAGAATAGCAGTTCTGGGCAAATACAAAGACAGAAAATAATTTTACATGTAATATTTTATTTAAATAAAACAGGCAAAATCAATATATTGAGTTGGAGTTAGAATATCATCTTTGAAAACTAAAATAGCAATAGGTTGTGTGATATGCTATCCCATAATATGGCAGGGAGCTTGGCACCAGAGGAAACCCCAGAAGTGGGGTGCTCACTTTCTGATCTTCTGTCACTCTTCTCTGAAAAGCTACATAAAGGAATCTGCGGACTTTTCTCTGAAGTTCTTCACAAGATCCTCAGTGAGACATGCAAACATATGGCAAAAATCATGAATGCACTTATCTCTGAAGTTCTGGGTACTGAGAAGAATACAGAAAACAAGTCTTGCTCAATATCCCCTTCAATTATTACTATCAGACTATACCTCCATTTATCCAGTTTATCTAACTCTCCTTCTCTGTAACTATTCATCGTCAGCGTGCCTAGGCAGGCAGCATTCCCGGATTCCTGCTTCTTCATTTCTGAATGCTTCCTCATGAAACAGATAGTAAATGAATTTCCATGCTTTTCACTCAGTAGTCTGATTTTTGTGATAGGCATCTCAGCCATGAAGGAAATCTCAGTCCATTTCACATGGCAGCTTCAATTACTAACTGAAGATAATTCTCCCAAATATCACATAATTAGATGATGAAGTCAAGTAAATTACAGATGTGGACTACAAGTATTAGCTGTGGGCATTATTCATGGTCTGTACTTTTAAATTAAACACTTTTTAAAAAAGAAGAATATTTGTCGTTATATATACATATTGTTTGCCTTCCAATTTTTATTATTATTATTATTATTATTATTATTATTATTATTATATTTGTGTTTTAATTTTACACATCAGCCATGGGTTCCCCTGTCCTCCCCCCTCCCACCCCCACCCCCACCTTCCCCCCAGCCCCTCCCCTCCATTCCCATCTCCTCCAGACTCCCATCTCCAGCCAAGACTCCCCTGGGGATTCATTTAAACCTGGTGGATTCAGTGCAGGCAGGTCCAGTCCCCTCCTCCCAGGCTGAGCAAAGTGTCCCTGTGTAAGCCCAAGGTTCTAAACAGCCAGTTCATGCACCAAGGACAGGTCTTGGTCGCACAGCCTGGGTGCCTCCCAAACAGTTCAAGCTATTCAATTGTCTCACTTATCCAGAGGGCCTGATCCAGCTGGGGCCTCCACAGCCTTTGGTTCATAATTCATGTGCTTCCATTCTTTTGGCTATTTGTCCCTGTGCTTTTTCCAATCTTGGTCTCAACAATTCACGCTCTTACAGTCCCGCCTCTTTCTCAACAATTGGACCCCTGGAGCTCCACCTGGGGCCTGGCCAAGGATCTCTGCATCCACTTCTATCAGTTATTTTACCTTCTAATATTTAAGATCTTGCTATCTTTGGTAGCAGTTCCTGATAGCAACAATTGAATACTAACTGTTCCCTTCTCATGGGAACATATGTTCTTTGTCTCATGACTGCCCACAACTTTCATTTCTTTTTGGTCCTTATAAAATTAAATTCACTTTTAACAATTTTAAACATGTATATAATATATTCTGATTATTCTCCCACACACACATCCTCTCCTATCTCCCTCCCAATCCTGTCAACCCCGTTCTTCCCTCAGAATCTCTCCCTCATCATTCATTTTATTAACAGGATAGTTATGATATCAATAAGAGCTTGAGATTAATACATATTATTTCTAAGATTAAAATACACACAGACAGACACACAGAGACACACACCCAGACACACAGACACACACTATACAGCTCTTGACTAAATCCTCAGTTCAGGGAGGAAGGAAAGGAGGAAGCCACTTACTCCACTTCCCTTTAGTTTCTGCATGTCCCTTTAGCAGAGCACCCGGGGAAGGCTCTAACAAACTGCCCAGCTAGAGAGTATTGTTCTATCAAATGTGTTGCAGGAACTTTGCAAATATCAAAGGCAAGTGCAGATGGGCCAAGCTTTCCATGCCAATAGCAGCTATCTCTCAGATGTGCACTGTGTGTGGTACTATGCTGAGTCCTCTGCAGCATGTCTATATCCACCCTTTTGGTACTTTGGGAGACAGCTCCAGTACAAGAGTCTGCTGGGCAGACAAGAGAAGCAAAGGCCAGAATAAGAGTTGCCAACAAAGCAAGTATTCTGGGGTTCCCAGAAAGGAACAATCACTAAACTACAGAAAATCTGAGGAGGCTTTTTAAAAGCAATCAAATCATTGAAGATGTTGACCTAAAATTCAGTGAGCCAAGGATATCCTGCTGCCTCTTCCTAGGCAAAGGCATCTCAGGTCCCTAATGGTGATGACCAATGAATTGAAGTCAGTTCTGGACAAGAGCTTTTACTTCAAATTATCCAAGTCACTTTACTGAGACAGAATGGAGGAAATAAGATAGGGCTAGGACAAAAGCCTTTACCTTTTATGCTAGCTAAATGTACAGTCTCTAATCTCAGAACTGTACTAATGGGCTTTGGGGGGAAAAAAAGCCAATACTACTTTCTTTAGACTTGCATGTAGTAAATGGACTGTAGTACTGAATCAGAATAATCTCAAGATGCTTTGGCCCATAGAATTTTGTTCCAAAGTGATACTTGAAAGTGTTTTCTGGAATAACTATTTTTTGAGATCCTTTAAGAAACTGGGAGGGGGATGTCTGCACAGCATATGCTTTGGGAATTTAACTTCTGTTGCTATAGACTAGCTAGCTGTTAGCACATTTAATAAAAAAAGAAAGAAAGAAAATAGAAAAAGGAACAGTGATATCCTTCAATGAAGAAACCCACTTAACATACCTGGATGCTGTTTTATTAACATAATATATCAACACTTATCAAATCAAAATCCCTCACAATGTACTTCAAGGTAATTCTCTTCTGGGATGTATGCTTTCAACCTAAACCATTAGAATGTTTGGAAATTGCACTAAATTTTTGTGTCTTGTTTCTCTTTCAGTTATAACCTTTCCCCCATGTCAAAGGCAGATTTTTCTACGTATTTGGAGCGTATGCACAATTTCACTAGAAAAGCCACTTTAAAGAATTTTAGACATCATATCCCAGCAATTCCTAAACTTCCATATATACATTTCCCCCTACAACAACAAAATTCTCAACTGAAGTTTTCACAATTTAACTCTCTCTACAAAATTCATTAAAAGTAAAAAAAATAGACATTTTTAGTATTTATTGAGTGCCCACTCTGTGACAGATATTTTGCATAGAAAACCTTGATTAAAATTATACCGATATATATACAGGAAACATATACAGGAAAGTGAAATAAGGAGACAGACATAGAGAGCATGCTTACAATTCTCGGGATTGGATTACAAATTAATGCTGAGGGATGTGTGTGTGCATGTGTGTGCGTGTGTGTGTGTGTGTGTGTGTGTGTGTGTGTGTGTGTGTGCATGTGTGCACGTGCGTGTGTGTGTGTGTGTGTGTGTGCATGTGTGCGTATGTGTGTGTGCATGCGTGTGTGTGCATATGTGTGTGCGTGTGTGTGCGTGCGTGTGTGTGCATGTGTGTGCACGCGTGTGTGTGTGTGTGTGTGTGTGTGTGTGTGTGTGTGTGTGTGTGTATGTGTGTTTTATGGAGCATGGGGGAGGAAAGAATGCCCTTTATGTGCTCACGGACTGTACACCATGAACCAACAGCCTTGTGTTTTAGAGGAAGATGAGAAAATAGCCCCATGGTGCTACAGAATGCATCCTCTGCAGGAGAACTCTGTGGATTTAAAGATAATTTTTTTAAGCACAATTCCTCTGCCAAAGATGTTGAAGTTTAGAAATTTCATTTTTCTTTGTAATCTTTTTGATCTAAAAAAAATTGGTTGAAAGCGAAAGTGTCAGAAAGGTAGGTTTAGACTTGACACCCAATTTTCCCCCATCAATCTTGTGATGGATAATCGATCAAGTGAGGTAGTATCTTACCTAAAAGTTAAAAAAAAATGTTCAGGAATGAATTTTCAAACTCTTTTGTTAGCCTCATGAAGTTATTTATATGGCTTCCTCAGGATCCATATTTACCACTTTTCCCTTTGTCTTAAGAAAAAATAATGAAATTGGCATGATTCAGGAATAATATTTTAAAAAATGTTTTATGAGAAGACTTTTCATGAAATGTAGTTATTTAAAAGAGTGGCGTTTTCATGAGAAAGAAGGGCAACAGCTCTGCCAAACAAATTTACGGAAACGATACTGATCTCCAATATTTGTCCAGTTACCACTTGAAGGTGCAGCAACATTTGATATACCTCTCTATCTCTCTGTTTTCTTGAAGGAGAAACAAAGAAACAGAAGGGAAGGAGTAGAAAGAACTCTGACTACAAAGTAGGTGGGCTTTGTCTACTTTGTTTTAAGGATGTTTCTTCACTGAAGGTTTTCATAAATAACACTACAAATGATGATACTCTTTCTTCCATGGTCTGTATCAAAGGGTGGCTAAGACTTTAGAATATATCATGCCTGAGTCTCAGCTTCAGCTGTGAAGGACAGGTGAGAGGTGAATCACCAGCATTCCAAATGCTAGCTTGAAGAAGAAGTCCCTTAGGCTTTAGGTTACAGGTGCAGAGCTTCTGGAGCTCCTTAAGGGTGGTATCCTTGCATGAAAGTCATTCCCCACCCAGTGAGTTCACAGATCACCTACTTAACATACAGGTCTCATAGCTTCAGGGAATTAGATGGCAAATAGCAGACTGGCTTACTTAACTTGCCTAATATGGTATTTTAAATGAGAAAATAGGCTCCATGTGTTCTGGCACTTGGACACTTGCTCTTCTTTTGGTGGCACTGTTTGAGAGGTTACCACATCTTTAGGAGGTAGAGTCTTTCTGAAGAAATTACATCACTGGGTATAGGATTTTAGAGCTCACTGCCTTACTCAGCTTTTTGGTCCTTTTCTCTTTTTTTGTGACTGAAATGTGGCTCTCTGCTCCTCCTGCCGAGCCATACCACCCCTGCTTTGATGGATGCTGGACCCATAATCCAAAATAAACACTTTACCACTTAAGTTGCTCTTTGGTTCCGGCATTTTATCACTATGGAATGAAGAAAATTAATCCACCCGAAGTAGTGCAAGTTACACCTTGTTAATTAAATAGTTCAACATCACATTCACTTTGCTAACAGGATATCAGAAGCCTATAGTAACACACGGCAAATGAATTGCAAGAACAACAAAGCCATGTCTCATATTTAATTGTGTCATATCCACCTGAATAAACCAAAATGAAGACTTCTGGATCCAACTCATATTCAGAGAATAAGGAAGCTATTTAATTCAGTTTGCCATTCTTTTAGTACAGAGGACCATACATCAGTCAAGTGTTACTACTGAGACCCAAGTAATGAAAGGTTTGGGACACAGAATGGGAGAGCTACACCTGAATCCTACTGGGACACATATTGGAAAGGTTAATTTTGCCTGGACAAATCTACAGTGAGGTGTGCATTCAGAAGAAAGAAAGTTATCATAACTGTTGAGTGCTGCCCTGAGAATTTTACTGGATTACCCACCCATCCGGCTGAGTCCAGGGCCTGGTAGGTAATGTTAGCACCATCTATCTATTAAGCTTTGCCATCAGCTTCAGAAGACATCATTCATTATCCTGAATAAGGACCTCACCCTCAGGTATCTCCATTCCCCTTACATTGATCATTTCTCCTCACGTAACGGTTCCCTTTTTGATATACCTACATCAAACAGAAATGGCCAAGTGCCTTCTGCTCATATTAACAAGAAGTTTTCTTACAGTTCCTGTCATCTTGTGTCCTCAAACAACCTCCAAGTTTAAATTGGCCATATTCTATTTTAGCAACAAAGTTTAGCACATATCTACCCTTATTTTTTTTTTCATGAGTCAAATCTAAACCCATAAACATGTGCCACCATAGATAAGCATATAAAAAACATGAGTTGTAGCTTGTGACATGAAAATTGTTGTAGTCTCAGAAACAAAACGTGTAAACTTAAACTACCAATTCAAGCCAGTCTACTGTTAATATATCGATATGTAGTAAAGATCAGGGACTCTAGTGAAGCTTGAAACAAAAACAGTGATAAAAGGAAAAACAATTCCACATGCAATCTGTCTAGGAATGGAAGAAAAGGTTTGGGAAAGGCCATGGACACTGTATTTGTTAAGAAGGATGGAGGAATCCGTGGTCACATAAGGAAATTCTAAATATTTACAAATGAAAAAGGTTGATTAAAATAATATGGTGTCTAAAGTTTTCAAAATGATAAGGGAGCTGTAGAGATGTCTCTGTGATTGAGAGCACTTGCTGCTCTTGCAGAGGAACCAGGTTCATTTCCCAGCCCTCACATGGGAGCTTATAATCATCTGCAACTCTAGGTCCAGGGCATCCAACATACTCTTCTGACCTCCACAGGAATCAAGCATACCCAAAGTTCACATATATACACATAGACAAACAAGGATACACACAAATTTTTAAAAAAATTAAAGTTATAAGTTCGGCCAAATCAATGCCATCTGCAAGCTTTCAAAAGGGCAGAATTTCATGCCCAGCCCACCTGGGGGAGGGGGGGATGTGTGTTTGAGACAATAAAGAGCATTAAGAACAGGAGACCTAACACCCAGTTTAACAGCTTTCAACACATGCTTAATTTGTAACACCGCCCAACTCCACCCCTCCTTTAAAACTTAGTTTAAAGTAACCCCCATAGGCTCAGTCATGCAAATGGTAATTTTTTTTCACAGAGTGCATCTTCAAAAATAATAGTCACTTTAAAATAGCTGCAAGGCATTTACCACATCTAAAAATACAATTCCTGACTAAGTGGGTCTGCACTGACTTGCACAGGTAAAGAAGTGTATTGTGTTTGGAGAATAATTAGTAGAGATCTATAACCAACATAGCAATGAAAGTCCTCTTAGCAGGAGGGAATTTAGAACCCAACATTTCCTAATATAAAGCATTGTGCTCTATCAATAATAGGTCAAATAACTTTTTCAGGCATTATGTGAGAAGAACACAGCCAAATCCTTCCATAAAACAATAAGTTCATTTATGTAAATAGTTTTCCAGATAAGTTACTGAAAGTTAAAGCACAAACACACAATAAAAACATGGGGAATGGTCTGCAAATATGGATTTTATAACCCCTCCTGAAAAAAATAAGGCTACAAATTAGAAATTTAGAATTGATGTTCTAGCAAAAGAAAAGATCAGAACTAAGAAAGAGCAAACTGGGTTTAAATAGTTATTGAGGGATTAAGAAGCCCCAGGGAAAACTTCTAACCTCAGGCACTATCAAGGGAGTCTCCTTGTCATAAGTCAGATGGCCAAAACTACTGTGTAAGCCTGAAATAATATATCAGAAGCTATTTAGGACACTGAGGTTAAAAAAAAATAGTGGCATTAAGTTTATAATGTTCAGTGCATTTGGATATAGAGAAAATGAAGACTCCTGGCTTCACAAGGCACACAGCTCAAAACTAAATCAGCTGAAAATGGAATATTAGTGAAATGGTCAATTTCTGAATGGAAAGGGTACTAAAAGTGGAATCTAACGACTGTAGCAGTTTCAGGAAGAAAAAGTCAGGTAGTCAGATGAAGGTTAATCTCTGGAGGGCCCCAGATGTCAGTCTAAGGAGCAAGAACTTAACTCCACAGGCAGGAGAAATCCACCCAGTCTTTGATTCGATAAGAACAGCCCTTTGGGAAGGTACCTGTGACAACAGCAGTCAGCAAGAGTGAGATCTCACAGGTGGGAGGACCAGGGAAGGGATGCTGAAATAATCCTGGCCCGAAGAGATAAGCCCTGGAATGCCTGAAGAAGGTCAAGTGAATGTCAGTCTTGAGAGTCATAACATCCCTCTCAAAGTGCTCCTCTCTCTCCCATCACGACCCCATGTTTGTCACCCTGAAAAATCACCATCTGCTAAAGAAAAGAGACAATCCACACGAAGCAGAAATCTCAGACTTCATGAGAAGGAAGACATGACTCTAGACCTCCACATTTTGCAAAACAAAATTCAGTTCAACTTCTTTCACATGCCAGGATGTTACTGAAGTCGAAGTATTACAAAATGGACAAAAAAGTGTTACTCCTGTGAAGTGAGAATGAAAGTTCATGAGAGAAAGCAATAGCTTAATTTTGAAGGGATGCCTTGATCAATCATGCCAGAGACGCAGCATAAAGAGAGGGAAGGACGTGGTGGGGAGAGTAAAGATGGGACTGGATGGGATGAAAGAGGGAGGGGACAGAGGGGAAAGAGGCAGGGGGGCTAGCGAGACAAAGAATAGAAGGGGTGACAGGTGTGGAGAAAGGGAGAGAACAAAAGAACCATGAAAGCAAAAGAGGTGAGCAAATGTGAGGACAGAAGGCCAAGCCAAGTGTGAGGTGAAGCCGCACTAGGACCCTTCAAACAGGCAGTGCAATTAATTACCATACTTATGAGATAACTGACATGCACTTTTGTGTCTCTGGGTAAAATCCAATTAAAGAACTGAGTGTCAGCAAACTTCAAATCTGGCTTTTGCATGCAATTAAATTTCTATAAGTCAACCAGATCATTTCTTAGATTCTTTCCTGAGTTCCTTGACAATATTAATAAATCATGCCCCAATTTATCTAGTTGATAATTAAGGTGTTCAACTATGGGTTCTCACATTAGTATTGTCCCATAACCACTTCCTGAAGGCATGAATGGAAAAAGGAAGCCCAGTGACACAATTTGGAAGATGTTTACAGCTTGAAAAAGGCTGGGGCATGTGTGGGAAGGAAGGTATGGGAAGCCTTCCAGAATCCTGCTGAGTGATGTACCTTCCCTCACCTGGATAATGATGCTGTCAGGGACCGACTGGAGGATGAGTGAGGGGAATAGTGACTCTCTTCCTTACTAATGTTCCCACTGGGGCATCCGTTTTCTCATTTATGATCTCTTTGACACAGGGTCTATTTACATGGCACTGGGATTAATCAGCCAGGAGATTTTTTTGTTTGTTTGTTTGTTTTTTTTCTCAGCTGCAGGTACCAGGCAAGCCGTGTAACTCAGCATGGCAGCGTGACATTATCACTAGCTAAGCAATATTTGTTCTGTATGATCACCATCTCCAGGGAACTCGCATGTGATAGGACTTCAGGTGCGGAAGTCATAAACCATTACCCTCATCCTCCAACAGCTGTGTGACACTTTTCCTCAAGGACAGGCAGGGAAAGCCACACTGTGGATCTAGCCTGAGACTTATGAACAGGATCTGCAAGGACACCACAGATGTTTCAATCAGCAGGTGCTGCAGGGAAAGATCTTGGCCTCTCTTGCAGGTGTTCTATGCCGAACTTCCCCAGTCACAATAATCTTTGGCCAAAGAATTTCTGTAAAGATGTGTGACTTTGGAGCCTGTCTGGCACCCCTGAGATAATGGCAACTCCTGATCAAAAGAACAAAGACCTTTCATTTGTATCCTAAATCTTCCACCTGCTGGTTTTTTTCTTTTTCTTTTTTCCCCCCAAAAGTTATCCTTAAGAGATGTTTGTTAAGTGGAAGAGAGACAGCTCTGTGAATTTGCTAGATATCACAATGGCTATTTGTCAGTAAAGGCAGGACTTTGGAGATGAATTTTCTTCTTCTCTCATTTTCTTATTTTATCCTCATAACTGAGAAAAATTAACATGATTTCATGGAAAGGGAATGTGTCAGAGATGCACTGACAGTAGGTCGCTATATACTGTATCTTTGATGGTTCAAAAGAAAACCCAGAGTTCTCAGGAACAAATCCTGGAAGGAGGCAATAAAACCGAGGTTCTCAACATCTAGGTTGCAACCCCTTTGAAGAGGTTTGAATGACTCTTTCACAGGAGTCACCTAAGACCAAAGGAAAACATATATTTATATTACTATTCGTAACAGTAGGAAAATTACAGTTATGAAGCAGTAATGGAGATAATTTTATGGTTGGAGGGTCACCACAACATGAGGAACCGTATGAAAGTGTCACAGCATTAGGGAGGTTGAGAAAGTCACAGCACCAATACAGATCACAGGCAACAGGAATTACTGCTATATACTGTAGATGAAATGCTAACTTTAAAGTTTTTAAAATATTGCCTGGGACTTAGTAGAACCCTATTATGTAGAAGATGACATTGCTCATCACCCCATTTTCTTGACAAAACAACAAAATTTTTCTTGTGCAACTAGTTGGCTATACTGCCGAAATTCTCAAGAACACATATTTGGCTTGTGTTTGGGTGTAAAACGTCCCCTGTAGTTTCAATTGTTTGAATACTTGGGCCCAGTTGGTAGTACTTGTTTGGGAAGCTATGGAAAATTCCAGAAATGCTGAAAGAAGTGGGTCAGTGAGAGGGAGCCTAAAGTTTTAGAGTCTAACCATATTTCCCATTCACTGGCTATTTCCTGCTGCATATGCAATGTGTCCAGCAGTTTCGTGCTTCCTGTCAGCATGACTGATTGTGTACCTTCTAACTGTGAGCCATATTAAGCCCTTCCTCCCTTAAGTTCCTTGTCAGGAAATAAGTCTTAGCAATAAGAAGAATAACTAATAAACTCTCTTCCTATTCTCCTTTCACCAAGTTCATAACAAAATACTTCTGAATCAAGAAAGCTGCCTGATTTGAGAGCTTTACAAATCACTTTGCCTCTCTCTGCATCTATTTGCTTATGATTAAAATATTGAATTGGTTGAACAAAACAACCTGTGAAGTCTTTTCAGATCAATGATCTGTGATTCTAGAAAAAGAATATTCTGGTTTCTGGATACCAAGTCAAGAAGTCAACTCAGCTGAAGCTACTAAACTAAATGAAGTGCAATGATTTTCTTAACTTTGCTCTAATGAGAAGATTAATATCTACTAAACCCATAGGATGTTCTTGCACTGAATATATGTATAAACTCCTATGTGGCTTCAATCAATGGTTATACACCATTAAATCAAGTCCCTAAGGCAAGCTTGACTTTCTACTTGTTGTTATAAGAGGACAAGGGTCATTACTGAGAAACTGATAACTTTCTGTAATACTTAGAAGACCCATAGGAATACTTGTGTTGCTGTAAATATTTTCTATCTTGAGTCAGGCCAATAAGCTCAGAAATTGGGAGCACATTAGTTACAAAAATTCCACTACACCTCCCTACAGAGAGACTCACATCATCCATACTCTATATCCTTTACACTCAAGGGGTTAGCAGCAGAAGTTAGACCTGCCTGTTGTTTTCCTTGCTGAATTCTCTGAAACCATGGTATATAGTAAACATATAACAAATAGTACTACAAATTCTAGCCAAATTTCAAAGTGGGTGGAGAAGACTCCTTTTAAATGAACATGTAAATTCTCAACAGATGTGCTGAAACCTTACTATATATGTCAGGCCAAAACTAAGTTCTCTGAAGACTGGAGGAGGTAAAGAATTAGGTCATTGGTTTTCCCAATGTTATAATGTTATAAGAGTGAAAATCAGACACTAATTAATACCATGCACACCCACTGACATGTACACATATACCTAAAAGTTATCCTGTTTCTATCTCCCACTTACATAAGTTCGCTTTTTATCTTTTCTGTACTAGATATTTACTGATGTTGCAAACGTGAGCCACAGTCAAGACAGAAGGACAGCAGTGAGGACATCTTTGATGCAGAGAGAATAATAGGGCTATGAAGTCTCTGAAGGTATGCTTGGAGGATAGTAAAATGAACATGCTTGAATATGCACACCACATGTACATGCATGCTCATTTATACACAGAAAATGATCTCTCCCTCACCTTCCCCTTGTAAACTTGGAAATCATAAGAGTGATCATGGGTCCATACTCTCTTCTGCTTCATTTTGTTTCACCAAAAAGCAACTTTTCTGTGACCCTTTCCAAACTCTCCCAGATTTTTTTTTTCATTTCTAAGACATCATTTTAAGCTTATCCCATAACATCCATCAAATTAGCAATCTGAAAGCAGTTGATCATATCTATAATCATTTTAGGACTCAATGCTCAGTGCTGGTAGACACAGAGTAACATCATTTGGCAAATTGCCTGGAATGTCTTTATTTCTATTCTCATTGAAATGGCTGGATTTTCTTGATGGTTTCTGAAATATTTGTAGAGAAAAAAAGCACAGAAAAAAATTGAAGGCAGCCTTAAAGCATGAGTGACACCAAGTCTATAGTTGCCCTTCTACTTTCCTTGGTCATTATTTTTGACTACTTATCTGTCATCCTTACTGAGCTTCCTTTAGCTATTTCAAGCCTTATTTTTGTTCAGTCTTAAGCCTAGTTAATCCTCTGTTCCCCTTTCCCAGTTCCTATCTATAAGAAACCAATGTTCCTAATCAGAAACCTGAACTCTAAAATATGCTTCTTCCCTACATGACATTCTATTTTGAGACTATCATGTATCTGTACGGTCTAATGATGTCTTGGGGGAAAAGAGCCTACAGTAATCTGAGGGATATCATTTAAACAGTATTTTTTGTCATAAACTACATTTCAGATACATAAAATAACATCAAACACATGGAGTAATATGTTTACTGCTAAAGACTCTTGTGGTTGCAGTAATCAAAAAGCTGAGATTAGTTCAAGCAAGAAAGGAAAAATAAAGGGAAGTTGTTATTTGCCTAAAAGGGCATACATAAGTTAAATGACTGGTCAACTGAAATCAGGACAAAAACACAAACAAGTCCCAAGAGTAACACTCATTTTTGTCTTTCCTTGGTTTTTCTTTTGTATCTGCATTTTCCTCTTCTGCTTTCAGCCCACACGGTGGTAGATAGTGGTCTTCCTTGAATTTCCTTTAGATAAAAACACGTCCACTTTCCTTCTATTGCAATTCAATTTTCCAGCACCTAGAAATCAGACTGGACTCAATCAATAAGGAGTTAGGAGAGGGGAAGCAGTTCCTTTTAAAGAAGCTTGCTAGGATCCTTCCCTGGTTGTCCCACCCATATGTTGATATGCAACCAGAACACGGACCTGTTGTCAACTGGATATAATTAACAATGTCTAGTGATAAAAGAAGAGAGCTATTGCTGCTGAAAGGACACACCATAACTCCACCACCACCCCCACTTAGCCACTCAGCTCACCTCAAACTATGAAATCTCTACCAATCACCACCACACTCATTGCTCTGGAAATAAAGAGATGGTTAATGGGACAAATCTTGCCCCAAGCATAGTAAAATCTGCCAGTACCAAAGTCTGTGTGCAGAACAAGCTTACTATCTGCCTTTTTAATGGAATACATGCTTCTAAGAACTACTACAGTATACCATACCTTCCCAGTTCTTACTTTCCACTGAGCATCAGTATGAAAAGTTCAAAGACCATTCAACAATTCTTAAATTGGTCATCACATGGGGTCTGTAAAGGTTCTGACTCTATATTAAAGAGGTGATGATGAAAACTTTGAACAAAACAGCCATTTCTATATGCTAGGAACTATGCTCAGCTCTTACTCCAATTACATTGACAAAAGTCCATATAACAATTCTACAAATCCAAAAATTTCTTCATGCTGAAGATGAAACAACAGCTCAAAGAGAATAAACCCAAAGCTGTTAGGGATTATCCTGTTGGGTTATTTCTGCCTCTTTTGAGTTTACAAATTCCTTTTACTTCTCCTGAAATCTTAATTCCCATTTCCATATTTTCGGACTTGTGTATAGTTTATAAGTTACTGAATGGAGGAGATCATTCCAGCCATGCAAGGAGGGAGTCTGAGCCAGTGAGGCTTCTGACAATGAAATACAGAGTTAGGGAAACAGCTCCATGAGACATATAAACCACCTCAATATTCTGGAAGAAGTGAGATAACATTATAAATCAGTTCATCCTCTGCTTTATTGGCACTGAGGTGGAGAGATGGTTAATTGGAATTGTAAACACATTTGGAAAGAGGTTTCCAGTAGAGAACTTGGAGGAACAAATATGGGCAAATCAATTTCGCAGGAAATCTCTTATTTGTCACATCTGGAAGTACCCAGATTATGTCTTAATTAGACTGGGTAGTAAAGAAGAGATCATGTACAGAAATAGCAAATAAGGTGGAGAGTTCAGGACTGCTGAGGCAATACTGTTGGTCATGTGCCATTATAAGAGCTGAAGGTCGGGAAAACAAACTGTTAGAGGAAAGGAGTAGGGAGTAAAATCTTTAGTGAACTTGATACATTTTCTCTGTCATATTCAATGAATAGCCAACAGACTACAGATATTTATCTTGGCATATGTGACTATGTCATGAGAAACCTATAATATGTTGAAAATATCCTAGGTTAAAAATGCTTAAAATACAGCTAAGTTCTGGAGGATACAGTACTGGCTGGATATCCTCATAAACACCTGGCTGAACTGCCTCCTTCTAGCATAGCAGGAAAGCATGCTGCATTGTACTATTAGCTGGGAAAGGATTCTATGTCCATGACATTGGAAAGATGACTCAACTGTTAAGAATGTGCACTGCTCTTGTAGAGGACCCAAGTTCAGTTCCCAGCCACCCTCTATGGTTACCTTACAACCAACTGTAACTCTAGTTCCAGGGGACCCTACACGTCTGGTCTCCAAAAGCACCTACACTCATCAGTACACATCCTGTCTATTGACACATAGTTAAAATAAATCTTTAAAATTCAAAAATCAAAGCATGATTTCTATGGTATACATGCCACTGTCCCCACTATAAGAGTGACAAATGAAGTTGAACAATGGTTGATCGATCAAGCGCTAACTATGATTCTAAGAAATAAGAGTGCTTGGCAGTTTCAGCCAAAACCTGATGGAAGAGTTACTCAGCCAATGACTCCCAGCTTTCTTTCTACAAAAATTCCTTTCATGATTTCTCAAGTAGATATCATATTCTACTTGAAAACTCAAATATAAGAATGATTTGATCTATCTACCCATTTTATATTTCTTTTTTCCCCTTTTTTTAAAATTATATTTGTGTTTTAATTTCACACATCAGCCATGGGTTCCCCTGTCCTCCCCGCTCCCGCCCCCACCTCCACCTTCCCCACCCCTTCCCCCCCACCTCCACCTTCTTCCCATCCCCTCTTCTCCATTCCCATCTCCTCCAGGGCCAAGACTCCCCTGGGGATTCATTTAAACTTGGTGGATTCAGTACAGGCAGGTCCAGTCCCCTCCTTCCAGGCTAAGCAAAGTATCCCTGTGTAAGCCCCAGGTTCCAAACAGCCAGCTCATGCACTAAGGACAGGTCCTGGTCCCACAGACTGGGTGCATCCCAAACAGTTCAAGCTATTCAATTGTCTCACTTATCCAGAGGGCCTGATCCAGCTGGGGGCTCCACAGCCCTTGGTTCACAATTCATGTGCTTCCATTCGTCTGGGCTTTCGTCCCCATGCTTTTTCCAATCCTGGGCTCAACAATTCACACTTTTACAGTCCCTCCTCCTTCTTGACAACTGAACACACAGAGATCCATCTGGGACCTGGCTGAGGATCTCTGAATCCACTTCCATCAGTCACTAGATGAGAGTTCCAGCCGGACTGTCAGGGTGTTTGGCCATCTGATCACCAGACTAGGTCAGATCAGGCTTTCTCTTGACCACTGCTAGCAGTCTACAGTTGATGCATCACTGTGGACCTCAGGGGACTTCTCCAGCACTCTGCCCACTCCTGTTCTCATGTGGTCCTCCTCCATCATGGTCTACCATTCCTTGTTCTCCCTTCTGTTCCTGATCTAGCTGGGATCTCCTGCTCCCCCAAGCCTCCCTTCCCTCAAACCTTGCCCTTCATTTCTCCCACTCTCGTCCAGGTTGTTCATGTAGATTTCATCCATTTCTCTGTCATTGGGTGATCCTTGGGTCTTTCCTAGGGTCCTGTTTTCTAGGTAGCCTCCCTGGAGTTGTGTAGCAGTCTAGTCATCTTTGTTTTGCATCTAGTATCCTCCTATGAGTGAGTACATACCATGTTTGTCCTTCTGAGTCTGGGTTACCTCACTCAGGATGATTTTTTTCTAGATCCATCCATTTGCCTGCAAACCTCATGATGTCATTGTTTTTCTCTGCTGAGTAGTACTCCATTGTGTATATGTACTATATTTTCTTTATCCATTCTTCAGTTGAAGGGCATCTAGGTTGTTTCCAGGTTCTGGCTATTACACACAATGCTGATATGAACATAGCTGAGCAAATGCCCTTGTGGTACGATTGAGCATTCCTTGGGTATATGCCCAAAAGTGCTACAGCTGGGTCTTGGGGGAGATGGATTCCCAATTTTCTAAGGAAGCACCATATTGATTTCCAAAGTGGCTGTACAAGCTTGCATTCCCACCAGCAGTGGAGGAGAGTCCCCCTTGCTCCACATCTTCCCTAGCATAAGCTGTCTGTCTTCTGTGTTTTTGATCTTAGCCATTCTGACAAGTGTAAGGTGGTATCTCAGAGTCGTTTTGATTTCCATTTTATATTTCAATGTAATCTGAAAATATGATCACCAGATCATCTTGACATAGCCAGTGAAATTATCATTGAGTTGAAAGAATGCATAGGTAAAATGCTGTGACTTAGGTATTCTATACAGACAAGAACTAAGATGCATGCACAGCTCCCATTGGACATCAACAGAATATCAGGAAAAGCTCAGGGTGGTTACTGCAACTGAGTTTCATTTGAGCTAATCTGCATACTGAACAGAAGACAAGAATGCAAACTATCTCTATATTCTTTCCAGATGTACATATTGAATCTCATTCCCTATCTAAAAGTAACTTAGGTATCCATGTTTTGGTGAAGCTTGAATATAAATCTTTCCACACAACAAGATGGAGTTACTTGAAAGGAAAAAGCAATGTGTTATGTCCTCCTAATTAAGAGGGAGTACTTTAGCATGGACCCAGTAGCTCATAAAAACAGCTACACCATTCAGCAACCACCATGCTAGTACAGCTAGAATTTAGCAGAAGAATGAAAAAAAAAAGCCATCATATGAGCCATTTTAACAGATTAAAATTTAATAGGGACACTACTTATAGTGTTACATCATTTGGAGTTCCAGGGTCCAGAAGGTTTCTATATGCAAAGAAAGGGTTCATTGATTGTGAGAGTCACTTGCAATATTGGCTCTCACTCCTCTAACTTGTTTTCCTTGTCAATGGAAAGACTTATCTCTCTTATATAACTATTTCACATTTGAGGATCATTAAACCTCTAATGTCTTTTAGGATACACAAATAGGTAAAGGAATAGAACAGACAAATAGGTGAAAGAATAGCACTTCAAGAACATTAACAAGCTAGGTGCTTTACTGGGAAGGTCTTGTTATGAAAGGTATAATTTTGAAGTAAAATGAGGAACTTTGAATTAATGTCAATACCTCTCTTGTACACACACACACACACACACACACACACACACACACACCCCAAAAACAAACATACAAAAAAACCCAGACATCTCATGGGGGCTGTGTTAGGGTTTTATTGATGTGAAGAGACACTAATGGCAACTCTTATAAAGAAAAACACTTATTTGTGGTTGGCTTACTTATAGTTCAGAGGTTTAGTCCATTATCATCATGGTGTGAAACATGGTGACATGCAGGCAGACATGGTGCTAGAGAAGGAACTGAGAACCTACATCTTGATCCTTAGGCAGCAGGAAGAGACTGTGGGCCACTAAGCCTGGTTTGAACTACTGAGACCTTGAAGACCACCCCCAGTGATGCACCTCCTCCAACAAAGCCACACCTACAACAAGAAGGTTACACCTCCTAATAGTTCTATCCCCTATGGGCCTATAGGGGCCATTTTACTCAAAGCACCACAGGGGGTGAAATGATCAAAGCGCAACTAAATCCAAATAAGTGAATTTAAATATTTTGCCCCAAAATGTTGGGAGGTAACATTTTTGAGATTTTTGGCATCTGGCACAGAGATTCATTGTTTAGAAAACTTCATCTGCATGATTTGTTCTCAAAGGATATTTCAATAGTTGTACGATATATAGCTAAAGAGGCCCTTGAGCTGGAAGTGATCTGACATCCTTCTCTCTGTGAATTAGCTTCCATGGCAACAGATGGTGCCATGCAAACACCTACTATTGAAGAGAAGAAACCCACAGTCCTCCAGAAGTATGACACCTATGAACCATGACAATGGCCAGCATGGCATGATAACTCTAAGGATGCAGTAGTGACATAAATACTTTAGTGATAAGCTCTCTAACTGAACTTAAGACTAGTCTAATGGGAAACCTGGATAACTACTCACTGTGAGTGAAGTCATTGTTATTGGAGAACCACAATTTTACTAGACTAGCATAATCTCTAACAACATTCTATAAACATTTATCCTTATACCCACAAACAATGAGATAATTTTCACCCCTCATCAGGGAAACTTACTTCTCTTCATAACAGACAGACACCATTACAGAGATGCACAAACAATCAAAATGCAGAGTCGTGGAACCCAGTCCAAGCAGATACACCTACAAAATAACTCCCAGATTTAAGGCTAAGAGAACATTTCTGAAGAGGTGGATAAAAAGATTCCCTGAGCCAGAGCATCAGGAAATTTGCTGTCAGATTGTGTTTTGAGGAGTTTCAGAAGCTACACTCTTAAAGTTTCATCAAAGTTACTTCCTGAACAGGAGCTGAACAAAGACAATAGATATGCTAAAGTGGGCTGCAGGGAGGGGAAAGACCATGAGACCTCAGTCCCACACAAGCCACCACAAGCAGCTAAGGAATGCTGAGTGTGGGATAAATAGTCTTCCCCAAACAAGAGCATGCCAGTTGATTATCCAATACAGAATGGTCAGTCCTGAAAACATACATACAATCAAATAATATTATATGGGTTGATAAGTTATAGTTATGTAAAAATACACATGTGCACTTGCGAGGCAATGAATGTATTTGAAAAAGACTAAGGTAGGGAATATGGTAATGCTTGAAGGAAGGAAAGGGAAGAGGAAAATGGTGTAATTATAATATAATCTCAAAAGAATGAATAATTTTAAGAAAGAAATACAGCTGCTAGAATCAGCTATAGCTTCCAATTCAAAGTGACAAAGAGCTCCTTAGGTAATGGCCTTCCCCCTTTCTACATGTCCTGAATGTTCCCAGGTAAAATATCTGGACACCAACTCATGTCTCATTTTGGTCAAGGAAATTACTGGTTAAGAGTATTTCAAGTTCTGGCACATCTGCTCTTAATCAGGAAGGTTCTATTTATAAAGAAGGCTGATTCTTGCTGTTCTCTATCTGGTCATTTATGTTTAAAATTGGAACCCAAAGATACTAAGCTAGTCTTTCAAAATGCTGAATGTGTATAGCATGGTCCCATGTGTTGTGAGTTATATAAGCAATTATATAGTAAATGATGTTCCATTAATATATAAATTCACAAGGAAGAGGGATAGGGCTGCTGCTCATTTCAAGACTAGATACAACCTTGATGGTAGGGCTAGATGTATTAAACAACTATAATCTGTTTGCATTGCAATCTGGCTCCCAGGCTTACAAAGGCATGAATAAATATTGGCATGTTTTATAAATGAGCTATGGGAGTCGGGAAACCAAGTGTCTTTCAGATGAAATCTGAGGCAAAATCTAGGAAAAACTTACAATGCTGTAAATATTGAACATTGTATCTTTTCTGCAAATGATTCATCCAATGCTTATAAAAATTCCTTTGAGATAAATATCCCTGAACGATAATTAGTCCTAATTGCTTTAGCTAGAGAAGTTAAAAGAAATGTGTCCCAAACAGGACTTGAAAGAATTTTGTATATTTGTTTCAACTTGAAGACTCTTTTCCTTTCCAAATTCTCCTGTTAAATTATTACCAAAGCTAGAGAAGGAAACAGAGGAGTCATCAAAGAATATTGAACTTGGGACTTTATAAAATTTTCTAGATAAAAATATAACTCAGAGAAAAAATGGCCTGGGCAAAGACCCAATACCATAGTCTCTTGTGTTATTTGAAGTGTCTCTTAGGTCTGAATTGACTTCCTTACAACAAAGATTCTCAGGCAAATGGCTTCATTTCTCTTTGTTTTCCACAGGTAGGAAAGGGAAAAAAGTATGATGGAGTCTCCCTGTTAGAGAAAGTGATTATAAAGTGGAATAAAGCACACACAATATCATTCTGTGCACAGCACACATTTTAAGTATGACAATGACTATTAATGCTAGTACTCATTAAATATGGGTAAACACTTGCATGAAAGCTACTGACAAGCATGGTCCCACTAAACCTGAAGCACACATTAAAGGAAAAATCAGCTTTTTACTGAATGAAGAAGCTAATTAATATGATGTCTTGTCTTCTAATCTCTGATAACAAGTCAGCAGTAATCTGTTCTTCTCTTTCTTTTTCTTTTTTGGATAGCTTTCATGAAAGTGAAAGCTCTCTAGACATTCAATCTAGAACCCAAAACACTAGAAAAGATGTCAAGGAAATGACTTATGAATTTATGAAAAACATTGAAGGGGTCTGCATAAACTCAGACATAGATAAACTACTAAGCACAATACAGTGAAACAGTGTGAAGGTGAGGCTGAAAGGGTAAATTGTTTTAAAACACAAAACTTCTATAAACATCTCAAGCTGACTGGGAATTCTGGTCCAATATAATGATGTTCTCTGTCCCATAAAAATTTTACAATTTCAAATGAGCCAAAAATATATTCATAGTTTTTAATCATGACTTAACTGGTTTGGTCCTTTCCTGTCTCTCCAGTTGACTGAGCTCCATTCTTTCTGGATGGGATGGTAGCAATCTTCCTGGATGCCCCCTAGCTTCATCAGAAAGGATGGGCTCTTTCCTACTTCAGTTTCTAGGGATTAAGCACCCCCTAAGAGCCCAACAGCTGACCTATACTTTAAAAGGACAAACTTCCACCACTATAAACTAAGTTAAATAGAGCTAAACATCTGACCACAATAATTGAAGGCTAAACAAACATAATTCTTCACAGGGTTAAATAAAGTAAGATTCCTTATCACCAGATGAATCTCGTAAGCCCCAAACAGAATGGTAATGCTTGCAACCTTACAGAGTTCCCAAATGATGGACTTCACAAGGATCATTTTGATGCAAGAATTAATGACTCCAGTGAGAGATGTGCCCATTTTCATGAGATATGTGTGCTACTTTTAACCAATAGTCAGAGTGTTACTTTTCTTCTTGTCATGTTATTTTTCTCTGGGTGGTCACACTCAGATCAGTAAGAAGCTCAGAAGTAATTTTTTTTATACACTTGAGCTTTTATTGCACACTTAATTATCCCAAATAATAAGTGCAGAAAGCTGTATAGAATCCAACGCAGACAGCAAGAAGACTGGGATGTAACATTTCAAATCTGATCTAAGACTCAAGGACAAAATCCATGCTTGAGCAGCTGAGATGGTCTAAAAAAACAAGTATCTTTCCACGTGAGTATAGGAAACCCACCTTTAGTAAAGACAAGACAAATCCTTTCAAAATTTAGACAAGTAACTAACATTATTAAGATCTCAATGACTTCTAATGTAGAAGCATTACAGGGTAAAGGCATGTGAGTGGTAAAGGATTAGATGAGATCTGGTCTATGGAACACGGAGCATAGCTCCTAACCAAGGGTGACGAGAATAAGCCTTTGGGAAAAGCAGCATCCTTGTACTCTGAAAAACTAAGGACACTAGTAAGTCTCTTTGGAGGTCAAATGGTATTCAAAAAAGTCAGAAATGCCTATGATATTTATTCCAGAAGACATATTTTCTATCAACCTGCTCTGGAGAAATAGTCTCATAAAAATCCAGGAAGTATGTAAAAAATTTTCAATAAAATATCTGGTTTGGTGTAATATACTGATAAATCAACTTAAAATATGTTATTGAAAAAATCAAATATTTTATTTATTTAATGCAAGATTTTCTGATATTTGAAAAGAACACACACATATTTGGTCATTGTTAAGTGGAAAGAAAACACAAACTCAGAACAAATGTGTGGGATGAAATAATTTACACTTAGGAAAAAGAAATACAATATAGCCAATTGAGCATATTCTCACAGATAGAGTTACCTAGGAGGTAGCATGTGGCCTTAATCAATGCACTCAGAGACTTGAGACTAAAGTCACAGGAAATAGGGTCTTCCATTCTGCTATTTAGATCAAGTGCTCCGTCACTTTTAGGTACCTCTGGCACCTTTCTGAAGCATCCAGGACAAAATGAAAGACAAACATAGGAACAAAGATGAAGCTGACACAGAGCATTTCTGATGACTTAAGATCCAAGTCAAAAGGCATCTAAAGACAGGGTCTACTTCTTGATGCGTATCGCTGATGTGTTCCTCCCTCCCTCCCTTCGCCCTCTTCCCCTCAGTCTTCTTCCTCTTATGCATCTTTTTGTGTTTCTGGGGATGAAATTTAGGACCTTACAGGTGCCCTGTAAGTGATCCTCCACAAGAGCAACACCCCAGCCCTATCTTTTGACTTTTAGTTGTAAAGCAAGGATTCCTGGCTGTTTAAAGAGTCAATTTCACTTGACTTGGGATTTTTCACTTGCAAAAGAGATGCACTTAACTCAGTTCAATTCTCCTTCCACTACACATATGGTTTTTAAATACTTTCAGCTCTACCCTGTGAAGAAGATTTTCTGCAGAAGCCAGGTATGTAAACCCAGCTGTACAAACTAAAGAGGACAAGATCACACCAAACAGCCTTGGGGAGAGGGAGGGTTAAGTGTTTCCACAGTTTGTATTTGATTCTCTCTAGACAAATCACTCACCCCCTCAGCATCTCAGTGTCTTTATCTTCTCTGTCTATCTTCTAGACTTTGCTAAAACAGAGAAGAATAGCTCTTAAGGCATTTGGGAAAATATAAAGCTTTCTAAATTAAAATTCTTTGCTCTAGTTTCAAATCTGAGTCCATAACAATGATGCATAACCCTAAAACACACCATCTCAAACAAAGTGAAAAACAGTCTCCACAACTCCCTATCCCATCAAGCCAAAACTACAGTGAACTCTTAAGCACATCCACCATAATTATAGTGCTTGGAATGAGCAAAGAAAGTAAAAGGTGCAGACAAACCAGGCAGTTATGGACCTCCTGTTATATTATAAAACCTCTACACATAACATTTACTCTATCTGTGATATGGTGAAATCATTTCTAGCCTGGTCCTGGGAAAAAACGTCCATATCGCCACAAAGCCTAGAAGTGTGAAAAATAATAATATGTTTCTCTACCTGAACAAGACAAAGAATTTAATAAATTCTTAAACAAGAGCCCACCAAAGTCAAAAGAATACTGAGGAACAGCTAACATCCAGGACCAGGTTGACAAGCTTCTCCTCTGTCTTCCTCCTCCTCCATTGCCCCTCTTACTGTATGTGTGCAAGTGCATGTATGTGTGAGTGTGTGAGTATGTGCCCATGTGGACACTAGAGATGGACCTCAGGTATCTTCTTCAGTAACTTTGTACTTGAATTTTTTTTCAGATATGCTCTTCTACTTATACCTAGTGTTCACTCATTCCCCTAACTGGCCAGTAAACTCAAGCCTCAGGGACCTACATATTCCTGCCTCTTTAACACTGGGATTGCAATTACATGCCACCATACAAGGCTCTTTTTATTATGTGTCCTCAGGGGACTGAACTGAGGTTTTCATTTTGAACACTTGACTGAAGGAGTCATCTCTCTAGACCCAGGGAGCTTCCTCTCTTATGCTAATTTGAGTCTTCTGTTAGTGAGGTTTTTGAGGCCACCCTAGTTCCACTTGTGTGGGTCCTGAGGCACAGTGATGTTTTTCTGCAGCAAAGGAAGGCAGAGTTGTCCATATCAAGTGTACCTCTTTAATCTCTTTAATCCCAGCACTTGGGAGGCAGAAGCAGATGAATCTCTATGAATTTGAGGCCAGCCTGGTCTACAAAGATAGTTCCAGGACAGCCAGGGCTACACCCAGAAACCCTGTCTCTAAAAAAACAACAAGTCCCCACATTAGCTCAGATTTCCATTTTCCCCACGGGGCAATGATGACAGACTCTTAAACACTGGTGCAACCAGCATGGGCAAGAACTCTGATGTTACGGATTTTGTGGTTTTTCCAACAAAAAACTTGTTAAAATATTTGAAATAGATTTCAGAACTTCTCTCAAAGAATCTACTCTTCTAATCTGGTCCTCTTCATCTTCTGTCACCCTTTAAATATAGAATTAAATCAAGCAAAGAAATCCTTGTCAGTAGGAGAAAAAGAAAAGAAAGAAAAAAAAAAGAGGAAAATCCTTTGAGACAAGCCAATTTGATACCAAGAAAATATTTCTAGCATTCAGTCATTAAAATCTAGGCCAGGCAGAAAAAGCATCAAGGGGAAGGAGAAAAAAAATCACCATGTCCTCAGAAAGGAGGAATTAGGAATGGTCACCATGTCCTCAGGAAGGAGGAATTAGGAATGGTATTTTAACGGGTGTTCCCTGATACAATTTTCAACCACTGTGCTAGTTTTCTGTTGGAAGATTTCTATGTTAGTTTTGCCATTAAATGATTCATTTGTCTTATGGGCAGAAATGATGTTCTTTTCACAGAGGCTTGAGGGAAATAGAAAATGTGTCACTGTAATGATAAGAACTGTGGAGAACACAAAACAATACAGTGTTCCTAATTTTTTTTTTTTTAAAACTACCTAACTCGTCTTTCCTAGCAGTCACTATGCTGTTTCACTCTTTCCTTTCATGGCTCTAAAACATAAGAGGTATTTATTTTCTCATTGGCTTCCAATCTTTCTAGTTATCACAGCCTTTCAGACTCCCTCCCTTGTGTCCTAACCCAGTACTAGCTGATCTCCATTCCCATCAGGCACTTCTGTCCCGTAACTTCTATAGGAAAGGTGCCTATAATTCTTGCTATGCTTTGCAACTCTGGGCTCAACAATGATTTTATTCAATGTATGTCTTCCCTAGTACAGTAAAAGTCCTCACAAAGATTCTCCAGATTAAAAATCCTAATGATGAAAGTCAAAGACATGTCTTTGGCCAATAAATATTCATTGAAACAAACTAAACTTTTTCTCCAAAAGTGTGATACTCCTTGTTTCTGGGTTTTTAGTAATAGTACCTTTTCATTTACCACAAATGTTCCAAAAATGTAGGGATTCCACAGGTTGGCCATTTTTATATTCTCTTTCCAATGTCAGCTTCAGACATTGACACCAGTGGGTCACCAACACCAGTAGGTTACCTGCAGTGGATAATCATTGACTGTTTTCTTATTTTTTTCCCATCCTATGAAATATAAGAGAAGGAAGAGAAGAAGGGGAGGAGGACAAGGAGCAGGACTAGGAGGAGGAGGAGGAGGAGGGGGAGGAGGAGGGGGAGGAGGAAGAGGAGGAGGAGGAGGAGATATCTGACATGGAAAACTATACATAATGAAATTATTCAATCTTTCATATTTGACCCTTTGTTTTCAGTATTTTCCCAGTGCTTTACAAAATGTCTCTCAACTTCAATCTTATCTAACTCAATGCTGACTTAGTCATCAGTTGTAGCTGGAGTTTTCTCTAGTCCTGTCTGGCCCCACGGTCAGGACAAATCTCTCTCGCCCACCAGTCCCGCAGCCATTTAGATCCAACCAAGTAAACATACAGAGACTTATATTGCTTACAAACTGTATGGCTGCAGCAGGCTTCTTGTTATCTAGTTCTTATATCTTAAATTAACCCATTTCTATTAGTCCATAAGTTGCCATGTGGCTCATGGTTTACCAGTACCTTATCTTACTTGTCATGGTGGCAGCTGGCAGTGTCTCTCTGCCTCAGCCTTTCTGTTCCCAGAATTCTCTTTTCTCCTTGTCTCACATATACTTCCTGCCTGGCTACTGGCCAATCAGTGTTTTATTTATTAACCAATCAGAGCAACACATGTAACACACAGAACATCCCACAGCAATAAGTCATTACAGAGAAAACAGAAAAGAGAAGGAAACAAGTGGGGATGCAGATAAACATTTCTGCATTCAGCCCACCTACAAATGAAGGTAGGTAGACAGACATGATACAGATCAATATATGATATGGATATAGATATAAAATGTATGCTTCTTTTAGGAAAAGATCATGACAATTTTTCAAATAAATAAATGTGAATCAGGCCCCACTTTAAAGAAATTTTCATTCTTATTTTTAAGGGAAACACAGCAACTAAACACAAGTATAGCCATGTCCTATAGGTGAGAAAACACATACATAGATTGGCCTCAAAGAAAGAGGAGCCAGTTTGCATGGAGGGGTCCACACAGACACGGGGATGCCATTGGGTCCTAGGAATGCATGTAAAGCTGATACACCATGAAAGAAGGTGTTCATGGTAGTGAGAGACACATGAATGTTTAAAGGGCTTTAGCTCTTGAAGCCTGGATGAGGAATGGATGTTGGGCTTTGAACATCATGGACAGGACCACATCATGGACATTGGCTACTAGTCACAAGCACTGGACTTTATCCTGCAATGACAACTACTAGAGGAAAGGAATTAATCAGATTTGTTTGAGAATAGCTACAAACATAAATGTGTATAAGATATGCATGGCTCCAACACTGAGATTCTGATTCAAAACACCTGATGTCATTAGAAAGGTCCTGGGACACTGAATTTAATTGATTGCTGTTGTTCTCATAGGAAGACTGTGAAGTTTTTGCTCCCCGCCCCCTTCCCACTTACATTCACTGCAAGTAGGAAATTCCAGCGGCCAACACTAAGCATAATAAAAAGGTTAGTTAAATGGATCTGACCTTTCCCAATATTCTTACTATACAACTGGGAGGTAATTTCAAAGTCTATAATATCTGACTTGAAGTCGGTATCTATAGAATCTTACAAGGCATGACCAACTTTGGACCTAGCCATGCATTCTAGTTTTCAATTCAGCTTACCCTCAATTCTCCACAGGGAGGGAAAAGAGCCAACATAACTCACCAGACACATTATTCTGAGTTCCTGAGGGTCAACAGTCCGAGAAGCCATACCAATCTTTTGGTTTATTTCAAAACCAGAAAAGAAAATTAATTTTGAAAAAAAAAATGTTTAAATAAATCACATTCTTTCTTTCTTTCTTTCTTTCTTTGTTTATTTATTTATTTATTTATTTATTTATTTATTCCAATAGCAATGCATTCACAAATGTATTTTCATTGTACTTTCCTAGTCAAAGAAGATTCAAGGGCCAAAGGGCCAATGGTCTATAGTAGTCAACTTGCAGTTCAGAAGGGATTGGTGAAAAATACAAATGACTGAAATGTTGTATACTGGGCACTGCTGTCTGTTCTATGCATGTCAGAGTGTGCAAACGGAGAAACATACATCACAGCAACAGGAAGCAAAGGACTAGAATAGAGAAAGGACTTTAATTCCAGGGAAGAGGTCATTTGGGTTTCTGAATTCCTGTATTACCTGCTGGGATTTATGAACCTGGCAGGAAATGCAATCATTAACTAGGATCAGATTCCCTTGAAGATCTACAACACTCTGGGTCTACTATTAGGAAAAAGCACCAGAAAGATCATAAAGGAAAGAAGATGTGATCTCTCTCAAATGATCCCTAAATTATGATGGTGATTCCACATTTGGATTTTATAAGGTTTCAGAGACAAGGCCATCTGGTTCTGTATTATGAGGATTCCAGAAGTCATAAGAAGAAGTAATTAAAAGCAAAACAGAACTTCTGTAGGTGATGTCAAGAAGTTTTTATCGTGTAGTGTAACTCTTTCAATGAAAGACTGTCTATATATGCCTTATAGGTTAGAATGTGGCCTTAATTTACTTGTACCTTTCCACCTGAAATTGTATTAACTTCATACAATGACAGTGCATTCTTTTATAATTAGAAAATTATCCTTCAAACAGTTTTACACAAATTGCTCATAGAGCTGGGGAGATGGCCAAGTGAGAAAAAACACTTCCTTTGTAGGCATGAATATCAGCGTTCAAAACCCTGGCACCCATGGAAAAAGCTGAGCATAACATAGCTGTGGGCACCTGTAACCTTGCACTAAAAGGTAGAGACAGGAAGAGTCTCTGGACTTGCTTGCCAGCTAGCCTAGCTAAAACATTAAGTTTCTGCTTCGATGGAGAAACCTTGCTTCTCAAGAATAAAGTAGAAAGCAACAGAGGAAGACATCTGAATTCCTTCGTAGTCCTCTGCATGTGGACTTAAGGATGTATGAACCCCTACATTCATGCGCGCATGTGTGGGCACACATGCACAGACAAAAACACATACATTTTTAAAATGAAAAGCAATTGATCTTGCTCTTATATTCACATTTATCCTTTGACACTAAAACCTGCAACATTTTGCCTCTGGCTCCCTTTGCATTCATCTCTCTCAATGGTATCCTATTCTTCCACACATTTCACTCAATGTGGGCATTTTGTTAATTCACCATACTTACACTTTCTTTCCTTCACCTTGTCCTTTTTCATGATCTCCCCTGAGATTAGAATACCATCTGCACCTGGGCCCATGCCCTTTTCTGGGCAGCTGCTACTGTCCAGCTCTCTGAACAAATACTAGCAAGTTTCAACTAGCATCAGGGACTCCATCTGGAAATATGTGCATGACAGAGAAAGCAACACATGAGCTTCACACAGAATTTACAATCCAGATTCTCACTGGCCTGTTGTTTCCTTGAGTCTTTGTGATCATGCAGAGCAAGTGACCAAGGGATGGAACAGGACACCACAAAGTCAATCAGTGCAAGAGCGGAAGTCTGACAGAGGAACAGGGAGGAGGTCCACAAGGTGTGAACCAGGGCTCTGTGACTTAAACCTGAATTACAGCCTTTTAATAGGCTATTCTACATATTGAACTTCCTTGACTCATGGTAGTGAAACTTTCTTGTTTTTAACATTTCTATTACTGGGGAACTCCATATTCTAAAACCAAGAAAACCTTTCTCTTTGTTTTTAACTAAGCATTGAAGTTTATCTTTAATGTATTATTCAGGTTGAGGTCTGATGAATTAATCAGAACCCTTTTGTACTGGGAGAATAGAACTAGGCTCTCGGCTAAATAACACCAGATGCTCCAAGTTAGATCCCGTCAAGAGGATGACAGTGTTGAGAATCATTGTTAATTATGCATTAAAATTACAAGAGTCTAAAAGAAATGAATATAGATTTTTGAGAAATATAGAAAAGTTTCCAGTCCCTCGGGCACATACAGTGTTGGTACAATTCTAGTGATGGCCAGTGTCTCATGTGAAGAGGGGAATAAGCAATAAACAAATGTAATATGCCTCAGCTCAGAGTTTTGGCTTCAGGCTTTAATAAGGGATATCAGTATATTAAATTGACTTGTTTTCCACGAGTACATATGCAGATCCCAAGTGTTTCAAGGAACCTGGCCCACTGACACCTGATCCTGCAGTAAGACATCTAATCAGCCAGAAAATGTAATTTTAAAAAACTAGCCTGAAGGAGAGATTCAGCCAAAACAAATACATTTGTTAATCTCTCTATGGCCTTGATATTGGCAGGTTTGACTCTGCACCGATGCTTATGTATGAATGAGAAACTCCTTCCATCCTTTCTTTGTTCTTATCTCCTTCTTTCCATCTTCCCTCCCTTTTCTATTTGCTTCATTTCTTGCCTCCCACTCTCTTTATTCATTCTTGTTTCCTTTCCTTTCTCTGGCTCCCTTCCTTTTTTCCCCTCTCCCTTCTTTATCTGCCTCCTCTTTCCTTCCTCCCTTCCCTTCTTCCCTCCCTCCATCTCTCCCTTGTTCCTTCCTTCACTTTCCTTCTGCCACTCTCTACAGCTGACAGGCATTCACAGAAAACAGTTAATTTTGAACACTTTACAGAGAAATTCAAGTGTAAGAAATGAGTCAATCAATTAAGAACAGGAGGGTGGGACTCCACCATAAGGAAAATTCCCTTTTTCTACAATCAGAAGAAGTTGATTTCTGTGAGAAGAATCTACAATACTGCTTTTGATTTTGGAAAATGTATTTTGATTGTAGAGCAATTGAATAGAAACCCCAGTGACAAGAATGCCACTCCATTTAAGCGCTTTATTTCTGGAACCTTCCAGTCATACTAAAAGTAGGCAAAAAAAAAAAAAAAATGGTTTTAGTGGAGCCTTTCCTCAAAACTGAACCCTAGACAGAAGTTAAACATGTCCACAGTGGAGCCAAAGCCTTGGTTGGACAAATTTCCAAGAAAGAGGCTGTCCATTCCTCCTGCACAGAGAAAATAGTCTGGAGCCAATATCTAAGTCCCAGAACTACTCAGAAGTATGCTGTGGATATCGCTCTGTGTAAATAAAGTTCTGATTGGCCAGTGGCCGGGCAGGAAGTATAGGCAGGACAAGAGAGGAGAGAATTCTGGGAAGTAGAAGGCTGGGGAGAGACACCGCCAACCGCCGCCATGAAAAGCAACATGTAAAGACACTGGTGAGCCACAAGCCATGTGGCAAAGTATAGACTAACAGAAATGGGTTAATTTAAGATAGAAGAAGGAGATAACAAGAAGCCTGCCACAGCCATACAGTTTCTAAACAATGTAAGTTTCTGTGTGCTTTCTTGGTTGGGTCTGAGCGACTGTGGGACTGGCAGGCAAGAGAGATTTGTCCTGACTGGGCCAGGTAGGAAAACTCTAACTACAAATGGCGTCCAACGTGTTGGCAAGAATTTCCACCTAAAACCTGAGAAAAAAGATTCTAAGACGGAGCTAAAAACAGCTTCCTAATTGTCTCTCTCAAGTTAGTGGCAGCCTGCCGGTTTCAGCTACTATGGCGGGTTCCTGGCATGTGTGTCTGACCTGCAGTGTGGCGGGAATGAGGAGTCTACAAGCGGCCCTTTACTCTGCTGCGTGGTAGATTTAGCCTTTGCTAGTTTAAAAAAAAAAAAAAGGTTCTGGGCTATGCACTGCTTTGATAGAACTGCTTCTGATAGTTGGTGGTACACATGGCTCCAGACCCAGAGCTGGCAGTAAACTGTACCACCGCCATGTTGGATAGCTGAGGTGGGCGGAGCCAGCAGCCACAGTGGTGTTTCAGTCTTACAAAGATGGATATTACACAGAGAATCTGGTTTATGTTGTCTTTGGGATTTTTAACTGCAAAAAAAGATTTGATCATAAAAGCTGTTGAGTTAAACAAATATGTAAATTTTAAAGGTACCTTGACTTCGAAATTTGGATATAAGGATATGTTGCTTTGGAAAGGAGTCTCTGCTTTTGTTTCCACAGAAAGCCAGAGGCTATGGATTTGTTCCAGATTAAGATACATCTGGTTTGATCAGCCAAGACCACCTGAAAGGTCTCCGATCACACCATGGCCCAGATGATCCGACATCCAGAATGGTTTCAAGACACCTGGCTCAGAGGTTCACTCTAATGGACTACTCCATAATCCTAAAATTTTCTTTGTGTCCCCATAAGATACAGCGCCCCCCTCCAGCAGGAAGTAATAAGAAAAACTACGCCCACATTCCCAAAATTATCAAGCTGGCTTTGGAGATGGAATTGGCTCACTCCTTCTCTAAACCCAGACGTATTGTTAAAAGTAAAGGTTAAGAGATTCTTGTGTCCCAAATCAGAAGAGCCCTCTGGTGGGGCAGAGAAAAACCAATATTTTTATTTAAATCGGATTGATTATAAATGCGATCTCTTTCTAAAGAAGAAAAGGGGATATGATATAGATATAATAGGACAAAAGGATAGATTAAGGAACTTACTTCTAAAGAGCAACAACTTGTTTAAAATGTTTTCATTGGTATAGACTTTAGTCTATTGATACAAACTTAAAGTTAATTTTGTTATACTGTGCGCATATTTCTACTCATGTTTAAGGTATTATGTTTGTATAGCTCATTTTAAATTGTAATGGATAATTAAAATAGATCAATAATTAGTCATCTATGATAATCATACTCATAGCCGTGTTATTTAAGTCTTGTAGATATACATAGAGATATTTTAGATAGATAGGTAATCTTCAAATACTTCAAAGACCTACAGAATATGGCATTTAAAATATTTTTAAAATTTGGACTTTCGGGACAGTGAGACATGTCTGCTCCTGGAAGCACCAATTTACTTCAGAGAGGAGGATGGGCATTGAAGACACTTCATATGGAGTTTATCTTCACCTTGACAAAAATAGCCATTTGGACAAGAAACTGTTCTTGCCTGTACTGCTTGATCGACTGGACATGCAGGACCCATAGAAAGGTGACCACTAAACTTTGCTTGACAAAATGGTCCTTCAGGTTCCTGCTTCACAGAGGAAATTGCCAGACATTCTACAGGACACTGAGAGAAGTGACCAAGAGACTCTAGCCCTGTGGGCTGAAGACAAATGCCCCAACTTTACAAAGGAACATTAGGTGACTGTTCAGGCTGCCAGCTGTCTCTGTCTACCCTGCAAGACTCCCAAAAGTTGCTTGCATCCTTCTCCCGGTTCTCAGGTAATATTACGTCCTTCTGAGGTCTTTGATGTGGTTGAAGACTAGATAGTTATAATTTCCTCAGTTATTATACAAGATAAAAGATATAAAACTTTAGACTCACAAATATAAGATAGATAGGATATCTTCTTTAATATTGTAACTGTAATTCTTGCTTGATAATTGTTTTGTTATATGTAATTGTACTATGTAAAAGTTAAAACCTTCCTTTGAAAAAGAAAAAAAAGAAAAGGGGAAGTGCTGTGGATATCGCTCTGTGTAAATAAAGTTCTGATTGGCCAGTGGCCAGGCAGGAAGTATAGGCGGGACAAGAAAGAAGAGAATTCTGGGAAGTAGAAGGCTGGGGAGAGACACCGCCAACCACCGCCGCAATGAAAAGCAACATGCAAAGACACTGGTAAGCCACAAGCCATGTGGCAAAGTATAGACTAACAGAAATGGGTTAATTTAAGATAGAAGAAGGAGATAACAAGAAGCCTGCCACAGCCATACAGTTTCTAAACAATGTAAGTTTCTGTGTGCTTTCTTGGTTGGGTCTGAGCGACTGTGGGACTGGCAGGCAAGAGAGATTTGTCCTGACTGGGCCAGGTAGGAAAACTCTAACTACAGAAGTACACACTAGCAAAGGCATTGTAGGGTACACAGTGAGGCTCTGTGGTGCCAGGCGATAATTCAGAGACTTTTCCTAGTATTCAACCAGCATTCATCCTTCTAAGACTTTTGAACACCTACCTGAATCTTACTTGTTTTTTATACTTCCTTTCAGTCTTTGATTCTTCAAATCATTTACCAGGTTACATAGGCAATAAAGCTCCTTTTTACCTCATCCTTCCTTCCACCCATTCCTCCACTTAATCATCAGCCCCTAATTTTCTTTCCTTTCACAAATAAAAACTGAACACTACCTAACAGGCACCAGAAATTGCTTTAGATATTAGACAGAGCAACAGGAAAGAAATGCTAGAATACTATGTTCAGGAAATTTACATGTTTGATGATAATACATAAATGAGGGGGGGAAAGTCAGAAAATTTCACATTTCTAATCTTCATATTTTAATGAAGATAACAGTAAAGGCCCTATGAGTTGTATAATGCCACAGGCCATTAAAATATCTAGCCAATGATTTTGGGCCCCGAGCTCAGTGCTATCTGGGATGCTGAATGCACACAAAGCTAACTGTCAACCTGGAGTACAGAGTAGAAACTTGGAAAACATTCACAGTCTGGTGTAGAGACTATAAATGTACACAGAGGTATCAATATCATTGGATATGCTCTGAAAGTTGACACTTACCAAGAGAAACATCTAATGCTGATGCTAAGAACACAACCAATACTTGGTTTCTCAGAGGGTCTCTTGAAACTCATTTGTATATTAACTGAAGATTGATGGTGCCTTGGTTAAAGTGGAAAATTGTAGTTAGAGTTTTCCTGCCTGGCCCAGTCAGGACAAATCTCTCTTACTCGCCAGTCCCATAGTCGCTCAGACCCAACCAAGAAAGCACACAGAAACTTACATTGTTTACAAACTGTTATGGCCATGGCAGGCTGTTTGTTATCTACCTTTTCTATCTTAAATTAACCCATTTCTGTTAGTCTATACTTTGCCACATGGCTTGTGGCTTACCAGTGTCTTTACATGTTGCTTTCCATGGCAGTGCCTGGTGGTGTCTCCCTCCAGTCTTCTACTTCCCAGAATTCTCTACTCTCTTGTCCCGCCTATACTTCCTGCCTGGCCACTGGCCAATCAGAACTTTATTTACACAGAGCGATATCCACAGCACTTCCCCTTTTCTTTTTTTTTTAAGGAAGGTTTTAACTTTTACATAGTACAGTTACATATAACAAAACAATTATCAAGCAAGAATTACAGTTATAATATTAAAGAAGATATCCTATCTATCTTATATTTGTGAGTCTAAGGTTTTATATCTAACTTATCTTTTATCATAATTGAGGAAATTATAACTATCTAGTCTTCAACCACATCAAAGACCTCAGAAGGATATAATATTACCTGAGAACCAGGAGAAGGATGCAAACATTTTTCGGGAGTCTTGCAAGAGTAGACAGAGACAGCTGGCAGCCTGAACAGTCACCTAATGTTCCTTTGTAAAGTTGGGGCATTTGTCTTCAGCCCACAGGGCTAGAGTCTCTTGGTCACTTTTTTCAGTGTTCTGCAGAATGTCTGGCAGTTTCCTCTGTGAAGCAGGAACCTGAAGAACCATTTTGTCAAAGTTTAGTGGTCACCTTTCTATGGGTCCTGCATGTCCAGTCGATCAAGCAGTCCAGGCAAGAACAGTTTCTTGCCCAAATGGCTATTTTTGCCAAGGTGAAGATAAGATATGAAGTGTCTTCAATGCCCATCCTCCTCTCTGAAGTAAATTGGTGCTGCCAGGAGCAGACATGTCTCACTGTCCAGAAAGTCTAAATTTTAAAAGTATTTTAAATGCCATATTCTGTAGGTCTTTGAAGTATTTGAAGATTACCTATCCATCTGAAATATCTATTGTATACCTAGAAGACTTAACTAACATGGATACAAGTATGATTATCCTAGATGACTAATTATTAATCTATTTTTAATTATCCATTTCAATTTAAAATGAGGTATACAAACATAATACCTTAAACATGAGTAGAAATATGCACACAGTATAACAAAATTAACTTTAAGTTTGTATCAATAGACTAAAGTCTATACCAATGTAAAACATTTTAAACAAGTTGTTGCTCTTTAGAAGTAAGTTCCTCAAACTACCTTTTTATACTATTATATCTATATCATATCCCCTTTTTTTCTTTAGAAAGAGATCGTGTTTATAATCAATCTACTTTAAAGAAAAATATTGGTTTTTCTCTGTCCCACACCAGAGGGCTCTTCTGATTTGGGACATAAGAATCTCTTAACCTTTTCTTTAGCAATATGTCTGGGTTTAGAGAAGGAGTGAGCCAATTCCATCTCCAAAGCCAGCTTGATAATTTTGGGAATGTGGGCGTAGTTTTTCTTACTACTTCCTGCTGGAGGGGGGCGCTGTATCTTATGGGGACACAAAGAAAATTTTAGGATTATGGAGTAGTCCATTAGAGTGAACCTCTGAGCCAGGTGTCTTGAAACCATTCTGGATGTCGGATCATCTGGGCCATGGTGTGATCGGAGACCTTTCAGGTGGTCTTGGCTGATCAAACCTGATGTATCTTAATCTGGAACAAATCCATAGCCTCTGGCTTTCTGTGGAAACAAAAGCAGAGACTCCTTTCCAAAGCAACATATCCTTATATCCAAATTTCGAAGTCAAGGTACCTTGAAAATTTACATATTTGTTTAACTCAACAGCTTTTATGATCAAATCTTTTTCTGCAGTTAAAAATCCCAAAGACAACATAAACCAGATTCTCTGTGTAATATCCATCTTTGTAAGACTGAAATGCTGCTGTGGCTGCTGGCTCCACCCACCTCTGCTTCCCAACATGGCGGTGGTACAGTTTACTGCCAGCTCTGGGTCTGGAGCCATGTGTACCATCAACTATCAGAAGCAATTCTATCAAAGCAGTGCATAGTCCAGAAACCCTTTTTTGCTTTTTTTTTTTTTTTTTTTTTTTTTTTTAACTCGCAAAGGCTAAATCCACCATGCAGCAGAGCAAAGTGTTGCTTGTAGACTCCTAATTTCCGCCACACTGCAGGTCAGACACACAAGCCAGAAACCAGCCATAGTAGCTCAAACTGGCAGGCTGCTGCTAACTTGAGGGAGACAACTAGGAAGCTGTTTTTAGCTCCGTCTTAGAATCTTTTTTCTCAGGTTTTAGGTGGAAACTCTTGCCAACACGTTGGACGCCATTTGTAGTTAGAGTTTTCCTGCCTGGCCCAGTCAGGACAAATCTCTCTTGCCTGCCAGTCCCATAGTCGCTCAGACCCAACCAAGAAAGCACACAGAAACTTACATTGTTTACAAAGTGTATGGCCATGGCAGGCTGTTTGTTATCTACCTTTTCTATCTTAAATTAACCCATTTCTGTTAGTCTATACTTTGCCACATGGCTTGTGGCTCACCAGTGTCTTTACATGTTGCTTTCCATGGCAGTGGCTGGTGGTGTCTCCCTCCAGTCTTCTACTTCCCAGAATTCTCTACTCTCTTGTCCCACCTATACTTCCTGCCTGGCCACTGGCCAATCAGAACTTTATTTACACAGAGCGATATCCACAGCAGAAAATAGACTGAATTTTGGTGTCATGATGCTGTTCTTAATAGCAGATTGGAGGAATTCACATAGAAATGCATGCTGTGGCAAAAATTTTCAGGTATATTACTAATCCAATATTTACAAAAAGAAACAGAATCTCTGGGATTCAGTGGATTGCTCAAGACATGCTAAATCATGGCAAAGAATGTAATACCATAAAAAGTGATGCTAATCCTGTCTTACCCTTCATTCTTTCCTTGACTTGGATGCTAGACTATTATTGTAAGAAATTTTAAATAGTATACATCATCTTTAAACACTGTCCTCCTTCATCTTGTGGATTATTGAGGCTTCACATAACTGATTCATGAAGTCTCCCTAAATGGATTGTGTGACACTTCTGCTTTGTCCCAGGTCATATGTTACACATTCTTGAACTTTTGGTTTCCAAAGAACTTAGAATTTATAGACATTTCTAGATTTAACTTGCAAGCTGATGATACAGTTCTTCCAGGTCTCTTTCTAGACCTCCAAAAGAAAGCATACTGCTTACTAAGGTGAGACTTATACATCATTTCTCACCAGTGGGAACTGCTGGATAGCCCGTCATAGAGATGATACTCCAGTCCAAATCAAGAAGCTCATTCAAGTGCCACAACTTGTCCAAATAACTACATCCCACAGCATTAAGAGGATGATATATTTATTCCCAGGAAAGTAACCACATAAATTACCAAGTTATAAGGATGCTTTTGAAAACCAAAAGAGCACTATAAAAAAAAAAACCCTGTGTACAGATGTACACGGAAAATCCACAGAAAACACCAGTAAATGTGCTCCTCTGATTTGAATACTGCTTAACTGAGCACCTGGCTTGTAGGTTACTTATGTCACTACTTCTTGAAAGGAGAATGAACACAAAGACACAGGTTAAACTCCAGTCATTCTGGTTATGCAATCCTATCAGAGCAGCAGCATGACAGAAGCCTTAACCCTGCTCCCTGACTCTCAGGCATTTATTACTGTGTTCCTCTCACTTGTTTCCATGAACTCATCTTCAGTTACCTGTCAACTTCCCTAATGGGAATTGGAAGTTATGTTACAGTCTAGTAAAATGGGCTCTGATCAGATCATCAATGGCAGGAAAAACTTGAAATCAGTAAATGAAAGAGGTGTCCTTATTTTCTTGTTGTCTAAGAAAACTCATACCAAGGAGAGAAAGTCTACTCACCCTCCTCTGAGCATTTTTACTGATAGTCATGTGCTTCACTGTTAAAGACAAATTTGTGGAAAGCAACTATCACCTATTTCCTGGATACAAACTATGATGGGTCAATGGTACAGACTACAGAGCACACTTTCAATACGTAAATTAAAAGCCTTCAGGCAAACCATTGCTTTTTCCTCACTTAACTCATCACTCAGCCATTCACAACACCCAAGTTAAATTCTCTTATTTAAACTCTAATTGGGGTTTTCAATAGTAGAGTTCTGATACATTAGCCTCTCTAAATATCTAGCCCCCACTGAGAGATTTTAGAAAGCATACTCCCAGAGAAATCCACTTTACACACTCATGATTTATCACATTGAAATAAGAACAGCTTTTAGTGGGCTTTTGCCATTACCAGAAGACTTTATAAATCTTTATTTTTACAATTCCCAGTCACATTAGCCACAGGTAAATGAGGTTAGGCAGAGTGAGGTTAGGTGACTCCTGGAGCACCAACTGCAGAGTGAACCAAATGTGAATGCTGATTTCCTACAAACCGTGGATGTTCCTTGAGTCAGAAAAGACTTGTTTAGTCAATTGGAAAACTGACTCTATACATAGAAAAGGAAGTTTACCTGTAACTTTGAAAGCCACAGTATTTGAGACTCACAGTGAAAACGTTTTCAACCTCCAAAGAGGTTTAGTCCAATAAGTCACCTGTTGACATGCACACTATGCTTGCATTTCTGAAACCCACATATCTGTTTGGCAAACAGCACTTACATAAAGTCCTTCCTTGTTACATTCACCACTGAAGTAACTAGTTCTCAATGTTAACTGCACATTTAATTCCAGAATAAAAAATATGCAGATACAGGGGATCCATCTCAAACAGATTCAGATTTAATTGCTCAGAAAGAAAGTCCCAGACACCAAAAATGTTAGAGATGCCTTAAAATAATCTAATTGGCAATAAGTATTAAAGACATAGTATTTGATCATTATTGTCATTTTTTGAGATGCCTCCCCAATAAAGGGCTTCGGTACAACATGCAATAAGATAGGAGGTAAAGTAAAAATCTTCAGAGAGTTCAGATGCAAGTGGAAATGTGACCAACAGCATGGATACTTTTGGTTTTAATATTTTCACTCTGAGAGGCAATGAGGATTCAGCAATTAGCAAAAATAGACACGGACAATGAACAATTAAAATTTCCTGCTGCAGTAACATTTTCAAGAGAAAGACAGCATGCAATTGAGAGCTTTGCTGGGGGGTTCCTGAGGGAGAGTCAGTGAACCTATGGAAAATGAGAAGAAATGAGCCAGGTAGAGAAATTAGAATGAGGCACAGAAATCAGATGTGTACATTACCTGTATGGTAGAAAAGTACCATGCGTGTGCCACAGGTGGAAGAAAAAGAATCTAGCTGGGACTGAGTGCAATCAGAGGGATTTTACATGAGAGCTAAGGGTAATCCAGGAAGTGTCACATTCAGACCATTACTGAGAGGCTAACTTGATGGCTAGGGGCAGAAAGTGAAATGGGTTGGCTAACTGCTTAGAACCTTGCTCCCCAGGACATTTATTAGTCAATAGCCAAGCTGTAACTGTATGGCATGAGCTATGCTAGGTGCTGGCCAGAGTGAGTTCTGAGTTTTCAAATGCAGTGCCAGCTCCTAGTCCCTGTCTGAGTTGAGGGACTTATCTACCATCTATTCCCTTAATCTGTAAAAGGAAATAAATAGTGGACTCTTCTACCATGGCTTACTAAGTAAACACAGGATGGAGATACAATAAAAGGTAATAGTTAACTAAATAAAATCACACAGGCATGATTATACCTTCAAGTGCTCCATTCACATCCAAAGCTGTCATCTAGTACTTGTGACGGAGATGACTGTAGCAAATTTACATGATTTATCAAGAAATATTTGTAAAAAAAAAAAATATTAATTTAAAGCAATTCGATTGGTACAATTTCATTCATGGGAGCAGGGAAGATTGTTCTGAGTATAAGAACATCCTGGGACTAGACTTTGCAGGGTGGTCTTAACAAGTGAGAGAACGTGTCTATAAGTACACAGATTTCTGTGCTTTCTAGATACCAGGCAGAGGCAACAGCAGTTTATGCCAAAGGTAAGGGAGACTCATTGAGTGTTAAATACCAGAAAGAGAACACAGGTAAATAGTTCTAATTAAACCCCACAGTTACATTGTGGGTGCTTCAAAAATGCAGATGCTTTCTGGACATAGTAGGGAGCAGTGTGCCAAGAGAATGGCCTACTTCATCACAGGCCATGTCAGGACAGAAACAAAGGGAACAATGCTGTTCAAGAGAGTTGCTTTGACTCAGACCCAGTGAACAACAACCTCTCTCCTTTGAAAACTAGTCATTTGAGGGGACTCTCTTAGAAAGGTTACCTTCCTAATAATCTTCACTCTAGCAATGGAGAAGCAAATCTATTTAATTTCAGGACCCAGTAAATTTGGCTGAAAGAGAATGTGAAAAGTTGTAGAATGAGCTCCTTGCAGAGAAACATTAGTTGTTACAGAGAACAGATGTCCAGGGGGCTCTAATCAGGGTGAACACTGTAGCCAACATTATACAAGATGTGCCCAGGAATGAAAGAGGACCTAATAAAGCAGCCTCAATGAAGGAATGTGCTGGTTTGCTTCAATGAGCCCACCAATGAGCCAGGACTCAAGAGATTCCAAACCACTGTCGTGTCCTCAGAGAACAAGTCATTTTTTGCACTCTTCTCTCTTGCCTCATTGATGAAGCATGGGGCATGACTACAGCCCCACCTCACAGGGTGGCACACAAGTAGAATTATAGGCTTTCAGTCTTCACGTATAACAGAGATATTTTCCACTGTCTTTATTTCCATTTTAACTGTTTTTTGGCAGATTTAAAGGAAAGTGAACAATGTGTCATATATTTTAATGTACCAAAACATTGTTTTGTAGAACAAACTAGCTTTTAAAGACAAGAGAAGGTGCTCCTTTGTTATATAAGTACCATATTACCACTGATAGCTAATTTCAAGGTTTGGAACAGAGTAAGGATTATCTTTTATACCATACCATTTGTAGGTGATGAAGGGCAAGGACAAGGAATCAAATTGAACTAGTAGCTGATACAGTAATAACATTTACTCTCTGCTGATCTAAATATACTCCCAGTGAATGGGTGAGATTAGCATTCTATTTCGGATGTTACTGTAGTTTTGTAGTTAATGTCCCCACTCTCAGAGTGGGGGAAGTTCCATTGTACCAAGAAGGTAGATGTTGTGGATGTCCCCTCAAATGAGATCTCTGAAACTGTGTTTGTCTTTACCTTCTGCTTTTATTTTGTCAAATGCAGGACAGGCTGGTGTCTTTGTCAGCACACATATTAAGATTTTCCTTATTGTTCTAACATCCAATCTCCCTTAACTAAAGTCTCCACTGCCTTAAGTACTTTCTGAATTATCATCACTGACTGAGCAACCTCCCCTAAGAGAATACAAGAAAAGTGTAAAGACTACATTATGTATTCTTAAACATAAGTGAATAGCCAATAATTCTAAGAGAGTATCTACTGAAAATAACTGATTATTATTGAAAACGAAATATTCTTTGTAAGCAATCTTCATTAATAAACTTAGCAACCATATTATTTCTTATATATACACAGACACATAAGCCCATAAATAGGATTAGTTCCTATAGAAAATTTGATTATATATATATATATATATATATATATATATATATATATTACTCAGTCTGCTTTTTAGAGATGATATTCTCAAATCAAGGGCTTACCTTTCCTGTTTTGTATCTCATCCATCAAGAGCCTGACTCGTGTGTGAGCAAAGCACTTCTTTATGTTAAACTAGAGTCAGGTACAGAGTAGCTATATACGTCTCTACTCTCTCTTCAATTATTCTTCATTCCTTTCCCTATTTTCTTTTCCTATTCAGCCTCAAGCCATTTCCTACAGTGTGTAATGAAACTGAACTGTACTGTCTTATTTATCAATAGATTCTGCTTTAAAAAAAAAAAAAGCAATAATGTGGGTAATGCTGAAGTAAGGCCAAAATTTTATTTGAATTTGGAAATTCCAAGCCCAGTGTCCTCATTTGCTTTTCATTGTTGTGATAAACAATGATGAGGAGCAACTTATGGAGGAAAGGGTTTATTTCATCCTAAAGTTCATTGTCCACTATCAAGGCAAGCCAAGGCAGAAACTGAGCAGAGACTATTCAAGAAAGATGCCTATTGGCTCACTTTCCATAGATTAGCCTTCCTTTCTTATAGAGCCTATGATCCCCTGCCCAAGGTTGGCACTGTCCACAGTGGACTAGACTCATACCAATCATTATTCAAGAAAATTCCTCACAGACAGATTCATTACCCAATCTGATAGAAACAATTCTTCATATGATGTTCCCTTTTCTCAGGTGACTCTAGTTTGTGTCAAGTTGACAAAAAACTAATCAACACACTCGGTGTAGTCAGTCAGCTTCTAAGTGCCACACTTACCTGAGGCATGAAAGTAGCAATGTATTGCAATGAACATATCAATACTAATTATTCTCTCTAAATTAAGGGTGCAATGCAAAGTGAGAAAATTTATAACAGCTGAAATAGCGGATTTCATAGTTTGTTCCTTCACTAATTTCACTGAATTCCTTGAGTTCCTTGTAGCACTTATGTCCAAAGCTGATCCACCTCAGTGAACTCCCCTAACCCAGAACCTCCTCAGTACAACTTACATTAAAAGAAACTTGTTATATTGACAGAGCTTTTGTTCTTGTTATTGCTAGGGAAAAAAAAAAAAACATATATATCATTCTACAATGTGACAATCATAAGACAAGATGTAGCTCTGTGGGCTCATTGCTAATAGACCACACCAAAGGACCTAGGTTTGATAGCCTCATAACTCCTGAACAGGAGGACCAGGGCTCCAAAGTCACCTTGCTCTATGTCAGTTGCCGGCACACCTCAGCTATGTGAGACCTTGTCTTGAATCCACACCCACCACAGAATTAGATCTTCAAGTGAGACAAGAGCAACAACTTTGCTGCAGTGGAAATGCATCTATTGGCCCAATTTTAAGAGCATATCTGAGATATAAAGTCAACTTTCATTCAATACAACAAAGACAAGGAGATTTCTGAGTAATAAATATGTATTGTAATAGAGAATTAAGAATAGTTAACGTGCTTGTCTTTCAGAAATTACGATGTCTTAGAGTATCATTAAAAATGGAGTTTCTTGGACTGTAATTGTGTCTTAATGAATAAGGCACACCAGGTTGTATTGACTCAGGAAGTAAGATCAACCATTTCAAAATACCTGAGTGTGAATCCTATCCCTGTTACTTACCAGTGTGGTCTTAAGCAAGTTACTCAGCACTTCTTTTCTTGAGTTTACTTTTCATTAAGATGACAGCAATCATACTAGCCTCACTGCATGAGGAGTTAGTATATGTAGAACTGTGTCTGGTAGACTGCACCCAGAAAATTCACACTAGCAAATATACCATTATATAAGGCACTGGTTGGGAGTTTGGGCTGATAGTTCCAATTGTCTAGGAATTTACTTTTAACACAATTTAAATTTGTATCTGTTTAAATTTAAATTTAACACAGTTGAAAATTTATATATGTTTAATGTCAAATGCAGTGAGATAAAAAGGATAGTTGCAACTTTTTAGAACAAGAAAAATTACCAAGCATAAAAGAGCATTGCTAATGGCACTGAGCTGGGTTTTTATCATAGACTAAAACTCCTCCATATCACATAATTGGAAAATCAATATGCTGTTTATATTTTCATTGACCTGCATTTGTTTTCTATGATCAGTGTCTATATAAAAAAAACTCTTATCATAATATAACTCATCTCTAATATGGAATATAAAGCTTGGGTTTGTGGTCTTCCATTTGGAACATAGGAAATCAGGCAGACCAGCCATAAGGTCACAACAAGGAACTCTCCTGCACAGAGCTGGCTCGTACAACGAGGGCAAAAGCAAATCCCAGGCATATATTATAAAGACACTCTTTCAGAAAACAGGACAAATTCCAACAGACCAGTTTTACTAAAGCTGATATGATATGGCTACAGTGTCCCATACAACCTTGTTTTGTAATGTGCTCTATTCTAGATAATGACCTTAAAACAAATGCAATTACTTTGATATGTTTAATGCTACTTAGAGGCATTATCTCTGGTCAAAACAAAGGCTATGGTACTGCCTTGTAACTGTTCAGATAACTAAAGATATGTACAAAATTTAGTATAACAAGAAGTTCACTTTGAGAACATAGCTAGCAATGTCAGAAAGGAGGACTGTCATTGTAATGCTCTACAGAACTCAGGGGAATATGCATGGAAAATGGGCCTGCTTAGTACCTCAGCAGTGAGCTTTGAGAGAAATTTGTAGCAATGGGAGACAAAACAATAAAGAATTCTGTGAAATGAAAAAGACACAGAAGTCCATCTGGCCCAAGAGGGACTACATTCCACAATACAGATAACAGATCATTTATAATATTTTAGGTCTTTTGGATGCTCAAAAATAGTAGTTTACAAAACTCAGCAACATACTCAAGATCTAATGCTCTACCAAATGAAATAAAATTCAATTGTTAGTGCATCAGCATGCCAGAGGCTTGATTATTATGAAGATCGAGGTATGGTACTGACAGACAGTCATGTGTCCTCATTACAGATGTCTTCCTGGTACTAGCATCCAGTTCCTGTGTAGTTAACAAATCTGCCAGAAATCACTACACATAAATGTGTGCATGTGCACACGAGTGTGCAAACACACACACACACACACACACACACACACACACACACCCCACTGGAATATTAAAATGTAGATGGAATAGGCAATAAAATTTAAGTCTGCATTCTATACATCTTCTGCACATTTTATCTATTGTAGTCCTTACAATTTACAACCCATCCAACCATCATGCTTTCCTCATCCATAAAAGTGGGATAACAGTAATGAGTTGGGCTCTAGTGAAATTAAAATTAATTAATAGATGGGGAAAACCTTTGAAGATGGCAAATTTACAGTGGAGCAAGTTCCTCTGCCATCGTTTTTATTGCCCTGTGCTTAGTGAGGTCTCAGATGTAGTAAACCCCAAAATTGAGATCATTAGATCTTTCTGCCCTCAGCTTGGAAAATAATGGTCAGTCCTAATGTCCCAAACATGCCCCTAGCCTTCCAACACCTCTGTTTGACTGATAGTAGATCCTGTTATACGGAGGAGCTGTCCACTCTGTATTTCTCCCAAGAACTCCTCTGTGTCATATACTTGCATCCATGAGTTCCCAGTTCACAATTTTCTCATTTTTTAATACTGGCAATCTCATTATTCTAACAATTAATACCATTTTACATGGAATAACACCAAATCCACTGCCATTTCCTAATTTCTTTATTGACCTGTGTTATTTTTTGTTGTTGTTGTTGTTTTCTATCATAGTTTTTCAGACTAAGAAATTGAATTTCATATTCTGCTATACTCATAGATCAGTACCTAGCTCAATTGTCATCAGAGAGGCTTCCTGCAGCAGCTGATGGGAACAGATGAAGAATAAATGGAGTTCGGGAAACCCTGCCAGAGAGGGGAAAGGAGTGTAGGAGCTAGAGAGATTGAGATACCACAAGAACACAGCTCACAGAATCAACTAAGCAGGGTTCACTGGGGCTCACAGAGATTGAAGTGGCAATCATGGAACCTGCGTGGGTCTGCACTTGATCCTCTACATACATGCTGTGGTTGGTTAGCTTAGGCTGTTTGTGAGACTCCTAACAGTGGGAGAAGGGGTGACTCTGACTCTTTTGCTCTTGGGACTCTTACTCCTACTGGGTGCCTCATCTAACCTTGATATGAGTGAGGGCTTATGCCTAGTCTTATTGCATCTTGTTATTCCATGTTCAGTTGATATCAATGGGAAGCGTGCTCTTTTCTGAAGGGAAACAAGAGGAATGGATCTGGGGGCTAGTAGGCGTGGAGGCTGAAGTTGAGATAAATTATATGAGAGAAGTATTTAAAAAAACAACAACAAATTTTGGTGTTGGAGGCATGGCTCTGTTAGAGAACAGCACATATTACTCTTGCAGAGGATGCAAACTTAAATTTCCAGCACCCACACCATATAGCTGAGGACCACCTATATAGCTCCAGGAAGAACCAAGCCATCTTGCCTCCACTGGCAACCAGTCACATGCATGTTCCCCTACACAGACATACAGGCATGCAAATCCTGTTTTAAACTTGAAGACAACTAAAAAATAAAAATAAACATATTAAAAATCAAGTTTTTAATATTTTTATAGAACCATCAACATCTAAACCAATGTCTTTAAACTTCTCAATAAATGCAGTTATGCAAGTCCCCACATTTCCAAATAACCCTTTCCTCTAAGTTAAATCAGGAAAATTTATCTTCTGCCTCCATTCAAGCCAGATACATCTATGAGTAAAAAATAACAGTAATTTTACTTGATAAGTTTAAGAGCTGTTCCAGTGATACGTTCCATCAAGAGAAAGGAAAGATAACTTTAAAGAAAATTAGACATAAAAATGAACCAGTTCAAACTGTCTGCCAAGTAGTCTAGTATTACTAATCTATCTTAGGGAAGATCATACTGAAATAATAGATCAAAGGGCCAAGGAAATGATAATTTGATCAAAAAATGACCATAATCAATGCTTATAAAGGTAACAATGAAATGAATAATTTTGCAAAAAAAATACCAGTGTCGATCAAATTAAAGTTACTTTCAGTTTATAAGAGCCAGTGAAAAGAACCTACCTTATAGTAAAAGTTAAAAACATAAGACATTTACTGTATTTTGTAAAGTTGATAATGAAGACATTATCTCTTAGGGATTTTACTAGCCTTGTGCAATGGCAAGACATCTCTTTTAGATGCCAATACAAAAGAAAAATATATTCAAAAATGAACATGTTCCTTAAAAATGTAAATCTGTATAATTCCTTCTATTTTTGTTGTTGTTGTTCCTTTTGTTGTGGACCAATCAGAACAAATTCAAAGCTTTCCTCAACATAGGTGCTGGCAAAATCATTCTTTTACCCTTTTAATTATTTACTTACTAAATATCACTCATATAACTTCTACTTTATTTTATATGTATTGAAATGTCCCAAATATATTTTTGAAAATAAGTAAAGCATAACAGATACATCAATGAAGCATTAAAACTATGAATGTGCTGATTGTATTAGAGAAATAATCCTAATAGTGATATACCTAAGAGTACATTTAGAAGGATAACCTAAGGGAAGCAAACATCAGGTGCTGATCTGAGTGAGTGATAAGATCAGTAGCTCACCTTGACTGAAAGTTTCACCCTGTCCCAGGCATGATTAAATGTATTTTACATTTAAGTCAATGAGTCCCCACACAAGCCCTTTAATGTGTCAGCATTCCTGCATGTCAGTTTGATTAGCGGTGGGAATCAACTAAAAGGTACAGCCTAGGCTGGCCTTTAACTTAACTTTTGGTCTTCCACATTTTTTACTCAATTCCTGATCCAGTTGACAACCAAGACTAAGCATCAAATTAACCATCGTTAGATGAGGCATAGTGTTTTCGTTTCGTTTGTTACTGTAGGACTACCTTTGGACAAAAAGCCCCTTGTAAGGGAAAGTGGTTTATTTGGCTTACAAGCCCAGGTTCACAGTCCATCACTGAGCAAGTGAGGGCAGGAACATGGGAGCAGGAACCAAAGCAGAGTCCATGGAGGAACACTGTTTACTGGCTTTCTCTCTGTGGCTTGCTCAGCCTGTTTTCTTATATAAAACACAGACACCTGCCCAGGAGTGGCCCCACCCACAGTGTCCACACTGATCATCAATCAACAAAATGCCCCACAGATTCTCCCGAACACTGATCTTGTGGATGCATTTTCTCCACTGAGGTTCCCTCTTCCCAGATGACCCTGCTTGTATCAAGTTGAAAACAAACAAACAGTAATCATACCATTCTCAGATAACTCTAGGTTGGGTCAACTTGACAGTTAAAGCTAAGTAGAACATAAAGAGGTCACCTACCCAAACCCAAATGACTAGCAAGCAACATGCATATAATTTAATATGCAGTTATTTATTTAACCTAAGAGAGCTTCCACTGACAGCAATATTTATTGTAAGAGGAAGGAACATTGATTCTAACTTTTTCTAAAGTCAATGGAAAAATTAAAAGCCATTCCTTTCAAGTAAGCATATTTTTATTAACATCAATATTGTGAAGTTTATTAATACTGCTTTAGTCCTTTTTATTACATCAAATACAACTGTGAATATGAATGAGGCTGGGTGAATTAAGCTGGTTAAATTACATTTAGATTGTACTCAGAGTTACCAAAAGCCACAATTGTCATCAAAAATTCCTGAAAAACAGAAGATATAATGTTCAAACATTGCATGAAACTAAAGCTATTGATAACCCAACTGGTATAGCTAAATATAATTAATACAACCTGGCTGGGGTATGAGTTCATGCTTTAATAGCCAAGAAAGTAGAAGTCACTCATTAGCATCTCAAGGGGGTTTTAACACAAAGAGTATGGACCATTGTATTGTGGCAGATTAGCAGAGCATCTGGATTTTTGCTATGAGTTTAAGATTTCCTTCCTCCTTCCACTAAAAATCACTTTTCTCTTATAACTCAACAAAGTCAGAGATATTGCATGCTGACATGTTAATTCAGTGGTAAAGATGTGGCTACGACAGGGTTTTTGTTTGTTTGTTTGTTTGTTTTCAGTGGCTTTGTTCCTGATTTTTTTTTTTTCTCAAAGTTATCTGCACCATGGAGAAAGCACCTACAATGCTTGTATTACATGACCCACTAAAAACTACATCCCACAAAGCCAAATAATCAGACAGTGAAAGTAACTGGGCTTTTCCTTGGCTCATGAATCTTACTAGATTTGGAAGATCAGATCCCAACAGCCACATGAAAGTCTAACACTGTCCTGTATACACCTATAACTGCAGTACCAAAGAGGAGCTGACTAGAGGATTCTGAGGCTTTGTGGTTGCCAACCAACAATCCCAAGAAAACACTTGAGCTCCAGGTTCTGTAAGAGACCCTGACTCAAAGGAACAAGCAGATTACAATAGCACAGGACACCTGATACCATTTTTTTTTTTTTTTTTTTTGGCCTCTGTGCACCTGCACAAACACACACATCTCACACACAGGAACACCACACACACATAAAATCATTTCCTTTAAAAAGAGGATATTACTAGAGGAATGACTGCTGGACAGAGAAAAATCAGTTGGCATAGGGTGTGTGCCTGTGAGTCTGTAATCATGCATAGTTGTACCATACACATACACACGCAAATCAGTAATCAATTTATCATAAATGCCAAGGTAACAATGAATATGTAAGGAATGAATTTACATGCAAGCTATTTCTCATTTTCATTCATGGAAGTAAATGATTTATTTCTTCTTTTCTATTTGATTCTCTGGTCTCTTATTTTACAAAATAAATAGATATTTTCACTGTATATATGTTTTAGAAGAGCTTTTGCAGGAAATCAGGATTACAAACATTTCTATATTATTATTTTTCTGAGACAAGATAGTTCCAGACTTATGCTTCAATGACGAAATTCTGTAGAACAAATAAAACCACTTAAAAGCTAGCAGGTTTTCCAATTCTGGGTAATAAAAAGTAGCCATGTGTACCATATCTAGAAAATCAATTCTCAAACACTATGCTCTGTGACACTAAAATATGTTTAAGATGATTTAATACCCTTTTGATTATTTGAAAGGCAATTCAAAATATTATGGTTCCTCATGGTCATAATAAGCATAAATCCTGAGTGATCATGAGTACACAGTATGCTTGAGTGTTTGGGCTTTCATTTTTTTTTATTCCTTATTTAAAAAAGACTTGGCTTTGTATGTTTGTTAGCTTGTAGTTTGTGTGAGGGCATGTATGTACAGAAAATAACATTTTAATATCTATTATCACTTTGCTTTATTCCACTACAGTTCAATAGCTCAATGAATTTGTAACTTCTTCACTCCTAACATTCATGACTAAAAATGGAAACTTACTGGCATTTTCTACAAGTTCATCACAGTAACTCTCTGGTTAGAATGAAGTCTGGGTAAATTTTAAAGTAAGTTAAAATGAATATAGAATGTAGACAGCAATAAAGATATCATATTTAAAATATTGAGTGGAATTCAACATTTGATGAACTTCACTGGGCTTGAAAGACATCCACACCCACTGATTTCATGATTGATACCCATCCCCCATCCTCAATCCCTTTACTAAGAGTTTGTGTTCACACAAATATTTAAAATATTTTTAAACAGAAAACTATGGTTTTAAATTCCACTTTCCTGTAGAGTTAAAGCCATTTCTGTTTTAACATTCAAACAATTAGTTAAGAATAGAAAAAAAGGTTGACTATGGTACCAGCAGCTAGATCCTGCCACTTGAGAAAGTTAAATCCCACTCTGGGAGAGATATTGAGAAATAATTTAACTTTATATGTCATACCCCTAATAATCAGTCAATACATTTGCTTTGAATAATTCTAAATGTGTTACTATCCTGTTAAAAATAGACATTCCCTACACTAGGAAAACAGTGAAAGCAACAAGTTACTAAGAAAACAGCCGGGGAAAAAGAACTGACTTTCAGAGACTGTTCTCTGAAGTTTCCCTCCAGGTTAGCTGCCATCCAATTCCAATATATGTTGGAATTTGATTCATACCTAATCCTCCAAAATTGTGCCTACTAAAACACTCTATCCAGAGGTGGATCTACTTTCCTAGTCCCACCCAGCTTCAGCAAACACCAATGGGTTTTCTCTTCTTCTGTTCATAGCAACCTGTTTCAGAGGTGCACTGGCACTTTCTGCTTTTATAGTATCCCTAAGCTCTGTCTACAGATTTTATTATACACTTCAATGTAGTTCAAATGAAAGACAGTAGTGTTTTATAGTATTACTTTTCCAAATGGCCTTCATCCCTATGAGCCCATCCATTTGCACAGGACCCTCAATGGATCAATAAATGTGCTTCCCATTTTACAGAGTAAGAAATTGAAACTTAACTCATGGTTCTTGCCTAAAGACACTACCTCTATACTGACAGAGAACAGATTCTAGACAGAGGTAATATGATCTTCTTTATTATTTGAGAAATGCATGTAATTTCAGTGAGTGTTCTGTCCCTAGATACCTCTCAGATCTGAGGAGAGCTCTCACATAGTCAGCATTCTTCAGGATATTCTCAGACACTGTCATATGAATGTGGCAAAGGACACTTTGAGTCAATGTCAACATTCAGTGTGTATTTCAAAGCTTCTCGTGATCTCCTTCAATGCCAAAATGTTATTGATTAGTATTATTCCCCTTAATATTGGTTGGAATTAAAACCTGATGCCTAAGGGCCCCTGCTTAGTAATGCAAAAGATAGAATTCAAAACCAAAGTGTTTAGTTCTAGGAGACAAAAGATTGTGGAGCAGCTAGCCTGCCATATGCATTGGCAAACAAGTGCCCTATCTCAAGCAAGTACCCTATCTCAAGCAAGGCAGAAGGCAATAAGTGACACCCAAGATTATCTTCTGGTCTCCACACATTGTGGAATGTGGACAGAAGGACAATGGATATGGTAGTGGCTCACATGGTAGTTTTCTCCTTAGACATATTTGAGGATCTTAAATCATAGCAGAGCCCAGACCAACACCTAGACCAACACACATACATATACACATATCACACACATACATACACATAAAAAAATCAAATAAAAACAAAACAAAACATCTTTTTCAGTTTTCATCAAAGAAGACTTCAGTTCCTAGTCAGGGGCTGAATCTTTAAGAGAAGTAAGAACTCTAATTCTTATTAATGGCTTTTGATATTTTTTTTCAGGTCCTAAGGTTGTAGCAAGTCAGTCTAGATGACTTCATTGCTCCTTTGTTCTGCAGTGTGGAGAGATTTGTAACCTAAGTCTACTCCTCAAGTCTCAGACACCAAAAGTATTCTCCATTGCCAGTTAGCCATGAAGTAGTCTCCACCCAGCATTCTGGAGTCCTGGGCTCTGCTATGATTTAAGAGCCTCACATCCCTCCAGGCAGAAAACCACCCTGTGAGCTGCAACCATGCTCATTATCCTTCAGTTTCTTTACCAAATAAAAATGTTTTTGAGGGAAATGAGAATGTGTTATGCAAACTGAAAGGAAATCTGGAAGTATTACTTAGTATCTTTAGTATTCCTTTTCAAAGATAATGTCTGTCTGGAAGTGAAAAACCAGCCATCTGCTACAAGACTCCACAAATGAACCTATTGCACTAGACACTGGAGACCCAGGGCTAACAAGGAACGAAGTGCAACCATCAAGAGGCATGTAGTTAATCCTGAGTAAGTCTTGGCCCATACACTGTTAATGTCAAATGCTTGGTATGTTGTAATAATTCAATCACTTCTATTATGGTTTTTGAACATTGTTCAAATCTCTCTAGGGAAGAAATTTAAAACAGGACTGGGTCCTCTAAAAAAAGGCTGAGATATAAAAAGAGGGAGAATAAATAGTGTGTTCTCAACCATCTCAGTGGAGGGAAAGGAGAACTGACAGGCGCTGACAAAAAGTGTTTTCTGTGGCTGTAGCTAGACTTTCTCTAGCAGAAGCCTGCCTCACCTAAGACTGGAAGAGAAGCTAACAGAGAAGTCCCAGTACCCACTGCACTAATCATTGTTACTTAATAACTGGGAAACTCAAACACCCTAAGAATTCGAAAAAACAAAAGGCACAGTTCTTGTTTGAATTTGTTGGGTCAGTGAATGGAAACACAGAGGATCAACAGAGAATATTCCCACCTGAATATTATAAACCCACCCATTTGCTATACCAGTTAGATGTGGCAACAGTACAAACAATCAACTACTACTGCGTTTAGTAATTTTCTGAGCACTGAAGGACTAGTGTTTGAATAAGTATTAGTTCCACCAAAGAACTTGCCTGAACCTAAATTCCATGGGTTATTTCCAACTTAGGAGTCTCCTTAAAGAGCAACGGCAGCACCACCACCTGACAAGCAATGATATTCAAAACGCAGCTGCAGAGCAAGCTCATGGCTGATACATTCTTCAGCTCTAAGGAACACCCTTGCTATTTTGTGGTTGCAGATGGTAATCTCATTATTTCTATGGCTATTACTGTGTCCTTAATCCAAATAGTATCCTGAATTTTGCTTTACATTATAGAAGTAGCTATTAATCGAATGAGCACTCCTACAGTTGTTCGGCTTTCTCCAGGTAAAGTGAACCTCCAGTCTGTGCACAGAGATCTATGACCTGGGGAAGGGGGTGTGGTAACAAAAGTATACAACAGCCATGCTTAACCAATGCATATCTCTATGCTTTTCATGTTTCTAAAACCATATTGCAGTTTAGATTTTGAGCACCTGGGCCTATTCATAGCATTGCTTTTGAATTAAGCAAATTTATGTTCCTTTGAAAAGAATGTAGAACCCAAACAATGTTTGTATAATAAGTATTCCTTTCAAGGCTAAACACTAATTTTTATCAATTGCATCTTTAACTTTTAAATAAAATGAGAGAATTCACACATAGACTAAAACTGACCATTTTAAAAAAAAAAACATAAAAGTCAGTGACTTTTAGTATACTGACAGATACTGTCCTCATAAACCAACATCACAAAAATTTTTATCAACTTTAAGAAAGCTCTTCCCTTTAGCAGTCACTCATTTTTTTACCCAGTGGTAGCCCTGCAAATCAGTTATCTACCTTCTACACACATTCTTTGTGGAGTCATCTATTCTGGATATTTTCCATAACTGGAATAATCTAGTACAGGACCTTGTTGACTTTTGTGCACAAGACATACTACTTTGAATATTCAACAGTATTCCATGCCTTTCTATGCTTACATAATATCCTATCTATGTATAGGGAATAGTCTGTTTACCTGTTCATCAGATACTTGTATTTGATTCAGTTCTTACAAGTTCCTGGTAGGAATGATGCTGTGGATATTACTCTTATATAGCATTATACATAGACACATGTTTCCAAGTCTTTCTGGTACATTCATGGGAGAGGAATAGCTGGATCACAAGTTAACTCTATTTTCAAATCTTGGGAAACAGAGAAACAATTTTCTACTCTCTCATCTGACTTTTCCTGACTCTGAGAAATAAGAGTTAATGAGAAATAAGAGGAGAACTGCAGAATCCCAAACCCCAATTTCAAACACTTATGCCTCACTTAGAGTACTTTCTCCAAGCCTCCTACTGTGGTCACATTTTGCCAATGACAAAAAGCAAAGATTCAAGAAAGACAAATAATTTACTTTTTTCTCTCATTTTTTACAAAGCTATTTTAACCCACTCTTCTGGCTTTCACAAAGGTGATAATACAAAAAAAATAGTACATTGTATATAAGGACTGCATATGGCTGAAGTAAACAGTTCAAAATAAAAATCGCTAATTAATGTTACTGAATGTTTGTGAATAATTAATTTATAGATACACACATAAACATCATTTTATATGTTATACACATGTTATATAAAGAATAGAATGTAAGTAGCTGGAGAAATGGCTAATTGGTTCAAAGAGTACCTATTCCTTTTACAGAAGACTCAAGGTTAGTTCTCAACACTGATATCAGGCAGGTCATAATTGCCTTAACTCTAGCACCAGAGCCTTCTTCTGCCAACTGTTGGAACCTTCACTTCTGTTCACAAACCACAGAGACATATACACATGCACATAACTAAAATAAAATTAAATATATCTTTTAAAAAGAACAGAAAGATATCAAAGAGCACCAACCAATCAAAACACAGATACACAGACAAAGACGGACAGACAGACAGACAGACACAGACACACAGATAAAGATGGACAGACAGACAGACAGACAGACAGACACACACACACACACACACACACACACACACACACACACACACACACACACTCACACAGCAACAGAAAATGCCCAAGCACAAACAAACAGCCCCATGAGGTACCACTGACTATATTCCAGTGACCAGGAAGTTTTCATTTCCCGTTTACTGGGGACTTAACACTGAATAACACAAAGATGCAAAACACAAACATTTGCTTTGGCTGCCTCCAGCATGAGGCTGGACACACTGCAATGTCCACAGGAGTCAGAAGCACAGCCCATCTGTCTCAAAACCATGTTGCCAAAACAGGAGCTAGGCCTTGGCAGGGTAAGTAGCTAGCTGTCCTCTCTAACATCAGCCTCCAGAGCAAAGAAAAGCATTGATATTTTAAGTGCTTATTTTTATTTTTATTCATTCCCCCACATAATTCCCAGGCTCATTTTGCAATCCATCTTTATTTTCTTTCCAGTGAGTTCCGCTACAAGAATGTCCCCTTTAATGGATCAAGACTCCACTGAAGATTTACTTCTGCAAAAACTTTCTGTGCACTCTGCTTTTGGTACACTCCTGTTGTCACTCAGCTTATCAGCCTCGGAAATCAGCCTATGAATCTCTTCAAGGACAATCATCTGCTTTGTAAGAAATGATTTCACCCCTGGAGTACCTGCTCTGTGAAAAAGAATGCCACCTAACAATTGTGCAGATGACAAATTCTGTCATTTCTTTGCTTAGTACCACCGAGAATGACACAAATCTGGAAGAATGTCCCTGTAGGTTAATCCACTTCCTTAGACCTAAGACCTATACTTAGCAAACTACCAGTTAAATGACATCTTGCCAACTAGTGAGCAATCTGACACCATTAACAAAGCCTGAGCCTAGGGCCACCATCAGTCAGTCTAGTCCTCAGAAAGATATCACATCACCTACTCAAACGGAGAGAATTTAAATAGAATTAACTCTTATGAAGTTGCTAGACAATTGCAAAAGTACTACAGAAAGCTACTATCTAAGGGCTAATGGAAAAGTGCAAATAAACTGGGAATAGTCCAAATGTAAGCTGGAAGAGCAACCCATGATGGTAAACATAAACTTCCGTAAAGGAGGTGATGCACAGTCCCTGTGGGATCCTTAATAGAGTACAATGAGGCTGAGCCTCTGAGGGCAGATAGGATTCAGCTAGAATGATAGTCAAGAACTCCTACAGACCTGGTGAAGAAGCACTGCTGGGGTGATGTTTAAGGTAACAGGAAGAAAAGACAGAGAGTGGAGGAAGGACCAGTCATCCCTACCTCCTCCAACCTGGCAGCTTCCCACCAGCACCCTTGATTGGCAAAATTCAACACTGAATTAACCTGACCAGCACACAGGCAGCAGAATACCACCCGCTGCTCTCAAGGCAGAGTGCAGAAGGATGGATTTGGAGAGAATAATAACTGTATCACAGATTCTTGCTATAACAAGAGAACTCTGAAATCAACAGCTGAAAAACTTCCCATCTGTATAGTCCATGCAATTGTCTTAGAATGTCCAGTAGCACTTATGTGTGCACTGGACACTTGCTGTGTGCTAAATATTGTGATGACATAGTTAATATAATCTCTACTAAATTTAACCTCATTAAGGTGAATCCATACACACAGATAAATGCCATGAATGTTTATCTATGCATATACCTACATGTACACAAAAATAGTGTACATGTATAGAAATACGTAGAAAAAAAAAGAAAAGGGGGGAAATCTTTTTTCAAAAGGAATGATTTGAATAAATTGTCCAGCACCTACATTTAGACAATACGTCAAGCCTTTTCCCTTTAAATTCTCTGTATTCTGTTTAGCCAGTGAGAGACACTAGATCTCATCTAAAAGGCAGGATGACAAAGATATAAAAGCTCTTTGTATGGTAATGCTGGGGCCATTGGAATTCACTGGGCTAGGAATGTATTCAGACACTGCCCCAGCTGTTACCTGCCATACTCTCACTACGATCTGTTCACTACCTGGTTTCAATTACATTTAATTACAGTGAGCTATTGCTTCAATTGCATATAACACAGATATTCTCATATACTTCTTCCCCAAGGACAGCACTTTTACAGAGGGAAAACTTTGAAGAGATAGCATCAGCCAAGGTGCAAAGGCCATTAATAAAAGGGTAAAGAGACACGCAAGCAATTTCCTAAGAAGTGTTCACATGACTTTTACATTACTTTAAGAAGATTAAAAAAATACAGTAAAACTCTGTGAGAAAAATCTAACTAGACATCTGTTCAGTATATTTTATTAACAAAATATTTATTGGTGCATACATTTTACTAAACAGAAATGGGACAGAATCCCTGTCCTCACAGAGCCTCCAGTCCACCTTGGGGTAAAGATATTGGTTCAATAATAGCTGCCATGTGATAGACACTATCAATGAACAATCATAATAAGAAATAAATCAATAAATACACCAACCTGAGGGACAGACATTCTTAGCATTCCTGTTCTGTAGAAAGGGAAATTGAGGCACACAGAACTTAAGCTACTCTGCTTAAGTCACAAGGTACAACAGATTTAAATCTAGGCATTCTGATTTCCAATTCCATGGACTCACCTAGCTCACATTGCCTATCACAGTAATAGCAAGAAATGCTACATGCCAAATAGCTGTGTGCACTTTCATTTATTAGAGTTCTAAGAGATATCATGTAAGATAAGAAAAGAGAGACATTAAAGCCTTGGATACCTCACAGACACACACTTTATCTTTTACATCCATTTGAAGTTAACAGTAAAATTGAGAAGCAGGTAATATGGCAATCCATAAAATGTCTGTCCCACACAGTTACAGCTTTCCTCACTATCAATCTCCCCATGGGAATGATAACCTTGCTACAATGAGCAAGTCCACATTGACACATCATTATTACCCCCAAAACATAGCCAATGCTAATGTTCACTCTTGATATTTCATATTCTATATTTCTGGAAAAGTTCCTAGAGTCATGTTTCTATCCTGTATGAGACTCCTATAGGATAGCTGCGCGATCTTGTACACACCATTCACACTCCCAGACTCTGGCTGGTTGTTTTTATTATCTCTGTAATTTTCCCTTCCAAGAGCACCATATGTACTTAGCATGAAACATTATGCAGCCTTTACAGATATTTTCTTTAAAACGCCTTTCATTTTCCTTTATTTTTTGCCTGACATAATTCTGTTCATTTCTGTTCAGTACTGTACAGTCCTCCACAGTCTGGACAGAGCTCTATTTGTTCATTAACTTAGCATATAACTGCTTCAGTGCTTCTAATAGTTGCCAAATTTAAATCTGATCTATAGGTATCCATGTGCAAGTTTTAGTGCATATATAAATTTCAATTCTTTATATAGATCCCAGGGAACATAATTCATGAATCAGGTGATGAGTGTGGTTTAGTTTTGTAAGAAACCACCAAACTATCTACAAATACATTATTAAATCCATGACCAACTGGCATGCCAGTGGTCACACTGAAGGCACATAGTAATGTTCTTCATGATTTTCATAACACAGGCTAGGTAGTATCATGTTTAAACCTTCAGTAGATGGAGCTTGCTAAGATTTTCCTTTTAAAATAAAGTGTGGTGTCAGAAGGAATGAGTTGCACAAACACATAAAATAACATCCTGATCCTGTTGGAAGTAAACTTTGTGAACTTGTAAGGGCCCAAATAGACCAGGAGAATTTGCATGCCATAAGATTTTGTATAGTTATCTGATGATACTGTGTTTATGTGTTTGTTAACTAAGCATCACTTCTCCCTTTAAGCTTTTCATCTTCAAAGATTCCACAAGGTCTAATCATTTGTTCTAGCATTAGTTTCTCTGTTCGTAAAACATGTTCATTCATGAAAATGTCTGAGTCCATTAAGGACACAAGTGTCTGTTTCTCATATGCACAGCTGAGGATGGTAATCTATACTTGAGGGAGAATTCCTATGATTATTAGGGTAGAAAAAGGTATACTGGTGGCGCCCAACGTGTTGGCAAGAGTTTCCACCTAAAACCTGAAAAAAAAAAAAAAAACAACAAAGATTCTAAAACAGAGCTAAAAACAGCTTCCTAGTTGTCTCTCCCAAGTTAATGGCAGCCTGCCTGTTTGAGCTACTATGGCGGGCTCCTGGCGGGTTCCTGGTGTGTGTGTGTCTGACCTGCAGTGTGGCAGGAATGAAGAATCTACAAGCGGCACTTTACTCTGCTGCGTGGTAGATTAGGCTTTGCTAGTTAAAAACAACAACAACAACAGGTTTCTGGGCTATGAATTGCTTTGATAGAACTGCTTCTGATAGTTGATGGTACACATGGCTCCAGACCCAGACCTGGCGGTAAACTGTACCACCACCACTTTGGGAAGCTGAGGTGGGCGGAGCCAGCAGCCACAGCTGTGTTTCAGTCTTACAAAGATGGATTTTACACAGAGAATCTGGTTTATGTTGTCTTTGGGATTTTTAACTACAAAAAAAAAAAAAAAATTTGATCATAAAGGTAAAAGCTGTTGAGTTAAACAAATACGTAAATTTTAAGGTACCTTGACTTCAAAATTTGGATATAAGGATATGTTGCTTTGGAAAGGAGTCTCTGCTTTTGTTTCCACAGAAAGCCAGAGGCTGTGGATTTGTTCCAGATTAAGATACATCTGGTTTGATCAGCCAAGACTGCCTGAAAGGTCTCCGATGACACCATGGCCCAGATGATCCAACATCCAGAATGGATTCAAAGCAACTGGCTCAGAGGTTCACCCTCATGGACTACTCCATAATCCTAAAATTTTCTTTGTGTCCCCATAAGATACAGCGCCCGCCTCCAGCAGGAAATAGTAAGAAAAACTATGCCCACATTCCCAAAATTATCAAGTTGGCTTTGGAGATGGAATTGGCTCACTCCTTCTCTAAATCCAGACATACTGTTAAAAGAAAAGGTTAAGAGTTTCTTATGTCCCAAATCAGAAGAGCCCTCTGGTGTTGGACAGAGAAAAACCAATATTTTTATTTAAAGCATGTTGATTATGAATGCGATCTCTTTCTAAAGAAGAAAAGGGGATATGATATAGATATAATAGTCTGAAAGGGTAGAATAAGGAACTTACATCTAAAGAGCAACACCTTGTTTAAGATGTTTTACATTGCTATAGATTTTAGTCTATTGATATAAACTTAAAGTTAATTTTGTTATACTGAGTGTATATTTCTACTCTTGTTTAAGGTATTATGTTTGTACAGCTCATTTAAAATTATAATGGATAATTAAAAATAGATTAATAATTAGTCATCTATGATAATCATACTTGTAGCCATGTTAGTTAAGTCTTCTAGGTATACACAGAGATATTTCAGATAGATAGGTAACCTTCAAATACTTCAAAGACCTACAGAATATGGCATTTAAAATATTTTTAAAATTTAGACTTTCTAGAGAGTGAGACATGTCTGCTCCTGGCAGCACTGATTTACTTCAGAAGGAGGATGGGCATCAAAGACACTTCATATGGAGTTTATCTTCACCTTGACAAAAATAGCCATTTGGACAAAAAACTGTTCTTGCCTGGACTGCTCGATCAACTGGACATGGAGGACCCATAGAAAGGTGACCACTGAACTTTGCTTGACAAAATGGTCCTTCAGGTTCCTGCTTCGCAGAGGAAACTGCCAGACATTCTGCAGAACACTGAAAAAAGTGACCAAGAGACTCTAGCCCTGTGGGCTAAAGACAAATGCCCCAACTTTACAAAGGAACATTAGGTGACTGTCCAGGCTGCCAGCTGTCTCTGTCTACCCTACAAGACTCCCAAAAGTTGCTTACATCCTTCTCCCGGTTCTCAGGTAATATTATATCCTCTGAGGTCTTTTATGTGGTTGAAGACTAGATAGTTATAATTTCCTCAGTTATGATAAAAGGTAAGTTAGATATAAAACCTTAGACTCACAAATATAAGATAGATAGGATATCTTCTTTAATATTGTAACTGTAATTCTTGCTTGATAATTGTTTTGTTATATGTAATTGTACTATGTAAAAGTTAAAACCTTGCTTTAAAAAAAATAAAGAAAGAAAAGGGGAAGTGCTGTGGGATGTTCTATATGTCAAATGTGTTGCTCTGATTGGTTAAAATAAATAAAGTGCTGATTGGCCAGTAGCCAGACAGGAAGCATAGGGTAGGCGGGACAAGGAAGAGGAAAAGGCAGGGAAGGGAAGGCTGGGAAGAGACACTGCCAGCCACTGCCATGAAAAGCAACATGTAAAGACACCGGTAAGCCACAAGCCATGTGGCAAAGTATAGACTAACAGAAATGGGCTAAATATAAAATTAAGAGCTAGACAATGGTAGGTCTGAGCTAATGGCCAAACAGTTTAAATAATATAAGTGTCTGTATGATTGTTTTATACGTAGGTTGTGGGACCGCGGGGACTTGGTGGATCCTGGAGAGAAGCTCTCCAACTACATACTGGTCCTATGAATATTAATTCTCCCTCATCTCCTTCTGCCTCTCCTCACTCTTTTCCCCCCATTTTCACTCCTGTCTCAAGCACAAACTTCCTCTCAATAATTATATACGGTGTTTGTATCAGTTAGTGAAAGTGAGAAGCAACTTGACATGCCTTACTCCATCTGCATTAAAATGTTTCTTGCTCTTTGAAAAAAAGAAAAAAGAAACCACCAAACTGTTTTTAAAATAACTATACTGTTATTCACACTTTTGATAGAATTTGGGCTATTTGGGTTGCAGATTCTAGCTACTCAGATATGTACTTAAATATATTCTGCTTTAATTTCAATTTTCCTTAGGCCAAAGATGTGAAGTTTCTTTTATGTGCTCACTTGCCCTCTGTATTTCATCTGTGGTAAGAAATCCATTAACATCTCTGGTGCAATTATTAACTGCCATTTTCCCTTTTATTGAACATAGTATTTTTTACACACATACACACACACACACACACACACACACACACACACACACACACACATGTATGTATCTCCTGATGATTACTGTTTCCCCTCCCTCTACTTCTCCCAGTTCTTCCCTGACTCTCCTCCTATCCAGATCCACCACATTTATGTCTCTCAGAAAACTGACAAGCTTCTAAGAGAAAATAGTAAAATAAAATGAGATAGAACAAAAACTCACATCAAAAAGGACAAAGAACTAACAGAAGACAACCTGAGTAAAGGCAAAAGAAACAGATATAGTTGCAGAGATATGAGTTCATAAACTTGGGAATTCCATAAAAATACTAAACTGGAAGCCATTAATATATATGCAAAGGACCTGCAGGACAAAAAGAAAAAGAATACACACACATACACCAAAATAAATTTTAAAAATTAAAACAAGTAAACAAACAAAGCACTGAAAGGCCATTATAAGACATAAGACAAGGAACCTCTAAAGATGCACTTGAGTTTTTTCTGTTGACCATCTTCTGATGGGCATGCAGCCTACCCTTAAGAGTAGTTTGTTTTCCCAGTGTGATTCCCTTCAAGAAAACCAAATTTTCATTTGCAAGTGGTTATCACTTGAGATCGCTTCTGAACCAGGGTTGGGGACATGTGTCCAGTTCTCCTTTCAGCTTTAGGAGCTAAACTGCAGACCTTTGCAGACCTGTATAGGTCCTATCCATGTCACTGTGAGCCCCAGTCACTGTGAGTTTACATGTCTGTCAGTCCTGTTGACTTAGAAGGCCTTGTTTCCTTGGTGCCCTTCAGCCTCTCTGGCTCTTAACTTTTCTTACCTCCTCTCTCCCTGGGTTCTCTGTGTCCTGAAGGGAGGAATTTTATGAAGACATCCCATTTAGGGGTATGTTCCAAAGTCCATTACTGTCTGCATGTGAGTCTCAGTATTTTTTTTCTATCTCCTACAGGAGGAAGCTTCTTTGATGGTTGTTGAGCAAGGCACTGATCTATGAGTATAGCATAGTGTTATTGCAAATCATTTTATTGCTGTGTTCCTTTAGTTGAACAGTAATATTTCATTTTACTCTAGGTCCCTCAGCTACTTAGTCTCAGGTTATAGGTCACCCAAGCAATGCTGGGTATGAGTTCCATCTCTTAGAGTGGACCTTAAGTCAAATAACATACTGGTTGGTTACTCCCATAAGCTTTGTACCACCATTGCACTAGCATACCATTCTATATCAAGATTCGGTGACTAGGTTGCTGTTTACACTTCTCTTTTGTTTGCATGCATAGTATCCTCCTGTACAAGACACTAGCACATAGGGGTGAAAGCTTTATGTCGGCACCAGCCTGGTTTCTCCATGTTCAATTAGTTGTGTAGGTGATGTTGTCAGCAATAGGGCCTTGCTGTCAGTATGTGGAAAGCAACCTACAGTCTCGGCAACATCCTGAATAGTTTGGGGGCTCCCATGGGACCCATTTGGCCAACAACTCAATTAGATGAACTCATTCCCAGTACTGGAAGCTTTATTAGATGACAATAGATGCCAGTTCTGTCCCCCTCCCCATTATTTTGTGATTTCATTTATATATGCTTCATATTTTAGGAAGCTGCTATTGTATTAGGTTGCTATACCATCCTTCAAATGGCCCTTAATTTTAGCTGTTTATTCTTATATTCCCTCCATCATCCCTCTCTTTCCTCCCTCTCCTCATTTGCCCCTCCTGTTCTACACCCCTATCATCCATCCACAACTATCTATTCTATTCCCATTTCTTAATGAGATCTATTTGTCCCCCTCTTCCCCTGCCCACCTCCAAGTCCCTTACCCTTTACCTAGCCTCTGTGGTTCTACAAATTGTAGCTTGGTTATCACTGATTGACAATTAATGTCCACATAAAAGTGAATACATATAATATTTGTATTTCTGGGTCTGGGATACCTCGGAATGATTGTTTTCTAGTTCCATCTATTTATCTGAAAATTTCATAATTTTATTTTTTAGTGGCTGAGTAATATTCCATTGTGTAAATGTACCACATTTTCTTTATCCATTTACCTGTTGAAGAACATCTATTTTTTTTCCATTTTCTGGTTTTATGAATTGAGCAACAATGAATATGGTTGAGTAAGTGTTTCCTTGGTAAGATGAAGTATCTTTTGCATATATGCCCACCTTTTGGGCACACAGCTGGATGTTGAGATAGTTTGATTTTCATCTTCCCAAGGAACTGCCACACACTGATTTCAACAGTGGCTCTATAACTTTGCAGGTCCACTAGTAATGAGTGAGGTTTCTCCTTACTCACATCTTTGCCAGCATGAGGTGTCACTTGTTTTATTTATCTTAACCATTATGATGGGTGTAAAAAAAAAAAAATCTCAAGGTAGTTTTGATTTGCATTTCCCTCATGGCTCAGGATGTTAAACATTTCTTAAACTGTTTCTCAGCCATTTGTTTCCACTTTTGAGAATTCTGTACCCCATTTTTAATTTGGGTATTTGTTCTATTGATGTCTAGTTTTTTAGTTCTTTATATATTTTAGATATTTGCCCTCTTTGGGATATTTAGTTGCTGAAAAATTTTCCCATTCTGTAGGCTGCCCCTTTGTCTGAATAACAGTGTCCTTTGCCATGAAGAAGCTTCATAAATAATGGTTGATCTTAGTGCCTGTGCAAAAGTGTTCTGTTCAGAAATCTTTTTCTGTGCCAATGAGTTCAAGGATATTCCTTACTTCCTCTTCAATTAATTATATTATTTTGAAGAAACTATTGTTATTGTTCATGATGCTATTAGTACACCTTTAATTGAGATGTATGTATAACAGCTTTTATGGATGCCAGTTCTTCATCTCCACTGAATGTTCTCTGCAGATGTTCAAAGCATCTCACAGCAAATGAAATTTCCTACCTCTACACAATTCAGCCCCATTGATTTGTCTCATTAACTACACTGACATAGAAAATGCACAGGATAATCATTGGGAATTTTGCAAACTAGACAATTCCATTTATCAGGAATAAGAACATGTTTAATTATTTATGTTAAAAATAGAAGAATGGAAGTATTGATTCCGCAAGCTATAAACCTGGGTTCTGACATTGATCTCAATTCAGAAAGCCATTATGTACCAAAGAACAGGATGGTGCAGATGACAACATGAGAGTGGCAGATTTGGCTTTAAATGCCTGGGTCTCAGAAGGTGCTTAAGTGTGTCAGCCTCTCTGGATCTCAATTTCTGGACATCAATACTTTCTTTAGAACAAAATATCTTGTCATAGAAGAAGACAAGAAGTCTTCAATAAGCGTTCCCCTACGAAAGTAGGACTGGATATGCTCTCCCACTAAGGATCAATTGTATCCCTCCCAGCTTCAAGAAGCAGATGAGATCAGGTGGGTCAGGCTAGTATGCCCACAGACAACAGATATTAATTCCTAAACAGGATATTAGGCTGTCAGGAATCCTTGAATTCACAGTACACAGGCACTGTGCCAGTGTGATAAATTTCCTGGTCCATCTCTCTCTAACATTACGAGCTTCTATGCTCTGATTAACAAAGCAAACAAACAAACAAAACAAAACAAAACACACTTACTTCCCTTTGTCCCTTCAGTAGTTATTGTTTTAAGTGAAGAGACAGGTTTTGTTTGTTTATTTCACCCGATAGATTACTTAGTAAAATCTATTCTTGAGTCATTCTTACTTGTTTCCCCACTGATCAGATGGTATCAAGAAAAGCCATAGCCGAACTGAATTCCCCTCTTCAGTAGCTCTACAATTTTATTGAATGGCCAAGATTTCTTAAGGAGATTTATTATTTTCATAAAACACATGAACTGAGTTTCTTCTGATGCCCCTTTGGTTAGAATACAGAATTATATAAAAGCTTCATTATTTCCAGTGGGTGACAGCACTGGGGAGAAAGGTGGAGGCTCTGAGGACTAGCTGCCCCTAATTAGCTTACTTCTTCAGAGTTCCTGAAATTCAGACACTAACTTGACAAATTTACAAACTGTCTCAGATCACGTCCCTCCAGAATCTGCCTGTAACAAGGGACAATGAAAATACCAGCCTGTTGCTAAGTTTTCAGCATCATGCTTGGTGGAACTTCAAGACCATGAGATGTTCCTTAAATATTTAAGCCATTGTAAAATTAATTAGCAATATAATCTTCTTCCTGAGTCACAGAGCACAGCAGCATATGAAAGTCTCTCAGATCAAGAGATCAACTTAATATTTCCTGAGGCAGAATATTCCAAACCTACCTGATTAAGGACGACTTTTTAACATTGTTAATAACAATTACTAATATATTATGGGAATTTTCCTCACTGCAATCTCATCATAGCAAGGATCACATTCAGCAGTCTGGACACAGACTAACACATTATGTCTGAACAAACTTTAATGCACTCCTCATACATAAGGGTAAGTTGCTTACTCACATGACTACATCTATACACAACTTACTCTCCAGTGCTCAGATCTACAGATGGAGATTTTTGGAGTACAATATCTGAGGTAAACTTTGTTTCAGAGACTAGCTCCCTAAACTATCCAGGCTGGATTCAAACTCCTGGCCTCCCATAATCACCTGCTTCTAAGTGGCTGGGACTGCAGCCACAGACTAGTATTGCTGGAAGGCTCTTCACCTGTCTCTCACTGAGATGACCATCACAGTCGGATAAATCCCTCAAGCCCTTCCTCAGGGCTGGTTTGTGTACTGATTGTTCTTTTGGTGGTATTATTCCACCCATATCCCTGAAGTCATTTTTCACAGCTCTGTAGGTATCTTGAAATAGAAAGGAATGAAACTATTTCATCATGAGAACAGCATCTTTATTTAGTATACCTGGCCCTTCTGTGCAAAGCATATGCTGCAGAGCTCATATGTGATGTTTGTCCTTCACATGGTGCACATTTTCAGGATGGAAGCAGCTGCTCCATGGCATGCAATGGTAACTCTGAAAGACTCAGAGGGTTTTGCTCTGTTTCATTCACTTGCTTCTTCCACTGTCTCCACTGACCCAGAGCATCCTGTATTCTCTTATTTTCCCTTCTAGTCTTTGTTACTATTTTCTTTTACAATGTCTTTGAGAGCCTGTATATGGTTTACTTATTTTTGTAGTTTTATAGCAAATATTTGAGTAATCAAATCTCCAACACTGAGCACCATTCATATTAATATTTTAGTTCAATTGGGTGGCATATTTATGCCTACTTATAGTATACACTGTAAACTCAGTCTCAGAAATGTTTAAGAAATACTATTAAATCATACAGTTATTACAAACTGCTACTATCTACCTACTACCAATTGTCAAATTTATAATCTAACTGGATGTTTACTATATAGAGAGCCTCATACAGTCAGTTATTGCTAATTGGTAATGTTTATTCAGCACATTTCATAGTAAGCATCATATTAAGCATTTCACAGAACAAATCTCAATCCATGTCTTATGTAAGTGCCATTACTATAACCAATTTACAGATAAGAAAACTGAACAAGGCATGGAGAGATAGCTCAAGAGTTAAATGTACGCACAGCCAACCTCATGACCTGAGTTTATCCCCGTCCACATATGGTGGAAAAACTGACTCCTATAAGTTTTTCTCTGACCTCCTTATACCCATACTCATACACACACATACACATAAATGAATAAACGTAATCTCAAAAGTCAATAAAGGGAGAGCTGGATAAGAGAAGAAATGAAGAAAAGGCCAAGGCTATGCAGAATACAAGACTATGTCTGCACACTTGGTCTTTCTGGGTCCAGACCTTTCCCTCCTCACGGCTATGCTTTTCGGATTCCAGAAAATAACACTCTAGTCCACATGCCCTTCTCATAGGAAAAACAAAGATTTTAAGGAGATACAGTAACTATAGAATAAGCAAATATTGTTTAAGAAAGTTAAGTAAATTTTAAAGAAGGGCATTAGGGCACAAAATGAGAAATTTAGAAATATATCTTTATTGACCCTGAAGTTGTAAGCAATCATTTAAGGTCTAAGAAACTCAAGGCTGCATCTGTCCAGTGGAGCTACTGTTTTTCAATCACTTATAATCAATATAAATTATAAATGGAGCAAAGGGAAATTAGAGCAATTAATATCCAATATTAATTTTCAAATGTCTTCCCTATGAGGTACATGACATTAAATACTATTGTAAAGGATTTAGGATTACCTCTTCATTCAGTCTCCAACAAAATCCTTCAGTGTAACTATGCCAGATTTCTGAGGAGACCATGTATGAAATAACATGCAACTAATGAAGGGGGATTCCACCTTGGGTAAGACATGTTTACAACTTTTTTCAAAGGAAAATTAAGAAGACATTCAATCTAGCCAGTTCTAGCTCAACTTGCAAATAATTCACAAGACTAGAGGCACAAAGGTAATTTATCAAGAAGAGAAAGGAGACTGTCTTCAACACTGAATTATGGAATATGGACATCAGATGTGAGCTCTTCCTGCATAGCAGCTTTGTCTAGACTAAAGCATTCTCCAATGGCAAACACTTTCTAGTCTAAACACATTTCCATTCATCGCAGTTCCTAAGCATCCCTTCAGCACCATATCCTCATGCGGAAGTTACTTTCTTCACCCCACCCCCCACATCTGTATCTAGGAATTCTTGTAGTTGGCTGTCTTTGGGGACCATCAATGAATGAGACTAAGTAACTGACATTCCTTTTTCATAAGTTTTTAAGGCCACCACACCCCATATTTCATAATTGAGCATTTAACAATAAGCTAAGAAATTAACAGTAAAGAAATCAATATGTTCATTGTAATTGTGTTTGTTGAGTGCACTCTATAACTATTTGAAACCCAGTGAAGGTAACTGCTGTATTGTATCCACCACAACCTCACACATTACACAAAACATACTCCAGCTATCAATCTATATAAAATAATAATAAGATCATGAGAAAATATTCTAAAGGACAAACCTCTCACTGAATATAGGATCTTTATCTTTGTTTTTTGTTTGTTTGTTTTTGTTTTTGTTTTTGAAGAGCTGTTTGAGCTTGTCACTAAAGATTTTATCTAGAACTGAGTCATCAATGTTAAGCCACCAAAACTTCACCTTTTAAATAACTGTGCTGTACAAGACTGATGTACTGTAGGATTGACATTGATGCTTCTTCCAAACAGAGTTCTTATTCTTGAAAAATAAACAGCAAAAAAGTGAAAATCACCTATTACCATACTCATCACATCTGATGTGTAGTATTTGTTCCATCTTGCCAGTATAAAACAAAGAGCCAGGAGAGGAAAAGCTTGCTAGACCCTCATATACCTGTTAGCTAGCCTGATGAAGAAATTTTCTGCAATTCTAGAATATGAATAATGAAAGATTCGAGTGATGAAATTCTTCAGAAGCAGGTTGCAAGGCCATTCTTCAAAAATTCTTTCCACCTGACCATCTAACTAAGACCTCTCAACCACCAACAGCAGGTCTTTGAATATTTAGGAAGTTGGATTTACCCATCAACAATGAAGCCATCCTGGACAGCCCCCAGCTCTTGCCTTTGGCAGGCTGACAATTTTCCTCCTGAGTCGCTCACATCTAAAAGATTAATAAAATAAAATGTATGGTAAAAACAACAACAACAAAGAGATTCAGCTTTCAAATTCTAAGATAATTATGCTCATGCAATCCAAATAACTCTCATTGGTCTGAAATTCCTCAGAGACCCGAGTGAATATATTACCAACCCTCTGGTCGTAAAGCCCATGTTTTTTGGCAATGAAATTACTGCAATAAACATTTGAGTTCTTTTCCATTTTTAGAATCATTTTGAACAACCTGCTTCTAATGTATTTTATGAGCTCCCTCAAAGTCTTCCTATGAATGAGGGAACCCCCGGTGCTTTGTCTAAGTAGCTAACATTAAACATAATGTGGTTTTTTCAGTGTGGAGTCTTACCATTGCCAAGCCAGAGCTTCCTATGAGGTTCCCCTGTACTAAATCTCCCCCTGAAATTTCTTCTTCTAGCTATAGGAAACAAGTAAAATGAGATTATGACTCTAGACCCCAAATCACAGCAGCATTAGCTAGAGGGATTTTTTACTACCAATCAATGCCTGTGATTTAAAACCTTCTTACTTCCTCAGATCAAAAGATGTTGTATTCTTTGAGCAACTTCCTTACCCAACTTCCTGTGTGGTCTGTTAACAACATATGTATTGATAAGAGCTTAGGTTTGAGTATTGCATACTTAATAGTGCATCATTTTATAAGATGCTTTGCATGGGAAAGGCCTTCAGATATTCTACAAGAAAAAACACAGAGAGAAATGAGTACTTCCATCAGAAGCATTCATAGAAAGGAGCTAATGTTGTTCCTCTGCTATGATACAAAGAAAAGTAAAGAGTACCAAATTCCTGTCTTTATCCATGCCTGAAACTTTATTATCAACACATGAGATGTAACACCCAATCTCCTTTCAGTTTTAACCTGAAGATGCTGGTTGATCTCAAAGGCTTTTAAATGTTGCCTTTTAAATGTATTCATACAGGAAATTCAGAAAATCCCTTTGGTCCTCACTAAGTTAGGTATCATTCAAAGCCTCTTATTATGACATATTTTTCTTCCATGATATAACATATTAAGTAGATCACATTTACCAAACCATTACTGTTTAGTCAAACAACTCTATTAAGAGTTATAACTGATATTTCCATCTGATCAATAAGCCAATGGAGATTTAGAAGTCAATAATCTTGAATACAAAGCTGGAATCACAGCTACTATTTAAGTTCAAGTGTAACTGTAAAACCTGCACAGCTAAGTATCCTGCTTACCTTTACTCATCTCTCCTATAGAATCCTATCCCATCAGCTCTGTAAATTCAGTGAAGTAAAAGAAAATATCTGGAATTTTTCTGAAAAATATTTCAGGTCACCAAGTCACAGACAGAAAGTAAATACAATTGACTTACTTAGGAGAAATTCATTGTGAATTTCTTTCCAGTGGAACTTTCATTGAAGGTTGACCTGATTATCATTCATTTATAAGTAAGGTATACATTTATAAGTAAGGTATATATGTATGTATATATATATATATATAGTTTTATATATATATATAGTTATATAGTTATATAGTTATATAGTTATATAGTTATATAGTTATATAGTTATATAGTTAGATAGTTATATAGTTATATAGTTATATGTGAAGCAAATAAACTGATCACTATACTGAAGGAAGCACTGTGACATTCACTCACAAGATCCTCCATCCGGAGGACAGTGATCAAATACTTTTAGCTCAAGTTTTCATCTTGTGGGTGGAAGACCTGAGTACAAGCCCTTCAAAGCTGCTTTCTCTTTTTGTAGTGTAGACCAATTGATTCTCACCTTGAATCATACCTCATGTAGTGCCTGTGCACAGCCATCACCTATTGTGTTTATGGGTGTAAATACAGATATGGAAGGGACACAAGAAACAGGGGAAAAGCTGACATATAACAAGCCAGAAATTTTAAATAAAAGAATCATATCAATAGTATCAAACAAGATCTGCCCAATGACCATTGGCCTTTCTGTGGCTGGCTGTATCAGAGGCTATTAATAAGATGCAAAATGCCATAGAGAAAAAGAAAAAAAATCACAAAATAAAACATTTCCATGATCTACACATACTAGGAGAAAAATGCTAAAAAATCCCTTGAAATGCTTCTCAACTCACAAAAGATCACATGCAACGCATTGTAATTCTGTGTTTGCAAGGAAAGAAAATCCCTTTAAAGCTGAGAAAAGCATCCCACAAGAGCTCTTTCCTGTTTGTCATGTTAGAGGCAGTGGCACCATTTCTAAATCACCCAATTAGTTGTGGAACTGCACCGTTTTCCTTCGTTTTAATTGCAGGGTCGCGTTGTGTTTTAATAAATATCATCTGCACTACAGAAACTCTCAAAGCAAATAGCTGCCTGTCCTCAAAGCTTGGTGTTACAGCTGTCCCTGTCCGAAGAGAGCCTCTTTGGCCCTCTGGAGCTTTGTGGCAAAAAAGAAACAGCCTCAATGAGATAAGCTTTAAAACACAGTCTGTTTAAAAAACAAAAAAACAAACAAAAAACAAAAACAAAAACAAAAAACAAAACAAAAAAACTTTAAAACACTTCTGTTGGGTTTCTCTCTTTTATTAACATTTTATTCTTAGAGAAGTCCCATCCAGAAGTGAAGAGCAGTGGGTGTTTTGGTGTGTGGCTTATTTAGTTTTATGACAGAGAGCCATTTGTCCTTTGTTTTCCAGCAGGAATCCTGAAGGGCAGAATGTAAGAGCTGTACTGCAGATGTGAGCTAGGCTCTACGGCATCCAGTGACTTGTACACCTGAAAGGACGAGCATTGCAGAAGCACAGACAAGAGCCAAGGCTGCCTTGGCTTACACTAAAAGCGAAGGGAGATGCTCCTCAGCTGATGGCCTCCATCACCAAGGGGGGCTAGGAATGGGAGAGTATACCAACAGGAAAAGGTAAATCCAAACAACATCCTTTGGCTCTCGGAAGGTTGTCAATCTTGTAACTCATTTCAAGGGAGATTGACTTTTCTTTAGTATTTCTTTGTTCAGCTACATTTTCAAGTGATTTTACTTTCCTTTCATTTCTAAAAAATTTTTCTTTAATTGGTATACTAAATCTCATTTTGATGAGTATATTTTTAATTAATACCCTTTAGTACTAAGATACAAACTCCTAAAGTACAGGGATGTTAGATGTAATATGCACGGTTTTCTTTCTCTTGTCACAGGAATGCTAAAGCATTTTAAGAACAATTCAAATTATAAATAAGCATTTCAACATGAAACCTTTGAGTGGAATAATGGACTTTTGTCATCCAATCTTCATTCTGATTAGAAAGGACTTGTGGGCATGACTTGAAGAGCCTTGCATGTGGCTTCTTGGCTTGGCTTTCAGGACATTGACAACTTAAGAAAGATGTTGACCGTCCTTGCTCCTATAATTTTTCCTCCCTCTCTTCAAATGAACTCCAAGAGGATGGCCAAGTCCTTCGCTGTGGGTCTCTGTATCAGTCACCAGGTGTAGGTTCTATGATAATAGTTAGGGTAGTCACCAATCTGACTACAGGGAAGGCCAGTTCAGGCACTCTCTCTACTATTGCTAGGAGTCTTGGCTGGGATCATCCTTGTGGATCCCCGGGCTTTCTCTAGCACCAGGTTCCTCCTAACACCCTAATGGCTCCCTCTGTCAAGAAAACTCTTTCATTACTGTCCTTCTCCACCTCCTTCCCAACTTGGCCATCTCAACCCCTCGTGTTCCCAACCCCATCTTCTCCCTTCTGCCCCTCTCCCAATTTACGCAGAAGGACTTAGCCATTTCCCCTTCCTTCTAACTTAGTATACCAGCCTATGTTGACTACCCAAGGGAAGCCTTATTCCCTATGAGGAGTGGATGGGGAGTAGGGACAGGAGAGGTGAGGGGCAGGAGAAGGGGAAGGAGGGGTAAATGTGGTTTGTATGTAAAATGAAAAGGAATTTTTAAATAAAAGAAAATGTTAATTAAAAAAAAAAGAAAAATGTTGAATGTCCACCCAGCCACCCAGGACAGGGTGATTATGATAAATTGTCCTACAATCCAGGTAAGAGAAACTTAAAGTAAACATAGTTAAAACTATAAGAAATCTTATCTAAAATAAACCCAATGATCAAAGTAGGGGGAAAATTGTTCTAAAAGGAATAAGTACAATACTGTTTGTTAATCTAAAGCCAAACCATTTAAGCCACAATGTATATAATGGCCACAAATATTAGCATGTGTGTGTATGTATATACATGGGAAGAGAAGAGTAGAAAGAAGTATGCATGGGGAATTAGAGAGAGAAACAGACAGAAGAAACTGAATTTTTTCAGTGTAAAGGATATGAAAATTTTACATGTAAACTCACTTATTGCAAATATAAGTACAGTAATGCAAGAATTTGATGTATTTATCAAATAACTTCTTGCTTGAGTGATAGAAAATAAATGCTACAAAAGCATTAACACTTTTTTTCAAAAACTAGGATTTTCTAAACAGAACTAACACTTCCAAAATCTATTCCACTTCCTGGGGAGCTCTAGAATCAATCGTTTATGAGACTCTTGATTCCAAGCTTATTAAAACATTAGCTATCCACCACATATAAATGCCAGGGAATGTTCAATTTCAGAAGCTCAGCTTCTGGATTAATGTTGGATCATGGTGAGAGTTTGGATGGTATGAAGGCCTCAAAGGCTTTGCTTTATTGAAGAGATCCAAGTCCACAAAAGTCTAGCAGCAAATGCCCAAATCTATTCAGACTTGGGGGAGTGGGCAGGACAAAGACATAAACACACAGAGCGACAAGAGAGACAGACAGACAGACAGATGCAAGCATGGATGCATGCGTGCACACACACGGGAGGAGGGGCAGTGGAGATTAAAGTTTAACAACCTTTCTGCTCTTAGGCTTAAAAAAACCATTAGATGTAAAGGAACTCTAAAACTATACTCCAAATTGAAGAAAGCCCAAGGAGCCTTTAGGTAACTCCAAAGCAACAACGTGCTGTAGAATCAGCATATAGCATCTGAGCTGACTGAACATGGGTCTCCTCTATCAAAGTGGCATCATGGAAACTTAAATGATCATACTACAAACAAAAGTGGAATCTGTTTGCAAAGCACTAGAACTTGATTAAAGCACATTTGGTAACTTGTCTTTTCTGGACAACTTAAGCAGCATTTCTTTTTAAGCTCTTAAATAATTCATTTCTTATCAAAGGCCGCCCTCATTAGAGGTTACAGGAAGGGACACACAACATGACTACAGGAGTGAGAAAAATGCTAAGGGCTCTTTTGAAGAGAAATAGGACAACAAAAACAAGTTCCCAAGAGCATTTTCTCCATTTCCCAGTCTGGGAAATACGGAAGTTCGGTGGCACCCAAAAGTATGTCACACAATTAAGATGAGTCTTTGAAGATCCTACTTGGCTGAACACAGTGTAAGTATAAACAGAATCTTCTTACAGCTATGCAAGGCTGTTCTCAAGAGGCGTCGACAATGAGCATTTTGTATTATGCCTCAGAAACAGCACAGACACTAGCCCTATATTTTATAATCACTCTCAAAGCAATTGGAATTGACAATAAAACAAACCAAGGCCTTCTCCCTACTACCAAACAGATTTCTAAGCCCTATTGTTCAGAAGAAGAATATGGCTGAATAAAGAAGTCCAAAGGCTGGAAGTGACTTAGAGCCAAAGCACTCTCACAAATGCTGTCAAAATAAGGATTTGCAAAGCCTGTGTTCACTGGGAAGAGGATTCAGGCAGCTGAGAAGCATCTACATAAGCCCAGCTAAGCACAATACCTGCCGGGCTCACTGCTTTGCAGAGACAAGTCATTTCATAGTCTCACAATTCACACAGAAGTCCTAATCCACTGTGAAACATTGAAAAACCTGGCTATAGCCACAAAGGCTCCCAGGTGTGAGCGCAGGCGGACCCCAAGTTAATGCACTTCTCAGACCTCCTGTGTGAGCCGATGATGCAGCCATCATCTCATGCCACAGATGATTATTTGGGAGGGTGGCACTGGCATATCCAAACCCACTAAGATATTAGTTTTTAATAGCTGAGAAGTTTATATAGAGAAGCTTAAATTGTTTGAACATTTTGGAATTCTTATTTTAGATGCTTTAGCTCTTCCAACAGCTAAGTTATCAAACCACAGAAAGCATTAGAAAGTCAAAAAGCATGAATAAGGATTCAGACAAGTGTGCACTCATCATGTTCAGTATCTGACTTTGCCACTGACACTGATGTGCTTTTAGAGCAGCTTTAAGAAAAGTGACTTAGCTGGGAGTGTGGCTTGCTGGACAAAGCACATACCCAAGTTCATGGAGGCTGCAAGGTCTATATCCAGCACCTTTTTAAAAGGAGGAGAGTGAAGTAATACCATCAGAATTAATACTGGGTGGTGAGGTGGTCTCCACTGGGCTTGGATTGCAGCAATCCTTTGCAGTACTCAATTCTACTTAGAAAACACTACCAGATAAAGGAAAATAAGAAAAAATAAAACATCAGCAGGAGGGTTCTAAAATTTGCAGGCTATTTTTATTTTTCCATGGTTTAATCTTTTCTACTTTAAGTGAGTCTTAACCTAGACTTTTATGAAACCAAATAACTGTTCACCACAAAAAGGAAAAAGGCCAGTACATTTAACCTGCTACAGTGTGGATGGCTAGCCCCTCAAGTATAGAAGCGTATTAGAAGTTTGTGTCAGCCCATGATTTTTCTAAAAAATATTCCATCTCATACAGACACTAGCCAGTCTGGACTTATTAAGTAGCTTTATCTTTGAACCCTCTGAGCAATTTTTCTAGAGAAAGATGTTTTAATTAAGCAAAAAGGCAATGTAGTGTAATGCAAAGACCTTAACAGATCTATGTAGCTTGAGCTTGTTACTTCTTAAAAAACACTACTGGGCATTTGACATCCTTCAATATCTACTAACTCCTCTCCAAACTGAACTGATCACCTGCAAGTGTATATATAAGGACACACATACAGCACTCCAATCTCAACTCAAGGCCTCTGGACACTCAACACTTAGTAACAATGGTTATAAAATGACAGGCAATGAGTTTAAATGGAAGATTACAGGACCCTTCTTTGATGGATGGCCATCAAATATTCAACCATAGGATAATAGTGTCATTTCTTGTGAAGATATGGCAAAATCAAAATAAAAAGAAGAGGTGAGGGGAAAAAGAAACATTAAATAAGACCTCCTACTTATCTATAGACACCTTCTGCCAGCCTCAGCCAGTTTCCTTTCAGATGCTACCGTTTCTCACTTGATGCAAATTATGTAATTGTCTGACCAAATGAATTCTTTGTTTGTCTAAATGATTTAAGTTTGTATTGTTGTTTTCTACTTGATTCTCCAAAATACTGTGTTCTGGTTGCAATAGTGGTATTTACATTCACCATTTTACCTATAAAGCTCAGAACTGAAAAGCTCAATTAAGATAAACATGAGAGGGGCAAATGTATGCTTTGGAAAAGCCAGACCCCAAAGAGCAGCTTTTGCTCATTGCTCAGCACCTGGACAAGTACCTCGTAGTGCTACGGTGGTGTTTTCTTGCTTGGGTGCCAGACATCCTGGCTGCTGTTTGGTTTATGGAAATTAGACTGTATTTAATGCATGTGAAATGTGGTAGCCTTGGTTATGGTGAGACCTGAGGAATAGTGAAATAGGCCTGTTGGTTGACTGTCCAATCCACCTGTTCTCACGTCAACTCTTATATCCACAGCTGAGTATTCATTCAAGTGTTTTCTCTGCCCCTCTGAATGCAGATATGAGACACCTGAAATCAGGTGGTCCAATCAATCACACATATTCATTTGGGACTTGGATGCAGTTTTGGCTACACTCATGGTAAAGCCTTAGAATAAAATTACAATGATGATTTCTACTGAAATTCTTGAAGTTATCATAGTTTTAGTTTTAGTTTCTCTGGAAACTTTGTAATTAGGGTTGTTTAGGATTAGAGACGTCTTTTCAAATAGTATTCATTTATATAAGTTAATAGAACAAATTACTACCAGTTTGCACTAGTAATTTTTTATTCTTAATTGCTGTTCTGACTATTAATTTTCCTTAAGTTGCATTTAGAATCTTGGACTCTTGTAATAGGCGAAAGTTACTCCTGAAAAGTATGTGAAACCAGCCAACAGCTAAACTTCAAAACACCAATAATCATGATTTTCTAGAATCAAATTATATAATTTTTATTGAAGCATATGATAAAATTTTTAGTCTTTTAATTTGATGACTTTGTTTTGTTAACAAGTTTCCTGAAGCACAAAACAAAAACAAAAACAAAACAAAACAAAGAAACCCAACAAGGTCAATGTTTCACAGAACTAGCAAATAGGAAAGCAAATCTTACTTGACACAAGCTATGAAGATTTACTGGGGTGAATAAAAAGTAGCAGAAACATATTAACTTTTATCCCTGTCTTTTTTCTTTGGACCTTCCGCACCAGTGTTAAAACTATCATGAATACATAAGAACTGATCTTACTTAAAATACTTTCTAGAAATAAAACAAATTAGTTTTCTTATACAAAGAAGGGGGGAAGGAAAGAGGTATGGAAAGAAAGGAAAGGGAAGGAAGGGAGGGAGGGAGGGAGGGAGGGAGAGAGAAAGGAAAGAAGGAAGGAAAGGAAAGAGGAATGGAGAGGTGAACAAATGTGTGAGAGGGAAAGGTAAATGCTATTTCAAAAGGCAGCAGAGTTTCAGTGTGATGCTCTGAGGTGAAAGAAACTCAGTTTACCTGAGGATACAACTGGCATCACAGCTTTCTGTTATCTTTCCGTCATTCAAAATCCTTTCTCTGTTCACATAAAGCACTGAACTCAAGAAAAATGGCAAAAGAAAAAAAAAAAAAACAACCCACAAACCCACCCTCAATTCAAGTTTTTGTGATTTATTTATGGTCTTAAAGTAAAACCACCAAAGCCTAGAAATACTCATCCCATCTATCTTTACAGTTTTTTAGAGGGGCTTTAAGATTGCTAAAGCTCCTTTCAGACCTAAAAGAGGAAGCTAGGAAGGAAAAGAATTGTCTGTAGATCCTTCCAATCCCTTAAAACTGTGTTTATTTGACTTCATTACTCAAGGGACAGTGGCACAGAGCAAAGGCAGTGGGGAGTTAAAATGGCTGCACACAGAGGCTTACTCCAACCCCTGCAGCTTTCCTTTTTTTGAGATGAAGAGGCCTCTTTGATCTCCTCCCACCCATTTAAGGTTCTATGCCTCCTGTTAGGAGGGCAGGGAATACATTACCCTGCAGTGGCTGGCCAGTATCTACTCTGCCATAAGAGAATGGGCCCAATGGCCCATGAGGAAAGAAGTACAGGAGGGGAGTATATGTAGAGAGAGGTACCACCCTGAAGTCTTCATGTAGGCTGTGTGTGTGTGGGGGGGGGGGGGGGCAGATTCATTACCCTAGTGTGACTAATCATTTCAGCACTGTCACGTAGGAATAGAGCAGAATGGCTAGCATTTGTAATCTGGCTTGGATCATCACTTACCATAACCTCTTCTTTCTCATGCATAAATGGTCATACTAATGATGGTAATTTACCAGTGATCCCCACTTTATATTGGAGGGACTCACTGCCAGTTTGATGAGAAGCCTAGCAAGAGCATTTTCAGCCCTCTTGTGGAATTTAATCATTCTCCTTCATCACCATGTAAGCCAAAGCCAACCGAGTTCCTTCTACATATGTACAGTGGAGTACTACTCAGCAGAGAAAAGCAATGACAGCATGAAATTTGCAAGTAAATGCATGAAACTAGAAAATATCAACCTGAATGAGGTAACCCAAACCCAAAAGGACAAACATGGTATGTACTCACTCATAAGTGGATTCTAGATATAAAGCAAAGAACAATCAGACTACAACCCACAGAACCAGGGAGGCTATATAGCAGGGGGGACCCTAGGATGACTGTGGCTTATAATGAGCTTTGGTTTTACTCAATTACTGGGCAAGCTTCAGTGAAACATTTCACTATTAGGATATGAATTTGTACTGTATCAAGCCGATGATAGATAGATAGATAGATAGATAAATAAACAAGCAAACAAATAAATAAATAAATATTTTTTTAAAAGGATGGAAAATTCTTGACATGAGAAAGGTGATAAAAATGATAGCAAATGATAGCTACATTAACTGCACCTACAACATGAACAACCAGTTTTATCATCTTTATGAATGTGACTGTGGAAAGGTTAGACAGGAAGCAGCTGGAACAGCATGCAGAATCCAGGTCTGTAGGACACAACAGCCATGCCTTTTGGTTCCGTGTTCCTTTTCTTTGCCACACAGGGATTTCATGACTGAAGTAATAGAAGGAAAGAAATCAGCAGCAGCAATGCTGGGTCTACTTTCACAGGCCCAAACTACATTGTCAGACTCTTGTATGTTGTATACAAACACATAGTTTTCCTAAAACAGCAATCTAGAAAGTATACAAAAAGAAACAAGACTTGGCTACCTAAAAGAGAATATTCACATGACAAAGTATTCTCTGTGAGCTTCCTAAAGTGTAAAGCAAAGGAAATCCAAGCCTTCTCAAAGCTCAGTGAGGGAAAACACCAATGAGATTAGTTACTTCAACTCTGCTTTGCTACATTTTGTCATAAATCTTTCCTTTTGGCTGCTGGTGGCATGAACTCTTTTATAAGCCATCCTGTCAGAGCAGTGGAGCTGGGGAGCTTTGTATCTGAACATTTCCTGATAAACAGAACTGTCCTCAATATCTGCTTGTGACATCCTGGTATCAAAGAGGACCGACACCTTTGGCTGAGGGAACGCTACTGTCTTTACCCCCTTGTTTATGAAATCAGTCATCTGGTGCTAACCTCTTCTTGTTCTATCATTTAGTGTGGTTATATGATCCAGACTAGAATGGTGAGATTAAGATAAAACACCAACTTCTAGTTCCTGCAGGATAATTCTGCTGTTTCTAAGCCTGTGCCTCTGAACTTCTGACAGTCCCATAAACTCAGGAAGATGAATGGAGTGTCGGTTTTAAAGTCATCTAAAACAGTTTATGCGTGGGCATGGACTTGAAATTCTAGAGACTGACTAAGTTCATTTGCTGCTACATTAAGGGAGCCAGGTGGAGAATAAGTCACCAGGATTCAATTGCCTTCCGCAGTAATGTCTACCTGAGAGGCTTTTGCCTAAAAGCTTCTGAATGCAGCAGATATAATAACCACCAGAGACCACCTGTCTCCAGCAGCTGGACGTTCTTCTGTGAAATCCTAAATGCTTCATATAACTATTTCCTTTACTTCAACTCATCTCCCTCTTCAGATGGTGAAAAGGAAAAAATCTTAGCATCCTCTAATTCCAAGTAGCTAACGTATAGTCTTATGACCCATCACTCACTGTCTGAAAATCCTGTCTTTGTGTATGAGTGGACCTTTAAGTAATGCCATCAAAGTGCATCAGAACATCTTGGAGCTCTTGAAGGACCAAAAGATGCCAGTAAATTCAAGACAGTTCCGAGAAGAGCTGCAAAGGTGATTTAAGAATATTGAAAGTTGATGGATGAAGTAAGATCAAAATGCCTCTTACTTAAGCCAACTGTAGAACTGTGGCAAAGCCGGCATGTGCATATTTCTGAAGTCTGTGCATAATCAAGTAGGAAGATTACTAGCTATATTACATGTAAATGGAAATATGTGAGGTTAGGAAACAGACTCTCTGACTGTCAAATACATCCTCTGCCATCTTGTACAATGACAAAGACATTCCAGAAAGTGACTTTCCCCAATTTTAAAGTGGGTTATCTCTACAGTAAAAACCAGGATGTGAGGCAAAAGTTTATCAGAATGACAACACTGTGAAAATGGGGGATGTTGAGTCTCTGTTATCTGGAAAACTGATACAGTACCTGTATCACAGTATGAAAGGTGATGAAATAGCAAAGGCTTGATACATATTCAGCTCTGAACACAGGGCAACTACTTCTGATCTGTTTGCAGTAGTACTGTTCTCCCATCTTTGATGGGGAAATGTCATTTTGTATGCTGTGAATGTGTTACTCTGATTGGTAGATAAATAAAACGCTGATTGGCCAATAGCCAGGCAGGAAGTAGAGGTGGAGATACCAGACAAGGAAATGCTGGAAAAAGGAAGGCATCGGGAGAAGCCAGCCTGCCATCTAGGGAACAGCATGTAACGGCACACAGGTAAAGCCACAAAACATGTGACAACATATAGATTAACAAAAAATGGGCTGAATTTAAGTGTAAAAGCTAGTCTGTAGTAGGCCTGAGCTAATGGCTGAGCAGTTTTAATTAATATAAGCTTCTGTATATTCATTTGGGTCTGAAAGGCTGCAGCAGGACTGAGGGACTGCAGGACCACAGGAGCTGGGCGGAACCAAAAAAACTTCAGCTATACATCTTGGACATTAAGTTGTGGTCCAGTACACCTTGTTTCTCATTGAGCTTCCCTTCAGAAAATGATCAAGTGATACATACAAGTACCCAGACTGAAGAACTAAGCAACTTGAGATAAGAGAGCTGTAGTGAGCTGGAACTCCCAAGTTGGGTAACTGCCTCCCCGCTTGACGATCTGGACCAGATGTCCTCCCTATGGTGATTCCCTGCCTGTCTCCACCCTCCTGAATGCTCCCCAGAGGTTCTTTGTTTGTGTAAACAGCTTAGATGCAAGAATGTAGAACATTCAATAGCATACTTCTGCCCTCCAGGGGTTCTTCAATTGTGCTGTAAGCCTGTATTTAAGGTTTCCTCCTTTCTTCAATAAACGGTTTGGCATCTTCTAGCACCAATGACCTGCTGTCTTTTGTCTCCGTTTTTCTATCCACAGCCCTCCCAACCCCCCCACCCCACCCCCGGACATGGTGAATGGGTGGTGGTAGCGTGCTACAACAACAGAGAGCTATCACAGCTTTGATTTTATACCTCCTTTCTCAATACCATACAGTGCCAAGGGAATTTTTTCGAGGATTTTGATTGGAAAGCCAATAAGTAGGATTTGAGAATCAAGTGGTCCTCTATTTTACTTCTAAGCGCCTATGGCAGACAACTCTTAAAGACACTTTCATCTTGTTGGAATGAATCTCCAGATTCAAAGGTTGAAACAAGGCAATAATAAAATCAACAAACTAACCCTCTTTCCCCTAAAACAAACAAACAAAACAACAACAACAACAAAAAAAAAAACCCCACCAAATGCTATCTGATTCAAACTTTCATTTCTGCAGTTTAAGAACAACAACAACAAAAGAAGACAAGAACAGAAATGAAATGACAATTATTTTGAATAATGCCCACCCATGACTTCAGCTTTAGAAACTGTCATTGATGCTTTTCAGTCCTCATTTAATTCTTACAAGCCTCATATGAGTTAGGCTTTCATTGAATTCTCCAAGGTCCATAGCTACTAAGTGCTGGAACTAAAAACATGAACCCAAATGGTGATACATTTTTCTACTGGTTCTATGTGTATATGTGATTTACACACACACACACACACACACACACACACACACACACACACACACACACACATACATCCAGCATCTATGCACTTTCTCTATTTTCTCTGGAGCATCTACGGGTTGAAAAGCTATGAATATCAACTGTCTCCATCTCTGAAACAGCCTCTGGCATGGCATCTCTCCCTTCACTCTTTAATCAAGCATAATTACTCTGTTAAAGAAAGTTTTGTGTGCATGTCCCTACCAAATTAAAATCTTCCAATACATCCCCATCTCACTCAGACAAAATGCCACAGTCAGTGATGGCAACAAGGTCTTACACAGTCTGCCTAGCCTTGATATGTCATCCTGGCATTTACATAGTCATCCTTCCTCTTTTCTTCCATACTAGTTCTGCTTCAGTAGCAATCACCGCACCTCCTTGCTTCTTTTTGAAAAGAGTATGTACTTTCCAGCCCCAGAAATTTTCACCTACTGCTCCACTGTCTACCAGGCAGTACAGATGGCTAACTATTTTGCATCTGAAAAAAATGTGTTAGTTCTGTTCATCCTTTATACAACTGCAAAATCCTGCTTCTACCAAACTATCCATCGTTGTTCCTTACTTTATTTTTCCACAACAGTGATGACTATATAATCTTTCATACATTGCATCCATACATATATACATATATAATCTTAAACTAGTTCTTTGGATAGATGTAATACATGCTGTGTGTGTGTGTGTGTGTGTGTGTGTATACTTTGTTTACCACTAGGATATAAGTTGTATCATTAAAAAAAAAAATCTTTTTATTTCTCTCATTCTTGTTACATCCCAGTAACACATTCACACAGTAACACACGGTAAATATTTACTGTATGGGTGCAAAATACATAGTTTTAGTCTTCTAAGGAATAGCTTTCAATTATACAAAACCCAAACTGTGGTGGTATTGTGTTCTCCAAAATATTGTGCATCCTATTGAACTTATCTAGGGTCAGTTAACAGAACAGCCACTAGTTACTGAGGCTAGAAAATGGTGGCACTCACACCTTTAATCCTAGCATTCCAGAGGCAGAAATCCACCTGGATTTCTGTGAGTTCAAGGCCATATTGGAAACAGCCAGGCCTGGTGACACACGCCTTTAATCCCAGAAAGTAAAGGCAGAAAGCAGAAAGTTATATAAGGCGTGAAAACCAGGAACTAGCCTGGTTAATCATTCAGGCTTTCGAGAAGCAGTTCAGCTGAGATTCATTTGGATAAGGACTCAGAGGCTTCTAGTCTGAGGAAACAGGATCAGCTGAGGAACTGGCAAGGTGAGGTAGCTGTGGCTTGTTCTGCTTCTCTGATCTTCCAGCATTCACCCCAATAACTGGCCTCAGGTTTGATATTTTAATAAGACCTGTTAAGATTTGTGTTATTGGTGAAATTATTAAGGCCACTCCACATAGTTAAAAGGGATGTTTATTTTGTGGAATAATTTACAAATGAAGGGATAGGTTGTAGGGTCTGGGAAAGGTATGGCGCAGTCCGGCAGTGTTCTCTGGAGAACTCTGCTGGGTCTACCTCCAGCATCCAGGGTCCTGGAACCAAGAGAAGCCTCTCCTCTTGATCCTGGGTCTTCAGCTTCCTCCCTCAGCCCCACCTTGTGGGCATGACCACTACTGAAGCCTCAATAGTTGGAACTTCCAGGCCAAAGCTGGGATGGCTACCCACTACATCGTGTCATGTCAAACTGTCAAAAAAAAAAAAAAATCCTTTCCATCAACTTTTCTTTTAAATTAACATTAATCAGGCCAATCTATTATTCCAGGTGATGTTTTCATATTGCCTAAGTCATGTTCTTACTTAGTAGAAATATGCTATCTTCCCCTTAAGAAGACTCAAAGTGTCATGAGGAATCGGAAAAAGGAAGGGTGGAAAGACGGCTTGCCTCCCAAGCATGGGGAATTGAGTTTGGATCTCTATCACCCATTAGCCAGGTACAGTGACACACATCTGAAATCCCAGCATAGGGCAGGTGGACACATGTGGATTAGTGGAGTTCATTAACCAGCAGCATATCAGAATGGATGAACGACAGGCTCAGTGAGAGAACCAGTCTCAAGAACTAAGATGAAGAACTACCAAAGAAGACACATAATGTTGATTTTGGCCTTCACATGAATATGCACACAAATATGCATGAGTATGCACACATGCGTGCCCCCCCCCCACACACATACAGAAAAAAAACCTGGGAATGAGGCAGATAGTCTCAAAAGAGGGCACAACAGATAATAGAGCACAAGGTGGGGGAGAGGGATCATCTAGATATGATTTCCAGAATTCTCTTATTTTTTTTTTAAATGACTGGCGACAAAAGAAATTTGAAATAGAAATATTTTGATTATCAATAATTGGATACATGAAATATATAAGTGGTTTTTGTTTTGATTTCACTTACCAGTGTTTGGTAGAATCGGAGAGCATAAGGAGCTATGTGCAGAAAATGGCACAGATAACCAGCTGAGTGATGAACAAACAACATTGGAAGAGGTGGGAAGATTAAGAATCTTGAAGGCAAATGGTCCTAAGAAATTTATAGTGACCTGAGAATGGTCAACCCTGCCATCTGTGAACCGAAAACCTTCAGTCCTGTGTGCAATGGGAGCTTCACAGAGAGTGAGCAGGAAAGACTCCTTTACCTGATTCCTTGTGGAACAGGGAAGAAGTCAGTATTTCAGGGTCTCTTCCTACCTGGGCAGTTACCATATGTGGTGCTGATATCACCGAGATCAGGTGGAGTGCGAGTGGAAGAGAGAATTAGCATCAGTACCCAAGCGAGGGATTAAAATGCAAACACACCAGGTTTTAGGGAAAAATAGATAAATAAATAAAATGCAGCACCAGCAAGCATTATGATAGGGGTTCTGCCTCCCAGCAGAGTGATTTCAATCCGTAACACGAAGAAACAAATCACAATTGGCCTCACTTGTGACTGATGCAGTGACCAGTCAGTATGAACAAGAAGAAACACTTTCAAGTGCAGGTCTGCCAGAACCAGAGGGCATATATTGACATGTCCCCACTTTATCCTGCCATAGGTAGCCCCTAACGTCATAGTTCTCCCAAACTCAAGCACCAGAGCAAAGAAGATGTCAGGAAATAATCTTGATAGATTGTCTGTTCTAGAGAATAGAGTTTAAGCTAAAAGTGATAGATTTTAACTGGGAGTGAGTAAGATAAATTCAAATGTCCTATGAGTGTCTCCCCTTCAAACAGAAATGGTTGCTGGTGAGCAAGCAGAATTTAGTTATAAGGAAATAAAGTTATATTTCTACCTACCTAAGTCACAGGGTATAAATTCTAAATCCACTCTCCATGTAAGGCCAGTGATTTAACAGTGTTAAGTTTTACAGTAGAAAGAAACATTTTAAAGTTACCAAATAGCTAAGTACAGGGCAGAAATCACTAGATGAATAAAATGTTAGCCTCTCTACCAAGGAAAAGCATGCTAAAAAGTGATTCAACTAAAATATTATAAAGCCAAATATGAAAATACTCAATGTTCTTCATATAATGAAACATATAATTCGAACAGTTATTTTCAAATTGTGTGTGGGATTCAACATAAAATCTCAAGGATAAAGATACTTCATAACTTGCCCAGGAATTTTCCTCTTATGTTTATGGAACTCTAGCTGGCTCATTCCCATTCCCATCCAACTAGAAACAACCATATCCTCCACAAACTTTACTAAATTGGCATGCTTTGCAACTAACTTCCTCTGTCCCAGTACTGCAGTCACCCTAAATACAATAAGCAGATAAAGTTATGTTTCATCTGCATTTATGGAATGGAGAATAATGCCTTGAAGGTACTGCATTTTGCTTAAACAAGTGTAGATGAGATTGGCTTTTTGGTAAGCTATGCAATCAACTTCAAATTCTGTCTTTCTTCATACACTACTGAAGTGTCCTGTTTTTCCAAAAGGATCTGGCTTTAACAAAACATCTTGCCAAATAATGTACACTCCGTAAAGGTTTGGAAAACTGTCCCTGAAAGTCAAACTCCTAATATCATCAGCTATAAACTCATTTCAACCCAAGTATGCCCTTTTCCCCACTTCTCATTTAGATATATCATTCCCCATATTCACTTTTCAATTGCATCACAACCACAACCCCCCATGCCTTCATACTCTATTACACAACAATTAATGCACCTTTAAAATACTCCCCATTCTTCAGTAGTATCTTTTCATAAGACACAGAAATATCTTTGTGCATACTTGTCATGAAGTAGTTTGGGGAGGAGATTGCCCAGGATTACAACACACTCATCAATCAATAACCTGAGTAAAACTCTCTACACTCAGAGGATGGAAGTGAGCAGCCTAGCCCAACTTTTCCTTTATTTTAGGAAGGAAAACAGACAGGAAGGAGTTACAAACTCAATCTTTTAAATCAGAAATCTTTTTATAATTCCTCTCTTGCAGGCCTTTAAGCAAATCATTCATTTATTCTAGTTCCAATTTCATGTCTGCAATACAATGTCATAAAACCAAGGGTCATTTCCATTTTTCCCTCCAGATCCTTTCCCACACTCCTAGCCCATAACCTGTGTCTTAAAATGCATACACTGAGACTGAAAACACAGTCCACAAGGCCACAGGTTATGGTCATAGGAGGAACAGGCACATGTTCTGAGGATAGCAAGTGCTGAAAAAGCAAATACTTCACACTCATCCCACCCTTCTTTCAATCCTGCCTGTCAATCAGGCCACGGATGAGCTATGCCACTCCACTGGAATCTGCAAACTCTAAATTTCTCTACTAAAGGAACCATGCACTCAGAGTGAAGTCTTGAAGATACATAGTAGTAGAGTTGAAATGACTGAGATTTGCTCTTTGTTTTAGATGAATTTAACAAATGTGTATTGAGTGCCTACTATGTTCTAGGCATCGACTTGAAGAAGGAGACATACGAGCAAAACAGACATGGTTTCTGACCTCATTCATCATAAAATTTAGATAGGGCACACATAGCACACTGACAACTTCAGACAAAGGGGTTGGTTGTCTACTCCTTCGACTAGCTTCCTTGCAACCACAGTACAAGACAAGTCTTCACATTTGCATATGCAAAGAGAACAGAACTTTCTATTACCTCGGCAGCCACAGCATTCAATGACTTGCAGACCAATAAGATAAATATGAGAGATTTCCTTAAGAAATCTGTGGGTTTCGGGGATGTGAACATAATGCCAATATATTTAAATGTGTTGGATTTTGTTTTGTTTTGTTGTTTTTATCTCAGTGTCTAATATTAATTTTTCAAACTGAGTTATGTTGCATAAATGCGATTGTACACAGGTAAATAATGTCTTAGGTGATCTTTATGCCACAGTCAAAGCTACCCCATATCTACAGACACCAGAAAAAGCATCATTTAGCACAACTCTCAAGCAAGAAGTCTAAAATTAGCCTTTGGTTAGGTTGATTTAAAAGTCACCCTCCTTGGTGGGAGAGCAGTTCTGTTCTTGAACTATTCAAGCTGAACACTGCACAAAGCAGTGAGCGCCAGCCTAACCCGGGACTTCAGCAGTTAGTAGACTGTATCCATATTACTCTCTTCTGACATTATTTTAAGATCTCATTCCTACAGAAACACTGGGGAAAGGAACAAAGAAATAGCACATAAGATCAAAAGTTTATTTGCCAAAATTCTTACCATGATTTTAAAACCCTCTATTAGGAATGTACTTTCCTCTCTCCTCAGCTGCGAAATAACAAAATTTTCTTAACTGAAAGCTATAACTTCAAATTAGAAAGTATTAAGTAGAATGCTTAGGTCTAGAGCACCTTAAGGGACTCTTGGTTGTTCCCTACTTTTTCTCAAAGAGAAGTGTAGTACAACTTATGTTTATTTAATCATAAAGGAGGAATGAATGTCTAGTTGGTAAGACATGATTGAAGTTTTGACACTTATAATTGTTGACAAATTATTATCTTAATCTATTCAATGAGACCATGGATTGTTTCTATAAGAAAATTTAAGACAGAAAGGAAAAAAATAAACTGTGGCCCATCTCATGCAAACTCAACTGCATGCCTAACCTTACCAGAGCTGCATTTAAGGGGACTTCTAACTGTAGGAAATTTGGAATAATAGCTGAGGATCTGGGTCAGGACATATGGGACAAGCAAGTTTTATGCACTGGGACCATTTTCCAAATGGAGGACAAGTCTTAGATCACCAGGGTTTGATGCTTCTAATAAATCAGTATTTGAATTACACACACACACACAAAAAGGAAACCTAAGCAGGATTTGTTAAAGGTTCTGTTGTTTTGCTTCCTACAGAACAGTGGACATTTCATTAGTGTTTTCCTTCAGCATAAAAAGGAAAACGAAAGAAAGGAAAAGCCTTGCAAAGCCAGTGGAATCCAGGCAGCTTCCTATTACATGCAAAAGGACTGTGGTTCTTCAGCCTAACTCAGACCTTTAAATACTGACAACTGAATCAGCATCAAACGCGCACACTACCAAAGTGAGCAAGTTAAAAAGTATGAAAAGTAATGCAATTTTTTCATGTCTGTGAACAGAAAAATACTCTGTAACCACTACTGAAAATATTTTATTACTCATAAAAATTTCTGCTTAATATTGCCTACTATGGTTGGCTCTCAGTCTTTCAGCACAGCATCAAAATGGTACAAAGCCATTGTCTGCTTTTTTTGTTTTCCGTCATGTCTCCTGTCTACACTCCTGCCCAGGTGCTTTTTCAAAGCCAAGCTCATCATAGGAGAGTATGATCAGAAAGCCTTGTGTGATTTTTATGATTTAGTACTATTCCTTGAACTAGCTTAGAGATTTAGAAGAGAATTTTGATGTAAACTAATCACAGGTAGACAGAGAATTAGTTCTTGCTTGCTAGTAATTATCGCTACACTGTATTTTGCAGTCAATAACATAAGAAAGAAAAGAACACAGTCATCCTAACACTGCTCTCGATGTGCAAACAACTGGCCAGGCTGCGTTTTTGCTACTGCAGAGGTCAATATCCCTGATGAGCTTTTATTAATGTATGCACTTTTGACAATCACTGAACTCCAGGAGTAGCAGTCTATGTAATCCACATAGCATATTTCAGCTTCTCTTGGGCATTCTCCTCTCTCTCTCTCTTCTTTTTCTTCTTTTCTTCAACAACAGCTTCTTATGCATTAGCATTCTTTGTACGAAAATAATGACTCTGATATTCCATCTTTTAAATACCATGGAGTGCCTAAGGCTTGAAAACTACATGGTTCTCTGCTCTTGGTTCAATATGCTCAGTGGGAAAAATTTGTCATTGAAGTTGTTGCTGTTGGAGAAATATAGAGATCTCTTTTCCCCTGGTCCCTGAAGCATCTGTTGCCTGGACGTTTGTTTGTATTAATGAAATATGCCATCTGTGTGTGTAGGCTTTTGCATTTTGGTAGGAGGCAAAAAGGAAATCCCAGAGAGTCAGTCATTATAATGTCTCATTGTGCAACTTCATGCATGACTCAAAGGCCAAATTCTTGCAACCACCTGTGGCCATTGCCATGGGCCTTCTCTCAGAAGAATGCAATCGCCAAGTACAGCTGGTGATCTTTTCACTGAAAATCAACTCAAAAGCTACTTTTCTATTTGGACAAAAGATTACAGACAAGGTCTTTCTCTGCCTTATGAATCAGAAACCTTTCAGACACAACTGACAGAAGCCAAATTCTAGAAAACTTAAACAACATGAAGACATGTGTGTCTCTGAATCTTTTGTCTGCTCTTAGGACTCTTTTCCTCTTATTGGGTTCCCTTGTCTAGCCTCAACATAAGGGCTTTTGCCTTGTCTTATTGTATCTTGTTTTGTTGTGTTTGGTTGTTGTCCCATGGAGACCTTCTCTTTTCTGAAGGGAAAGTAAGGGGAAATGAATCTGTGGAAGAGCAAAAGTAGGGGGAGCTGGAAGGAGTAGAGGGAAGGGAAACTGTACATTGTGTGAGAGAAGATTCTATTTTCAACAATAATAACAACAGTAATAATAATAAAGATAGCATTGCACTGGATAAACTTGAACATCTCACTATTTATAGGAGCAAAACATTTTTCCAAAAGTAATCGTGTAGTAGGTCAACCAATCCAGCTTCATTTGGACTTCCTAATTCTGTGATTTCGCAAACATAGCCCGCTGCCTGGCATGTAATATTTTTGTTGAATGGATTCTCTGGAGAGATGAATGCAAAATCCATTTCATTTTGGATAAAAACAAATTTGAAAGCTGCTTATTAACCTACATTTATTTATCTCAATAAGAAGTATTTTCCTGCCACAGTAATCCCATCTACATGTGGAATGTGTTATAAGGTGATCAAATGGCCAAACACCCTAACTATCGTGCTGGAACTCTCATCCAATAACTGATGGAAATGGATGCAGAGATCCTTGGCCAGGCCCTAGGTGGAGCTCCAGGAGTCCAGTTGTCAAGAAAGAGGAGGGACTGTAAGAGCATGAATTGTTGAGACCATGATTGGAAAAGCACAGGGACAAATAGCCAAACAAATGGAAACACATGAATTATGAACCAAAGGCTGTGGAGCCCCCAGCTGGATCAGGCCCTCTGGATAAGTGAGACAGTTGGTTAGCTTGAACTGTTTGGGAGGCACCCGGGCATTGGGACCTGTCCTTAGTGCATGAGCTGGCTGTTTGGAACCTTGGGCTTACACAGGGACACATGCTCAGTCTGGAAGGAGGGATCTGGAGCTGCCTATACTGAATCCACCAGGTTTAAATGAATCCCCAGGGGAGTCTTGGCCCTGGAGGAGATGGGAATGGAAGGGAGGGGGAAGGGGAGAGAGGAGGGAGGGATTGGGGGCGAGAGGGGGGAGTACAGGGGAACCCATGGCTGATGTGTAAAATTAAAAAACAAGTATAATAAATTTTTAAAAAAGAAGCTACCACAGATCCTTAATGCTTGGGACAACATGCAAAATTCCAAAGAAAGTATTCTAATTACCTACAGGATTTTGTTATAGTATACATTACTTGGTCACCAGAAGAGCAGATTTTCAACAAATTAAGTCAAAGTAGGTTAAGTTGCATTAAAAAGTTATTATATTAATAATTAATAAAATATAGTGGTGGGCAATGGGGAGGTGGCTCTATGTATAAAATCCTTAGAGTGCAAGCCCAATACCCATAGATAAAACTTTGTGTGGTATCACATACCTGTAACCTTAATGCTGATGGGGGCATAAGCAAGCAGATATAAGGAGCTTGCCAGCCACCCATGTAAAGTAGGATCCTGTCTCAAAAATAAGGTAGAGATGGATGGTACAGGAAGTCATCCTATGCTGGGCTCTGATCCACACCTGCACCCCTGCAAGTATACACACACACACACAAACACACACTCACACATACACATAGGAAGACAGAAAATAAAGGAGGACAGTATCTCTGTGTGTGGAGAAAATAGTAATCAGGGTTAAGTGAATTCTGTTCTCACATATCAAAGCTTCTGGAAACTCTTTTCAGAGCAAAAATGCAGGTCATAGAAGGTGATTATCACACTGTTATCATAGTCTGACTTGTATATCTGTGTTACTATCATGTTTACTATTTAATTTGGGGCTCTCTTTGCAGATGAATACATCCAAGGTCTGATACAATTAGACATCATGGTTTTATAGAGTAGGTAGTAAAGAGAAAGTGTCTTGTGTCATCATACATCATGCATTGGTGCATCTGAACACATCCTCTACAGTGCTATGGATAGAACACACAGGGAGCTCATATTTGTTGAATGAATAAACACATGAACAAATAAAGAAACTAATATAAAAAAATCAGTGGCTATAAGTAAGTGCCTGGAAGAAATGACTATATAATACAACTTTATTATCTGATTGTGCAAATGTAATTTAGGCTAGCAGATTCAAAATAAGCAAAAAGATATTCAGACTCAGCAAACAAACCACAGGAATAATACTTATTTAGTTTATCAAAAGAGGCCAAAGCTCATAACATAAGACATTCAGAATTGGGATCAAACAAAGACCTAGCAAGTATCTAATAATGCACAAGGTAGACTAACAGGTCCTTCCCACCTGCTTTTCTCTCAGAGATGATTCTTTCCATCCAGAGATTGCTGATTTGGGAAGCAAAGCACGGACACCCAAACCAGCCATGCATCACTGGTATCAAATTGATACAACTGAAAATGCGGGAAGCAGGCTAACCACATTCAAGCAAACTCATTTAATTTTTCATAGAAAACTTCTTGTAGGGGAGGTCACAGCAAAGAAATCCTTCGTTTCCATATTCCACATCTTAAGTACAAAAAGTAGGAGGCTTCGCTCTATGCAAGAGAACAGGAGGGATGGGATTACTGGGTTTGTTTATGGCATATGTGTCAAAATGAAGAGGACAGAGAAAAAATAAACAACACTGAAGACAGGATTCGATTTAGACAGTAACAAGGCAGAGTAAAGAGCCAGAAGTCTAAATGTACAATGCACGCTTCCTTACCGTGTAATCTCAAGCAGTCTCTGTCCTATCTCTGAGCTTCACTTTCACTTACAAACTGAATGCAGTATCCCCTGCTTCTCAGAGGATGTAAGATGACATGTACATGTTTGTGTAGCACAGTAGGCACTCATAAAATAAAATCGCTTCATCTTTATCCTAAGAGCCATTGTTCATAAAAGAAAAATACATAAAATGTTGTAAAAAAAAAAAAAGAAAGAAAGAAACATAAAAGTTACCCCAATACTGGCAAAGCAGGAGCACCCAGAAATGACATAAAGATGTAAGTACCCTCCCTGCTCTTAATCAGGGACTTAGGCTTTCAAATGTAAAATCCATTCAAAGGCATATTTAAGGCTATTCTATGTAGCTTTTAAGTTATTTAAAGAAAAGTACAACAGAGAAAGTTGGAAGGTGCTTGTTATCACATTATTGTAAGATTGGAGAGAAAGACATTAAAAGTTAAGCAGCTAACTGTAATTTAATGGCAGTTTAGAGGGAAAGCCACAGGGCTATTCATTTAGGTGAAATCACAGCAATTGCCAAGAAAGTATCACTCAGAGGAAAAAAAAGACTACCTAGTGGTATGGACAGTTTGGAGACAGATATGAAAATGCATGGTTTTAAATATATATATATATATATATATATATATATATATATATATATATACCAACAAGAACAAAAAATTAAAAAAAAAAAAAAAAACAGCAGAGCACACAGAGTATCAGGACCATGTTTGGAATATGGGGGAGGGATCATCACCTGAAAGAAGTGTTTTTATGCATTATTTATTGAATACTACGAAGTATAATATACTCCTATATTAAGTAAATAATAAAATAAAATGAAGTCTACAGTCAATGACTGGTGGGTGGGTATAGTATTATATTGTGTATCCTAATAAACTTGCCTGAGGATCAGAGGGCAGAACCAGCCACAAGATTAGACATAGGTGTAGAGCAATGGTTGCACACACCTTTAATCCTATTGCTTGGGAGGCAGAGATCCATGTGGATCTCTGTGAGTTCAAGGCCACATGAGATTGATCCAATATAGGAGAGAAACAGTCAGGCAGTAGTAGCACATACTTTTAATCCCAGCAATTGAGATCTCATGCCTTTACTTGGAAAGCACATACACCTTAATACCAGAGTAATATGTCAAGACAGAGAAAGGTATATAAGGCGTAAGAAAACAGGAACTCACTCTCTTTAGGCTGAGGAGTGCACAGAGTTAAGAACTAGTAGCTGGCTGATCTGTTTCCTTGATCTTGCAGCTTTCACCCTGATATTTGGCTCTGGATTTTTATTAAAAGACCATCTAAGATTCGAACAGCTGGTGGGCATGGCATGTATCCAGGGGAAGGACAAGCACTGACCCTATGAATGTAAAATATGTCTGTCCATGTTTCTTGCCTAACCCAAGAAGTGCTGTGGATCCTGATTCTGGCATCATCTTTTCTAGAGGCCACAGAGAGGTTATCTCACGAGGGAAAATACCCTTCCAAATGACATCTTATTTCCATCTTTCTGTTCTCACCTCTTGACTCCCAACAACCAATGTGCCTGCCCTTTCTGGCCCTATGCAACCTTGATATTTTTTCTACATTTTCTTTTCTTCAAGTAAAATCATCAAAACTTTCATTCCTTTCACTTTTGTTTTCTTTCTTGCAGTCAAAAGAAAGAAATGCTGAGCAGAAAGTCATATAAGGTCCATTCTAATATCAGGTTCCACTCTTCTGACTCCTCTCTGTTGGTTAAACCATGGAGGGTAGACAGACACTACCGGATTAGTTACAGGTAAAAATAGTGCAGCATTTGAGTGTGTGTGTGTGTGTGTGTGTGTGTGTGTGTGTGTGTGTGTGTGTGTGTTTCTGTCTGACTGAACAAAGCATAAAACTCTCATTTTAAATGATACATAATGAATTGCTAAAGCATTGCTAGTTTTATGGATAAAACATTTTTATTGAATTTCTTTAGATCTGTATTAATGCTACAACAGCACTCAAGCAACATATCTGTGCTGTTTCCTAGTGTCTAAGGCAGGGGTTCTCAACTCTCCTAATGCTTCTTTGCTTTAATACAGTTAGTTCCTCAGGTTGTAGTGACCACAAACCATAAAATATTTTCATTGTTACTTCATAACTGTAATTTTGCTACTGTCATGAGTCATAACGTAAATCTCTGTATTTCCCAATGGTCTTAGGAGACCCCTATGAAAGGGTCGCTTGACCCAAAGGGGGTCATGACCCACAGGTTGAGGACCACTACTCCAGGGACTATAAATAAGTAAACTATAAATATATTTTGTTTCTTAATTCAAAACAAATTATCTATTTATCCCTTCTCCTGTAGTCTGAGTTCTTTACTAGGGATTATCTATGAATTGGACACAAAGGAGAAAGAGAATTCCAAGAGGAGTAGTGTTAAGTACTGCCCAGTGCTGCTGACTATGTACTACTCATAGATGGTATTAGAGTGTCAGTCATTTTGCTCTGATTTTTTTCCCCAGCAACAGCTTCTTTCACTTTGAGATAAGAAACACCTACTACCCCACTCACTGTTTCCATTCTCTTTTTCCCTTTCTTCTAACATATAAAAAATATGGGGCAGAGATACAGGGGGAACAATAAAAAAAAATGAGAATTGAATGAGTCCCAAAGTTTTGGTCAATGAAAAAGAGTTCCAAATTTGTAAGGGATGCTTAGCAAATATTCTGAAGGAATGTTTGTTGTACATTAAGCAAGGGTATGTACTTGTTTTTGTAGTGTGGTCCACAACTGATGTCAAACATTTTGAATAGAAAACTCTACATGCATATGACAAAGTTAAGAAGACATGGAGCACCATACTAATCTACAAGTAGGCAGAAGCTAAACTGGAGTGAGATTATTTAATTAATTCTTGAAAAGAAGTTCAAGTTCAGAAACTTGAAGTAGGGAGATTGAGTCAAAGGCAGAACTCCATGAGAGTATAAAATATGTCAAAATTTGTTTCTTAAACTCTAACAGTTGCTCCAGTGTCTAGCACAAGAGATAGACACATATGGCAAATTAATTTTGAGAGTACCAACACAAATTTGACATGTGTTGAAAAGTGAAGATGAGATTACTAGACAATTTTTAGACCACTTAATTTAACTTAAAGCATAATTTTCTTTGGTCGACATGATTTACCTTCCTGATTAAACTTCTGGTCTCAGATGATAGAAATCTGTGGTCAGTCCATGCTTTACTTTGGACCAGCTGGCTTATTTAAATACATTATCCATGCTGAAGCTCCAGAGTTCTAGTTTGAAGGTCAAAATAACAATTAAATAATGTATGAAGCCTACATTACACCATGCTTTAGTGCTACTGACTCCATGGCACATGTTTTCTCACAATTCTTGCTGAGCACTGCATCTTCAAGAAGAGAAAAGAGGTGTGTGTCTAGCCCCCAAATCCTTGGCATGTTCCAAATCTAGTCCCCCAACTCTGATGTAGTATCTGCAATACCCTCAATCTTGTTTCTTCGGGAACTCTAATGTCAGCACCAGCATTGTGTATCTAATAAGAAAACTGAAAAGGAAGAGAAGGAAGCGAACTATTAATGTCCTCAGCTCCACCCTATGTGCCTCTGCTTAGGAACTTGTGATCAAGATCATCTAGGCATTAACATTAGCACAGTGATTGCAGGATGGGGTAAGGAGGAGAAGGACAAAGAGCAGAATCTGAGACTATGGGTCAATGATCCATCAAGTTCATTAGCCAGGTCTTATCAGAGCAGAATCAGAAACCAAAATCAAAACAGAAAACCAGGTTGATGAAATGTGTAATTTTTCCTCTCTAAAAAACTCACAGAGCAGACAGCATTTCTGCAACTTGATCAAGGAAAATATCTGCCTTTTGTTCAGTAAAAAGCAGTTGTTAAGAAATCTGCCAACTTTCTTTTTAAAATATGCCAATTTTCTTTATTTCAGAAAGGCTTGCAAGCCTCACCAATTTGCTCAGCTAGAAGTCTCACGAATTACAGTGAAACTTCCCTATCGCAACATGAAAATTGCTGAAGCTTCACAAAGAAAAGTTGATACCAACTTGAAGCATTCTGCCTGCCTAGAATTTTCCTTAGTAGGATCCACCTCTCTGGTTATCAATTATGAACTACATAGACACTAATAATTGGTCTTCATGTGAGCTTACTACATCAGCTTGATTATAAACTGACAATGAATTAGAGTGACTGCATCCTCTAAATTCCATGATTACTACAATAATACTAAATTCATGCTAGATACCCTCCAAAATAAAAATGATAGTTAGGGAAACACTGATATAGTTATACACATTCAAGATATTCAACATATAAATTATCATTACTAATGACAGAGAATGAAACCTGACATTGAACCCTGGCCTCTGCATACATGTACATATGTACACAGACACACACACACACACACACACACACACACACACACACACACACACACACACTCAGTCCCTTTCATCTAATATATTATTTTGCAAATAAAATCCTCACAATAGTAGTCTCTGGGCATAACTATCAAGGTAATTTTGAAAATTTTGGGTGCAGATTCAGTATGTGAGGCAGGGTGCTTCAGTTGGTTGCTACTGAGAGCAGATCACTGAAATTCTTCTAAAGTACCACAGGCATGATAATAGCTGTCTAGATACAGCAAATAGATATAAGCAAATTAATGTTCTTAGAACCATCGGCTGTCATTCATTTAAAAGAGGACTTTCAGAGGCTGACTATCTTTGCTCAAAAATAAATTTAACTAGAGTTTAGTTGCCATGGGATGAAGGAAGATGGAATAAATCAGTCAGGCTCAAGTAAGATTGCCAGTTAAGAGAAATGCAATGACTTGGGCTCAATTTCTCACTGACATAAAAAGAAAGAATGATAAAAAATAATCTACAGATAATTCTCTCGTAATCAAAGGTTCCACAAGCCTGAACAACAATAGGAGTATCTTTGTCCATTGGGCAGAAGGCAGGTGGGAGAATTTAACTTATTAGTTAGGAGAATGATTCATGTGATCATGGTTTGATTTTCAGATTTTAACCATTCTTCCTTACTTTCCATTTAGTTAGAAATGGGAGTGTGATCTCATCTCTGAACATAGGCCTTCAAAGGGAAAATCTCTAAGTCCCTTTCCACATGTTCTTTTTAATACTCCTTTCTTGTAGAACTGACAACCTCTTTGATGGTTTGGCCCAAACCTCTTTTATTGAATGATCTTAGTTTCCCCATCACTCACCAATGCTATCAATGGAGTCTATGTCAGAAACCATTGATCATTTTCTTAACTTCACAAAAGCTTTGTCTTGTTCAATTGGGACTTTCTGAGTGTGTCAATATAAGCCTGTTTACCAGAGGAGGGAATTATGTGATTCTGCATGATAGAAGAGGCTCTATACCAGAAACAAATGTAGACTTAATCATTAAACATTGAAGATTCCTATGTATTCTAGAAAAAAGACCAGATTCTCGGGGAAGGAAAGTCAAGTTTCACACAAATAACAATAATAATAATAATAATAATAATAATAATAATAATAATAATAAAATAAATAAAGGACTGTCCAACTTGAAGTGCTGATTTGCAATTCTAACATTAAATTTTTGTTGCAAGTTAGGGAACTCAAATAAGATACAAAACTAGTGAACAAATCTTCAAAACCAAACAGTGGAGGCCTTTGCATGTAGAAGACATTTATCAAAAGAGCTAAGCTATCATCTTATGAGTGATTTTAACTATAAAACAAGCCCTTAGCCTAGCTAGGTTTAGAGAGTGAATAGTATCCCTAGCATTCGTATTCCTTGAAGTCAAGCTTGATATTTATATCTTTAAAATAAAAATTATAGGGCTGGAGAGACGGATCAGCAGTAAAGAACAGGCACTGTGCTTCCAGATGACCCAAGTTCAGTTCTCAGCACTCACCTTGACAGCTCCCAAGTCTGTAACTTCAGTCCAAGATTCAACCCTTTTGTCTCTTCTGCATGAATACGATACTGGCAGGCAGGTACAGAACACTATCACACACATACTCATAATTAAATTTAAAAAATAATTATTTTCAAAGCATTACACAAAGTTACAACATTTTTGAGACTCAAACCATGTATTAATGTGGAACTCAAAAGTTAACAAAACTTTCTCAGAAGAAAATTTTCTGTATCTCCAGATACAGCTATGGCTGATTAGAGTCCCAAGAATAATTCAATACTAAAAGATGACAGTGCCGTACTGATGGGGCTTCCATGCTGCCCCTGAGAGCAGGAAGGCACAGATCCTACTAACACCAGTTTTCACTCACACTTTCTGCCCTTCACATACATACAGATGGAGATGTGTGTTGTGGGATACTATTTTAAACTCCTACTGCTTTTGTTAGCAATGCAACGATGTGTTACATTTGTTTGATTAAATAAAATTAACTTGAGAGGCAGAGGATGAGTCAGTAAGTAGCTGACAGGAAGTGGTAGGGAGAAACCTTGTGTAGCAAGGGTTCTTAAGTGGGGATAAGCAGAATGGTTGAGTTTTTTGGAAGACACCAGCAAAGAGAGAAGGTTAACTAACTACTTGATATTGAGCCCCTGTGAGCAAGCAGAATTCCACTTCAACCTTTGAATTGTTAGTTCTTTGGAGGGATGGAGATCTGTATAAAGTTTCCCTTGATAGCTTTGAAGAGTTGGTGCCTGAGGGAACAGAATTCCCTCAGGCTGTGGCCCTTGCAGTGAATTGCTGCTGGTAGTGATGGAGTTTCCTCTCAGATTAGGACAGCAGTCGCTTAAGGAGCTGCCACTGTAAAAATAAAAAGCAGTTGACAATACACATGCTCCTATGGATGAGTGTTGTCCCAGCCAATAATACTATCAGCATCTCCTACCTCAGTCTCTTACTAAGCTTTTGGGTCTGTTTTCTGCCTTATTCTTTGAAAGCTTCCACTCTCCTCTGCCTATTCTTCTCTCTTGTAACTGATCTAATTACTGATCAGCTCCTTTCTAAAAGCTGTTGCTTCCCTGATATGGCCTTTTTTAGGAACTATGGCATTTTTAGGAAAGACTTCTTAGTTTTTCTATTGAGATCCTTCTTAGCATCCTATTCTATGCAAGAGATGTTCTCAAATAAAACCTAAAATTAAATCTCTTCAACTCAGTTGAGTTAGAATTGTGACAATTCTCTTTTGCCTAACATAAAGGCTCTCAATTCTAGTCATTCTCTGACTCTTCCCTATCCTCTCTCTCCCTTCTCTTTCTCATGACAGTCATCCTCAGTTTATCTCAACAGAGTCAAATTTCCAAACGTCCTAAGCAATGCCTTTGCTAATTCTTATTCTAACTCTAGAACTTTATATTTCTTGTCTTTACCAAAAGCTAGCATCCTGGGAGAACTCCCTTAGTTCTTGAAAGTACTATGCCACAATTTTGCCCCTCCATTCTTATTGTATGTGCTCATTTAAACAATGTAGCACATATTTTTAGAATTAATTAACATGGTCTCTTTAGTTCTAGACTCAAAATCCTTGAAGACTAGCTATGGGGTAGAAAAGATGGCTCAGCAGTTAAATTCATGTATTACTCTTACAGAAGACCAAATGTAGGTTCCCAACACCCACAGCAGGCAGCTCACAACCACTGGCAATTCTATCACCAGGGTATTCAATGCCCTCTTCTGGCCTCCACTGGCAACTTCAATCATATGCATATAATCATACAGAGACATATACACATACAGAATATTTAAAAACAAAAGTAAATCTTTAACAATGAAGAAAACTATGGTTGTTATATGTTATTTATATTCTGTTTCTGTCCTAATATCTGGCAATCTTTTGCAGACAGTAGGCCACAAATACTTATTTTTGACTGATAATTCAGTCATAGCTGAGTTGAACCTTATCTCTGTACTGCCAATGACATAAATGGCTGGCTAAGAAAATTATTGCGGTAAACAAAGAGAGTCCGGCCCACTTTAATGTGAAAATCAAAACAGTATTTTTGTGCCTGCCTCTATCGGAAGATTCAGTGGCTGACTGTAAACATTGTGTGCTTGTTAGAGCAATAATAAGAGTCACTAGGATCAGCATCCTTGAAAGCCCTGTGGATGGTCTATGATTCCAAAGACATTTCTTATATTACTTTATGTAAGTATTTTAATAATCAAGTCACAATAAATGAGTCCTTGAACATCTCACCTCCTCATATACTTAAGCATTGTTTTTTGCCTTAAATCAATATCCATAGTTGGGGGAGTTTTGGGTTTTACTCCTCTTGTCCTTAATGCATTATGACATTTTTATTGCAGGAAGGATACTGTAGGAGAAACCACTCAGTTCAGCACCATTGTTCTCAAAGTCCTTATTTTTTTTTATTTTCTTTTCATTGACCTGGGTAGTTCCTAGCATTGGCAAAATCCTGTAACATTAAGTATCAGAAATCCAAAAACCTGCACATTGAATTAGGATCCAGACACATTCTTGAAAAATAACATGATTTTTAATGGATTCTCAGCTTTACATTTCATTTCAACAATCTTCTGTCTCTCTAGCAAACACAAGTATCTGACTTAAGAAACACTTCAGTTAAGCACCAAGGGGTTGCTGAAAGAAGGAAAAGAATTCTGCATTGTAGGTTTCAACAGCCTTTACTACAATTACAAACACTGCTGCAAGTCACCTTAATTCTCATTCTCATGCCGCTGCTGCTATTGTTATTATTACTGTCGATGACAGTATGCAAAGGCTGGAGGGTTTTACTGGCAAAGGCCCTGCCATACTCTCACTGTCAGGGTAAGCAGAACAAGAGAAGGGGGAAAAAACCCTCATATGTGTATAACAAATTCTGATGGAGAACAACTGTAGTTGTTTCCCAGTGGTTCCAGCTACTCACTAGTTTCCAGTTTACACAGTGTTATCTAGAAAACAATTATGTGCTAGCAATATTTGCAACAGAAGAAAGACAAAGTAACAAAGAAATTACATATAATAAATATCTCCTGAAGAGTGAGGAGCTTGGCAGATATGAGACCCAGCATTCCTGATAGCCCCTGCTGCATTTATGTCTTCTTTTCAAGTATTGTTAAAATTACACAGCCTTTCACAGATGATCCCAGGTGATTTTTAGAATCAGAAAGCAGAAGATAGATTAGAGAAGCTGCTCAAAGCAAAGAGGAAAGAAATAGAGACACTATGTATGGTTGTTATAGCAACCAAATGCATGTCCAGATCTCCCTCTCATTCTTTCCCAACTTTCGCTATTATCATGTTTTCAAATTAATAACCTCTGGCAATCCTTTAAGTTATTCATCAAGATGAAAGAAAATGGTGATTCCTCCTTAGTAGTGAAAACTGTAGTCACCAGGGAAGTAGTATTTTTTTTCTCAAATGGGCTGAAAATGAAAAAAGATAACTTGAAAGGACATCAAGCAATCATTTATGCAAAAGTGATGGGAGTATTTTTATGAAAAATTCTTCACACAGTAGTGAGTTTCAAAGGCATGTCAGAAAGACAGAGACTGACACAGACAGACAGACACACAACACAAAGACACACACACAAAGTAGGAGATCATAACCCCTTTTACAATATGTTCTATAGAAATCTTAAAGATTCAGTGGGAACAAGGGAATGATATAGAAACAATAAATCCCTGTTTTCTGAGCCATGCTAGGGTTCTACACAGCCCATGACAAAAAAGAAATTTTAAAAAGAAAGAAAAGAAAAGGATGACATTCAGATTACATGTTATCTAAGTTTGGAAGCAGTTCAGTTTGCTAGACAAACTTGGGGCAATAATTCCTAGCAATGTATCATACAAAAGGCACTTCTCAAGGTAGGGAGGGCAGAGAAAAGAAAAGAGGATAGTGAAGAATAACCAACACCAAAGAACATGTCATATGGGAAGTTCCTACTGTATAAGCTTCTTAAACATATTAATAGCTGCCTTAGGGTTTCCACTGCTGCAATAAAACACGATGACCAAAAACAACTTGGGGAGAAAAGGGTTTATTTGGTTTATGCTTCCATGTATTCATCATTGAAGGAAGTTAGGACAGGAACTCAAAGAGAGCAGGAACCTGGAGGCAGCAGCTGATGCAGAAGCCATGGGGGAAATACTGCTAACTGGCTTGCTCACCACAGCTTCCTTACCCTGCTTTCTTACAGATGCTCCCCCATCAATCACCAATTAAGAGAATGCTCTATAGGCTTGCATACACCTAGATTATTTGGATTATTTTTCAGTTAAGGTTCCCTCCCCTCAGATTACTATAGCTAGTTCCAACTTGACATAAAACTAACACAATCTACATATATAAAAGAAGTTTAACTGGAGTTACCTTAAACAGAGTAATAGTGACTCTCCCAGGAACCATAGGCTGTCAAATCAAAAGCCCAGTGCCAGAGATGGGCTACTTCTTTTCCAGTCATTGGTCAGTGGGTTGGGTTTCTATAGATCTCTAAACATTATAGACTATTGCCATTGCTCTTGGCTACCCTTACAAACTTGATGGTAAGACCCTGTTGCGTAGGACAGTACATATTTGAGCCTAGAACATGGAAAAATCAAGCATGTATTAAACTAGAAGCTTTATCCTTACTAGCTAAATTGTATAGTGCTGAGAGGTACCATTTATGTTACCAGGAAGAAAAATAATTAACAATATTACCCAGTGCTGAACCATAAAAGCTTCAACAAAATCTGGCACAGCATTCTATGCTCACTGGTAGAATAGTAAACATCATGAGAATAACCAATCCCTTTCTGCTCGAATTTAAAGGCCATTCCATATGACAAAATTTATGCCCAGTACCATCATCTAGGCCAACATTCCACAGATGGCTAGGTTATAAGCCTTAGGGATGAACCTGATAACAGTTTTCTACTAAATGGGACATATATTAAATTGCCCCCTAAGCTCTTATCTTTATACACCCACAGATTTGTGTATCTCTCAGTCCTCATCAGAGAAGCTTCTTTAGCAGTAAGTGGCAACGAACACAGAGACCCACAACTGGTCAGGGTTCTGTGAATAAGAAACTATGGAGTCTTGAACCCTAAAAAGGATATCTGTTATCAACCCCTTGCAAAAGGCTCAGGTATCATCATGGAGGAGAAGATAGAAAGATGACAAGAGCCAAGGGAACAGATGTCTGCAATAAAAAGTATTTGCTGAACATGACAATGACGTTAAACACAGGGACTAATAGCAGCTATGGCTGCATGGGTAAGACCTACACAAGGTGAAGCCATATAAAATTCCAGTATGATAAGGGAGGAGCATGAAGGTCCACCCGTATCTGAGGTGGTACTGGCATTGATGGCTTCTAGGAGAGTCAGAGTCATTTTCTATCAGAGATACATTACCTGGAGGTGGTACTAATTGGACTACATGGCTTTAAAAAAGAAAGAAAGAGAGAGAGAGGGAGAGAGAGAGAGAGAGAGAGAGAGAGAGAGAGAGAGAGAAGAAGAAGAAGAAGAAGAAGAAGAAGAAGAAGAAGAAGAAGAAGAAGAAGAAGAAGAAGAAGGGAAGAAGGGAAGGAAGGAAGGAAGGAAGGAAGGAAGGAAGGAAGGAAGGAAGGAAGGAAGGAAGGAAGGAAGAACACATGATGTTTAGAGGAAAACATGAGGTGCTGGGGAGGATGTGAAGGGGATGGAATGAGGATGGATTTGATCAAAGTACATTATATAAATATATGAAATTCTCAAACGATAAAAATTGAAATTTAAATGTGTGAATAATTTTTAAAAGTATTTCTGTTCCAGATTGTTTCTTCACTTTGCTTTGAAGAATCCTACATTACACAGATGGAGAAGTAGAAGAGCTTGAATGTGGAAGAAATGGAGACTCTGACAGGGGAAATGACTTGTCCGAAATAACAGCTGTGTTACGATGTCCAATTAATAACAATATCCAACATTTGCAAGATGCTTAGATATGACAAATGTTCAAAATGCCTCATGGTTTGGCTGATACTCACAACCACTTGATTATTATGTCAAAGTTAAATACCAGTAAATGTAAAATGGAAGAAGTAAATACCATACCAATGATTCTTCAGCCAGTGAGAAAAAGTGTGAGAAATTTCAGAATCAGGCCATTTGACTTCTGGACTCATATTCTCAGCTCACCTAGTACAGAATAACAGTCATGCTATACCTCATTTGACTATTCTCTCCTTCCCGTTTATCAACTTACAAAATCACTTGCAGGAAATAAACTCCAACTAACTTCAATGCAGAACAAATTCTCTTCATATCTCTCCACATTAACAATTCAAGACCATGATCTAACTCTCCCATAATAAGGACCACTGCTGTGTTTGGAAAGGGAAGTGCTTTGCCAGCAGATGTACTTGGTGCTTCCTGGTCATGGGTTTCCATACCCTCCTCATCAGCATGGAGAACAGTCATTCCTCCAGTCCAGGAACAGGCACAGGAGGAGATGTATAGGCAGGAGGCAGCAGGAATGGCAGGAAGGATAGTGCAGATGCTGGACATTATATCAGGAGCAGACTATACAGGTTCTAAACCTATACAGAGGTTCTGAACCTATACTGTTCCTCTCAGTTCCAGCCATTCTTGCTCTAAAGCAGTGGTTCTCAACCTTCTGAATGCTGCAGCCCTTTAATACTGTTCCTCATGTTATGATGGCTGCCCAACCATAGAATTATGTTCATTGCTACTTCATAACTGACAACCTCTGTGAAAGAATCATTTGACCCCAAAGGGTCGCATCCCACAGGTTGAGAACCATTGCTCTAAAGGAAGACTGTAAAACAAACCCCTCCCATCCTAGATTTCAGTACACACCATTCCTTCTGGCTGGATTACATTAACTCACATAGTTTGGGAGGCTGGGAAGATGGCTCAATCAGTCAAGTGCCTGCTGCACAAGCGTGAGGACCTGGTTTCAGATCCATGCCCCCAAGCATAAGGGCCAGGCACAATAACATGTACCCATTGCCCAGGGCTGCAGAGACTGAGGCAATAAGATATTTGAGACTCATTGACCAGCTGCTTATTTTCCTCCCTCTTGGGCCTTTCTTTTCATGAATATAAATTTCTTGAGAGTAAATTTCATATCTTTTTCCCCCACGCCCCAATTTCATATCTCATATTACTGCTAAGTCTACATTTCTGGTGTGTTGCTTAGCCCATGGTAGATAGTTAAATAAGTGTTTTAAATAAAACCACCAAATTCTTTCCAATCTATCAGCCTGGCCATTCCTATGAGCAAATGATTTTCCTTGGATCATAACTGAAAGATATACTTACTAACTTCTTGATATAAGCCCATAAAAGACCTATAAGAGATCTGCCCAGGGTCAGAACTGTTTTTGCATGCTTCCTACTAAGTTTTTGTAACTCTTCATCTGTCCACGCCTTTCTTCACTATGCCCTTTTTACATGTTTTGCTACTCCTATTCTTTCTGTCAGCTCCAATGTTCAGTAATCCTCACATCTTGTAAACTTTTTCAACTGCTGACAGTCTACACCATTCATCAATCTTTTACCAGTCCTACTTTTAAGATAGAGACATCAGTTCACATTTAGATTTTATTTTTCATGTGATTCTGAGGTCATCACATCTTCTCTTAACTTGGAAATGGCTTTTAAAAGTAAAGACTCTCGGGTAATTTCCTTGGCTGTTCAAAGGTGAGTGCTCACATTTGCAGAACACAGCTTAAAGTTTCAGATTTTCCAGTTAAGCCAGAGAACCATGAGCAAGAAAAGTATTGCAAGTTCCTGGGAAGGGAGACCCTTAATGCCTTAGTGAGTTACACGACTATGTTGTCCTTGTCTGTAGTATGACCCTTAAACAGGATGCTACAGTGCTGGTTGGAAGACTTAGATGCAGGGACAAAGAAGTTCCTTTCCTAACATGTGCTCCCACAGTCACACAAAATGGAAGCTTGTGCATGAGGGAAATTCCTGTACTGCCAAACACATGAGAGTAAACACAATCCGTCTCCCCTAACAAAGATTCTCTAGTCTAATTTGTGCAATTACCTATCTCTCTAGTGATGAGCTTGTTTACAGATTAAAGCTATGAATCTAAGCACAGAAATAAGATTAAATCTGATGAATTAAATTCCTATTTGCCTAAATCATCTGCATGTTGGTTCTTTCTTCATAATGCAATTCCAGATGGAAATAGGATATTTAAGTGCCCAGTTTTCAGAAACATACTTACAAGTTTTAAAATCACCAAGCTAGTAAGAGGCTAAGGAACACCCTTGGATTCAGCTTTGTTGACTGCATATCCAGTCTATTTAGGAAATCTGAAGGAAGAATAAAGGCTAACTAAAATGCAATTTTCACTATTGCTCAGATGCTAAAATCTCTCCAAATGAAATAAGGTTGCTACTCCCTTAGCCAATTGTCTGGTCTGAAATTAGCTGGTTAGTTAGCCTTGAATTCCAGGCAAGGAGGTACCAAAAGATTTTGAAGAGAGAGAAGAAAGAAAAACACAACAAATCAATGATAGTGGGAGCAAAGTGATGAGTAGACTTTTAAAAATTAATAAGGTATAGTCTCAGTCTCAGTCACCCTCCCCACAAACACACAAACATACAGTTGAGTGAAGACTACATACATGAGGCATCCAATTTATTTAAGTAAAATTTCCAAGACTATCTGTTTGTTAAAATGTAGAGGGACAGACGTTCATCCAGTGGCCTGTGAGCCACAATGTTGACCAATACAAAATTGTAAACTACTTAAAACATATGAGGTATTTTCAGTAACTTGATTGTGTTGTTCTCAAGCTAATGACAAGATTTGATGTGATATCAAAAGGTTATACATGTCAGGCTGTGGTCCTCCACCTGAGCAACAATGAAGCATCAATATTGTCAAATGGAGTAATTAAACATTCTCAGCCAGGCAAGGTAGTCCATGCCTATAATTTCTGTACTGAAGAAGCTTAAGCAGGAAGATAATCAAGAGCTTTAGGCCTGTCCAAAGTGTGTAGCGATTTCCATGGCAGCCTGAATTATACAGAGAGGCACAGTTTCAAAAAAAAAATCTTACGTTGTTTCATCCTTTTTGTGCCTATCACTTAAGAAGAAAGTATATATATATATATAAACCTGAACATGTAATAAACATTTCAAACTTGGACAAATAAATTTTATTTACATTATCTGCAGCATTTTCCATCAACATTTTATTTCCAATATAATGATTCTAGCAATTCTATGCTTCAGAGTATTTTGGTAAAACTGAAACTTCTAATGTCATGACAGGCGTGGCTCTACTGTTAGCAGTACTTCCACACTGTCATCTTTACACTTGGATGCTTTGCTGGCTTGTAAGTGTTGAGTTTTCAAATAAATGAGCAAACATTCTTTTATACTGGATCATGTTGTCACAGACTGAAATAAGTCTCTGAACGTTTCCAGTGAATGTCTATAATGGGTTTTTTTCTTAAGTGAAATGTATTCTTTAATTTGCATCTGGTAGAAAATTCCTGTGTTACAAAAGCCAGCAAAAGAGATATAGACAAGTGATAGATGTTAGAAGATACAGACAGGTAGGTAGGTAGGTAGATAGATAGATAGATAGATAGATAGATCAATTAATAGACAGATCAAATGATCCCTAGTAGTTAACTTGGGTTGTATATGGGCCAAAAGGTTTCATACCCAAGCCCCTTGTCACACTCAAGTTAACTGTTCTAGACAGATAGAGTATTAGTTGTCATTCCATGCAATAAGAATCTATGCTGCAGAAATTCTGAGACATTTATTATATTTCCCAGCTAGGAACTCAAACTCAGTCTTTAACCCCTATATTACAACACCAGAGTATTAAGCCCTTTGTGAATAACCAGGGTATCCATGGGGCAAGTCCTTTAGTTTTGTATCTACAGCTCTTGGGTTCCTCATCTGAAAAGTGAGGGCACTGGAGGGAAAGATCTCAGAAATCTTCCTGCTTCATAAGAGACACAGTAGTCAACCATGTACAATGATCAAAATCAGAGAGCTAAAGTGCTAAAGACTTCAACAAAATCCCTTGTTCACTCAAATTGTGGAACTAAGAAATTGCATTGAGAACCCCTAGATGAAGTTAAACTTTGGTCATTTTTCCAGAGATGGAAATTGTAAAATGCTGCAATATGAACACACTATTCACACTGGAAATTTATAATATATTACTCTTTCCTCCAGCTTAACATAAACACTGACATTTTCGTTTAGACCCAGCTGTTAACACTGAATCTCCTCTAAACTGAAAGCATGAGATGTGACCAGGAGGGATTATAGGACTATTTTCAAAGGGGGTGGGAGTTACATAACACAGACATGCTGGGGAGGAACTCAGCTCGGTGATTAAAAATCATTCCTGACTCTGTCTTATGATACAAAGAAGTTATTATTACTGTGGCTTCGCTTTGTGCATTCAGACGTCCTGGGTGGTGTGGAATAGTGACAAGCAGGGGGCAGAGGAATCCCTTGGGTTCCTAGTTAAGGACTAATTGGATCTATTTTAAAGACTGGTTGTTGCAGAGAGGAGTTTTGCCTTTGATCACAACTCCCCAGATGCTTGGCCTCATGCTGAACACAGAGCCTCCCTACCACAGTCCCGGAGGCAGAGTCCTGCACTCTCAGAACGATGCTGAGACAGCAGTGCCATTCTCTATCTGCAACACCATCCCTCACAGTTCCTACTTATTCTACTGAAGCTGTAGTCTTCATCTTCATGTAAAACAGCCCCGTTATCCCCCATGAAACGCAATGCCATGTGAAGTAGTACTTAACCCGAAGTCCACAGAACTCCAGCATACTTTAGAGAGGGAACACGTGATGTGGGAGGAAAGAAGATGGAGCACCTTTTTCTACCCTACCCCAGCACTTTAACTGCTTCAGTCTCCTACTGCTTTCCTATTCAATTCTAGCAAAATGGAACGCAGGTTAGTACTCTCATTTGCTGTTTCCCATGGGCCATTCTCCATTTTCTCGTGGCTTCCAAGTGAAGCCTTTGGCAGAGGCTAAGAGCAGGAAAGATATTAAAGTGTGCCCTGCAGATATGAATTCTAGCAGAATTCCTACTGGTGACTGATTTTATGAGTGTCACTTTGGGGTGGGAACTTGGATTTTGTGGAACAGAAACCTCGGCTACAAAATGAAGCTAAAACCACAGGTTCTGTTCTTGCATAAATGTTCACTATGCTCAAAAGATACTTAAATCTCTCTCATTAACTGATACCTCTCAAACACTAGTGTGAGAAAGGCACTTTGTTAGGCATGGTTAGTACAAGAAAACAGATGTTACCTGCTCCTAACAGCTGCTTAATGTCAGGTCAAGGATTTATTAAGTACCTCAGGTATACTCAATAGATTTCTCACATACCTTAAACCCTATTTATATAATTTATTTATGCACTGGTCTATATTAAAATATCCAGGATGATCTGCACTATCTCATTTTACAAATGATTCTCAGCTGTTAGTAGCTCAGTCTAATGCCCAGTTTCTTATGAGGTTCTTCTCTCAGATTCTCTTAAATTCTATTTCATATCCCACTCATCGCCAGATGATAAACAGGATCACCATTAAAGAACTTAGAATTGGCAACATCTCAGCTGTAGTCAATGATAGCATTTTCATTTTGAAGTGAAGAAAACTGAAATCACTACACAAGAGTCACTGAAAACCTGGGGGGGAAACCCCAAGTGCTCAGACCTCAGGCCAAGTCTTCTTCTAGTAGGTTCAGGTAAACTGAGGTATTCAGAAATTTATAAAAAGAAAGATGGAACATTTAACACACCAAAGCTATCAGAACTAAATATACACATTTTGTGTCAAGCTGCATTGGCCCTGCCCTCTCTGGTGTTATCTTGAAAGAACATGTCTTGGAATCAAAGGCAGTGTCAGTATCCATGGTCTGTCATTCAGCTGGTCACACAGACAGTGGGCTCAATAGATGAATGGACTTTATAAGCAGCTTCCTAGCTTGTGTCTTTCACAATTCACTGCCTTTCCATCTAGTTCACTGTTGCCATGCTGATCATGTCAGTCTCCACACCTTCATGATGAAGTCCATACTCTTCAGTCTGTACTGCAAGGCCCTTTATGCCAGAAGCTCATTTCTCTCAAGCCAGATCTCCATCCTCATGTCCACCCTATTACATCCTTCCTTTCATGGGCTGACATATCTGCTATGTTCTTACACATGGCATTCTCTCCACTTCAGCTCTTCATCTAAATAAATTCTTGCTATGACTGATTCATTAGCAACTTCATGCACAACTTCTTCTTACAAATCTTTGTTAATACTTTATCTCACCCCTCTGGCTAGATATCTCTCCTCTATAAGAATATATATACTGCACTTATCAATATTCCCCCTATTTGCCCCTAAAGTCCCCCTTTAATCTGTGAAGTTAAGAAGAGGAATATTTCTGTATCCCTACTCCTAACAAAAGTTAAGAGCATGATGGCAGTACAATTACTAGCAAGAGGTACAGGTTTGGGAAACAGCACTTAAAATACCATTAGGGCTTCGCTACTCATGAGAGGTGATGCTGCCACAGAGGTGAGCACACCGTCACTCCATCTCAGGCATGCTCATAGAAAATCACCTGGCTTTCCAACCAAAGCACAATTCTGCACTTAAAAGTCCCACAAATAAGCAAGACCACTTGGCTTTGTCCTAGTCCTTATTCTACAGTGAGATGTTAAATCCCAGTTGGAGAGCCTGGTTCAGTACCATCACACAGGAAACAGCTCCACCTGGTGACTTCCTTGACACTCTTTGGTGACTTTTCTTCTTTCCTACACAAAAGCTGTCACAATCACTTAGAAACAGCAGGATGACTGTGGGGACAGGGAAGGGTTTCTCATTCCTTTGCCTGCTTTTCATGAAGCGCTGTAAGGATATGTGAGTAACAAATTCCACACTATCTTTCCAAAAAGAAAAAGAAAAGAATAGCTTTGTCAATATACCACAGATTCCTGCAGTGCCTCCTTTGAGAAATTAAGTCATCAGTATATGTGGTGCTGTTTAATCTGTCTCCATTTTTAGTAAAGTTTCAATCATGCTCATCTTCCCCATGCCGGAATGTGGGGGCCCACAGAGGCTCCCTAGTAAGGTCAGAAAGTCTGAGCTTGCTTTACCTAGCAGGGCTGCATAATACGATGATTTGGCCAAAGACATGATTACCAGGTGTTTTGAAGGGTCTACACTTGTTGGTACTTTACACCTTGACCTATAAAGGGGGAGGTCTTTTGCCCCTCCCCTTGCTGATATATAAAAAGCCCATCCTGAACAAACTTGAGCCTACTGGGTATTGATCCAGGGCCCTCCCAAAGCTATCCTGTGTCTCTGTCTTTCTGCCTACATCTATATTTCTTCCTATTATTTCTCAGTTCCTCACTCCTCCCTCCAAGAACCCTTCCACAGGTTAGGGCTGGACACCAACACAGGAAGGGGTGTGGAAGCACTCAGATTTCTCATTGTATCTACCAGTGAAATAAACACTGAATCAATGTAAATGGCATCTGATGACCTAATAATGGTATAACAAATGGCATGATAATCAAGTCTCAGCAGACATATCAAAAATTTCTTAATGGTACCAGTTATGTAAACTACCAGGAATACAAGAAAAAGTAACTGCTGCTGAAGAAATTGTGGCATGTGGAGAAGGGCCAGAGCCCAGAGACTTCTGGGAAAGAAATATTTCATGTTATCCCAGAATGGCAGATCACAGAAATAATCTTGTCTAAAGGATTCAAAGCCATTTTTTAAGCAGTCTTTATGTCTTGACATTGGGCCAACTATTACATTTTAAGAAACTGCATCCTACACTAAATCACTGTGCAGGAAAATTTACCTGCGGGCATGAAGTGTTTAAATGAAGAAAAAGAATAGGTCTTAATTATATACTCATGATTTTTCAAATGAGCTACCATAAATACATTTTAAGGAGGCCTAAAAATAAGAAAAAAGTCCATTAAAAATACAAACAAATTGGCTATAGGGCAGTTTAAATAATAAATCAAGGTCAAACTTTTAAAGTTTATTGTGATTAAATTAAGGCAACTTAGCTCTCAGAGTGAAATACAGCAGATTACACACACGCAGTCTAAGCTAAATAGTCTCTAGTTTAAAATACAAAAAAAAACCCTCCTTAGAAGTGGACAGTTTCCAAAGACAAGGTAAAGGTGTTGCAAAAATTGAAGACCCTGATTTTTCTCCAGATAGTTAAAACTTTAGTTTCTATTTTTAATTTGGTGCATAAACTACTGCTGGATGTTAAATAATTTTATAATGCTTTCATGTACATATAAAATCTTTCCTTAGTCATTTAGTGGGCAAGCATCCTCATTTTCACATGAAAGTAGAAATTCCCTCAGATACAAACACAAAATAGAAACATTGAACGCAACTCTTCAATTACAGGTGCTTGTACAGCTGATGATACCAACATTAAGACAAAGCAGAGATACATATAATGTGTGTGTGTATGTGTGTGTGTGTGTGTGTATAAAATATCCTTCATACATCTTCACACCCACAAACACTAATTCACTAATCTCCACTGTAAACAAAAATCAAAGCATTTATTTCTTTGAATGTGGGTTTTTATTAATGAATTTTTAAAAATAATTTATTTGTATTTTATATACATTGTTTTTTGCTGACATGTGTATTTGTGTGAGTGTATCAGATCCCATGGAATAAGAGTAACAGACAGTTGTGAGCTGCCATGTGGATGCTAGAAGTTGAACCTGTGTTCTCTTAACCACTGAACCATTTCTCCAGCCCTGCTAGGAATGCATTTTATGCTATTATAATCATGATACCTGATACTTTACCTGTTGTCAAAAGGTGTCTATCATACTGTAAACAAAACAAAAATGTTACCTCTAAATTTTGTCCATTTTCTTCTGAAGAACAAATAATCTTTTGGATTCTGAAAGAGTCTTACATCATGAAGGGGACATACATACATCACAACTTCCCAAATCCCATAGACAGTCAGTGGAAGAAGGGTCCAGTCAGAGAGAGTCAGGGCTACAGGCAACTATTGGCTTTGATACTTACTTAATACATTCTCAGTTCCTGCCTGTGTCAAATCCTTTGCATTTGGAAATCATCTCTTCCTGGTTAAGCAGTCAATTAATAATTTTAAATGCAGGAAAACCTTGTGGTCATTTGAAGATAATGCCATAATATTGAAATATAGTAAAATACAGTGATCTAAAAATAAGCTTGTAGATCCCTAACTGTCTGCAGTTTTAAATCCCATCTTCCTACTTCTAATTTCTAACACCTGCTATTCATGTGACCTTGGGTGAAAGCTACTAAATTTCTCATTGTAGGTCAACTACATTTAGATTTTTATAGAGAATAATAACCATACCTACTTTTTGTTATACTAACAGTAGTACAATTCATAGTAGTAATTTATAGAGAATAGTATTACCTCTTTCCTATTGATGATGGTATATAAATCAATTTTAATAATGTCTGGAAGATACTAAGCAATCAGTAAATATTTGTTGTTATAGATTATTACTGAGTTCTCAAAAAAGTAGTCATTCCCCACCTTTACTTGAAGTTCTGTCCTGCCCAAATCACTTGAGAAACTCCCAGAAACTCAATTTTTCCCTTCAGGTACATTGCCAGGAAGAAAATGCAGGTGAAACCCATAGTTGTTTCCTCATTGTCACTCCATTACCACAAATGCAGTTTTCTCTCACACAAAATGTAACATGTCCTCATCCATTCTCAAACATTGCCTGGTTGAGACGTTGTAGCATGGGGGCTGGTTCTTAGCTTAGCTCCTTAGATGAGGAACATGTTGTTACTTTCTCCCTGGGGCTCATGGTAATGCTAGCCCCTACCTGCCAGCAGCTTGTCCTGGCGGCTAGATTGTATCCTACCCACTCCTGCTACAGGAAAGCTGTAGCTTCAAAGGCAATTTGATTTGGTTCATATCTAGGCTTCTCTCCCTCCCTTTCCTTCTCTTGTACCTGTTCCCTTTTGTTTCATCTTGGGCCATTTTTCACCCATTTCAACAAGACACATCAGGTATCCTACACTGCTTGAATCAAGATAATGAAAATATCCAAATGGTCTATGTTTATGTTATCTAAATGCTGATGATACAATAAAAGGAAAATGAAACAATCCTTATAGTGATATTTTATTTGTATTGAAATGTGATTTTATTTGTATGTTAATAAAGTTGCCTTGAGGTCAGATCAAGCCAGAGCAGAAGCTGAGCGGTAGTGGTGCACACCTTTAATCCCAGCACTTGGGAGGCAGAGCTAGGTAGATCTCTGTGTGTTTAAGGACACAGCCAGCATGGCAGACACACGCCTTTAATCTCAACCATAGAAGACCTAGAGGTCTGTACAAACAGGCAGTGACGAGGAGGTCATGTGGCTGGGTTTACAACCAATGAGAAAACAGAACAGAAAATCTATAAAAAAGACAGGACACACAGAGGTAGCTCTCTTGTGGAGAGGAAGAACAGCAAAAGCAGTGAAGGGTAAGGTTTTCCACTCTAGCTCTGACCTCGTGGTTTTTAACTCTGCAATTGGTTCTGTGTTTCTTATTTAACAAGCCAGTTACATCTACAAATCCTATGCCATATATAAGTATGTGCTTATTAGGAATCTTCTATATGCCACACAGAAGCATATAAAAATGAAGAAAATGGAGCTTTTCCCTCCAGGAGCTCTCACAAGACAGCTCTGCTTGCTTGGATGGAGGCAGACTGAACCAGCACATAATATCAGACTTTTAGTTCATAAGGGTCATGTATTCCTTCTTCCTGGAGTATTGGAGAAAATGTCAGCAAAGAGATGATTTCCAAATGCAAAGGATTTAACATGCAGACGAAGTTTCCAGAAAGAAGAAGGAGCTGAACAGACAGACTGCACAGAGAATGGATGATACACTTGACCACTCTCAAAACATGCCATTCAGCTAACATCCGGCTCTCAATTGTGCTTGACCATTTATGTTCTCCCCAAGCCCTCAAATGAGTAGTTAGCAAATTTTCCTCTATAGAGAGTCAGAGAATAAATATTTGGGGTTGATGGACTTACAGTCACTGTCACAACTACTCAGCTTTGTGGTTGTCATCCAACACTGCACAGACATCAGGTGAATGAATTACCCACATTCCAACTGTATCAAGAAGCAGTCATATGTCACAAAGTATTCTTTTAATTTCTCAAGTCACTTTAAAATACTGAAACCATTAGTAACTTGTAAGTTATATAAACAGATGATGAGAAAGCAAGTTTGTCCTACTATTTCTAAAATTTCTTCAGCAACAGACAAATACTGTTTCCTACATATTCTTTAAAACATTATTTAGCAAGCAAATGTGTGTGTATGTGTGTGTGCTTGGATACGTGTGTACAGGTACTTGTGTGTGTCAGAGAACAATTTGGAGAGTTGGATCTCTCCTTACAGTGTGCAGTCGTGGGAATTGAACTTAGGTCATCAGGCTTGACAGCCATACTCTTACACCTCAGTCTCCCTTCATATTCTTTACAGACCCAAATTAAGCTGAATAAGAGATACTAGGGTGCTTGCTTGTAAACCTAGTGAACTTTAAAGTCAACTTCAACTTTCTTTTTCTTTCCCTAAGATTTTTAATATAACTTAAATGCATATTTTTTTTAAAAAAAAGAGTTTCATATATGAAATGAAGTCAAAGCTTAAGTTGAAGAAAGGGAACTCACTCCCAATTTAGGGCATATCTGACATCACTTGGAAAACCTCTGCTCAAGCCGTTTTTGTTTTCTAATGATATAAACCTAGCATTCAGTCTTTGAATGTAGAAGTGCAAATTATCAGGCAAAATTTCCCACGTCACCCAAGGTACAGATCTGGACTTTGCAACATCCTCACAAGTCACACTTAGTCTGGGAGTTACATGCAAATTCTCTTGGTCATCAACTTCTCACAGCCTGTGAGTGCCCACTTTCAACCTAGAGGTACTCCATCCCCACCAGCTGAACTTTCCTCATCAGTTCCATCCTCCTAGTATCTATTCCCCCCATTACCTAGAAAGTAAACAGGAAGAAAAAAGCTAAGTCTGCTTTCTGGGAGTTTTTTGTTTGTTTGTTTGTTTGTTTGTTTTTAAATTTAACTTACATATGCTGACTCCTCTTTCCAAGGAATAAGCAATTAAGAGTGGGTAACACTGGTGCATAACTCTCTGTGTACTCTCACTATCTTTAAAATCACAATCTTGTTATACGAGTTGATGATAAGAAAGTATGGACATCGAGCCCTGATGTATTTCACCCTCCACATTGATAGGGCAGGCATTAAGATGACACAAACCTTCACCTTAAACTTTTAAAACCAGAAACACAGAATAACCAGAAACAAATTAGCATCACTGCTCAGCTAATCAAATTATATTCTGGAGACTTTTGTGTGTCTGCAGGTGTGGTGATGAGGACATGTACGTGTGCATTAAAGGTCGGGGAAATTTTTATGAGTTTGTTTCCTTTGGAAAATCAAATTCCTTTGTCTGGCTTGTGGTCAATAATCTAATGCAAAACTATAAAACACGGAATCTAATTTGTTATTGTAAAGCCTATTATCCCTTGTCTCAAGTATTTCATACATTAAAATGGCAAATAATAAAGAATGAGGAGTCAAACCAATGACAGCTTGTTGACTGCTAACAATGTATGGTGAACTCAAGATCCAAGATCCAGGGGGTTAAGAGTGGGCTCAAACAGCCTTTTCTCCCACCACAATATATTCCATCTATAGTTCTTTTAACTTTGAATAAAGTCCCAGATCAATGTCACTTCCCTTTAAAACACAGCCTCCTACTCTCAGGCAAAATCATAGTCCCTGCCCTCTTTGCTCTGAGAGTACTTTGCATAAAGCTCTATTAAGCCATTATGCACTTACCACACTAAACTGTATTCCATCCTGTTATATGTCTGTCTGTTTCTACCTGGATGTGCACCCTCCGGGCCAAAGATCAGGTATTTGTGTTTTCTAGCACTCAGCACTGACGTGACAGCCACTGAAAAAGTGCTTTACTGTTTTCAGTATTATAAAATGCATATCCATGTTAAGTGTCCAAAGTAACACTGACTAGTTACAACAGAAAAGGTTAAAATGCTGTCTCTACACCAACCGATCAGGCCCACTTCTCCAAACAAACACTCTCAAGAGGTTCTTAGCTGCGTGTAAATACTGCACACACCGCTTCAACCACAGAGAGCTCAGCACACATGTGGCTCTCAAACCTACAACAAACACATGCAGGGCTTCCAGACCTGGATTAGCTACTTTGCAGGGCTGGGTGCTAAATGCTGTCAAACAAGAGGCTGGAGAAACCCTGCAGAGCATGAAGAGTGCAGTTTTCCGTGGACCAGGAATGCTATGCACTTTTGATGGTCTGATTATATTCCAAGTCTTCACCACTCACTGCCACTTCCCTTTTCTTATTTTTATCTCCTACTCTCCATGAGTCTACATGACCCTACTACAACTCAGCTTTCAAAATGCCTTCGCTAATCTATGGCCTTTCTGTGTCTCTTTCTCACTTCTTTTCCTTCTCTTTTCCAGTCTCCCTGTTTTGTCCGTTTATAACTCTGTCTCTTTTTTACTTGTTTTCCCTGCCCTCTTTTCTCTTTCTTGCTTAAAACATTTTCACCTATTATATACTACAAAAATATCATTATGTTTCTGTACAAAGAATATTCATGACTAAAAATGTTTGCCTATGGCTGTGATGAATATCAGGATTATATGTGACTTTTATCTGCTTCTTAATAAACACACATCTCTTGAGTGCTTGAGTTATTTTTAAGTTACTTGAAAATGAAACATAAAACAGGAGAGCATATATGTTGGTGATACCTCTGTCTGTGTATCTGTCTCTCTCTCTATCTCTGTTGTGTGGACCTTCATTCTCCATTTTCTGTTTTCATTACCCCTCTCTTTCTGATTGTTTCTCTTCCTCTCTCCTTTCTCTAGAGACCACCATACTGAGTTCTGACCAGCAGTCTCTAAAAATCTATTCCATTGACATACAAGTCTACCTATTTCACCTTTAAGAACAGAGACATTAATATTGTCAAGTAATATGTATGCTACTTTGAATCTCACATACACACACACATGCAGGTACACATTGCACACACACAGACACAGTTGTACCCATTGATTATGAATGTGCTTATGTGTCTAGCTAGCTATGCTGTAAGGTAGGAACCAAGATCCAGATAGAAAATGATATATCAACTAAAATATGTGGTGACTTATTGAGAAAATTGAGATCTCCATAATTTCTGGGAATTGCTGTCAGATGACAAACTACCTCTGGATTCTTTTTCCTTTGAATAAGCATGGGTATGGCAGAAAAGGAGCCCAGTAATACCAGCTGCTGCATTGTCAGGAGAGAGACAAGGAGTCTTCTTGTTATTGAAAAAACCCTGGGCACTGAACTGTCTCCTGACAGCAGTGATTAGAACACAAACAGGCAACAGGATGTGAGTGCTTTGTCCAGCTCAGTGCCTGAAGTCAGTTCTAATGAGGCCAAGTTCACAAGCATGCTTGCCCTTTTTTGTTTTATTTTTCTTTTTAAAGTAACTTTTAAAAAGAACTCAAGCAATTCATGTTTGTTGAGAAACAGCAAAAAAACCACATATAATCCCAATGTTCATCATAACCACAGCAAATATTTTGAGTCATAAATAGTTTTTTAATAAAAACATAGTCATGTTGTGTATACAGTAATTGAAAGGGTTTCAAACCCTTACTGCATACAAGTACATTTATAGAACTTGGTATACATGTGGGAACAGCAAAGCCCAGATTCCCTTGACTTCCTTGGTACTGTTTTATAATCTGTTTCTCTCTTTCTTGCCTTCTATGAGGTATCACAATTCAAAATATGTGCCTATGAAACCAGTCTTTTCACAGCTTTAATAGTCTCTGACATACTTGTAAGCTTTAATAGTCTCTGATAATACTTGTACAAGGTCATAAGTTATTTGTTCTACACCAGTGGTTCTTTATCTTCCTAATACAGTTCCTCATGTTGTGGTGACCCTCAACCATAAAATTATTTTGTTGCTACTTCATAACTGTAATTTTCTGCTATTATGAATCCTAATGTAAATATCTGATATGCAGGATATCTAATAAGTGACCCCTGTGGGGGTTGCAACCCATAGGTTAAGAACCACTATTCTACCCAGAAAGCTATTTTTTTGTTTTTTGTTTTGCTAAGTAACAACAAATAAAACAGGAACTATTATAAGAAGTAAGTATCACATGGAAAGATGTAAAGAAGTTGAGAAGGATGCCTCCTCAATTTCCCAAAATAAATGTCAGCATCTCAGACTTCATCACAGAGTAAAAGAACTGGAGTTATAAAACATGGAGCTAGCAAGACATCTCAGCAGGTAAAGATGCCCACTGCCAAGCCTAATAACCCAATTCAGTTCCCGTGTTCAGTGGTAGAAAGAGAAAACTGACTTCTTTAAGTTGTTCCCTGACCTACACATACTTACGTATGTTTTCATAGACACTCAAATGCAATTAAATGATTAATGTAGAGAGAGGCAATGTTGTAAGCAACATATTATAAACATCTTCAAGTAGGCTATACTTGGGTACTATTAACAACAGAAGTAATATTAACAGAACAACAATGATAATTACAGCAGCAATAGAAACCCTCACTCGTTGCATAATGTATACTAGGGGCTGCTTTACACATTTTAATATTTATCATCACGTTTAATCACCTACCTATAAAGGAGGAAATAGTGTAATTATATTATTCTCAAAAACACTTATTTAAAAATGTAACAAATACATAATTATCCACATTTTAAAAGGGAAATTGAAGCATTGACTGTACAGTTGGCCAAATTTACATATGTACCAGATAATGAAGAAGGAAACTGAAGCAGTCTCTAAGTGCTAGACTATATACGCTTTTGCCACTTTCAATACATTTTGACCCAGGATCTGTCCAGAAGGGAAGATAATTTTCTAGCATATACTGGAGGACAGAAACACTGCTTGAGGAGAATGTGCTATCCCATGTGATCAATAAGACCTTCTACCATGTCTCAAGCACTGAGAGTTTCCTCTAAGAAGCTGGCAAAATCTATGTGCCTCAGCTCTTCATGGGAAAACATAACATGTTAACAAAAATTACAATCATGTAAACAGGGAAAAGCTTCATGAATCCTAAAGCTCACTCCTGTGTATCTAATGTGAACAATGTTCAAACTGAATAATCCCATCAGTTTCCAAGAGATTTTTTCCAAATGCAAAGATTCCAGCATCTACTTCTCACCTGTGAATTCAAGAGTGAATCACAGGAGGACAGTCCTTTGGAAAATGTTGATGGAGGCACCTGTAATGAGTATGTGCCCACGCAGCTAGAATCTCTCCATCACTTCAGCAAAATGTAAGTTAGAGCAAGCAGGCTGCAGAGGCATTTCTAAACCAGAGTGCTGGGCATGTCTAAAATAGCCTTTAAAGCCCTTTAAAGATGCTAATGGAGAGTCCGTGGTGGAACTGCTGAAAGCAGACAGGCTTTTCATGCCCAACAACACTCTTCCTTGAATACCCCACATGCCACCCACACACATACATATAAGTCCTGGAGCAGGACTGATGGTACAGGATTTGGTTCCTCGATAGCCCAAGTTACTCTATTAGGAAGGGATGACTAAAGGAATCAATCCATTTGCTCCAGGGTATAACATGATAGCTGGTTGTCTGATAACATGATTCTTATTAGTATTTCTTAAAAAAAAAAAAAAAAAGATACAATTGTCCATACTGTCACTCTAGGGTCATTAGCCAGCAGAGAGTAAGCAAAGCACACATCCTACACATCTTCTCTTGATAGCATGATGAGGCATAGCTGAACCCAGGGAGGCTGTCATGGATTTTTGCAGAGGTTAGGGATTTGATCAATCTGTGCCCTGAAGCAACTGACTTCTCAGCAAAGCATCATATGTCAGTGACCTGAGAATGGAGTAAGGCCAAAGAGGGTGCCCCAAAATGTGTCATTTGTACCAAGAGTTTCCTTTTAAGTCCTCTTCCTTGACTTCTGGAGCTCTCACTTTCAGAAATATCAAAAACAAACCCCTAAGAGAGGTAGCCCCATCTAGCAATTAAAGCTTTGAATTCAAATATGGCAAAAGGCAAATATTTTCTTGGATATACTTCAGCTGGGCAACCTTGTGAGAGTTCTTTAGGCTGGGATAGTCACAGATTTAGAGACAAAACAGTGGCAACTAGTTTGTAAAGGCACCATGAAGACCGAATGTCACAAACTGATGGCCCATAGCATGTTCTCAGTGAGCAGCTGCCCACTAACTTGATGGCTATTTATATTATCAAGAGAGGTCTCTGGGCTGTCCATTAATTTGTCTTCACTGGATATAGACCACTGCCCCCAATAGTCAGCAAACTCACCTCGATTCTTCTCCCCTATAAGTTGTACAAAGAAAAAAAGAAAGTAATAACTGGTGACTCAGTTTAATTCATAGGCAAATAAAATCCATTAGTATTAATTCACATTGACACTCTAGGTTCCCTGAACTGAGGCAACTTTTAGTATTATTTTTAATTAGAACTCAATTGTGTAAAACAGTTATGGAGAGAAGTGGTAGCAGTATTCTACTCCTCACCCTCCCACCCCAGCTAATGTAACCCCAGTCCTATGTAATGGCTTCTCTGCAGTACATTAACAGTGGAATGTAGATTTCACATGGGGTACTGTCAGGAAGCTCACTGCCAGAATGTCCCTTCATCTCTTTTTAAAATCACTATTTCAAGGTTTAAAGCATACAAAGAACATGACTTTAGATGAAGTCTCATTCTCTGAAGCCAAAGCAAATAACCTGAACAGCTGAGCTCAGCTAAAGTTGAGAGCATAGAATTTGGAGTCCCGTGGCCACATGCACACTTCTCAACACAATGGCTACAGGTGCACAGTCTTTACCTACCCCTGAGGCTAGGATGTAACTATATTCTAACACCTGTCTGGCAAGGGGCTGCAAGCAGTGTAGCTACACAGTGTAGCCAAATGTTTCTGGATTTCTTAGTATACAAAAATGACCTGTTTAACAGCAAGGCCATGGTTTCCCTCTCTCAGAAATGTAGACTAAAGTAGTCTCTCCCACCTCACAGGATTGTGCTTAGAATAAAAGTAGGGTAACAGAAGTAATGTTCTAGTCTTTGAGAACTGAAGCATTTTGTAAAAGGAAAAATGGGCTGTAACTCATCTCAAGTGTTAAAGCAACATTCAGACATGCTACAGAAACAGAAACAATATCTTTAGATACATGTAGAATAGCAGGAAGAAATAGGAGTATTCACATCCTTTCTTTGTTCCACACCTACATCTTAGAACAGGCTGCTTTCCTACTATCAGTGTTGTACAGTAAGGTCCCACCTTTGTGCCATCAGTTACTTGACTAGTCCAAGAATCCCATCTGAGCAGAGTTTGAGCTCCACAAGAACAATCTTTAAGTTTTCATGGATCTTGGCCTTGCCTCACCCTGATCACATCTCTTCTCTGGCATTGACTGCAGACACAGACACAGCAGAGAGGCTATTTGGACAGTTTTTGCTATCAGGAGTAGGAGGTGCAGTATCCACACTCTCCATGAAGAACTGCAGGGTGCATTGAGATATACAGTTAGACAAGACAAATCTTTTAACATATATTTAGTGACTCACATAAGCTGGCCGGTAGTAAGGGGCAAATTAATTTTCCACATGGCAGAGCTGAGGATATATTTGACTAAAAACCTAAACAATGGCAAGTCACTTTGTGGTGGCAGTCGTAGTATATAGAGAAAAATATGTCAAAATAAAAATGAAAGAGTGATGACTCCAACTGATATGTAATGTAAGAGTTGTTATGGCTTTCAGTGACCATGGCAGTTTCTGCTCATTTACTAGCCATGGAATACAAACAAACTCACTGCAAGATTGATATGAATACTCTTTTCTTCCATTATTCTTTTAAGACTATTGTTAGGATTTAAACTTATTGGTGAAATTATTAAGGCCGCTCCACGTAGTTAAAAGGGAGGTTTATTTTGTGGGGTAGCTTACAAATGAAGGGATAGGTTGCAGGGTCTGGGAAAGGTATGGCACAGTCTGGCATTATTCTCTGGAGAACTCTGCTCAGTCTACCCCCAGCATCCAGGGTCCTGGAACCAAGAGATCCCTCTCCTTTTGATCCGGGGTCTTCAGCTCCTCTCTCAGACCCGCCTTGTAGGCATGACCATTACTGAAGCCTCAATGGGGATTGGAACTTCCAGGCCAAGGCTGGAATGGCTACCCTCTACATAAACTTGCAACACAGGATTTAATACAGTTAGTTAGATTTCCTAGATACAGGTAGTAATGGGCCTGCCTCTTCTCAACTGTTTTTTATGCAATCTGTTCAACTCAAAATGCCTTTATTATACTCTCTAATTACTTGAATTTTTCCATTTATTCGGCTCCAAGGGAGCATTTGCCCTATAATAAAGCTTGAAGATATTGAGTCCACCTTTAAAATCCTACTGTAAGCTCCTCTGCTCCAAAGACCACGGATCTGCTCTAGTCTCTTGTGAGAACTCTGAGTACAAGACTGAAAGCTCTGTGAGGGTAAGAATTCCTTCTTTTTATTTTTGTGTTCCACTTCACAGACATCCCCATGCCAGGGAATGATGAGTATTTGGAGTTCAGCAAGTATTTGTAGAATTAAAAGTAAATAAAATTCATGTGAGGCTCTCATCATAATGTTGACATGTGTCAATCAGTCCTAGCATGTGAGTAGTTATTCTTCTCCTTAGTAAATTCATTATCTCACCTGCCTTCTCAGCCCAGCCTATGGATGTCTAAGGAACTACTTTAAAAGAATATGGATGGACTCCCTAGAGTTAATTTCCTCTAAAAAATGCCCATCAAACATCTAAGAGGTTTTTATTTTCCAATTTTACCATGTTTTCTGGCCTTCAATACAAAAATAGCACATTTATTAACACAAAGATGTGATTAAAACAAATCCAGTAAACCATATGCTACTGTGAATCTATAAGCACAGATTGAAATGAATGTTTCTGTAGAGCTCAAAAAGTATGTGATAACTCAGAAACAAATTTGTACATGGGTGTTGGGGGGAAAGAGAACCACGTGAAATAAGAGCTCTGTCTGTTTCCTTGGTGAGAGATGTAGGTCATTGTGTCAGGTCCATATCTCAGCCTCTCTGACTTCACTCTAGTTAAATGTGGTGGGTGTCAGAGGTCTGCATGTTGCATGCCACATGGAGTTCACCGTAAGGAATATTCTAATTTATTCAAATCATCGCAGAGGATGAAATCGAGGATATGAAATTACAGCATGATGTAACTGCATACAAGTAACTAACTCTCTATTTTGTCATTCTTAATTACCAGTAGAAAAGTTTTCTTTTCATCTAAAGAAGCATTGCTTATCAAGTACTTGCTAATGCAAAGTACTTAATATATTTGACATTAAATCTTCAAGGAAAAATTAAACTATTGAAGACATATCACTCCAGTGTCTCAGATGAGGCACCTAAGCCCCAAAGAGCTCACGTGATTTCTCAAGGCAATGTGGTCAAAATCAGGAGAGTTAAGAAAGGAACTGAGATCCATCTATTTCTAATACAGCTGCCTGCTAAGCACCACCATATTACGTCAAATCAGTGTTCGTTAAAAGCATAAAGGACCCACTGGAGAAGTAAGAATGTGAGCTTCCTAAGAAAAACTGAAAGTCTTTTTTCACTTTATTTAAAAATAAAAATGAGTCAGGTCAGAAAAGAAAGAAGGGGGGCACCGTATCAAAACATTTTGCCAAATTACTGACACTCTACCCCTTTATAAGATCTGATGTGTCATTAAATAAGACAAAAGAAAAAAGTCTATTCCTAAAGATAAGCACAGAACTGAATGATCTTAGGTTACCCTTCTTGAATCACCAGGTGCAGATTCCACCTCTCACAAAAGATGAAGATGTGGGTGGATGAGAGAACAACCAACTCCCTACTCACAGTGACTTGTGTGATGATAGGCATACAGTAAAGGCTAGAAGAGGAAGCCTTTAGCCCAGAAGATGCCTTCCTATTACCATCAGACACCAACTCAAACTGGGATTATGAATTATAAAGAGTCCAAAAGCTTGAGTATTCTGTCTACCTAAAATCTCCTAAGGCAAGCTGTTTTGGGGGTGTCAGAACATGTGACTACAGACACCCCATTCCTGCTCTGTGCACTCATGAATGATTTTCTCTTGGCAACCTTTGCTCTTGGAGCCTTAGTTTCCTCGTCTATGTAAGATTCTACTCAAGAGGATTAGGGGGGATAGTGAATGGAAGGTACCTGCCATGCCCCAGTGGGAACTCAATTTATTCAGTAAGGTTGGGTATAAATGTTAACTCTAGCAACCATTAAAGGGAAAGATGTGGTGATATTGTATCCTAATAAAGCTTGCCTTGAGGATCAGAGGACAGAGCCAGCCACTAAATTAAACATAGAGGTCAGGCAGTAGTGACACACACCTTTAATCCCAGGAAGTAATATGGCAGGACACAGAAAGGTATATAAGGCATGAGAAAACAGGAACTCGCTCTCTTGAGGATGAGGATTTCATAGAGGTAAGCTAGTGGCTGGCTGTTCTGCTTCTCTGGTCCTCAAGGCAAGCTTTATTAGGGTACACAATATATCACCACACAAAGCGACACAGGAAGGCTGATCAGGCCATCATATTCTCTGATGAGTACAAATCAAAGATCTCATGGTGCAAAATCTAAGTAAAAAGTTCTGTTAACAAATCACTTAACACTATTGCCAGTGAGAAAGAGCCTGGGTGATGAATTGAAATATTCAAATTCACTTCAGCATAAAGATATGAAAGGGAGATATTAACACTTGTCTCCTACTTACCATCTACGAGTGATTTTATAGATTAGTGAATATAGCACTTTAAAATCCCTTGGGATGAAAGTATCAACACATACAACACCATGAACACATATATAGACAAATACATTTTGTAACACTCCAAGGATTACTATATAAATTTAGATCAGGGCACAGCATGCCTGGAATGAGTAGGATAGGGACAATATGTTCTTGCTTATGACACTAAGCTTATGACAAATGATTCATACCCAGCACCTTTCATGCCAGAAGATTCCCCCCAGGTGTTCCACCAACTCTAGCAACCGTTTCCATCAAGGGAGAAGACTACAGTGTGGAGGAAGTACATCCCTCCCACAGATGAGGCACAACAGTCATTGTCTCTACACAACTGCACAAATCCAACAGCTGACAGGGCAGGAAAAAGAAGGGAAGGAGATGAGAGACCAATCCAGAGTTGCTCACCGGTTTGAGGGGCAGCCCCTAATTATCATGCATTTGCACCTTGAACTCAGGTGTTATTGTAATCAAAGGCTCCGTTTAGCACAAGATTTTAGACACTGTGTCACATGTGTCCCTGAGAACTGGAAAAAAGACTCATGGGACAGTGGGAATATCTAAGTGTGAAAACATGGGAATTCCTAATATTGCCCTCAGGTTTAAATAAGTAGATTTCTCACTCTGGAGAAATATGATAAAATTGAAAGTAAGTCCAAAAGATTTCTAGTCATAGTACCTATTTATGAGTAACTTGACATATAATTCTTGGACAGTAATCAAGAAGTATCCCTCACCTTAAACGGATTCCACACCCACAGCATGAACAACATACTGTGGTAAAACACTAGTGAGCTGATCTGGAATTCAGGTCTCCCTCTAATTTCATTGCACAATGTTGTCCAAAAGTATCTTTCTGAAACCTTTCTCTTTACAAAATATTTTAATCTTTCTATCTCCAAGGAGTCTGATCCAGATAAGCAGGACTGTCTTTATTTAATGAACCTGGATAAACACTGTTTCTCTTTCTTCATCATCTACATAAATACATGATATGACAGAAAAATTACTTGTGAGATACTCAGGTCAGGACTTGGGAGGGGAGTGGAGGTAACTGTGGAATATGAGACTTCAGAGGATCAAAATCTCACCCTGTGGTTAACATGATTTGAGTGTTCAAACCTTTAACACTCACCGTCTTCATTATTTCCTACATTTTCTTAGGTTCCTGTCTAAGTCCTACCCCTAGTAAGCCCAACTCAACTCATATGCATCTAGAAGAAGAAGAAGAAGAGGAAGAAGAAGAAGAAGAAGAAGAAGAAGAAGAAGAAGAAGAAGAAGAGGAGGAGGAGGAAGAGGAGGAGGAGGAGGAAGAAGAAGAAGAAGAAGAAGAAGAAGAAGAAGAAGAAGAAGAAGAAGAAGAGGAGGAGGAAGAAGAAGAAGAGGAAGAGGAAGAGGAACAGGAACAGGAACAGGAACAAGAACAAGAACAAGAACAAGAACAAGAACAAGAAGGAAAGCTGGCAATGCTTGGCACCATTTCTTAAATGGAGGTTATAATTTGCCAAAGATGTACTCTCCAAGATCTTTTAAGAGATGAACTAAAGTAGAGGTCTAATGGGTAAGTAATATTTTACAACTTGAATTACACTAAAAGCCAGAAATATTTGGAGTCCAAAGTTTTATCTTTCTTTTTTCTTTTTAATACAACAAGAGCTCATGCATTTGTTGTATACAAAATCTCCTCCTAAAGCCAGAGCTTTGAGTTAATCACTTAAGGGAGCCTGAGTTAATCAGCCATCATAGGAAGATTCTAGTTAAAATTAAAGGATCAATTTTAGTAGCTATGATACAAAAAGATGAGGTAGTTAAAGCAATGCACCAGGATAATAGTGTCCAGAACTTGAGTAGAAAGAATTTTAGCTTTAGTTTTTTTTTTTTTTTTTTTTTTTTAGTTATTAAAGCCACTCCTGAGAACCAGCTTGAACAGCAGCCTCCTTCACTCTGTCACGAAGGCTGCACTGGAAAGAACCCCAGGGGCCGTCCTCAGTACAGGATAGGCTAGATCGCCAAATGCATGACACCATATATTTCAAAACCTTCTCAGCTCTCATTAAAAACCCAACGATGAACATAGCTCAGTGAGGTGGCACTTGTTGGCACAGTTCCTGGCATGCGCACCACAAACACGAAACATTTTCAAAGGTACCAGGTTGCATAGACTGTGCACAGTGTAGACACGATCTCCATCATCCAATGGAAGCTGCAACTGAGACGCTCCCCCTTTCACAAACCTTTAACTTTTCGTGTGGGCTTCACAGCAGCCTAGAGAACTTTACACTCTTTTAAATCGTCTTCAATTATCACCGTCAAAACTGGCTCTTTACTGTTTCAGAGTATTGAAGTTTCTACATTTGGGTTAAACTGTACAGTTGCCTCAGATTTCAAACATCCAGGGTTTTCTGAAAGTCTGAAGCTCCTGATAGAATCAGCGGCTTTCACCCTAAATCTCTCAGGGACTGAAATCTCTTCCCTGGCTTCATAAGGGAAATTCAAATCTTTATTTGAGCTCCTCTGTAGAGGAGGTCAGTCGTGGGAAAACAGGGAGTTGTTGTCACTGAGATCTATCTATCTGATCGTCCCCAGGCTGACCATGCCTGAGAACAACTGCCCTTTCATGGGCTAGAAAAGCCCTCGCTCTCAAAACGCACTTGCTAATACTGTCGGAAGATGCTGGGGAGGCTATGCACTGAAACTTGCATCCATTTGGTCCACAAAAAGATAATAATACTAAAGGGCACCTTATATCGCACTGCAGTTCGCTTCTCTTGGGCGGAACAAGGGGCTATGCGTTCTGTATAAAAATAAAATAAAAAGCCCACACACGACTTCTCCGTGCACTCCATAAGTCTATCCAGGTAAGGAAAAGTCCCTTAAGGAATTTCAGTGGGCTTGGATATTAACCCTTTGAGATCTGCCTTAAAACTCTTTATCACTCCCCCACCATGGTTCTTGGTCTTCAGTTCCACCTTCCAGTGGTACTGAAGAAAAAAAAAAAAAAAAAGATCTGCCTGTTCAGTTCCAGTATGAACCTTGTGATTTGGAGAAGACTCCGATGGTGAGAGCGGGAGGGCTCCCTAGTAGGCACCATTAACTCCTGAGGGAGGCCCCCGCTGGAAAGACTTCATAGTGCAGCAATCTCCCAAGTCCAGAAACCTCTTTCCCCCAAATTCTCCATCAGATCTCCTAGTGGACAGTAACCCTTTCCTTCTCTCACCCCTTACCCCACAATTCCATTCTACTCACGCTGCTGTTGTGGCCAGACCAGTGGACCATAGCTTGGTTGTGTGCTGAGTCTCCAGTCAGCGCAAACGTGGTGCTGGTCAGTCTCAGCTCCTCCATCCGGAAGCGGGTGGCTTTGTCCGGGTCCCGCGCGCCAGTCCCAGGCCCCTTCTGCCCTCCATCCCTTAGCATGCCCGGGCGGCTCCGACTCGCACCCTCTCCGGGTTCAGTCTTCTCAGGATCCGCTCCACTCCGTCTCCTTCGGCTAGAGCGTGCAGCGGTGGCCACTGACACCCTGCTGCCCCCGGCTCGCTCCAGAGACAGCGCCCGGTCCCCGGGGGCCACTTCGAACAGGGGTCTCATGAGAAGGGGCGGGGGCGTGGCAGGAGCCCGACCTAGCGGTCCCGGGTGAGGAAAACCTCTTGGCGTCAGGGTCCAGCGTGGGGTCGAGCCAGGGTGCTGCGAGGGGCAGCAGGAGCGGCTGCTGCAGACTCCGGGAGCTAAGAGCACCAGAAGCCCCACGCCGGCCAGGAGCGCGCTCAGCTGGACCGGGGAGCCGCCGCCGGCGCCAACTTTTCCCATCGCGGGAGCAGAAAGAAACGGAGAGGGGATCCCAAACCGAAGGCAGGCGGCGGCGCCGGGCTCCGGGATGACGGCGGAAGGTTGTGCGCTCAGGACCCCAACTCCATGCAAGTTGGGCCGCGGCGGGGCGCGCTGAGGCGGCGCCGGGCAGGTGGCTGCCGCTCGCCCGGGCTGGTCTAGTGTGGAGCGCGCGGGCTGGGACCGAGCTGCGAGCCTCCGCCGCGCGGGGGTGGAGCCGAACTGAAAGTCACGGGCGGAGCGGGCGCCGTGCGCTGGCTGGCGACGCGGCAGGGAGGGCGGGCGCTGCCGGGGCTCCGAGCGCTGCGCACAGGGCTGCGGGAACCGGCTCTGCAGACAACGACCCTCCCCTAGGTGCGCGGAGTCCCAGCAAGCAGCCCGCGCACTCGTCCCCTGGGGGCGGCCAGCTCCAGCCTTCCCGAGCAGGCGCTGTAACGGGTTTCCTATTTCTGTTTTCTTTTTCTCTTCTCTGTGGCTGTTTCCTCTCTTTCTCTCTCGCCCTCTCCTTTTTCTGGTCTTTTCCAGTTTAGGAGATGAGGATGTGTGAGCTCTTGCTCTTTTCCCCTCTTAAACTGGGTGAGTTGGCATCTAGTCCTTACTCTGAGCAGAGCTTGGGTGTTCTGGCTTGCGGAAGATCCCAGAGAGCGATGTAATTAACTGCCTCTGTGTGTGCCTCCTGTGTGTGTGTGTGTGTGTGTGTGTGTGTGTGTGTGTGTGTGTGTGTGTGTGTGTGTGTGTGTGTGTGTGTGTGTCCTCGTAGTCTAAGCATGTGTCTATAGCTGGGAAGATTTTTCCTTTTTCCCCTCTCTGTGATCCCTCCTAAGGTTCCTTTTCTGGCCTCTTTTAGCATCCCCAGTCATCGAAAATAGTTGCACTTAACAACACATTTTTAAAGTTAAGGTTCCCCAAATATTTTGTAGCTATAAAGGGAAACTAAAGTTGGAAGAAGTAACCTGTTTGCTGTTTTATTCTCGGTGCTTGGCAACAGTGGACTGAATGGTAGGATTGACTTAGCCAGTGTGAGTTTGTTACAGATCTGTATATCCAACAAATATAGGGAAGGATTTATATGTACCTGGTGTCACCGGTGTCACGCCCAGGGTTGCTAACACACTCATTCAGAACCCCCTGAGCAACTCAGTGCTTAATGGTGTTTGCTGTGGGACATCAGGCAATTGAGCTTCCTACATGTTAAATTAAGTAGTTCATTAGTTGACCTTTAAAATCCTTTCTGATCCTAAAATTCTGTAATTCTATGATTGTAATATCAACCTACCCCAAATCCCCTGATACTGTTCAGAAGTTCAGATAAGGATTTATAGTAGGTGAGAGGGCTTTGAAAATTACAGAGTTTCTCAAAAACCAAGCCCTTTTCAAACTGATAGTTATTTCTAAGGTTTGAAATGCCTTCGAATCCCTTTAGAGTTTTCATGTACCAGATGATATCCTCTTAAGCACATGAGAGTATGAGATTATTGAATGAATATTTATGGATTGGATAAACATGCTGTAAAATAGTGTCAATTTCAGTTTCAATTTGATTTTCGTTGGTTCACTCTTAGAATCATCATATTACTCTATAGAAGTCTAAGTTTGTAATGAACCCCACTTGAAAGTGATACACAGTGATAATTAATCTTCAGTTAATGAAACTTTTCTAACCATGCTCCAGAGGACAACTTTTTTGATAAAAATGTATTCCAGAGAGATGTCTCATAGTGATGGCTCCTACAGCTCGAGCCTGTAATCCGAACACCTGGGATACTGAGCTGGGATGATCTCTGCTGATTCAAGCCTAGGAGAGGACCTAGCAGAGCTACAGATGTGTCTAGGCTACCGAGTGGGACAAACAAATAAAATAACGGGTCTAAGTTGTTCTTAAGACCAAAGCAGCAAGGAAGTAAGCTCATAGGGACCACTTATATCAGGAATCACCTACACATGTCCTCTTGATATTAAAGACAAGGACTCTTTGAAAAATACCATCATTCTACAACTACAGACCTGAAAGAGAAACACATTCGGCAGATTGTAGCCTCTACAGAGAGGCTAGAGTCAGGAATCTTTTCTCCTCCCTAGGCTTCCAGTCCACTCTTCCGAAGTCCTGGATGGCCTTGTTCCTCCCCTTAGAAAGAATTTTAGAGCAAGGCAGGGCTACTCTTTGCTTAATGCTTTGTTTCTATACTCTGCTAACCTTCTTTGCAATCTGGATAAATGAGTAGGAGTTACCCCAGGAAAGAGAAAACACAGAGTAAAGAATCAGAACCCAATAAATTCCCATCCAAAAAAGAGGACCGGAAAAAAAGAGCAAAATGGGGAAACAAAAATTAGCTTGAGTTTCCTGGCCTTGGATGTTGCTTCACTAAAATTTTAGGTTTAAAATAGATCTCTTCCTGAAAGAATTAAAAACAAATGGAGTGGAATTTTCTTCCTAGAACATGCACATTCCATCTTTTCCACAAACATGTGTTAAGATGATCCCCTAACTGTCATCACAGAGCCTTCATGCAGTCACTGAAGGAAGCAGATGCAGAGATCCTCAGCCAAGCATCAGGCCAAGCTCCAGGTGTCCAGTCAAAGGGAGAGAAGAGGGATTCAATGAGTAAGGGGCATCAAGATCATGATGGGGGAACCTACAGAGACAACTGAGCCAACTAGTGGGAACTCATGAACTTTAGACTATTCGCTGTGGAGCCTCCATGGGACTGGACTAGGCCCTCTGCATAATCGAGACAGTTATGTACCTTGATCTGCTTAAGGGCCCCCGTGGCAGTAGGATCAGGATCCATCCCTAGTGTATGAGCTGGCTTTTTGGAGCCCACTGCCTATGGGGGGAGACACCTTACACCACCTTCATGCAGGGGGAGGGGTTTTGATCTGCCTCAGCTAAATGTACCAGGTTCTGCTGACTCCCCATGGGAGACCTTACTTTGTCTGAAAAGGAGATGGGGGAGGAATTGGGGGAGGCATGCTGGGGGGCAAGAAGAGGGAAGGGAGGGGGTTCTCTGTTTGGTATGTAAATGAATAAAAAAAATTTAATAAGAAAAAAAGATGATCCCAGGAAAGCCAGGTGTGGGACTTATGTCTGTAATTCTATCAATGGAGAAGCTGAGCATTGCCCCAAGTTTGAAGCCAGCCTGTGCTATATAATAGGTTCTAGGGCTGTCTGGGATACAGAGTACAATCTTGTCTCAGAAAAAAATAATAGAATATCTCAACAACAACAAAAACAAAAAATATCTCAAGAATAATCACTCTAAAGTGGTGACTACAGTTCACTCACTGAGACTTCATTGTGGATAGGTAAAAATTTTAAGCCCCAATTTTCGTTATCCTTTGGTGAAGATAAAATTACACAATTGTGGATAAAATTGGCCCCATGTAATACTGTATGTATGTATGTGTTCATTTTATTTCCCAAATGACTTTTCTCAACAAGTAGTAGGAAAAAGTAGCAGAATCCCCTAAGCCATGCATTCCTCATTGTCAAAAGTCCACAGCAACAGGTGAATCACAGGGAACTCTGTTTCACATTATGTTCAGTTCATCAATATGCTATAAGTTATTACATTTTTACATTTATTTTAGCATTTTTGTGTGTATATGTGTGTGGGTATACTTGCCATGGTGTGAGTGTAGAGTTCAGAGGACCAATGTGGATAGAGGATTGTTTCCTTCCACCATGTCAAATTTGGGAGATGAAATTCATGTCCTTAGGTTACCAACCCAGCTATTGCCTGTATGCTGAGCCATCTCACTGGCCCTAATAGGTGTTATTATTATTGTACTGTGAAATTGTTATTAGAAAACTAATGTCACAGACTGAAGGGATTATACATTGATGATTCCTATGAGGAGGGTTTTTGATTTGCACATGGAAAATATGCCACTGCTGTCTAGGTCACCATCAAATGTTTCATTAGGAATAGTGTTATGGTCTCTGTCCTGTATCATTCTCTTAATAGTGACTTCTTGGTGTTACTTAATCCTGTGGTTGCTTTCTTTGCTAGTAACACCCCTCAAAACGTGAGGATAAGGATGATAGAAGCCTTATTAATCTGCTCTTTCCTCAGTGTCTCCCTCAGTGCCTTTTCATTAAGAGCTCAATAAAGAACAACTGCCTAGCTCTATAGAAACACTACCCACATCTCAGCTGGCAGGGAACACTGTAAATCAGATGTATCCTCTCTGTGAGAACCTGTGTTCCAGACTTTAAATATTCCAGTTTACATGGTTCCTCTGAACTTTCTTTCAGCTAAATATTACCATTTTATCCACTTTGCAGATGATATTAAACAACTGCCACCCAGGGTCACACTGCCATTTAGTGCCCAAGGCAAGGCTTCTGCATTCCATTCCTCTTGGAGTACTTCCTACTCTAAATTCAGCTGGCAGACCACACTTGGTGGGGAGTTTCTATGGATTAGGCACTCAGTTCAAGCTTAGTCTATATCAGTAACATTGAACAAATAATGCTGTAAAAAGTAAGTAAGGGGCTATTTTGTGGAGGGAGAGGAGGCAAGTGTATCAGTAGTCTACATCTGCTTACCTTTATTTGCTCTGCATGAGGAGGTGATGCTAAGTAGGGTGGAATATTCATCACTGCCACAACAATACTGCAAGAGCCACAGTTAACCAACTCTTCTTTGGTTTGGTTTTTCAAGGCAAGGTCTCACTATACAGATCGAGCTGCCCTCACCCTTGTGGTCTCCCTTCTTCAGCCTACCATTTATGGCATTATAAGCAGTGCCACTACTCCCAGCTTTCAGGTCAATTCTTACATTCTTTCATCTGTCTTCCATTGCTCCTTTTCTGATGGATACCTTGACTTGGGCTTGCATTAAATATTATATGCTTCATCACTGGAACAATGTCTCTTAATAGCTCCCAAATACTTGGTTCTCCTGGAATACCATTGAGACAGGTGTTTTTCCATTTCAGATGAATGTTATGAAGAACTGCAGAGGAAAACCAGGTAGAAAAATATACAGACTGTTTCCATATCCTGCCAAGAGACTGTTGGGGACAGTTTAAGCTGCCCTTTAAAGCACTTTCAGGTATCAGATAAATACTGGGCACAGTCTTAATACAGTCATTGTGTCTCTTCTCAGACACCCAATCTAGGTTGTTTTAGCAGAAGTACTTAAACCCTCATATTTGGGAAAGGAGAGCTAAGATTATCTCTTGACACATAGGGATGTTATGAAAGCCAGCTTATCTTTGTATATCTCATGGAATGAATCCTACTGCTTTGCATTTATGTGACTTCAGTCTCTCCAGACCTATAAACCACTTTTTTTCTTCTAGTTCAATAAATCTTGCAGCAGCTCCAGAAGATAGGTAGGGGGCAGGTTCTGCCTGCATCTTACAGAATAAATATACATTTATCCAAGGTCATGGAGTTAGAAACAAACTTAACAGAGAATCTTATTATCTATTTCCCAACTCATTCCTATTTTGTCACATCCATTTGGTACATACATGAATTAAAACCCCACATTATTTTTATTTGGCTATCAGGCATAGCTTACACAATCATTTCAAGCTTTGAAGACTGATTTGTATAATTATTTAGGAAAAGAGAGGCATGAAATAACATCACTGTCATCTTGTGAACTCATGTAAGCATATATTAACCTATTTACTCAGGCTTAATCTAAAATAAATAAAAGAACATATGACAAAGTGAGTTTGTTTAGAGGTGATATCATTAGGTTTAAAAAGTATATCTTTACCAAAAGCCTAAAAATGCACTAATATAACTTCTTTTTAATCTTCAAATGCTCTAAAACCTTCACAAGTAACATTTTTCTCTATTTTAAAGGGATAGCATTTATATTTTTCCCTTTTTTATTATATTTGTGTTTTAATTTTACACATCAGCCATGGGTTCCCCTGTCCTCCCCCCTCCCACTCCCACTCCCCACCTTCCCCCCATCCCTTCCCCTCCATTCCCATCTCCTCCAGGGCCAAGACTCCCCTAGGGATTCATTTAAACTTGGTGGATTCAGTACAGGCAGGTCCAGTCCCCTCCTTCCAGGCTGAGCAAAGTGTCCCTGTGTAAGCCCCAGGTTCCAAACAGCCAGCTCATGCACTAAGGACAGGTCCAGGTCCCACAGCCTGGATGCCTCCCAAACAGTCCAAGGCACTCAACTGTCTCACTTATCCCGAGTAACATTTAAGATCTCTCTTTCCTGAAATCCTCTAGCTTATCAATCCAATGCATAATAAAGGCTCGGATGCCTTATGTTACAAAATCAACATTGTACACTTCTTTTAGTCCAATTTCCTTAAAACTACAAATAACAATAAATAAATGTAGGTATCAAAAGTTGTAACTACATTTCCTTTGGTTTCTTCAGGAATACTGATTACAAAAGTAGCTCTCAACCGAAGAATCATGACCCCTTTCAAAGACTTCTATTTATAAAAATATTTATATTGCTATTCATGACAGTAGCAAAATTACAGCTATGACATAGCAGTGAAAGTAATTTTATGGTTGGCATCACCACAACAGGAGGAACTGTATTAAAGTGTTGAAACATTAGGAACATTTGAGAACCTCTGGACTAGAGGGTGATGTAAGAGAACAGGAAGGTGGTACTATGGATTCATTCAGGGCCAGTGATAGATTAATCAATGTTTCCATCTCACAAGAAGATGGAGGTCTGTTTTACAAAGAATTGATCCAAAGACAAATGGGCTTAGTTCTGGCACCAAATTCTGTAGGTTTCTGGGGCACAGTAAATTCTACTGTATTGTGCACAGCATCCACTAAATATCACGATTTTAGAGACTGTTCAATCAGAGCACATGGTGGATCTTGCAAAGAAGAAGCAACTAGAAGGATGCACAGCACACCTGGGCAGCACACTCAGAGTTCTACTGTGTCACATGTCTCTATTTGATCTGGACCAAGTGTATGCTCTGTTGCTCTCCTGTGCAGATATCTTCAACAGCATGCCGGTCTAAAAAGTAAGGGTTTATTGTAAGGTTGAAACCCCGTCCTTGCTGCCTAAAGGTTCATAGAAGCCTTAAGTCACAGTCTCCAACCATTTCCATGTTTCATAAACCTCCCTGATGGTTCCAAGTTTTCATGCTGCCATTTAAACTGACATTATCAATTTTCAATTCCTTGGTACCTTCTGCATGACTCTGATCCTAAGATCCCAAACTTCTGATACCTATCCATCTCTGTCCCCTGAAACGTAATTCTTGGTTCTTACCTGTCATGTCTTAATACATCATATTTTACATCCTGGCATGATATGAGGGGACATTTTAATTTATTCATATAATTTAACAGGTTTTCTTCATAAGTGCTAAATAGGTAAGCCTTATCTATTTTCTACATTCTCTTAGCTCTCTGCAGCTACTTAGATAGTGCCCTTCTATTATTCCAGTCATTTGTCTTCACTTACCTATCTTGCTCATTAGAATATGAACTCTTGTAGGTTAGGGACTCTGTCATATAAATGTCTCTTGGACTCCGCTCTTAATCCAGGTGAGGCACATGATGACATTCAATAAGTGTTGGTTGATCGAGTGAATGACACAACTAATGCTCTTACATCTTTGATCGTGTTTCTTTATATGGTCAGATATTCAACATTAGGATGAATTAAAGACACCCACCAGGGATGTCATGCAAAGCTAAATTTATACCTACAAGAAAAGCTGAATTAATGAATAAAGAAATTTAATGCAAACTGTCATTAACTGAAAATACTTACTTCCTCCAATCTATTGTCATCACATGGAGCTTTTCTAGGGAACCCTGTTCAATCACATGAATGACATTTGTTCATATTTTTTTAAATATTGAAAAATTACATTGAAATTTAATTTTACTAAATTATTCAAATTCTGATAGATTTGGTTATTCACTGTGTTTCACACACAAATCTCCAGTCCTGAGAACATAACTTCCTGACAGTATTCACCCATTCTGGCCCACAAAAATAATCCTGACTGGGATTTCTATAACAATAACTGAAATTTTATTGAGATAGAATCAACAATTTACACACATGTCTAGGGGTAACAAAGGTGTTAATTGGGAAATGTAGCCCAGAGGAATAAACTTCAAGTTATATAAGAGAAGTAAGTTCAGAGATACCTAATACTACATCATACTTATCAATAATACATTATGTTATCAAGACTTTTGAGGAAAATAGATTTTAGGTGCTTTACCAACACACACACACACACACACACACACACACACACACACACACACAGGTAAAGTAACATTTATTTGCTTGGCTGTAATAAACATTTATGTATATCAAAGCACTATCTTGTTTATCTTAAATATGAAGCTCTTAATAATATATCATTAAATAATAGGCTTTGCCAATAACTTCAAAAGTCTTTTCTATGGATATATACTTTTTATTTTCAGTTCCAAGGTTTTTTTCTTAAACTAATCATAATGTACTTTTTCTTAATAACCCTTGTCTTTACTTATAGAGATATCTGCAGTGCATCTGGAATTGCCTTATGTGTATATGAAATTGAAGGTGAAAATTGTATCCTATGGACACACCTTTCATTGAGAAGACTCTCTTTCTTTCTTTACATGCCCTGGAATGTTTATTAGAAATCACTAACAATGTGTGTTTTGTTTCTGAATTTTCTTTATTGTTAGAGCAGTTGTCAAATGTTTTGATTGCAAAATATCCATGCTGTTACTGTTGATTTCTCTTGCAGCTCTAGGGATTGAACCTGGGATCTCATGTACTCTAAGCAACCTTCTTCCACTGAGCTACAGCCCTAGTCCCAAATAGGTTCTAATTATGGCAGTATTACAGAAAATTATGAAATCTAGCATGATGTCCCTACTTAGTTTTCCTGCTTTGTTTGGCATCATCTTGTCAATTTCTAAAACCACCCGGACTTTAAGACAGAATTGCACTGTGCCTATAGATCAATTAGGGAGAAAATAACATCTGAAATGATTTCACCCTATTATTGATGGATGTGCTAGTCTTCTGCACTTATTTAATCTTCGGGTTCTTTCAGCTGTATTTATTAGTTTTCAATCATTCAGCGAATCCTAGGGATTTGATATTTTTGATGGCATTGTGACTATTGTTACTTTATCTTACTTTCCAATGACTTTTTTAGTATGTAAAATCAAACTTATTTTACTTTGATTTTAAATATAGTTACTTTAAAAAAGAAATACACATATTAATTACAAAAAATTTCATTTTAAAAGAATTTCTATATATCTAATCCTGGCCTCTGTAAATTAAACTTCCATTTCTTTCAAATTTGTCTATCTATTATTGCTTGATAAATTGCCCTGAGTTCACCTAGGAAAAAAAGTATGTTTTATAGAAATGTGGCAATGATCAAGCATATGTGGTGGCAGCACCACCCCCCATGTGCGAGAAATGTTTCATTATTTCTCTATGAAGTATGAATATGGTGCTTTTTGGGAATTCCCTTGAAAACGAATAAATCATAAGCCTTAGTTTTCCTTTATTGTTAACTTCCTGACTTTTAAAAAATATGAAGAGTTGTGAGTTTTATTTTATGATTGTTGTGCATCTTTTCATATATTCTATTGTTTTGTAAATATTGATTATTAAATATTAAGGTACTCTTGCATTCCTGGAGAAACTATTTGAAATTAGAGAGTCTGATTGGCTTACATTTTCTTTGAGGTTTATGCAGGCAGAGCCATGAGATGCTTTGTCTTCTTTTTTTTTTGAGATAGAGTCTCTCTATGTAGCCTTGACTGGCTTGGAACTCACTACATGGACTAAGCCTCTGCCTGCTAAGTGCCTGGATTAAAGGTGTGGGCTACCAGATGCCAGGCCCAATCTCTTTCATTTGCTTGGTGTGCTGTCTTTGTCAGGTTTTAAACTCAAGGTTATGTCAGCTTCATAAAGAATTTTGTAAAGAGTCACACTTTTAATGCCAACAATAATAGGTTCAGCCTATATTGTTTGCTCCCAAGGTCCTCGCAAGAGTCTGCTAACCAGCTGAGCATTCTAATCTGAGGGATGTTCAGTGAAGCTAACTAAGCACACTGAGTTCTTTAGTCCATTCACTTTATTCTTCTATGGTGATTCTATCTGCACAGTTTCTTGTCTGCTCTCTTACTTCGCTCCCCTCAGTCCTCCTGCTCTTCTCTCCTCATTCTACCTAGTGCTTTCCATCTCCGTCCTCATCTTTGTTCTTCTCCATCAAGCCTCCCAGTGCTCTCAGAGAACCAGTACATACACACATGCAGTACTTTTTTGGTAAAGCAATGTGAGGCTTGAAGTTTTCAGGGTCTCAGAGAGAGGTGATAAGGATCCACACATAAAGCAATTAATTGTCAGCTTCCAATTACAACCCAAAAGGGGAGTGACTAAAGGGGAGTTCTCTGGTAGGATCAACTAAAGGCTAAGAGAAATTGGGGAATTCTAAAGAGTAATCTATGTGCTCAAACTATAATCTAGAAATGGCTAGGTAGAATGTTAGGGGTCAGTAGGTCACAAGAAAGTAAACTGTCTTTGGCGCCATTTTTCCTGCTCATCCCTGCTGCAGCTGCTTTCTGATAGGGAGGGGAACACATGTTAGGTGGCTAAGCAACCTGTGTCAGAGCCATGTAGTATTTGGTTAGTAAAAGCTCTTTCACTCAGAGTAATTGCTGAGGAGAAAATCTAGGAATAGCACCTGGCTGAGGAGGAATCAAAACTTAGTTTGCACAAGAAAGAAGCTTGGCACCTATTGCCTGCCTGGCCAGGAGGCAATCTCCTTGGGTCAGTGGGAAGTAACTGCCTTAACTCAGTATCTAGCAAATGGCTAAAACAGCATCCCAGGAATGTGAGCAGAAAATCTCTTAAGTTAGGGTCTTGTGTAAATAACCCAGGGTGAAGGTAAGGGGTTGAGGATTTAATTGTTAGTGGTTCTTTTCTCTATCTGTGGGTGAGATGAGCTAATGTTTATATGCAGTTTTGTCCTTGGAAAAAGGTATCTTTGCTGAAATACTTTTGTCTAGAGAATGGCCCTAGCCAGATATATGTTAATGAAAAATAAACACAGCTGGGGACAGTTGTCCAATTACCCCAAATGTATAGGGAAAGTTGTGCCCAAGATTGAGATGCAATCATGAGATTACATGTACACATAACATGGTGATGCACAGTAAATGGGGAGAATCATAGCTGTTATTGCACAAGAAGTTTTCAACAAGACACAGCCAGTTCATTCAAAAGGCAGTAATTCCATAATGTCTTGAGCGATGGTTTCCTCTAACAGAACACTTAGTTCTGATAGGTTGACCTTCTGAACACTAGTTGTCACTGCTGTATACTCTCATGGACTTTTCAGCCACTCTCAATACACTTTCTTTATGATCTGAAAGAGTTCTTGTAAAACCAGTATTAACTCTTCTTTATCCTTCTGAAAAACAAACAGACGAACAAACAAACAACAACAAAAGATTCAAGTCACTTTCCACTGGAGTTTGTGGGAAATATTACTCACATACACAGTCACATCAATCAATACCATCTCTGTTTAGGCTCCTCACTTACTGTTATATTCATTTAATAAAAGGTTTATGAAATTACTTATCCATTTAAGCCAAACCTTCAAGTCTATTGACGTATGTTTGTTTAATAATCCTTTTACACTACTTTTATTTTCATTTTGGCATATGTTAAACCTAGACTCATGTCTTCTTTAGATCATTGATATTGGTCATTTTTTCTCTCATTTTTATTCATAAGTCTTACCAGAAGTTTACAAATTTTATTAATTGTTAAATGTGATCTTTAGTTACTCTGGTTTTGCATACTTTGCTTCAATTTAAAACTGTTTGCTATGCATATATATAAATATGCATATCTTTGCTATTTTATGTTCCTATTTATTCACTGCTCAGCTGTTTCCCACAAATTTTAATACAGTTTATTGATTATCATTTAATTGAATTTTTAAATGTCCTTTATAAATTTTTCTTTGATTTGTGAGCTCATTTAAAAGCATTCTATTTAATTGTAAAGTATTTGAACTAATTACTTTTAAAAATAATTGCTAGTATACTTTAATTGCAATCAGAAAAATTATTGGATCATTTCAATTCATCTTTGAAATTATTTTGAAATGTGTTTGGTGATCTATTATGTGATCAATAGACATAAATGTTCTAATAAACTTAACATAAAAGTTATATTACACCATATTTATAGTTTGTATTGTATTTATATTCATTGGGTTAAGTTTATTAATCAAGCTGTTCAAATACTTCATGATTTTATTAATTTTTTGCTTAAGTTTTAATTGTTAGAAGTAGATAAAATAGTTATGATTGCATATTTCTCTTTAACTTTAAAATCAATGTATTATGAATATTCTTAAGATGTATTATTAAGAATACTTTTAAATTGTCATATCTTTTTATGTTCATATTTTATCATTATAAAATAATTACCTCAGTCTCCAAGATTATTTCTTTGCTTAAAATTAAATTTTTGTGTTAGCCAGCAATATGTCTTTGGGTAAATTCACTACATTCCTATCTTTTTTGTTTTTACTATCTTGAAGTTTGCCTGTATTTATTTATTTAGAAGAGAGCAGGCTTCCAAGCGATGAAAGCCAAACAGGACAAAAGGCACATTAAGACCAAGCGAAAGTCCTCATACTGAGGTTGGACAGTGCAACCCAATGGAAGGAAAATAGTTTCAGTAGGCAAAAGAGTCAGAGAAACACCTGCTCCTACTGTTAAGAGTATTTCTCTTCCACAAAAATACTAAGCTAACAATACACCAATGACCTGCCTTTTAAAGTAATATTTTGTGTTCTGCCTGTCATTTGTTTTTTGAAAATTAAGCCTTTTATTTTGAGATAAGTGTAGATTCACCAAGTATTTTCCCTTTTCTACGATGGAATTTTGTGAAAAAATTAAGGAAGAAAGAATTTGTTCTGGTTTTACAATTCAAGGATATGATTCCTCATGACAAGGAAGTCACAGTGGTAGGAACTGGAAGCAGGTGGCCACATCACAACCATACCCAGGGACAGAGATGGCTGCTCACTGCTCAGCTCCCTTCATTTATTCAGCTAAGGATCCCTCCCAGCCAGAGAATAGTCTCACATATAATACACAAGTCTTCTCACATCCATTAAGTCAATCTTGGTAACCTTCTACAGGCCTATCACATCTCTCTGGTAATTCTAGATTCTGTTAATTTTTTTAAGCATTTATAAAATACATTTATGAAAGAATTCCCATGTACCCTGGTTAATTTTTCCAAATTGCACTGGTCTATTTAATTAATAGTATACCATTACAATGAGGATATAGTTGGTAAGATCAAAGTACTGTTTGTGTGACCAGCACGGAGATTCTTATCCCTCAGACACCATTTATTTAGTTCAGCCTGTCCTCAAACTCTTGACTCATCTGCCTTAGCCTGTTAAGTGCTATGATTATACATGTGTGCCACCTGTTAGTATAGTTTTGATCAGTTTCAATTTTAATTAGTTAATGATTATGTGAATGGTTTCAACTTTACAGCATGGTAACTATGTTAAAAACAGTATACTGTTACTTTTTAAGATGTTAATTGCTTAGTGATAGTCTTACTCCTAAGAAAGCATAAGCATCTAAGGTGTTAGATATGCTAATTGGTCTGCCTTGACTATTTTATTGCTATCCCATGTTACCTTTAGTAAACACTCATACTGTTCCTAGTTTCTAAAAATACTTCCCACTCCAGGTCCCACCTACCCCAGTCTACCTGCAAAATTTATTCTATTTCCCCTTCCCAGTGAGATCCATGGATCCATCCTAGAGCCCTTCTCTTTACCTAATTTCTCTGGGTCTGTGGATTTTAGCCTAATATCAACTTATAAATTAATAAATTGTGTTGGGAAAATTATGAGCTATGGCAGAATTAAAGAGGATTCATACCCTATACAATAAATTGAAAAATAGGTAAAAGAATTAAACAGGAGACTTTAACACTTAATTATCATAGAAGAAAAGTTTATTAAAAGATCATAAATACTTAGAATTGGCACCAAAAATCAAGACAAGAAATAGATAAGTAGAACTACACACACTAAACATCACTGATTGCAGACATAATGATAACAAAGGGAAAAGAAAATGTAAAACATTTGATAAAATGTTTGCAAACTATATATGTGAAAACAGGTAAATTCTAAAGACGTATGTTTATCATGCATGTCATTAGCAAAATAAAGTAACCTAGTTTGTAAGTGGACAAAAGACATGAATATAAATGTCTCCAATGAATATGAACATGAAATAGAATATTACTCAGCTTTGAAACAAGGGAATCTTGTTACTTGTAACTCAACACTGTTCACCCTTGAAGACATTTTTCAAAGTTCAATCAGCCTATCAAAGGACAAATACTTTATTAACTCACACATAGGACATATAATTAAACTCATAAAGTAGCAGAGAATAGGGTGGTGGTTCACAGGGTCTGAGAAAAGACGAAGGTGGGGTCTTAATTACTATTCAGTGGGTAAAAAATTTCAGATACATGAATGAGTAAATTCTATCACGTGGTGTAAATATTATGCCCATCGTCAGTCATGCTGTACCATACATTTAAAGTATATCTACTGTAGATAACACCTTGTCTTCTTGTTATAAAAAAAGAATATAAGAGAAGAAAATTTAAAGGTAGATAGTTGAGCATATTCATTTGAAGAAGATTGAGTGTATTTATTATTCATTGTTCTCTATTTTTTTCAGATCTTGCATATGTATTTTACAGTCATTTTTTGGTGATTTTTTAGTCCTTCCCCAATCTTCCTCTAATTCTGTTTCTGAAAATTCAGTTCCTTAATGTTTTAGTTTCAGACTCCAAGTCACTATGGCTGTAACCAGTGCATTTTATCTTTTTATCCTGTTCAGATATTCACTTTCTCTGCTTCTCTTTAGTTATTGCCTTTTCATCCCACTCCCAGAATTCCTTGATTGAATCTGTTAATTAAATTTTGGTTATTATTTCAGCAACAACATGTGTTTGTTCTTTGTATCTTTTATTTCTTTGCTCTTTCTATTTTTTATTGAGGCATTTTGCTTCTGACTTTTGTTTCAGGTTTGTTCATAAATTGCTCATGGAAATATATGTTGATGTCTACTATGGATCATCTTTGTCATACTCCTTTCACTGCTTTTTGTTACTCCCTAGTGAGAATAGCCTGATCACACTGGAAGGTGATATAAGTCCAAAAGCTCTAGACTTTTCTAGTCCAGGATGCCCACGTGGTCTCTGAAACACTAAATGCTGGAGATTAAATTCCTGGCTCCGCTCACTGTCTTTTATAACATGGTAAGCTTTTATCCTGTCCTTACTGTCTTCTCTGGTATGAGTCTTGGCAGCTCCATATAGCCTGACAAAAGTGTTGCCATCTTCTCTCTGGTATAAACAAAATGAGGACCACAATTTGGGCTTGAAGTTCTGCTGCTCTTCAGTGAAGGATTTGTATTTAGGTTGATCTGCATATTATCTAGTTCTTTGTGAAAGAACTTGGCTTGTGGTATCATTTGTTTTTATTTGGTTCATGTTTGTGGGAATTTCTAGATTTTCATCTACATATTAGTGCATGAGGCAAAAAATGAAACCAGGAATCAAAACATAAATTGGGTCCCAAGATTGTCAACTTAACCACCATCATTGTTTTACCTGTGGATGCATTTTATGGTTGAATAATCAATGTATAGAAACCTGGACTTTTAAATGCATTACTAACAGGAATGGAAAAAGGTATGCCTACCTATCCTCCTCAAAACCAAGCTTAGCCTGACTTTTCATCATGCCTCTCATAGCCATGATTTTATAACATTTTCTAATGCATAAGTGCTGTGTAATAAATCCTTCAAATCATTAACCAAAATTTAAAACCTTAAGACCAGTCTTTCTTGTTCATAATCATAATTGATAGATTGAGGATGGCTGATACCTGGTGAATTAATAAAAGAAGCATTTTTTTATTACACTAGGTAGACACATGTACATCATATCTTTGGGGCCTTTAGGCTTTCATAATTCTGTTCTTACGTTTATGTCAGAAGAATCAGCAAGTAAATCCAACTGTGAAATTATATTTCAAGTTTCTAGGCTCTGTATATTGTCTTCTCATAAGACTAACCAAGTTGCATGACTGAGTCCTAATAGAGGACGAAGAAGGATTCCTCTGTCTTGAATGAATCAAAGGAACTCATGTAGCTAACTTAAGACTCTCACATTTTAATTTAGTAATGATGCTATAAAGGAGCACATGTGTGTGTGTGTGTGTGTGTGTGTGTGTGTGTGTGTGTGTGTGTGTGTGTATTCTGTCTGCATGCATGTATCTGCACTATGTATATACCTGGTGCCTTCAGGGGTCAGAAGAGGGCATCAGATTGCATGAAACTGTTAATTAAGGGTGGTTGTGAAACAACACATGGATGCTAGCAACTGATGCAGAGCCTCTACAAGAATAAGTGCTTTTAACAGCTGAGCCATCTCTCTCGAAGCTCCTGGTCCCCAGGTCTTGCATTGTTCTTGATGTCTCATTTCATTGTTTGCTAGCTTTTGCTGCTTATTATGAAAAGAATGTTAAAATCATTGTGCTTCCCTCTTTTATTTTCATCCTTATTCTCTCAGACTATTAATTGGATAACGTTATTCTAACATAATTTCTAGTTAAACAGCATCATTTTCTTCTATTAAAACTTTTTATTGAATTGTGGGGTTCAAAATTGCATTCTTGTGCTTGTAGAAGTTGCAATAGACTACAACGGTTTATAGGATTCTTCTGGCATTTTTTACCCTTTCCACTGTTTCCTAGTACATATCAATTATAATTATTTTACAGTGCTTGTCTATTAAATATGACTCATTGGTCTGTTTCTATTATCTCTCACTCTTTGGCTTTAATTTGTTACATGCTACCTTCTTTCATTTCAATCTCACAAAAACACAAGTGTGTCACCCCTTTAGGTGATGCTATAAATACACACATGTATCTTTGGCTTGGATAATAGAATACATGACCCTTACCTGGTGATATTTGGTCTTAGCATTGGTTATCTACTCTGTGTCACCTTAGCTTTTACAAATAAGACACAGTGACTTTGAGGGTCTGCTTTCCAGCCCTAGAAAGCAGTGCTGCACCTTGGTGGGTTTGAATTCCAATTGTTTCCTTCCTTGTTACTAGGTGGTATCTGGTATCCTGACATAGCTCCGGTCTTTAATTCCAGAATCTGTTCCTTTCCATTGCTTCTTTGAAATTTTACCCTGCTCTGTACAAATCTAGAGGTGCAAACAACCGAAGGGGAAATTTTATGAGTACTTATTTTGTTTCAATTTATATGATTTCTTTATTATGGATGCTATATGCCCTTAAAGCCCTAGCTGCTTTTACCTATACCCATCTCCTGCTTTCTTTGGCCCAATGTGATTGCTATTTTTTTTGTTATGAAAATATTCCCCTAAGGAAGAATTGACAAATGAACTCAAGAATAAAAACCCTGGGAATTTGGAGCTCAATTCATTGTGTGAATTGTAACCCCTGGAGTGCTCTATGCATAGTTTATTTCCAAGGCCTTTTAAACAGTTATTTTATGTTATAACCTAAGTTTTATAGTTGTTTTCAACATGGGGATTCTTCTGATTCAAGCTATTACTTCTTGGTTATAACCAGAAGTCCAAACTATTGTAATGCTCTCTAGTTTTTATGTCTCCACTGACCCTTCTAAGTACTTCACTGGAGTTTAGTCAATGCCAACAGTAGTGTGACATTTTTATGGTGGGATTTATTTATATTAACAAAGTAGTGGAAATTCTTTCCTGTCACTGTCACCTATAGCCCTTGACTTGATTTTGAAATAACTAATTGGAGTAAAGAAATAATGAAGAAAAGGAGATTGACCATTATGGATTGCCCAGAGTCTGGGAAAGACACGTGGGATATCTGAGGGAAAAAATCTGCATACACTATGCTCTTATGTCTGTTAACTTTATTCCTCTAAGACAAAATTTTGTCTTTACAGTTCAGCTCTGTCAGGCATTCAGGGCAGAAATAAATCTAGATACACCAAGCTCTTTGACTGTCTACTTTATTTCTCTGGGATGAAATCCTGTCTACATAGCTTCAATTCCATTCTGACACTCAGTTCCTCTTTGTCCCCTCATTTACTGCCCTCTCCTAGTCCTGCTAACAGCTAAACTCTTATGCTTTCAGCCTCATCTTCATCCTCTGTTTCTTTGCCCTCTATCTCTTCTTGCTCTCTACTCCTGCCTCTGATGAATTCTGCAAGAGTTCTGCCTTACCATCTACAAAACCTCTGTGTTCTTCCCTTCTCCCTGGTCATGCCATTCTGTCTACCTCTACAGAAAATACCTGTTCCTTCTTCCCCTAGCCATGCATTCTTGTTCTCTGTCTTCTCAGGAAAGTTGCTCCACCCTACCTCACAACTTGATATGTAAAAACCTCTTTTGTTCTCAGTCACTTGCTCTGGAGAGTCAGTAGGCCTCAAGGTCAGGGGATGGTCTGAGCTTCATTTGCACAAGAAACAAAGCTATGTCTCCAACCAGCCAACATGATCTTATCCATGTACTGGCTGGAGCAAAGAAGTTCACACACACACATTCTATGGGAATTGTGAGCACAAAAAATTCATAACAAGGCACAGCTGAATATTAAGCTGTTCAACACCAAATAGTCCATGCTAGATGGCTTACCACTTGACTGACCCTTGGCCTGGTCAAGGTATAGCTTTAATACATAGCTGGACTCCTCATAACATATTCTTTTGGCTCACCACAGAGCATGTCCTTATTTATAAACTCTCTTTGAAGTATCTTGTCACTAAAGATGATCTGGTTTGCACCTACAAGTGATCCTACTTTTTCTTTAATTTTTTCAATGATTTCAAAACAATTCATTTGGAAACTTTTATTTTAAATAAAAATAGTGTTAGTTCTTTTACAACCTAGGAAGAGCAGACACAAATACAGTAAGTGTCTTTAGAAGTATATTTGTTCAGCAACAACCATGTATCATTTAGGGGTAGAAACTGTTAAAACCCATGGAGTACTTGCTGGATAAGAGTCTCTCAGGACTGAGTCGAGCATCAGTGATTTACACTCTTTCATTTGATGCTGATGATGGCTGAAGACTGAGAAACACATGCTGTGCTGCTACTCCAGAGTCCACCTTTGAGAAACACTGTCCAAGAGAAACAACACCAGCCATGCAGTAAATAGTCAGCTGGTGTTTACTGAACAATAGATAGATGTGAATAATTAACAAGATTATTTCTGCTTTTATTTATAATTGTTCCTCATTTGGAAGCTAGATTCCTATCTCTAAATATAGTAAGTAGTTTTATCACAAATAATGGGATGATGGATTAATTTTATTAAGTCTTGTGTAACTTCATATATATACAAGTGTTCTCTAGTTTCCAATACTGAACAACTCCAAAATTGTACTCTAGGAGACTTGTCCTTCCATTATGCTGCCATGGAGCAGTGTTGGTTAGTGGTCTTCTCAACAGGCAATAGGACTCTGTACAAATATCAGGAATGAAAACTATCTGTAATCATCTAAGCACATTGAGTCAGAAAACATAGACTTTCCAGGGAGTCTCACACACATAGAAATGTCAATTTCAGAGACATCTTAGACAATGTATTTGTCTAAGATGTATTTGTAAGTTGGCAGTGTTTCATATGACAAAGCTAGTTAAAGGTGGTACACCAAGTGCTGCCAAAGTATGAGTGTCTGAAATGCTCACTTTCCAGATAAAACAAAAATTAAATTTCAAATGAAACTGTTTAAGTTAGTATTTATCAAACTTGAACAGTTCATCTAGATCTCTCTCTCTCTCTCTCTCTCTCTCTCTCTCTCTTTCTCTCTCTAGCTGTATATGCATGTGTATTTGTGAGTGTTTGTTGTGCATGTATTTTTTTTTCATATAGGTATAACTGTATCAAATGAGGATTGTAAGATAGATCTAAAAACTCTGGAAAATAGGGTTTCTCATTTTTTTTTGCACCAATCTTTGATAATTAGGCTGTTCTGAAACAAGTAAGAAAACATGACTGTTGTCATTAACTGTTGCAGTCTTACCCTCATGAAAAAGAGAATTCTGAAAGATTTGTTATGATCTTGCAAGAAACCCACAGTATGAGAATTGGTTACTACAAAGAATTCTGGATCTTTCTCTTGGACTAGAAGTGGACCATGAGGGAGAATATCTAATTAGTCTAGTTCAATAACTAAGAGATTTCAAAAATCAAGAGTTTTAGGTTTTACCATTTAGAAGGAATGTGCATCCCTGGATAAATAGATGTTCCTGCAATCAGGGCAAACCACTATCTATGGCATAATATCCAGAGCCTGGTCTCTACAGACAGACATCACCAGGAAAAAAAATTCCAGATAGTGGCTGCCTGTATCCAAAGAAAACAAATCTGTTGTCAGCAATTGCCCAGTTCAGAGAGCAGAAAACTGGCTGAAATTACCATCTAACTAAAATATTAGTGAGCAGAGGGTGTGGCTTGGTGATGTAGCAGTTGCGTGGTATGTGAAGCCCTCGATTATTCCCTCACTAAGACAAACAGTTTTAAAAGTAGAAGGATTTGTTTGGGCACAGAACATTGAGGGTTCCATCCATAATTTCTGGCTGTATTGTTCTGAGCCTATGCTGAGGCAGAGAATCACGAAAGAGATACATTAGCATGGTGAAGCACAGATGTTCATTTCACAAAAAACCTCTCAGTAAAACCATCCAATACTGAATTGAGAGGTTTCAAGATCAAATCATATCTCAGTGATTAGATCTATTAGCTGTGGCCAGGACTTCAATTCTTAAGCCTTCAGAGGGACATTTTATATGTAAGTCATAAACTTATGTTGCTATTGCCTTACTCGTAAAACTTGCCTTGCTTTTCTACAAGATACTCAAAAAGCTAAAATAGTGTTTTTATAGTCATAATGATAGACCCAAAGTTCATGCTACAGTACTTAAAAGTTATTAATACATTACTATACATAGAATGAGAGATTTTTTTTCACTGATTAAGTACCTAGAGAGTAGTGCAGTACCCTAGATTATCTACTTGGGTCTAATCTAATTACACATTCTCTTGAATTAAAGTAACTCTTCAGTGCAGGGAGAATGCTAGGCCAGAGAGATGCTAAGATGATGCTTTAAAGATAGTGAAACAGAGGAGAAGATCCACATGGCAAACAGCATGTAACCTCTAGGGAAAGAAAATGTGAGAAAAGAAATTTCCCTAGAGTCTCCAAGACAGAGCACAGCTCTTCAATGCTTTGATTTTTGTATAGTGAGGTTAGCCCAGCCGTCTGACTGATAATAAATGTATGATGCCTAAGTCTCTGCGTGCTAATTTATAATGACAGACAAAGGAAGTTGATACATCTGGTGAATTCCATATAAATTCAGGCTTCCCTGGGGTTTAAGACAGATATCTTCAAATGATACAAATAGAACACTGATTTTTTTTTTAAGGAATGCATGCCAGAATGCTACCAAGAATAGAAAGAAATTCCAAATGCTGTCTAGAGAAATTGTTCCTTCCTCCAGGTCTCACTCTTCTTATTCTGATAGTACATTCTTTTCTTCAATGTTTCATGCTCATAAATCCTTCAAATAGTCTTAGTCACCAATTCTGAAATAGTACACTTCTATTACAAAAAATTTATTTCATTAATACAGTTAAAAAACAAACACATAATTATTTATTCATAGATGTGTTACTATGCAGAAAAGATCGTATCTAAACATTTATATGGACAACTTTTCCCACATTAAATAACATGTCAACTAATAACACCCAATTTTTTTTTTGTGTATTTGTCCATTTAGATTATTTACTTTGTGGTGAATATTAAGGTGCTGCCTCTCTTAAAATCCAACCTCCTTACTAAATTACAATTAGGAACAAAAAGAATTGGTACACTGTTCCACAGTAGGGCAACTATATGTAATATCAAAATAATAAAAAGTTAAAGAAAAGGTTTCTGAATGTCTTTATATTTCTAAATGATTTGTGTTTGTTGACTTTTGCCAACCCATGCAGATCTGGGTCTGCAAGATCTGGGATCTCAGAACCTGAATGAATGGAGCAGACTACAGTCTAACGCTATAGACAACCTAACTTCAGTTTTAGTGTATTTATACACAGATGTAACAGTGAAAGCAATGATCCATGGGAGATTGTTTGAGTTCAGAAAAACATTAGTAAGCACATAGTAAGTACTAACAGAGCAGTCCTTTCCCAGAACTTTCTCAGGACAGAGCAATTGCCTGGCCCATACTATAGATTATATCTGGGAAGGCATGAAAACAAGACAGAAGGCCATATCCAGATTTTGGGTACACTGACCAGATTGGTTCTATAGTTATGTTCTGACATCCAGCAAGAATAAATATATCTTATAAATTCAATGCAAGTGTTTGTCACAGGAGGTCTGATATCATGTCCAAGAATAATCCAGGAAACAAAATGCACTTGAGGCAATAGGCCCTCTGCCTTTTTTCCTGTAGCCTCTCTCACAGTTTCTCAAGGTATCGTTCACTAGGCATCATTCTTTTAAGAGTGTTCCAACAATTTTGTAGGACATTGGGAAGATTAACCTAATTAAGCTTTATATAATGTAAACCTGTAACAAAACAATGCCTGGGGCACTATGGATGTGTGTAGTTTTTGTTTTTATGCACTAGTGAAAAATAACTTTAATACAAATTCAAATAGCATAAGAAAGAAGGAAAGGAAGGGAGAGAGAACGAAGGAAGGAAGAAGAGAGAGACAGACAAAAGAACAAAAGAAAAAGGAAGGGAAGAAAGAGAAAGGAAGAAAAAATAAAAGAAAAGAAAGAAAGGAAAAAAAGAGATTACAGCTATACCTCTTTGTACTCTGCTCTACAATGCTCAGTTAAGTGTTGTGGGATATTTCAACACAATGTGTGGAGATGTGTCTGTTTTACCTCACCTGCTTTAAGGCATCTTCTGATTAGTTTAATAAAGAGCTGAACTGCCAATAACTAGGCAGGAGATGATTTCTGGGGAGAGAAAGAAACTCAGAGAAAGAATATGAGGTAGGGAGTTGACCAGGTAGACTCAGAGGAAGTTGGACATATGGTACTGAAGAGAGGTAATGGCAGGACATAGATTAATGTAAACAGGTTAATTTGAGTTTTAAGAGCTAGTTGGAAAAAGCCTAAGCTAAGCCCAAATAATTAATAAAAAGCCTTCATTTCTGGAAGTCCAGTTGAAGACAGTGAAGAAGGATTCTATGATCAAGGAATATCAAGATCATGATGGAGAAACATATAGAGACAACCAAACCAAACTAATGGGAACTCATGGATCAATACCTGTGGACCCTCCCTGGGACTGGACTAGGCCCTCTGCATAAGCAAGACAGTTATGTAGTTTGATCTGCTTAAGGGGCCCCCTGGCAGTGGGATCAGGATCCATCCCTGGTGTATGAGTGGGCTTTTTGGAGCCCACTGCCTGTGGAAGGACAGTTTATACAGCCTTGATGCAGGGGGAGGGGCTTGAACCTGCCTCAACTGAGTATATCAGGCTCTGCTGACTACTCATGGGAGGCCTTGCCTTGGAGGATGTAAAATTGGGGTGTGGGTTGTGGGGTTGGGGAGGCTGGGAGGTGTTAGTCAAGGGAGGAGGATTTGTGGTTGGTATGTAAAACGAATAGAAAATTTCTTAATAATAAAAAAAGAAAAACTCTCTACTTCATTATTCAGGAGCTGGTGATTCAAAGAAAGTCCAACTACAGTCAATAGTGATGCAAATTTTATTTGTCCTTAGGTGCCTGGCTTTTTGTTGGATTCAACTTATAATGAAAGTAAAATTGACTCTGGAAATGGGTAAGAATGACAGGCAGACTTGCTGTTTCTATGTGCTACTACAGCAATTGCTCCTGGCTATGGTGACTGACCTGTGGTTAGTTCTGTGACAGTAGTTTATTTTGGATCTGGTCTTTTATTCTTCCTTTCCTCTTTTCTTCTCTTAGTTCTTCTTCACCCCTCCCACTCTTTCTTTGACATTTTGAGTCATAGTCCAGCCACGTATCCCAGGTGGACCTTGAGCTTACAATGTAGCCTAAGTTAGCCTTCAACTTGCAGGTATTTTCTTCACTTGGTGTTGGGATTCTAGATGTGAACATCAATACCTTGGGGCTCAACTTGCTATTGATAGCACCCTTGTGTCTGTCAGAAATGTGAACACTATGGACATATTTGTCCTTGGAGATTTGAGTTAGATCTTTGCAGGGTGATTCAAGAGCATCGGTTTGGTTGCATTTACCTCTGGGTAGTCTTTACTCTGAGGTACTCTGTTCTTCCATCTTCTTTCTATTATCACAGCCCCTAGGGTTGCAGCTACTTGCTGAGACGACTGCATTAGAAATGACTGCTGCCCTGTCATGTACTGTGGATAAATGTGTTACATTCAATTTGCTTTGTTAAAATGGTGTATCTTATATACTATGCATACTAATCTATCTCCAAACAATATGCCTAGCATTCTTTGAACAACTTGAACCCTCACCTGCATCAAGCTACATGAATTCCCATTCTTGACCAACAGTATGAATTTCTCTACTCCTCATTACAATCTTATTTAGATAGTTTCTATTGAAGTATATTCCCAACATGTTTAGTTATGAGTAATGGAAGGGTCAGTCTGATCTGAAATGGTTAAGAGTACATGCATAATAATGTGTCCTATAGTAGCCTTTAAAAGAGAACCCCTTATATATCATCTTATGTGTATATAATTGTGGGTTCATATAATCTCAATCCGATGCGTTATGGGAAGCAACATGTGCTATAGAGAAATGATTTAGCACTTGTAAGGCTAAGATTTATATTACTATATTTATTGAGATGAAGCTGCAATGCTCTCCATGGCATTTAGAGAATGATACTGAGCTTTTGTGTCTAATGGTGGTTTGTGGCTAGTCAAGGCCTTTGGGGGAGTGGAAATGCTTGTATTTGATCATGACATTGATAGATGGTAAAGATTTTGTGTGAAGTAATGGCTCCTGGGTGCTGCAGAAAGCTTCCAGGAAGAAATGATTGCTGGGGAAGTTCTTCTGTATGCTGTGAATGTGTGTTGCTCTGATTTGGTTGATAAATAAAATGCTGACTGGCCAGTAGACTGGTAGGAAGTATAGTATAGGTGGACAAGCAGAGAGGAGAATTCTGGGAATCAGGAGACGCTGCCAGCCACAGCCAAGAGAAGCAAGATGTAAAGATACCGGTAAGCCATGAGCCACGTGGCACAGTGTATATTTATAGAAATGGGTTAATTTAAGATGTAAGATCTAGTTAGAAAGAAGCCTGAGCCATTAGGCCATACAGTTTATAATTAATACAAGCCTCTGTGTGTTTATTTGGGCCTGAGCGGCTGCAGGCCTGGGCAAGACTGGAGAAAACTTCATAAGTTCCCATCACAACTAAAAAACTGTTGTAGAAGAAAATTTTGTTACTCATATCACAGAGTTAAATTTAATCTAGACATGCCCACTAATTGTGATAGTTAGAGAATTTCAATTTGTATTGGATTTAAATCATTACCAAGTGTCTCAGGAGAAATATAATACATTTTGAGAAAAGTATTGATCCTTTGATTTAGGAGGAAAAATAGCTTGGAGGATTTTAGATGAGACAGAGCCATAGGTTCTGAAGTTATTTTTAACACATTTTACTGAGGGAAACAGTATATCCCTCTTGATTATGGAGACACCAAAATCTAGATGGCTCTTGCTTGAAAGAAAAGTCTTATGATAACTTTAGCTTGGAAGACTTCATAAAGGAGCATGCCCATCCTGATTTCCCAACTTATACCTATTCTTCAATGTAGTTATAATTCAGAATCCAATGAATATATCTTACAATCACCTGGGAGAAAAATAACTGAAAATTCACAGGAGAAGAAAATGGTTAATACTCTAACAATTTTTCATAATTTTGCTAACCACCTGAAGATACCTGGGAAATATATAGGAAAATGGAATTTAGCAATTTCCATGGTATACCCTTAAAGATAACAAAGTTGTGATGGTGGAGTGCTTGAGTATGTTTACCCTAAATGGGATAGCAATACCACTTCCAAAGGCTCAGGCAACATCACAGAATAGAGTGTATACAGACTATATAAACCAGAATATGGGGGCATGTGAAGTGAAAAGGCATCTTCTGGATAAAACTTGGTCTTTGCACTCATGAACTCACTACAGTTGTGTGCATCTACAGAAGACTTGCATATGACTGGACCCATCCATAGTTCAAATATTTGTTTTCAAAGCCAAATTTGTTTATATATTATTGAGGCTAGCTAAGGGGCGTTTCCAATAATCTACTACAGATCACCAGTGTTATAGTCTATACTTCAGGTATCAAAAAAATAACAGTTAATGTAGAGATTCATGGCTGGTCAAAGAGCTGAGAACAAGTGACTGCTGAGTGCTTTATCTGAAACAGGACAACCACATTGCTCCTTCAGTACTCTGAGAATAGCACAGAGGAAGATCAAGACAATGAGGAGGAAGTTGTGAAATGCTGCCTATGGGCAAAACATTGCCATGACCCTCATGAACTCACAGATCTGCAGTTGCCTACCTAGGGTATAAACAAGACTGAACACATAAACATACAGTCACAGATGGAGAAAGGGTTTGAGGGGCATAGATCTATTCAGGAAATCTATTAGCAGGTGTAGTTGAGAGCTTCTGGGAGAGGGGAAGTCACAGTCTTCACTTATGTTGCCACTAGTGAGTTAGTTATTCAGGTCCATCAGAGAGCTTTATACTTATGTCTGTGCTGGTGACCTTGGTTAAACTCAGCAGGCAATGCACTCATACACATTAAAGAACATCTTAAAAAATGGGGTAAAGATTGACTAGGACTCACAATATTGTTGAATGATTAAACAGGATGTAGGAGGCAAATAGATATTAAAGGACTTCAAACAGTGCCAAATAGTATCTCTATAGAATTGCTTGTACTTTAAGCCATCCCATAGTGATGCAGGAAAGAAATGTCCATTATATACTTTTTGATTGGTTGGTGAAGTTAATTTTATTTTTCCTCCATATTTGTAGATGTAACCGGCTTGTTAAATAAGAAACACAGAACCAATTGCAGAGTTAAAAACCACGAGGTCAGAGCAAGAGCAGAAAACCTTACCATTCACTGCTTTTCTGCCTGGCCCATGGTCAGGACAAATCTCTCTTACCCACCAGTCCCACAGTCACTCAGACCCAACCAAGTAAGCACACAGAAACTTATATTGCTTACAAACTGTATGGCTGTGGCAGGCTTCTTGTTATCTACTTCTTCTATCTTAAATTAACCCATTTCTGTTAGTCTATACTATGCCACATGGCTTGTGGCTTACCAATGTTTTTACATGTTGCTTCTCATGGAAGCGGCTGTCAGTGTCTCTCCCCAAGCCTTCCACTTCCCAGAATTCTCTTCTTTCTTGTCCCGCCTATACTTCCTGCCTGGACACTGGCCAAACAGCATTTTATTTATACAGAGTGATATCCACAGCACTTCCCCTTTTCTTTTTTTTTTTTAAAAGGAAGATTTTAACTTTTACATAATAAAATTACATATAACAAAACAATTACCAAGCAAGAATTATAGTTACAATATCTAGTCTATTTGTTTTGGCAAAATTAAACATAATATTTTATCTATCCTATATTTGTGAGTCTAAGGTTTTTATATCTAACTTATCTTTTATCATAACTGAGGAAGTTATAACTATCTAGTCTTCAACCACATCAAAGACCTCAGAAGGATATATTATTACCTGAGAAACGGGAGAAGGATGTAAGTAACTTTTGGGAGTCTTGCAGGGTAGACAGAGACAGCTGGCAGCCTAGACAGTCACCTAATGTTCCTTTGTAAAGTAGGGGCATTTGTCTTTAGCCCACAGGGCTAGAGTCTCTTGGTCACTTTTTTCAGTGTTCTGTAGAATGTCTGGCAGTTTCCTCTGCGAAGCAGGTACCTGAAGGACCATTTTGTCAAGCAAAGTTTAGTGGTCACCTTTCTATGGGTCCTGCAAGCAGTCCAGGCAAGAACAGTTTCTTGCCCAAATGGCTATTTTTGCCAAGGTGAAGATAAGGTATGGAGTGTCTTCAACACCCATCCTCCTCTTTGAAGTAAATTGGGGCTGCCAGGAGCAGACATGTCTCACTGTCCAGAAAGTCTAAATTTTAAAAATATTTTAAATGTCATATCCTGTAGGTCTTTGAAGTATTTGAAGATTACCTATCTATCTGAAATATCTCTATGTATACCTAGAAGACTTAACTAACACGGCTATGAGTATGATTATCAATAATTATTAACCTATTTTTAATTATCCATTACAATTTTAAATGAGCTATATAAACATAAAACCTTAAAGAAGAGTAGAAATACACACACAGTATAACAAAATTAACTTTAAGTTTGTATCAATAGACTAAAATCTATACCAATGTAAAACATTTTAAACAAGTTGTTGCTCTTTAGAAGTAAGTTTTTAATCTACCCTTTTTTCCTATTATATCTATATCATATCCCCTTTTCTTCTTTAGAAAGAGATCACATTTATAATCAACTTGCTTTGAATAAAAATACTGTTTTTTTCTGTCCCACACCAGAGGGCTCTTCTGATTTGGGACACAAAAATCTCTTAACCTTTTCTTTTAGCAGTATGTTTGGGTTTAGAGAAGGAGTGAGTCAATTCCATCTCCAAAGCCAGCTGGGAATTTGGGCATAGTTTTTCTTACTACTTCCTGCTGGAGGGGGGCGCTGTATCTTATGGGGACACAAAGAAAATTTTAGGATTATGAAGTAGTCCGGGAGGGTGAACCTCTGAGCCAGTTGCCTTGAAACAATTCTGGATGTCAAATCATCTGGGCCATGGTGTCATTGGAGACCTTTCAGGTGGTCTTGGCTGATCAAACCTGATGTATCTTAATCTGGAACAAATCCATAGCCTCTGGCTTTCTGTGGAAACAAAAGCAGAGACTCTTTTCCAAAGTGACATATCCTTATATCCAAATTTTGAAGTCAAGGTATCTTAAAATTTACATATTTGTTTAACTCAACAGCTTTTATGATCAAATCTTTTTCTGCAGTTAAAAATCCCAAAGACAAGACAAACCAGATTCTCTGTGTAATATCCATCTTAGTAAGACTTAAACGCCGCTGTGGCTGTTGGCTCTGCCCACCTCAGCTTCTCTACATGGCGGTGGTACAGTTTACCACCAGCTCTGGGTCTGGAGCCATGTATACCATCAACTATCAGAAGCAGTTCTATCAAAGCAGTGCATAGCCCAGAAACTTTTTTTTTTTTTTTTTAAACTAGCAAACACTAAATCCACCATGCAGCAGAGTAAAGTGCTACTTGTAGACACCTCATTTCTGCCACACTGCAGGTCAGACGCACATGCCAGGAACCTGCCATAGTAGCCAAAACTGGCAGGTTGCCACTAACTTGAGAGAGACAACTAGGAAGCTGTTTTTAGCTCTGTTTTAGAATCTTTTTTCTCAGGTCTTAGGTGGAAACTCTTGCCAACACGTTGATAAATATTAAATTGTACATCACAATCTTTTTATATAAGCTTTTAATCATGACTATTTTACTAAAGAATTAAGCACATTATTATTAAAGTAGTGAGACAAGTGTGGTGGCGGTGGCGGTGGCACTAGCACTTGGGAGGCAGAGACAGGTAGATCTTTGTGAGTTCGAGGCCAGCCTGGTCTACAGAGCAAGATCCTGGACAGGCACCAAAACTACACTGAGAAACCCTGTGTCCCAAAACCAAAAATAAATAGATAAGTGGTGAAACAAACAATCCATCTGTCAAACAACAATCAAGAGCAAGCCCTCCTGCTTTCCTAGGGATTTATTTAAGAGTAGTAAGGCAATTGTTTATAAACAATTCTTATTTTTTATTTTATGTATCTTTTATTTTATATAAAAGACTATGACTTCCCCTCTCCCAGAAGCTCTCAACTATGCTTGCTAATAGATTTTCTAAATAGATCTGTACCCCTCGAACCCCTTCTCCATCCATGACTGTATATTTATGTGTTCAGTCCTGTTCATACCCTAGGTTGGCAATTGCCTTGCTACTTTTAAAAGAGGAAGAAAGAACTTTTTTTTTCTGTCTGTGTTGACATGCCAGCTGATCTTGTCATTGTGCTACTTTGTTTAGGCAACTGTATTGTTGAAATTTCTTGGGTGCAACTTCACTATCTTACATCATGGCTATCTCTAAGCAGATATATGTTACTTACAATCTTTCCACTGCCTCTCCTGTCATGTTCTTAGAATAAAAGAAGGTTAATTCCACAAAGAGTGCATTTTAAAAATAAAATAGAAAATAAATCTCTTATACACAATAATTTGTATTGTTTGTTATTTTGAGCTATTTTACATACAGATACATGGATTCAAATATTTTCTACTAAATATAGTTTTTAAATTAAAAGGTTGGAGTTCAAGTTAATTCTAAATGGAGCAGAAAGGGGACCTGGCTCAGTTTTAACAAGAGAGGTGTGCCTTCCCATAAAGGCAAGTCAGTACAGGAGGTCCCTGCTTAAAACTTGAGAGTCTCTTGAAATTGGCTAAATTTACTGCATAAAGAGTGTAAAGGATGTTGTGCTAAGTATTTGTGGAACTGAAATCTCTGCCTTTATTAACCTGCTGTGAAAAACATGTGGATAATTGTCAGAGAGAACAATCTATGACATAATCCATAGAAAAGTCTGAAGATCCAAAGAGGACAGTCATCACAGCCACATGAGGCATTTACAGAACCACAGAAAATTGCTACTGATAAGTAGTGCCAATTCTGTGATAAACCTAACAGTGTTGTTTAAAAGGCTTTGGTGCTGATTTACAAGAGAAATGTAAAAGAGTTTACAGTTGCATGCTAACAAAGCCCTGTAATTCTGTAAATAGAGTTTACTGGGCCATTGTGATGGGCGCTCTGAAGAACAGAAGGTGGCCAGTGGAAATGCCACTGAGGGCATGAAGTTTCAAAGGGGAAAAAGGACTCTACCAGGAACTAACCAATTTAATCAATGTCATATGCTAGCAAAGTATGTTTGTGTTTTTGTCTTGACAATTTGAGTAGGACTGAATTAAAAAGTAATCGATTAAATTATTTGGTAACCTCCAAGGTATGCACATGGTACACAGATATACATGCAAGCAAAACACTCATATACATAAAATTAAATAAATAAATATTAAAAAGAAAAAATCAATTATTTGGTGAAAGAAGTTTTAAGATTATATAACATACAGGCTATGGCATAGTTTCCATTTAGTCTCTTTATCTAGATTGGAGGTGAAAGAAAAAAAAAGAGTGAAGCAGAAAGATTCAAACAATGTTAGGAAAGAAAGAATTATGGTCTGAGTTAAAGTTGTACACAGAAATGTGTAGTTTGAGGAGGAAAGGAAATTGAACCTGTTTGAAACTGAGAGCAAATAGGATCAACCAAATTGGCTGTAATTGTTAAGGAGAATAATGTCATTAAGAAGAAACATGGGACTTTGATTTGGGAAATAGGCATAATTCTATCCATCAAGAAATTTGGATATAATAATTATGTGGAATATTATTTTAAGATGTGTTACATTTGTTTATACTGTGGAATATTTGTCTAATGATGTAAAGATGTGTTGCATTCTTTTATGTTACATTTGTTTAACTGTTCGAAGCTGTGTTACTTTGTCTTTCTAAACCACCTGATGGTTTAATAAAGAACTGCATGGCCTGTAGTGAGGTAGGAGAAAGGATAGACTAGGCTGGCAGGCAGAGAGAATAAATAGAAGGAGAAATCTGGGAGGAGCAGGAAGAACAAGAATGAGGAAGAGAACAAGGTAAGGAAGACACCTGGGACCAGCCACCCAGCCACCCAGCCACCCAGCCACCCAGCCACCCAGCCACCCAGATAGCCATGGAGTAAGATGCAGAGAAGTAAGGGAAGGAAAAACCCTGGAGGCAAAAGGTAGATGGGATCATTTAAAGTTAAGAAAAGCTGTCAAGAAACAAGCCACGCTAAGGCTGGGCATTTTTAATTAAGAATAAGCCTCTGTGTGTGATTTATTTGGGGGTTGAGTGTTGGGCCCCCAAAGACCAAAGACCAAATCAACCAACATAAATTACCTGGGTTGCATGGAAATTCTTTAGCCGAGGCTGGCTATCTAAAAGGAGAGCCTATGTGGGCTACGTTATTGATGTAATTTATGAACATCTAGAAAACAGCATGCTGAAGAAGGAAAAATAAAAACTTTCAAATAAAAGTGATTTTGATATAAAAGTTTATTTTCACTAACATGCTTTAAAGCATCAATTTGAATATTTATATACACATTTTACTGCACAGTAGAACCAATATTAATACTACATGATATTCTATATGAAATTCACTAAAAAGAAAAGTATCTGGCTTGGGAATTGGTTCAGTAAGAGTGCTTGCTGTTCAAATATGAGGACCTGAGTTCAAATCCTCAGAACGCCATCACAGAGAATAGGTTCATTAAAGCCTACTGGATTTCCTTCTTGGAAATTGCTGCCCAAGGAAGTGTTTCTAAGATTCAGCAGTGAAGGTACACCTAGGGAGCTGCAATTGTGTTCCAAGAGAGTCAGGCTGTATCTTAAGCTGATTACAGTGTTGGGCATGCTCTGTATGGCACTAGTTTTGTAGGCAGGCATGTAAAATGAAAGAGTTATGGGACCATGGTGGTTTGCACCAAGGCTCCATTAAGCTGCAGAGCCTAGGTAACTTGAAGGAAGATCAGAATCCTGGCATGAAGCTCCTTGTGGGCTCTGGGTGAAAGAAAAGATGAAACACGAGCTGCACTGTAGATCCCAGGACACTGCAGATGTCAGGAACTTAGATAATCTCTCAAGGAAATCTATAAGCACCAAGTAGAGGCAGCTCAAGAGAGAAAGCATGTGTGCTACAAGCCACATTATTAGAAAAGTGAGACCCCAAGTCTGTAGGAGTCCTGATGATGTCCCTTTGAACCCTGGATGGCAAACATAGAGATTCGGGATTTGGTCTGATTTTTCTTTGCTTTCCTATTCTTCACTCTCAGAATGGGTATGGCTACTGTGTTACTGAATAGTGGAAGTGTGCAACTTCTATTTTTTATTTTGTTGTGGCAGTTTGAATGTAATTGGTCCCCATAAGCTCATAGAGAGTGGCATTATTAGGAGGTGTGGCTTTGTTGGAGTAGCTATGGTCTTATTGGAGGAAGTGTGTCACTGTGAAAGCAGGCTTTGAGGTCTCTTAGGCTCAGGATACCAGCTAGTATCTCAGTCTACTTCCTGTAGCCTGAATATCAACATGGAGCAACACCTTCTTCAGCACCATGTCTTCCTGCATGCCACCATTCTCCACACCATGAGGATAATAGACAAAACCTCTGAAACTGTAAGCTGCTACTTCAATTAAATGGTCATGATGTTTTTCCACAATGATAGAAACCCTAACTAAGACAGTTTTGCTCACTGTTAAATGGTAGCTTTGATTCTCAGAAAAGACTCTGGACTTTTCAACAAGATCAAGGCAGTTAAGATTGTGGGGGCTCTGAAGTTGGACTGAATGCATTTTGTGTCATAGGGTGGCTAGAAGCCCATGGAAGACAGACTTGGAAATTAAATGTCTCCTACAGGTTTATGTGTTGGAGCCTGGAGCCTACTTTGTCCACAGCTAGTGGTACTGTTTTGGGAGGTTGTGGACCCTCAGATAAGTGGTGTCTAGATGGAGGAAGTAGGTTATTGTAGGATGGACCTTGAGGTTTCTAATTTGACTTCCTACGTATGCCATCCTTGCTTCCTGATTTGCCCAGTAGCAATCTAGCTGCCATGTTTCCAAAATCACAGCAATGAGCCATCGCTGCCACCAAGCTTTCTTCCTCATGAGAGACTGCTTCTCAAACACTGATTCAAAAGACACTTTCCTCTTTCAAATTTCTTCTTCAGTATTTTGTCACTGAAACAAGAAAAGTAACTAGTACATTGGTAACATACTTCAATTAATACTTCTTTTCCCTGATTATGTAGTTCTGTCACCTTCCTCATTTTGTATCATGTTATTCATTTTCTTTATATTTTAATTTGATTTTACATATCAGCCATGGGTTTCCCTGTCTTCCCCGCTCCTGCCCCCACCTCCACCTTCGCCCCAGCCCACCCCCCATTCCCATCTCCTCCCAGGAAAAGAGTCCCTTGGGGATTCAGCTCAACCTGGTAGATTCAGTCCAGGCAAGTCCAGTCCCCTACTCCCAGGGTGAGCAAAGTGTCCCCGCATAAGCCCCAGGTTCCAAACAGCCAGCTCATGCACTAAGAACAGGTCTGGGTCCCACTGCCTGGGTGCCTCCCAAACACTTCAAGCTATTCAATTGTCTCACTTATCCAGAGGGTCTGATCCAGTTGGGGGTTCCTCAGCTTTTGGTTCACAGTTCATGTGTTTCCATTAGTTTGGCTATTTGTCCCTGTGCTTTTTCCAATCTTGGTCTCAACAATTCTCGCTCATACAATCCCTCCTCTTTCTTGACAATTGGACTCCTGGAGCTCCACCTGGGGCCTGGTTGGGGATCTCTGCATCCACTTCCATCAATTATTGGATGAGAGTTCTAGCACCCCAGTTAGGGTGTTTGGCCATCTGATCACAAGACTAGGTCAGTTCAGGCTTTCTCTTGACCATTGCTAGTAGTCTACATTCTTCAACTGAAGAATGGATAAAGAAAATGTGGTACATATACACAATGGAGTACTACTCAGCAGAGAAAAACAGGCAAATGGATGGATCTAGAAAAAATCATCCTGAGTGAGGTAATCCAGACTCAGAAAGACAAACATGGTATGTACTCACTTATAGGAGGATACTAGATGTAAATCAAAGATGACTAGACTGCTACTCACAACTCCAGGGAGGATACCTAGAAAACAAGACCCTAAGAAAGACACAGGGATTGCCTGATGACAGAGAAGTGGATGAGATCTACATGAACAACCTGGACATGAGTAGGGGTACTGAAGGGCAAGGTTCGAGGGAAAGAGAGGGTAGGGGAGCGGGAGATGCCAGCTGGATCAAGAACAGAGAGGGAGAACAAGGAATAACAGACCATGATAAATGAAGACCACATAAGAATAGGAAGAAGCAAAGTGCTAGAGAGGTCCCCAGAAATCCACAAACATACCTCCACTGTAGATTACTGGCAATGGTTGAGAGAAAGCCTGAACTGACCTAGTCTGGTGATTGGATGGCCAAACACCCCAACTGGTATTCATTTTTTATATATCACATATAGAAAAGATCACACACACACACACACACACACACACACACACAAATGTGATTACTATGCAACCATAACAATGAAGAACTCTTAAGATTTGTGACGACAAGTAACTAAGTATTTAAGACTACATGAATGTAAGTATATAAGTGCAATTATTTTTTTAGAGAAAAACAAGAAGCTCACATTATCTCTCATTCATTATGCAAGCCAAAAACATTGACCATGTAAAAGTGGAAGTGGACTTGAGGTTGCTAGAGTCTGGAAAGTGGAGGGAAAACAGTGAGAGGGAGATAGTGGAGGTAACCAAACATACTGCATTCTCAGTTGGACTCTGTTTAATTTACAGGATGATTTCTCCCTCCAATGTGTATTTATTGGCAAAGACATTCACTAACCCAAGCACTATATAGATATTTAGGTATCCAGCATTATTCAGGTATTCAGGTATAGCTCAAGTTTTCCTGTGTTCCTCCTGGCCTGCAGTCAGGACAAATCTTGCTCACCCACCAGTCCCTCAGCTGCTCAGACCCAAGGAAACACACAGAGACTTATATTAATTAAAATAGCTTGGCCATTACTTCAGGCCTAACACTGACTAGCTCCTATACTTAAACTCAGCCCATTTCTGTTCATCTATACATTGCTACATGTTCCATGGCTTTACCTGTGTGCCATTACATGCTATTCCCTGGATGGCAGGCTGGTGTCTCCTGACTCAGCCTTCCTCTTCCCAGAATTCTCCTTGTCTGCTTATCTCACCTATACTTCCTACCTGGCTACTGGCCAATCAGCATTTTATTAAACCAGTGTACAAAAGCATTATCCCACAACATTTCCCCTTTTCTGTTTAATTAAAAAGGAAAGTTTTAACTTTAACAGTGTAAAATTATATATAACAAAGGAGTTATCAAGCAAGTACTACAATCACAATATATAGTCTATTTATATTTGGAAAATTCAAAGAAAATGTTCTATTTATCATATATTTGTGAGTGTAAGGTTTCATATCTAACTTGTCTTTTATCATAACTAAGGAAAATTATAACTATCTAGTCTTTCACTACATCCAAGACATCAGAAGGATACAATATTATCCAAGTAAATAAGAAGAGCATTGTAAGCAACATCCAAAAATCTATAATGACAGACAGCTGTCAGCCTGGACAGTCACCCAATGTTCTGCAAAGTTGGGGCATCCATCTTCAACCCACAGGCCTAGAGTCTCTCAATAGCTTTTTATGGTGTCATATAGAATGTCTGGCACTTTCTTCTGCAAAGCAGGAACCTGAAGGACCATCTCCCCTTACTAAGTTCAGTGGTCGCCTTCCTGTGGGTCCTGCATGTCCAATCAATACCACATTTTGTCAAGCAGTCCAGGTAAGAACATTTTCTTGTCTAAAGCTCTTTTTGCCAAGAAGAAGATAAACTCCATATAGAGTGTCTTTAATGCCCATCTTTCTCTTTGAAGTAAATGGGTGCTGCCAGGAGCAGACAGATCTCAATGTCCAGAAAAGTCTAAGTTTTTAAAACATTTTAAATGCCATATTCTATAGGTCTTTGAAGTGTTTGAAGATTACCTACCTGATTGAATTAGATCTATGTATACCTAGAAAACTTAACATGACTATAAGTTTGAGTATCATAGAAGACTAATTATTGATCTGTACTTTTTAATTATCCATTGCAATTTAAATGAGCTGCACAAACATAATACCTTAAACAAGCGTAGAAATATATATACAGAATAACAAAATTAACTTTAAATTTGTATCAATAAACTAAAATCTATACCAATGTAAAACATTTCTAAACAGGTTATTGCTCTTTAAAAGTAGGTTCATTAATCTACCCTTTCATCCTATCATATCTGCACCATCCACTTTTCTTCTTTAGAAAGAGATTGCATTTATGATCAACCTGCTTTAAATAAAAATAAACATTCATAAACAATATTTTGGGAATTTGGGAGTGGCTTATCAAAGTACTTCCTGCTGGAAAAGGGCAATTGCAATCTAATGGGGATCCTTAGAAAATTAAGAATTATGGTCAAGTCCTGACTGGAGTAGTCTGTGAAGCTGCATTGTCTGAGCCAGTTACCTTGAAACCATTCTGGATGATGGATCATCTGGGCCATGGTGTCATTGGAGACTTTTCAGGTATTCTTGGATGGTCAAACCTGATGTATCTTAATCTGGAACAAATCCATAGACTCTTGCTTCCTGTGGAAACAAAGCAGAGCCTCCTTTTCAAAGCAACATGTCCTTAGTTCCAAATTTTGAAGTCAAGATACCTTTAAAATATATATTTTGACTTAATTTAGCAGCCTTTACAATCAAATGTCTTTCTGCAGTTAAAAATATCAAAGACAACACAATTCATATTCTCTGTTTAATAACCATCTTTACATGGCTTATTTTTTATACAACTTTTATTGTCTTTTTAAAACTATTTTTTATATTCATTTTCTTCTCTCTTCCAAGCCTACATACATTTTTACACCCATTGTAAACCATTTAAAGTCTTGTTCCATCTGAATCTACCTTATTGTGAATCTTTTGTTTTAAATTGCAGCATTACTAGGATTGAAATGGCAACTTCAGTTGCTGGCTCCACCCACCTCAGCTTCCTAACATGACAAAACTATGTATACAGCCAGCTCTGGGAACCTATGGGAAGCAGTGGGTCTATGCTTCCATCCAGCAGCGTGTAGCCCAGAAACCTCTTTTTTTTTTTTTTTTTTTTTAACTAGAAAAAGCTAAATCGGTCATGACACAGTGCACTGTGCAGCCTGGAGATGCCACTGTGTACCTTGGTGGAAATCTGCCATACTGTAGCTCATGGTTGGCCTGAGAGACACAATTAGGAAGCTGTTTTTAGCTACATTTTAGAATTTTTTTAAAAAAGCTTTCTCTGGTTTTAGATCCCATATTTTTGTGCCATTCATAGCTGAAGTTTTCCTGTGTCCCGCCTTGCCTGCAGTCAGGACAAATCTCTCTCACCCACCAGTCCTGTAGCTGCTCAGACTCAAGTAAACACACAGAGACTTATATTAATTAAAACTGCTTGGCCATTAGTTCAGGCCTAGCACTGACTAGCTTCTACACCTAAACTAAGCCTACTTCTGTTAATCTGTATGATACCACACATTCTGTGGCTTTACCTGTGTACCATTATGTGCTGCTCCTTGGATGTAGACTGACTCAGCCTTCCTCTTCCCAGAATTCTCCTTGTCTGCTTATCCTGCCTATACTTCCTGCCTGGCTACTGGCCAGTCAGTGTTTTATTGAACCAGTGTACAACACCCTTGTCCCACAAGACTCAGGTATCCAGAATTATTTCTAAAACACTAGAATGATAGTGGAATGTGATTCATAACTTTGAGAAAATGAGACTAGGGATTATATAAATTCAGAATAATTATAGGCATATATGTGAAAGTTTGCTTACCTGCTTAAACCATGTGCCACAGAGTAACCAGGGCAAATAACTGTCACTGGAAGTTTGCCTAGTCCTGCCAGGTCTGTGGTTAGGAGGAATCTCTTTTCACCAACATCCCACAGCCACTTGGTCCAAATAAACACACAGAGGCATATATTATTTACAAACTGTATGGCCTATGGGTCAGGCTTCTTGTTAGCTAGCTTTTATAATTTAACTCAACCCATTTCTATTAATCTATATATTGCCATGTGGCCGTGACATTACTGGTTTACTGGCATCTTGTTTCTCCTTAGGGAGTGGGCCGGTGTCTCCCCTGACTCCACCCATCTTTGGCTGGTCTTTAGTTTGAATATACTGCCTAACCTTATCCTGCCCTGCAATAGGCAATGACGCTTTACTTATCAACCAGTCAGAGCAACACATATTCACAACATACAGAAAGATATCCCACAGCAGATAACAAACCATCAGCTTACCTGGGCTGCAGGGAAATGCTGCAGCTGAAACGCTGACTATCTGAAAGGAGAGTCCTTGGGCTAAGTTGTTGGTGTCATTTTAGGAGCATCTAGAAACAGAATGCTTCAGAAGGAAAAATAAAAACTTTCAATAAAAAATGATTTTTATGTAAAGGTTTGTTTACACTAACATGCTTTAAAGCATCAATTGGGGGTATTTGTAGCCACAATTTATGGCACAGTGGAACCAATGCTAACACTATATGAAATCTGCCTGAGTCATTGGATTATAAACTTCACAGCTTTATAAATGGTCCATGAGTAAGTATATTTTAGTAGTTAACTGAATGATATTTTGTAGCATCAAAAAGAAAAAGAAAAGTTTACTTTTCTTGGCTTTATCTGGGACTTCTAAAAGTAGGTCATAAAGTTCCTTTCATTTCTTATACATTAAGGCTCAAATCATCACAATTCTTTACATGATACCAAAGATAGAAAGGGAGTCCCAAGTTAAAAGCATTTTTAAATTTTTAACTTGTATTATTATTTTCAATTCTATATATATTTACTTATGTTTGTGTATGCATATGATAGTAATCATCTTTGCCATGGTCAAAGATCCAATGAAAATTTAATAGAGTTACATCTTTCATTCTTCCTTTATGTGGGTTTCAGGAATAGACCTCAGCAAAGTTTTTCCGGAAAGTCCCTTTATATACTGAGTCATTTTGTCAGCCCCAAGAGTCCCAAGTCTTGATCTACAGTTTTCCCCATTCAGCATTAAAAATTATAATTTCTATCTCTGTAAAAATTTTGACCACAAATTATCTCCTAAGTGACACACTTGTTTTGATATCTGAGGTATCCAGTGCAAAAGCCCTTAAGGGTATCCATATTTCAATCTCTAGACCTGTGACTATGCTATTTATATCATAAAAATAGTTTCATGTGTGATTAAATTAAAGATTGTGGCATGGGATGGGATGACAGTAGACCCTGGATCATTCTCAGCTGGTCAGGTGACATACAACTTGCCCCAAAACAGAAGCAGAAGCCAGGCTAACAATTTAGAAAAGTTCCAGAAGGTGTCCAATTCAAGGAATGGGCTGTTCTGGGACCTAGAGAAGGAACACAGTTCTGCTAACCACTTGGTTTTAAATCAGAAAAAAACCATTTCAGACCCGCGGCATCTCTTATTTTTTTGTTTGTTTATTTATGTGTGTATGTGTGTGTTTGAATAAATATGCTACTTACACAAATGGAGGCCAGAGGACAACTTGTATACTTGATTCTCTTCTTCCACCATGTGGGTCCCAGGGGTCAAATTCAGGTCATCAGCCTTTAGGGCTTGACGGCAAAGCACCTTCATCCACTGAGTCATCCTGCCAACCTAATTTTGTTTTTATATAAAAGCCTCTAAATTTATGGTAATTGTTGACTATAGTAATATGAAACATATTCAATTATTAAGTGATACATATTTAATACTGAGAATTTAGTTTTAATCATTAATAACTATTAAACTAGTTCAAAGTGTCCTCAAATGTTAATCCATTGTCATCAGGGAGCATGGCAGAAGGCAAGCATGGTGCTGGAGGAGTATCTGAGAGCTGTATCTTTATCTGCAGGCAGCAGGCAGAAAGCAAGAGATTGAGACTGGCATAAGACTTTGAAATCTCAAAGCTCATTCCCAGTGATATACCCCCTCTAACAAGACCATGTCTACTCCATCAAGGCCACACTGCTCAATCCTTCCCAAACAGTTCCATTCCCTGATGACTAATCACTCAAATGTATGAGTCTATAGGAGCCATTCTCATTCAGACTATCAGGTTATTATTACTGTGAATGAGTGTGACTGTGTGACATATGTGTGTGGTTGTATGTGCTATGGCATGCTCTTCGAGTTGGTCCTCTCCATCCACTTTTGCATTGGTTCTGGGGATTAAAATTAGGTCTCCAGAATTTCACAGCATGTGCATTTACCCACTGAGCCATCTTGCTAACCCCAGACTGTAATTTTTGACATGCACAGTTGGATACTATTTAGACAAAGCAAACAGTGTGAGCAAAAACATGATGTTGGACCACTATGAGGCAGAAACATTAACTTGTATAATTGTTGGGATAAAACTGATAAAGCACTACAAAACAAGTTGGACGCACCAGAAAGTCAAGATTAGGATTGTATCTCTTATATTTTGTGAGCAAGGAGAAATTCTCTGAAGTCATTTTTTCCCCTCTTTCTCTGGATAAGTGAGACCATTGAATAGCTTGATCTGTTTGGGAGGCATCAGTCTGTGGGACCAGGATCTGTCCTTAGTGTATGAGCTGGCTGTTTGAAAGCTTGGGCTTACACAGGGACACTTTGCTCAGTCTGGAAGGAGGTGACAGGACCTGCCTGTACTGAATCTACCAGGTTTAAATGAATCCCCAGGGGTGCCTTGATCCTGGAGGACATGGGAATGGAGGGGAGGGGCTGGGGGGAAGGTGGGGGTGGGAGCGGGAGGGGGGAGGACAGGGGAACCCATGGCTAATGTATAAAATTTAAAACACATAATAATAAAGAAAAATATTTATTTAAAAAAACAAACAAACAAGCAAACAAAAAAACCCAAATACTTCTGATTTCCAGGAGGGAACCATAAAGGAGAAAAACCCAGTAATTTCTGAGTACTCTCTTCAGTATCTTACAATTTGGAACACTCTATTGCAATAGAACAAAAAGAACAGATCTGTAAAACTTGGGAGTAGCATGCATGCTTCTGAAGAGAAAACAATTAGTCCATTGTGAAAATAAATATCTGAATAGGTAGAGATATTTCTTCAGTCCTTTGGGGCTTTATTACTAGACAGAAAGGAGAATGTATTGATAATGAGTGTGGCTTAAGACTGTAACCCACATCTTGCTTTATGTGCTGCCAATTTTTAGTTATGAAGTATGAACAAGAATGTGATGTACTTCTAAAAATGGTCTCCATAAGAAACTCTCCTAGCTTCTCCTGTAGGCACTATTGCTCTGAGTGGCTGGATAGGATCCCTGTTTAGGGTAACTTGGAGAAGGACTTGCTGAAGAGAGAGCAGATCCATCATCTACTCTGGGTTCAAAAACATGCAGCTTGTGAACACTCCCAGTCTATAATAGGAAATAAGCTGAAATTGTCATTTTGATGCCACTTCCTTTTGTCAGCCTCTCTCTGGTTTGTAGTAACAGAGGACTTTGATTAAATCACTTACTAGAAGGGCAATTACTTTTTGCTTTTCTATAATTATGAGTAAAAAAAATCTCATAGTTCATAAAGCCTGGAATCAAGCCATACTTTAATTAATTAATTATTTTGCCAGTCATATTTCATTTGGCTGAGAAGAGCTTTAATTGACTCACTTATAAAATGGGATAATCATAATCCATTCTTCATTCTCAAGTTATGCATGGTCAACTGGTATCACCAAATATGTCACAACTATTAAGGTTTGATGTTAGAGACACTGAAAAAGCAAGACTTTTATAAATTATTTTCCTAATTTTTGTTAGTTCACATATTAGAAAAAAACAAAAAGTGAATGCAGCCAAACAAAATTAAAATCTACCTTTCCCAAACAATAAAATAAAATGCTTCTGAGGCCCAGGGATTCAAACAACTGACTCACCCAGTGTCATGAGACTCAGGAGTTGGATATGAAAGATCGTCTAGATCTCTTGATTTCAGGACTGGGCATTTCAACTGCTCAGATTTTGAGGCTCACTTTAAACCCTTCTTCTTTCTCTTCTTAATGGCAAACAAGAATTACAAACATTTTATGTGAGTCACTCATTGAGTTGGCTGAACTCGGACAAATCTCTATGTCTGGTTGTTTTGTTGTCTTCCTTGTGGAACCAGGCCGCCCCCAGCTCCACCAGTGAGTGTTGCTGGGAATTCCCCAATTTGTATTCCTGGCAAGGTGTCTTTAATGTGTCAGTGCCTAAATCTAGGAAAATAACTTGCTTGAAGTTTATAAAGAAGGATAGAAACTTCATAAAGTCAGGAAAAGAAATCATCTTTCTATATATTTCTATGACTTTAATTCTAAGATGTTTTAAAATCAGTGGCTGTTGAAATATGGTGTGTGTGGTACATGCATGTGCACACCTGCGTGCGCGCGCGCACACACACACACACACACACACACACACACTGTTTTGCTATGTTGCAAAACTTACTCTCTTACCTTACCTGCTAGAGTGCTGGAATTACAGATGAGCACCACCATGCCCAGATATTTTATCTTTTGTAGAAAGTGAAAGCTTTTGAGTATGTCACTTTTGGATAAACAAATTCTCCTCACTTATTTGTATATTTGAAATTTTGATAGCTAAAATGCCAAGCCACAGCTAATTCATTTTTTGGTTATAAAGGGTTTTGAAGAAGACCTGACTTTCTTCTGAAAGAAAAATTTCTGGAAAAAAATTAGATAGTTCTTAAACTTTATAAGAATCTATCTCACATATTATATATGTATATATATATACATATATATAATATATGTGTGTGCATGTATGTGTGTGTATATAACATTTTTCCTTAGAAATACAAAATCCCAATAGCAAATATAGCCATTTGATATTTAAGGACAGATTCTTCCTCTATGATTTGGTAATACACAAATTTGGCCATTTACCTTGTTTTTGTAATTCACAAGCACGTCAAATTAATCAAATTGTGTGAGTTGTCATTTTCCACACACTTATTTCCCCATAGTCTCAGTCTTTTGAACACTTCTTCCCTAGTTGATATTGCTATTTTGGGGAGCTCAGGAGGTATTTTCTTGTTGGAAGAAGTGTGTTAGAAGAGGCAGTGTTGAGAGTCTAAAGACTCATGCCATTGTTGCATTCAGACACTTTGCTTCTGAAACACATCTAAAATGTATGTTCTCAGCTTCTAGCTGTGTCCCTACTCAACAAATATGGACTCATATCCTTCAGGAACTATAAGATTAAATAAACTCCTTTTCTGTAAGTTATCTTGTTCATTGTGTTTTATCATAGCAATAGAAGAGTAACTGATAGAGGTGGGTTTGAAGAGAGACTGAGAAGAAATGGTTTCCCACAGGCAGTAGCCATGAGGAAAGGCTGTAAAAGCCAGAGAAGTAGGGAGTTTCCTGTGAAATTGTGTCTCCTAGAAATTTCAGAAGCTGCACCCATGACTACCTAAGCATGACCTACACAAGGATGACAGCAATAGACATGTAATGTGAATAGGGGAAGCTCGGGAGGCTTCAACCCTGGAAAAAGAACTATAGGTAACTAAGAAATCCTGAGAGCAGGAGAAGTAATAATCTCCACAGAGGAGACAATTCTTAAAGAAGGGATTGATTTAATAAAATATTTGTTCAAAGTATGGAGAGACCAGTGCTGCCTGGTAGAGGATAGAACTGCTGAAGTTCCTTCTATATCAAGAGTCTTAATTCTTCACAACTGAAATTCTCATACATTCTTTCCTGACTATTTATTAAAGTAGTGTCTACTTGAAAAACTGTTTCCTACTATCCAAAGGAAAATATTAGTAATGTTCTTTTGCAAATGGACATTTATTCCAGTAGCCCAGAAGGATGCTATCAGTAGCATCCACATCTCCTTTTTGTTTTCCTGTACTTTGAAACTTGCACTCAGTGAGTGAATCTTCTGTTATTGATTCTGTTTTGCACTTTCACACTCAGCATGTTACCAGTTTGGAAATAATTTCACATTTCCATAAATATTGTAGGTTGCCATAGCATCTATGTATTACATGTCTCTACCACTGACCACATGTTAAGCTAATAACTTTTCTTTACCTATATCTAAATTCTTGACATTTTATATGTAGAATCATTGTTGGTATGTTAAAATATTGAAAGTAGCATTGAAATACCTCAAGCAAACAATGGTCTTTTATTTAGCAGTGCTGGTTTAATTACATACCAAAAATGAAGAAATTTTGACCTTTTCTTCATACTGTACACAAAAGTTAAACATATTATAAGATCTGTATATGAAAGATTAATTTAAAACTTTTGAAGAAAGGGTGGGAAAGTTAAATAACATTCTGCATTCTACAATACGGGATCCAACTGGATAACTCTTTGCCTGTGTGCGTGTACATGTGTGTGTGTTTGTGCATGTGTGTATGTGTGTTCCAGAATCTTTCTTGGATGGCTTGGCTTGCATTGTTTTCTTATTTCTCTACTTATTTATTCTGTTCCTATCCATAGGCATTTATAGACATCACAAACACTAAACTCTAGTCTCTTGTCTGAAAAGCCCAAACTGTTCAGAGATCATTCGAATTCAAAGTATATTCATCAATAGAGGAAGAAAGCAAAATGCAAATATTACGTGGAAGATTTTTTTTTCAAGAGAGGTATCTGGAATTGGTTCTGCATCTAGAATAAAGAAACTCAACAGATTTATGATCAACCAATTCAAAATTGAGAACTAACTTACTTTAGATAGGACAGGTATAAACATACTATCATAGTCTATTATCTACTCCTCAATGAAATTCCAAATCAACAGATAAAAACAAAACAAGGTGATGACACCATTCATTTAGTAGAAAACCTAAAATCATAGTAGTTGACATTGAAAAGTATCAGCAATGATACAGCGTATCTGGAATTACTTACATATTGCTGATGAGAGGGAAAGTTGTTTTACTATTTTGGAAAAGTTTGTATTATGCACTAATGGTAATTATACATCTTTCCTTCTGACACACACCACAGGAGGTATAGCTCAAATTAAACAGTGTTTACTTTCCAAATAATGTTGATGAGGATATTTGTAGTACTATCATTTATTTATTTATATTTAAAGTTATTTTTTCATTTTATATACCAACCACAGTTCCTCCTCCCTCCCCTCCTCCTACTCCTTCCACACCCCCTCAACCCAACCCCCATCCACTCCTCAGAGAGGGTAAGGCCTCCCATGGGGAATCTACAAAATCTGGGCATATCAAGTTGAGGCAGGACCAAGCTCTTCCCCAATTCATCAAGGCTGAGCAAGGTATCCCTCCACAGGGAATGGGCTCCAAAAAGCCAGGTCATGCACTAGGGATAAATCCTGATCCCGCTGCCAGGGACTCCACAAACTGCCTAAGCCACACAACTGTCACTCACATTCAGAGGGCCTAGTTTAGTCCCATGCAGGTTCCCCAGCTGTCAGTTCAGAGGGTTTCTTCATCATGATCTTGACCCCCCCCCCTTGTCATATAATCCTTCCTTCCTCTCCTCCAACACCAGGAGGTTGGCCCAGTGCTTAGATGTGGATCTCTGGATCTGCTTGTGGGAAGGGAGGAAGTACTACCATTTATAATAATGGAAAATTTGAAAAGAAACACAATATCTATTATCAATAATATGGATTTAAAATTATATTATCTTTGTATAATGGAATATGATCATTGGTGATAAATGAATAAGCTACAAAAAATATGTTAGTTAAACTGTGTCTATTTAATAATTGGTAAAAGTATTACCGCACAACATAAACTTACAGTTTCATAAAGTTAAAGCAAGCACAGTATTGGAAACCATCCTGTGACTCATTTAATGTGGGGAGTATAGACTGAGATCCAAGCTGAGACTGTTCTAGAATAATGGGATTAATCTACTATATTTTTTCCTACAATGTAGTCACACAAGTGTACACATGATAAAATGTCTTTGTACTGAAGCCCTAAGTTTTGTCCATTTTATTGCATGTATGTTTTGACTTAATAAAACTAAAAAAAAAAATCACATCAGGACTCTTCATAAATGATATAATCAAATAAATTGTATATAAAATTACCTAAGAGATATTACATTTGCTGTATGAAAGTATCCTTAGCTTTTACTATTCAGAGCATATCTGAATTGTTCTTCTTTGGGCCTGGATGCTATATAAGATTGGAAACAACCCTTGGTTGAGGGAAGTCTGCACCCAGAGTTGAGTCACGTGTTATATGAATTGTTTCATCTTTCTTTCTTTCTTTCTATCTATCTATCTATCTATCTATCATCTATCTATCTATCTATCATCTATCTATCTATCTATCTATCTATCTATCTATCTATCTATCTGTTTATTTATTTGAGATGTGTGGGTGTTTTGTATATATGTGTATATATGTGTATGTATGTGTCTTGGTCCATGTCTAGAGCCTTTGGAGGCTGGTAGTTTCCCTAGATCTGCAATCATGGAAAATTATGTACCACCATGTGGGTGCTGGCAATAGAATTCAGGTCCTCTGCATAAACAAGTGATTTTAACCATTTAACCATCTCCCTAGCCCATTATATTAGTTATTACAGAAAAATTAGCCTTGAGAGTCAAAGGACATAGGAAAGGAGTAAAATGAGATTAACAACCAAGCTTATTCTGACCACTATAGAGTTTATTGTTTGTGCAGAAGCATTTTAACCATGGCTACCTTATTTTTCTTTTGCCCCTATTGTACTTACTGGCACCATCTTCTTGTGATCATTAGACCCTCTCAGACTTCCACTTCACATGAGAGCAGAGTACATCTTCCAGTGTTTCTCATGGAGGTTTCATTAAATCCACTCTGATGCAGTTGGGTTTGATGAGGGGCAGGATTTGTTTTTAGGCAGAATTAAACTACACAACACAACAGAAACACTTCCACTTGTCCAGATTCGATAATCAGCTGGCTGCCATCCCAGGGACATCTATATTGGAAAATCTTTACAAAGACAAGTCTCCACTGGGTTGTCTTTCTCTTGGGATTTGCATGGATTGAGGGAAATAACATAAAAATCTTTTAGCAAAATGTGTGTTCAATAAATAGCAGTGATCATGCTAAGAATAATAATGATGCATGCAATGATGATTTTAATTATTTTTAACAACCACAAAAGCTACCCATTTTAGCAAATTTAATAGTAGCTCAATATTATTTTCCAATACTGTTTACTTTCCAATTTTGTCAGTTTATCTGAAGAATATGCTTCAGAGAATTTTTCCCTTCCACAAGAGTCAGTTATTGCCCTCAATTGACCAAACTTCTTAGTGGTTTCTAAACCAAAATACATCCACAGCCAGTTATACTACTGCTGTTGTGGTGTATACTATTTCCATCTTACAATAATAGCATCGCCTTCTCCCTTAATTAATAAATGGTCCCTCATTCTGTGTTTGTCTGTAGTTGTTCACTGAACAGTTATGTTATAAATTCTATGTCAGAGCACTGTGGAGTCATGCTTCCTCAGTAGGTCATTTCTTTCATTAGACAGAACAATTCAATAGGACCCAAATCACATTAAGTAAAGTAACTAGTATTAACTTTATTAAAAAAAATATTAACCTTTACCATGGGAAAAACATTATTTTTATTTTTTCTACTTTTAAAATAGAGTGTGACATTCTAAAATCAGAAAGTTTATGGATAATTTGGATGAAGAGAAGTTTAGAGACTGTCTTATTTAGGGTTTTTACTGCTATGAAGAGACATTATGACCACAACAACTATTATAAAGGAAAAAAATTAATTAGGGTGGCTTACAGTTAAGAGGTTTAGTCCATTATCATCATGGTGGGATATGGTAGGCAAACGTGGTACTAGAGAAGGAGCTGAGAGTTCTACACCTTGATCCACAGGCAAGAGGAAGTGAATTGTGACACTGGATGTAGCTTCAGCATAGGAGACCTCAAAGCCCACCCCCATAGTGACAAACTTCCTCCAACAAGGCCACACCTACTACAGCAAGGCCATACTCCCTAATAGTGCCACTCCCTTTGGAGACCATTTTCTCTCAAACCACTACAGAAGCATTTTTATTTTATAGCAGAGGAAAAATATGTGGCCTAATATTGTAATATATACAGCATAGAGCTTCTGCAAAAATGAGAGTCTTTGTTCACAAGGAGATGCTGGTGTGAACACAGGACATAGTGAGACTCAGAACAGAAAGTAGACTGAACTGTTCACATTGACAAAGGGAGAAAATACAACACTTTCAGAGAAAGAGAGCCTTTTCACCTTTTAACATGAATCTCAAAAAGTCTTATTAATAAAAAACAATGGAGCCAGATATTGGGGTGAAAGCTGAAAGATCAGAGAAACAGCAAGCCAGCTGCGTCTTTACCTCTATGAAATCAAGCAGCCGCAAGAAAGTGAGTTCCTGTTTCCTCACTCCTTATATACCTTTTTCTGCCCTGCCATCTTACTTCCTGGGACTAAAGGTGTGTGTTTTTCCCAAGCAAATGCATGAGATCTCAAATGTTGGGATTAAAGGTGTGAGCCATTATACCTGTCTCTGTTCCCAGTGAGGCCTTGAACTCACAGAGATCCAGATGGATCTCTGCCTCCCTAGTGATAGGATTAAAGGTGTGTACCACCACTGCCTGACCTCTATGTCTAATCTAGTGGCTGGCTTTGTCCTCTGATCCCCAGAGAAGTTTTATTGGGGTGCACAATATATCACCACAACCTTTGTGAACAGGTAATAAAATGGATTGATTATTGATTACTCTTTTTTTTTTTTTGTTTGTTTATTTGTTTTAAGCAAACTACCCAACAAAAGGAACATTAGAAAGGAAGAGTTTCTTTTATCTTACAGTTCCAGAGGACACAGGCTATCATGGGAGTCGGGATGTAATGTCAAGAATAGGAGCTGTTTGGTCATGTGTCATCTATAGTCAGAAAGCAAAGAGCTATAAATGCTTAAAGTTCATTATCTCCATTTTATTCCCTCAGAGGTCCCAGCCAAGGTTGTGGTCCTATCCACATTTAAGATGAGTCTTCTCACTTCACAGACAGGGACAGAAATTTGTTTTCAAGGTGATTATAAATCGCATCAAGTTGACAGTCAAGATTAACCTCACAAATGTAGTACTGAAGTTTCCCAGTTGGTACTCTGGTCAGACGAACTGCTGGTAGATGGGCCATGGCCACAGAGTCTACCAAAATCTCACCACAATGTCTGAGCCATTAGAGTAAAGACTGGGTCAGAGTTTTCATTCTACAGAAGTTATTTTTTTTTTCTTCAGAAAATCCTAATTTCTAATCATATGAGAATTTTCCCAGAGGTGTGTTTAAAATTGAGTTATTGAATTATCAGTTGCATATTAGCATGAATGAGGGTCATCTGAATCCTAGTTCCATGAGTATTTGCCTTTCAAATTTTGTCTCTGTGTTAGAACATCTTGTTTCGCTTGGATTTGAAATTCACAAAGCAGGCATTTATCTCTTCAGCTGAAGGGCCTTTTGTGTTGAAGGTCATGCCCAGAGCTTAATTGCAAGGATATTCTAAGAGAAGGTGAATTTTCATTATCTACAATATGCAGTTTTAAAGTTGGTCCCATTATAAAACAGGGTAGTAAAAATGAAATCTGAGATAAAGATGTAAAGGTAAATGCACTTGGAATCTTGGACTGCTGTATCTCCAGGAATGCTAAGCATATGCAAAACAGGCCAATTCCCTTATTTCAGCTGCCGTTCTTTTACTGTAACCAAATACAAAAGACTAAGTATTTATAAAGAATAAAGGTCTGTGGGGGTTATATGGCTCAGTGTTAAGAGTGCATATTGAATTTGCAGAGATCCTGAGTTCAGTTCCCAACACCCACATCGTGTAACTTAGAACTGCCTGTAATTTTTGTAATTTTAGTTCAAGGACATCAAACACCCTTTTCTGGACTTCAAAGGTACTTGCACACAGGCAGATAAACATACACAAACACATACATGCACACTACACATAAATAAAAATAAAGTGAATTAATTAAACTAATAGAAACAAAGAATAGAGATTTGTTTATTTCAAGCTCTTGAAAGACCAAAGGTCATAGATGATAAGGGTTTTCTTTCTCATGAGAACTCCATGAACATTCCTAAGGTAATGGAGGGCATCCCTACAAGTAAGGAGTGTATCCAATTTGGCTTTTATAAAAAAAAAAAAATCATTTTCAAGATAATCCTTCTACTCATTAGCCTTTTGGTCCCTGAAGTGATTAACTCATCATAGGTTCAGGGCCCTCATGCCTCCTTTATCTTAAAGGCCTTATCTGACTCTTTTTTTTTTTTAATAGCTCACAATGGAGACTAACTTTCAACATGGATTTTGATGAGGTCATTTAAATCATTGCTTCTTTCTTGGTGGAAGTGAGAATCTTCATCACAAGATACTTTGGAACACCACCCCTGTGATTAGCATCTACTTCCAATTGCCAACATCCCAGGCTAGGCTACCTTCCTGAAGCTGAGTTGCACTGCTGTTGGTGGAAATTCAACTTGTTAGGATAAAAGGCAAATCTCTAGCAACTGAAATGATAGCATCTTATAATATTTCCAGCAAATATCACAAAAACTTGTGAGGGAAGAAATGAGAGCTTTTGCTACATAGGATTCATATGCACTGTGAGAATACATGTACATTTCTTGGTTGTGATATCTCATATCATTCTCAGAGTTATTGCAGTATTTGAGTTAACAACACCATACACTGAATACCATTACTTACTGGTTTTATGGTGAGGAAAGTAAATTGTAGGCAGTGACCATAGGCTGCACTGCTTCTGTAATACACTGTATCATGTAGTAGATATACTACATTTCTGCTATTTTCATACTTACATTATTATGTTAATTCTTACTCAAGGAACAAACAGCAATTTCATTTTGCTCCATCTCAATAATATGTGACAGTTATCTATCTTGTTCTATTTGTGCGACTCTTAACAATAGATGCAGGGGCTGTCCCTAATGCCTTGGCTAGTTCTTGGGAACCTATTCCTCAAACTGGATTGCCTTGTACAGCTTGAATACGTGGGGAGGTGCATAGTCTTATTGCAACTCTATATGTCATGCTTTGTTGACATCCATGGAAGGCTTGCCCCTTTTTGAACAGAAACAGAGGAGTAGTGGAGAGGGGGGAGGGGAGCGAATGGGAGGAGAGGAGAGAGGGGAAACGGTGGTCAGGATATAAAATAAATTAAGTAAAAAAGGAAAAATGCAATAATGGTTCAATATAAAATTTATGGCACACTTCCAGTCTTTTTCCCTATAAAAACTTGTAAATACTTTTGTAGAAAATACTGATTGTAGTTCTATATTATTCCTATTATATTATGCAATAGTTATATGTTTACATTTAAAATGCAAAATACTTTTCAGATACTTTTTTATACTTGAAAACTAATTAAAATTTCCTCTTAAAACTAGTATTTTAAATTAAGTGTTGATTTTCTTTCATATAGGCATTCCTATAATTCAAAGTGTCTGCATAAAATAGTCAAGTAAGCACATTGCAAACTTACATCAGTATAGGGAAATGGTCCTATATGAAACAACTTGTTGATACTGCCTAGAGTGGCAATGTACAAGAAAATATATGGATGCCTTAGGTGAGCATTAACACAAAAGAAAATAACAACAAAATATTCTAGTATAGTACAAAATTGGAATTGAACCATCCAAAATAATCTGATTGTGTTTAAGAACAACAAAAGTAAGTAAATATCTAAATACATAAAATTACTTTGTTTTATCTTTTAAATTTGTCGTTCAGTTTAAATTAATTCTTACTAAAATTTGCTCATCAATTACATTAACTTTATCTCAGGTACTGAGAAGGCACAGGTGGTTAATCTAGGTCCTGATTCCATGTCAATGGAATAGTTGAACCAGAATATACATTATGAGTATCAGTGAATTTAAGACTGTTGCTGCCGCCCATTCTGTTTAGTCTCCTCAAGACAGGCCAGAATGTCAACTGAGGAGTAGCATGCTGGTGAAAGAATCTGCTTCTCATTGTGAGGTGTTGATGTTGCTGCTATATCAGAGGGTAGGGTAGAATTTACAACTCAGGTGACGAGTATTAAATTAGACACTTCCCAAAAGGTGCTTTTCACTTAGGATTCAGATGTCACCTATAGAAGTATATGCAGAGAAATGGTACAATGTGAGTCTACTATTTGGGGGAGGGGAATATGACTATTAGGTACAACCTAGAGATTAACTTCTAGAACTGGGGTTATCCTTCCTCTTGCTAAATTTCCTCTTAATTTTTTTTTCTCAGAAACTGTTTCCAAAGATAATTTTGAAAACCTGTCACAAGATGCAACGAAGCCTACATAGAATTCAAGTACATTTTAGCCATGGCAATGGTGAACTTAGGAGAAGCTGATCTAGCTGCCTCGGAGGCAGGTTCCTGATTCTCTGAACCTATTCCATGTAGCTAGAGTTTTCCTGCCTGGTCCACAGTCAGGACAAATCTCTCTCACCCCCCAGTCCCACAGCCGCTCAGACCCAACCAAGTAAACACACACATATTTCTTACAAACTGTATGGCCGCAGCAGGCTTCCTGCTAATTGTTCTTATATCTTAAATTAACCCATTTCTATTAATCTATAAGTTGCCACATGGCTCGTGGCTTACCAGTATCGTGGTTCACACAGCAATTCCAAGTTTTTGTGTGTTTTGCTTCATAATGGCTCACCTTGTGTCTTTCTTCAGAGGGTCTGCTTTGGGCCTTTGGAGCATCTTCACCTGCAGGCTCTGACCCAGAGAGTTTTATGTAATGAGCAGCCTTTAGTCTCTGGCTGACAGGTGTAGGAATAAAAACTTTCTTGCCTGGAAGTGGAACACATTCTGAATCATGTATTTATGTTCCAGCTTCTCCTATGGGATTATATTGAGATTGGCATTTATTTATTTATTTATTTATTTATTTATTTATTTATTTATTTATTTATTTATTCATTCATTCATTCATTCATTTATTTATTTATTCATTCATTCATTTATTTATTCATTCATTCATTAATTCATCTATCTATCTATCTATCTATCTATCATTTATTTATTTAGTCTGTAGTCACAATCTTTTCTGACTTTCTTTTCTTTCCTAAATGCTGTTATACTGCATTTTTGTTCCATTTCTTTTGAGAACACATCCTTAATAGATGTAGGTATGAATCTTCATTCCATGGACTACTGGGAACAGAGTGCAGCACAGGCCAACATATGTGCAATGCCTATTTTAAATTTTTCACTTATCTTTAGTTGAGGCTACCTGTGAGACGTCTATATTCTATGCTTTACAATACAAGATAGGACTTAAATTTAAAAAAAAAAATAACTTAGAGACATGATCCTTTGAAGATAGATATTATTTTGTTCTTTATTTTGAACAATACACATGCAGATAGCTTGTGTAGATAGAATGTTTGGAATTGATTAAAATATGCTTGATTAAAATATGCTTCTGAAGGAATGTCATGTAAGATTTTATTTCTGTCCAAATATCTACACACACATAAAAACACAGAAGACATAGATAATTATTTAATGCATTTCAATGTATGTCCACTGTCTATTTGATGCATCTGTGGGGTGATGATGAGTAAGTCACTATATGTACTTTTTGAAAACTCAAGATCTGACCTTTAGTAATTTTCATACAGGGCCCTCCATGAGGAGTGCTGGGGGAAAGATGAGCGTTCCATCTTCATTGCGGGAGATGATCGAGGAATTGGGGTTGTTTCATTCTTGAAAGCCCACTGGGAATTTGCAATGTGATATAGACCTTGAACCTTAAAGCATAATTCTAGCAGAAAACACGTAAAACATCTCAATAGCTGTGGATTTAAATGCATCACGTGTCAAGAAAAAAAATCTTTTGCTGAGCTCCTATTTGCAGAATTTTCAGTAGCTGGTGCAAAGTTTGATCAAGGTTTTTGAGTAATTTAGAAAGTGACTATGAATTAATGACATTGATTTATTAAATGCTATGGTATAATTCCTGTGAAAAGGGGGTACATATTGTGGACAATAATCTGTAAATCATGAACTGTCCTTGCCTCCTTTGTAAAATGGGGACTACAATACTAATTTGAGAATTTCAAAGACTGTGCTTTGCTTAAAAACCTCTGCATAAAAATGTCCTCAGTAAAATTTTATTGTATTTTCATTATTATTTGCACCATTTCCAGGGTTAATGAATGGTTGGGTATATTTTAAGAAAGAATTATCTACAAATAAAACAAAACCAGTCATGTACATCAGTACTATACTAAGCTACATAAGAGCCTCATACAAAATAAAAACAACTCCGTATTTATTTAAAATTTGATATACCTCCTACCATAGACTGTGCTTGCATTAATGTTACTTTTAAGACTGAGTTAAGATATAATTTTTCTGTTGAGTTAAATGCCTTGATCTACCTCATGTTAGTTGGCAGAACAGAACATAGTCATGCTATTTTACCAATATTTCTATTCTTATTTTGGGCATTGTACTCTTATGCCTAGAACTTCCTTTTAAGGGGTGTAGCAACCATTCACTTAGAGGCTGAGAGCTACAAGTAGCTTATTCCCAAGTGTCCTACAGAGACCATCCTTGATTAATGCAAGGCATTTGTCTAGATTGCATTGTCCTTCCTAGGTATAGCCGTATCTCATAACTGACACAAGTGCTATACATATCTGAGTTCTAGAGACGTAGTTGGTTCAGCTAGTAAAGTGCTTGCTGTGGAAGCATGGGGATCTGAATTTTGTTCTCCAGCATCTAGATTATCTGGGTATGGTACAATGGACCCGGAACTGTACCACTGTTAAAGCTGAGAATGGAGGATCTCTAGAGCTTACTGACAAATTAGTCTTATTAGTCTTGCCAATCCATCAATCATAAACCATGTCTCAAAGGTAGGAAGTGATAGAAGACTTAGGATATGACCTCTGACCTTGACAGACACGAATATAACTTTTTAAGAAACTGTCATATAAGCCAGGTGTGGCAGCACACACTTTTAATCTCATCACTCAGGAGTCAGAGGCAGATGGATCTTTTATGAATTTGAGGCCAGCCTGGTCTACCAAGCGAGTTCCAAGTCAATCAGGGCTGTAACACAGAGAAACCTATAAAAAAAAAAAAAAAAGAAACCACCACCTTGATTTCCAAACTGGCTGTACAGTTTGTACTACCAACAAAATAGAGGATTGTTCATCTTGAAACACATCCTCTCCAGCATAAGATGTCATGTTTTTCTTTTTCTTTTCTTTTTTTAAAACCATTCTGACAGATATAAGATAGAATGTCAATGTCATTTTGATTTGTATTTCCCTGATGGCTAAGGATATTGAACATTTCTTTAGGTGTTTCTCTGCCATTAGAGAGTCTTCTGTTAAGAATTCTCTCTAGGTCTGTACCCCATTTTTAAATTGAATTATTTGGCTTTTTGATGTCTAGTTTCTTGAGTTTTTAATATATTTTGGAGATTAGCCCCATGTCACATATGGGGCTGATGACGATCTTTCCTGTCTGTAAGCTACCATTTTGTACTCTTGGCAGTGTACTTTGCCTTACAGAAGCTTTTCAGTTTCATGATGTCCCATTTGTTAATTGTCTATCTTAGGGCCTGTGCTATTGGTGTTCTGTTCAGAAAGCTGCCTACTGTGCCAATGAGTTCAAGGCTATTTCCCACTTTCTTTTCCATCAAGTTCAGTGTAACTAGATTTATGTTGAGTTCTTTGGTCCACTTGGACTTGAGTTTTGTGCACAGTGATAGATAGAGATCTATTTGAATTCTTCTACATGCCATTTTCCAGTTAGATCAGCACTATTTATTGAAGATGCTTTCTGTTTCCATTGTATAATTTTGGCTTCTTTGTCAATCAGGTGTCCGTATGTGTGTGGATTTATGTCTGGGATTTTGAGTCAATTTCATTGATCTAAGTATCTGTTTTAATGCCAATACCATTTGGTTTTCATTACTATAGCTCTGTAGTAGAGTTTAAAATCAGGGATGATGATCCCTCTGAAAGCTCTTTCATTGTCTTGAGTTTTTTGTGTTTCCATATGAACTTGAGTATTATTCTTTTAATGTCTGTAAAGAATTGTGTTGGGATTTTGATGGGGATGACATTGAATCTATAAATTGCTTTTGGTAAGATGGCCATTTTTACAATGTTAGTTCTATTGATCCATGAGCATGAGAGATCTTTTCATCTTCTGATAGCTTTTCCAATTTCTTTCTTCAAAAACTTGAAATTATTGTCATACAGGTCTTTCACTTGCTTGGTTAGAGTTACTCAAAGGTATTTTATATTGTCTGGACTGAGGGTGGGTAAGAATTGGAAACTGTGGGACTGGTTTAGGGGGTGAATGTAGGGGAAAAGTACTGAAAGAGATGACCGGAAAGGGTGTGCATCTCAGGGTCAGGTAGAAATCCAATGCAAGGGAAATTCACACAAATCTACAGGGATGACCCCAGCTAAGACTCCTAACAATAGTGGATCTGTAGCTTGAACTGGTCCTCTCCTGTGATCAGCTTTGCGACTACTCCAATTGTCATCAGAGAGCCTTCATCCAGTAACTGACGGAAGCAGATGCAGAGACCACACCTGAACATTAGCCTGTGCTTGGGGAGTCCTGCTGAGAAGAGGGAGGAAGGATTGTAGAAGCTAGAGGGTTCAAGGACATCACAACCCTCCACCCCAGAAACAACCAACCTGGCTCATCGGAACTTACAGAGTCTGAACCAACAACTAGGGAGCCTGCATTAGATTGACCTAGGCTCTCTTCATATATATGACAGTTGTGTAGCTTGGTCTACTTGTGGAACTCCTAAGAATGGGAGCAGGGGCTGTCCCTAAGGCTTTGGCTGGCTTTTGGGAGCCTGTTCCTAGTACTGGATTGCCTTGCCTAGCCTCAATACAAGATGAGGTGCTTAGTCTTACTTATATGCCATACTTCACTGATACCCATGGGAGGCCTGCCCCTTTCTGAACAGAAACAGAGAAAGAATGGATTGGGGGGCAGACAGGAGGTGGGCAAGGGAATGAGAAGAGAGGAGAGAGGGGACAGTGTGGTCAGGATATAAAATAAATAAATTTAAAAAATTTAAGACAAGTTGTTTCTGTAGCTAAGGAAAAGCTCCACATACTATAAAGGAACTGCTTAGAGGTCAGAATAGCTGTGTATTTATTGGATAAGTATGAGAGCATCCTGTTCTGGTCATTCCAGTTTTTACCAACACCATGCTTTCCCTTCAAGTAAAGGAATTCTTTTACTGTGAAAACAAACAAACAAACAAACAAACAAACAAACATTTCAGCCCTCCAGCTCTAGTTTTAGGAAATGTTGAAAGGCTGGAGAAGTGTCTTACGCTTTGCTATGACAGCCTCTCAGCAAGTTCTTCTCTCTTTTGTATGTCCTTCACTTCCCCAGAAGAGTTGATTCTAACAATAGCTCACAGTTCTTCCTGCACCCTAAATCATTTCTAGAATCTGATTTCCAGAGGCAAAATTGGAGACTTCAGTGCTCTTCAGTTCTTTGAGCAGGGCAAATGCTAAGATTGGTTTTGTAGCTGATGCACCCACCAGCAGACTGCCCATGAGGACTAATCACTGGTCCTGTTTGAGCATTGAGAGACTGTCTCAGACAACAGAGCAACTTAAGATTTAAGGTGGAGATCTAATCAGGTGTATTATGAAAGGAAATTAATTAGCAGGGACCACATATCAATTATTTGAGAGAAATAAGGGGAGACAGGAAATGGGAGAAAGCTGTTAATGGACACAGTAACTTTGAACAATAGATAATATGCTGAAGGCTACTTACTTTTACTAAATCTGTGTATGAAAGCCAGAGGACTTGTGTTTTCTATCTTAACCATTCTGACTGGTATAAGATGGAATATCTATGTCATTGGGATTTGTATTTCCCTGATGTCTAAGGATGTTGAACATTTCTTCAAGTGATTCTTGGGCATTTGAGATTTCTTTGTTGAGAATTCTGTTTTGGTCTGTATCATTTTTTAATTGGATTATTTGGGTTTTTGCTACCTAGTTTCTTGAGTTCTTTATATATTTTGGGAATCAATCCTCTGTCAAATGTGGGTTTGTTGAAGATCTCTTCCCATTCTGTAGGCTGCTGTTTTGTCCTTTTGGCAGTGTCCTTTACCTTAAAGAAGCTTTTCAATTTCATGAGGTTCCATTTGTTGATTATCAGTCTTAGTGCCTGTGTTATATTGGTGTTCTGTTCATGAAGTTGCCTCCGGTGCCAATGAGTTCAAGGCTATTTACCACTTTCTTTTCTATCAGATTTAGTGTAATTGGTTTTATGTTGAGGTTTTTTATCCACTTGGACATGAGTTTTGTGCAGGGTGATAGGTAGGGATCCATTTGCGTTCTTCTACATGCCCACACCCAGTTAGCCTAGCAGCATTTGTTGAAGATGCTCTGTTTACCACTGTATGATTTTGGCATCTTTGTCAATAATCAAGTGTCCATAGGTGTATGGATTTATTTGTGGGTCTTCAGTTCGTAATGGGAATTCCCAGAAATCTATAAAGGTGAACTTAGATAAGACTCCAAGCTATAGAGGATATGAAACAGCTATCTCCTGTAACCTGGCAAGACTTCTAGTGGGGAGACTGGGATACCAACCCAGCTACAAACCCTTTGATCTACAGTTTCTCCTGCCTACAAGATATGCCAAGAAAATGATGGTGCAGAAATTGTGGGAGTGATCAGCTAATGACTGGCCCAACTTGAGACTCATACTTTGAAAGGGAGCCTACCACTGAGGGCCAGGACCCAGAGGTGGGGTACCCCAGAGATCTAGGATAGAACTAGATATGAATGGCAAAAAAGTCAATGAAATGATTCCTAACAATATTCTACTTTACCCATAGGTTGGTGTTTATCCCAACTCTCATCTGAGAAACTTCTCCCAGCATCTGATAGAAACAGATGGAGAGACCCATACCCAAACTTTAGGTGGAGGTTGGGTAATCTTGAGGAAGAGGAGGAGGAAGGATTATAGGAGCTAGAGGGGTTAAGGACACCACAAGAAAATCCACTGAATCAACTAACCTGGGCTCATGGGGGCTCACAGAGACTGAACCAACAACCAGGAGCCTTCATGTGACTTACCTAGGCCCTCTGCGTATATGTTACAATTGCATAACTTGGGCTTCTTTTGAGACTCCCAACAGTGAGAGCAGGGGCTATCTCTGACTCTGTGACCTGCTTTTGGGATCTATTCCTCCTACTTGATTGCCTCATCCAGCCTTAATAGAAGAGGAGTTGCCTAGTCTCACTGCAACTTGATATATTATGGCTAGCTGATATCCATGGGAGGTCTACCTGTATCTGAATAGAAACAGAAAAAGAGTGGATGAAGTTGGGAGGGGAGGAGAGATGGAAAACTTTGTTTGGGATGTAAAAATCAATCAATCAATCAATCAATCAATCAATCAAACAAAAAACCCAAGTAAACAAAGAAAAGGGAGGATGGAAGGAAGGAAGGAAAGAAAGAAGAAAAGAAAGAAAGCCAGAGGACTTCCTTCTAGGCATTTAGGAGATTCACTTTTTTCAATGAAAGAATTGGGGGAGGGAGGACCAAAAGGGAGAAGGAGGAGAGGTTGATCCTCATGAATTACTCCTAAGACCCACTGAATTTCAGAGGGTTTAGGGTTTCTCACATCTTATAGGTCAACAAAGCCAATAATCAACATCCTATTTTGGAAGGAATAGGATGCTCAGACATAGGATTTAGTTGATTAATTTAAAATCATTAACTGTTTAGATACCCATGAATTTCTATGCCTACAAAGTTCACTTATTTTCTTTCTTAAAATTAATATAGAGATCTTTACAATTCCACATAGTGTGCCCTCTTTCTATCTCTCCATAAACTCTCTCTCTCTCTCTCTCTCTCTCTCTCTCTCTCTCTCTCTCTCTCTCCTCCCTTTTTCTCTATTGATCAGTATCTAGTTTGGTGACTCACACTGAAAACTCTGTGATTATTGAAAGGTCTGGTTGTATTAGTTTTCTCGGTGCTGTGAGAAGTGCCTGATAAAACAAATGAGGAAGGGTTTGTTTTGCCTTGTCTTCCAGTTTGAGGGTCCATCATAGCAAGAAGGTTGTGCCAGCGGGCTTGCCACATTTTAGCAGTCAGAGGGAGATAAATGCTGTTGAGTAGCTAACTTCTTCTCTTTCCCTTTATATTCAATCTTGGATCTCAGTCTATGTGAAGCTGTCACTTATTTGAAGTGTGTCTCCCATCCCATTCTCAAATACAGTCACAGAAGTGCCCAGAGACATGTGTTCTAGATAATCCCAAGTCTTCTCAAAGTGACAATCAAGAGCAGTTATCACACTGTTTAAGTGAGTTGAAGGCCTTAATAAGCATATACAGTTTAAAGAGTATATATGAACTAAAATGAGATTCTGGACATACAGAGATGGGTTTTGAGAACTTTATTGATATGGAATACTCTGCTTGGAGTAAAGAAGGCAACAATATCTAAGTCAATGAAGAAGAAATGACTAACATTTTATGGGAGTAGCTAAGTAAAAAAAAAATAATGTCAAAAGAAGTGGACTTGTTAGACTGTTACACCATCAAAACCTTAAAAGTCCATCCTGTGAGTATTTTTCCATGGGGAAACTTGAATGACCATCCACTAATCAAACTGGCAAGATATGTAATAGAGGGTAGGAGATCTGCATCTCTGACAAGTTCTGAGGCCACTATGCTCTCCTAACCTCTACAATTAGATACCCTGAAGAGACTGAACATCTGGATGTCCAACACAACATTGCAGTATTGAACTTTCTTGTGACATCATGCTAATCAGACTGATAAAAGAAAAGTGACAACTTTACTAGAGGATTTAGTTAAGGACATGAACTTCAGAGTCAAGGACAAAAAAATCCATGAATATTCAAGAAATTACAATACAAGTAAATTATTTAGGAATTCAATGAGCCATGTCAGAACATCACCTCCAACGTGAAGGACACTATAGCATCATACAATGACTGCCATGAAGGAGGAAGCATAATGCCTGTCTTATCTCTTTCTGATGCTCTCTACTTGGAATTACTGAGTAGACACATGAATTGAGCCATATTAATAAAATTAGAAAAGGATCCTGTAATCGTCTTGGGCACTGATGCAAACAACTCTATGCATCAGAAATAACATAGTGGGGAAAAATACATGAGGAATTTCTAGCAACTCAAAGTAGCAAAACCATCTAATCCAACAGCAATATAATAAACTTTAAAAAACAACCCTAGGAAGGATGCTGGGATTTTACTGAGATTTTGTATTTTATTGGATCTTCAAGTCATTTTAGGTAGGGATGCTCATCATGAACTAAGTGAAGTCAGCTCCAACAAGAAACAGGAAAGACAACAATGCAATCAACAATGCATTAAAAAAATTAAAGCAGATTATATGAACTTGGACATGAACAGGTTAGAGGATTAAATAATATTAGTGAGCAAATGTAGCAGTCTCTCTGACCACCCACAGTCATTCCATCAATGCCTGTTACAAGTACCCTTTGTGTCAATATGGTGAGTTTTCCACGATAATATGCTAAAGGAGTCTGAAATCCAAGATTAGTTCTTAGATAGTTGGTATGTGTGGTGTATACAAACTGAATATACTGTAGTTTTTTTTCTTATAATATACTTTAATAAAGAAAACCCCAGAATCTTAAAAATGGCTAATAGAACTTATATGCAAGTGAATCTGAGGGACTAATAGCAATGCAGTTATCTTCTGCATTGAAATCTGTGATTCCCCCACTGCAAGACCCAATCCCTCATAGCTGTAGTTGATTATAGTTTTGTAAGCTAAGACTTTTCAGCCACATATCCTCTGGATCTTGTGACTGCTTAGAAACATCTCATCCAAAGCATTCACTTTGCCCTGGTGGTAAGCGTGGGAGACAAAAAGGCTTAGCTCTCATCCCAGTTTGGAAGATTTCTATAGAGAAATTCCAGTCCTAGGGGTTCCAAAGAAACCCTTTGAACTCTTAATTATATCGTCTTCAAACTGTATTTCTGCCAACAATGCTGTTTCCTTTCCTTCTTCCTTATATGCTGAAACTTTAGACTCTTTTTTAAAAGATCATTTGGAGTCTCTTCTTGGGTACCCTCCTTAGGTGAGCTATTTTTTCTTTTGAAAACTGTTCTTCCAAAAATTGCATCATTCCTACCTCAAAACTGTCTTCCATTTCTCTAATGTGCTTGCATGCAGATCGAATTATGTGTAATTCCTAATTTTAAACTGACCTCCACCACTTGGAGGTAGACTTTCTATCTGGGATGCTGGTCTTGTTCAGCCAGTTTAGTAAACTTACCCTTTGCAATTAATTCTAAGGTTACAGTCCCTGTGTCCAAGTAAAGTTAAGAACACAGTACATATATCTGCCTATTTCAATAATACCAACTCTCTTGCACCTGATGTGCTTGACAGTTTCTAAATTGAGAAGCATCTGAGTGGAGAAGACTTGAGCCAGGTAAATGTAGCTGTCACTGCTGAGACATCATTCCCAAAGACTGCATGAGCTGAGGATGCATAGAGAGCTTCCCATCAAGTGAAATGAACATGAAGAGGCATTTTGGAATTATGAATTTTAAATAAATAAGCCCACTCCAGCTTCTTTGAGGAATATAGGGGAGAAAAGATGAAGCATGACATTTAGTCCCCATTTAGAGGGATTACTCCCAGCTCTTCTCATGTAAATTTTTGAAAATACTTTTAAAGGAAATGACTATGATGTTCTTCAGCATACTCTATTACTGTCACCTAGGGCAGGGCTACCACTCATCCCATCTGACATCTTTTCTCTTATAGTATTTAGCAAAATTAAACTGTCGGTCTTCATTTTTTCTGATGGCTTCAGTACAGTACCCATTTCTAACTAAGAGGCTTTCCCCCTTTTCTTTTCATTAATTTGAAAGAAGTACTTGGTGAATTCATAGCCTTTATTTTCAGATTGACATCTTGAGATGAGACCCAAGATACTGGATGCAGACATCAGTGTAAATGAAGCTTGACAGCATAACAGAAAAAGAAAGAATTTTGTCCACCGCTGTTGAAACTCTCTAAGTACAAACCTTGGATGAGTGCCATGTCCATGGATTGTTTCATCATTACTGAGGTAGGGTGAGGGGTCTACAAATGTAGAGTAGATCCCTGAGCTACATCCATAATAGTCTCAAACAAACCAAAGAGAAGAGACTTTTCCATCAAATATACTAGGCAAGGTGAGTATTCAATTACTCAAGTGGTGAACTCCCCAAATCTCCTTTACCAGTGGCATCTCTGAAGGCAGCATCATGTCACTCTTCATATTTTAGTGCCCCAATCTAGATCAGAGTGTGTTTCATAGAATCTGAATATTACCTAGGCTTGTAAAGCTTTAAACTTTCCCAATATACTAGGAGTATTGAAACGTTGAAGCTGACGTAGCACTCACTCATCCCACTCCAAGACACCCATCCAGCTTGATCTACATTACAACAGCTAGTTAGCAAGTTTTCTACTTGCTACCCAGTCCATGTCTTGGCCTTTTCTTATTTCTCACTTATCCATTTCCATAGATCTCCTGGGCATTCAAGCTGCCTTCTGTAAAGCAGAATCACATCTTTTCTTCTAGTACTGTGCCTTTCATCCACATCCTCTGTGTCCTAATAACCATATTATTATTCTCTAAATGTCTTCAGAAAGTGCTATTGCTATCTTCCAACTGTATGTTTACAGGAAGGACTTTATCTCTGAGATAAAAGAAAACTAGTGAAGGAGAATCAGCTGGAGGAAAGAATGAAGCTTTACTAGTTATGAAATATTTACTTTTTATAGGAATGTAAGTATAACCAATGCTGAGCTCCCAGAAGATGTAACTCTTTCTTATTAAAGTTTCTGTATGCCCCAGTATTTACTGTAGGGCCTAGAGTAGGTGAAAATTCAAGTAAAGTTCTGATTAACTGCAATCAAATGAGTTTAAAGTTATGAAATGTCATTCCATGAGATATACTGCACTTTGTGCTTTCTCTTTGTAGTTTGAGTGATAAGTCCTGGGCCCAATGGTTATAAGATCCCCTGGTTTGGCCTAGTGAATAGTTAGGGGTATGTTCTTTTTGAGAAACTTATAGAACAGATATGAATTTAAATGTCCTCATTTGTAAAATGGATGTAATTTCACTATCTAGCTGATAAGTAATTCAGAATAACTTACAAGTATGTGTGTAATTACCATATCAACACTGTTAATAACAATGAAACCAATAAGGCTCACTATCCTTTTTGCTCTCTCAGGACTGTGAGTTTAGGATTAGGTTAGTGGTTTCATCCTACATCACTTCTCTGGTTCCTTAGAAATGCAAGAAAAATAGAATTTCTAATAGTATAGCTCCCATTATCAGTTTGTTCTATAAACAACTCAAAGGGGAATGAAATTATTGTCTATGAATCTTACTAGAATGAAGATGGAGCCAATTTTTTTAGGGAGATAGGGGGTAAAGGATCAGACAGTTTTTATGGTATTGATGACCATAGGTGTCACATGTCATAACTTTTCACTCTGTCATGGACTCTATTCCAGAACAATTTTATTAAAAATCAGAAAGTGAACTGTATCAGTTGAAACAAGAGAAGATTGTGTTAGTGAGATTCACCATTAATGAATGTCTTATTTGAATGCCTTTCAGACACTTATGTTTCAGCTATCATCTATGACACACTATCTTATAGTAAACTATGCATTCTTGCTTGATGGAAGAGTAAAATGTCAGCACACACACACACACACACACACACACACACACACATACCCTAACACCCTATAGGATCTATTCCTTCTTGTCCAGATGCTTGGATGGATTTGTTCCTTAGGGCATCATTAGCATTCAGCCATAGTAGAGTAGATGAGTCATGATAGATTCATTATTATATCCATGAAGTGAAATAGATAGGTCTCTAGAGAGACCTGGCCATTCCTTACACAACAGTGACTTAGTTATATCAAAAGACACATCCTTGATACAAAGGTTAATGAGTCATAAATTTCAAAGGCCTCCTAGAACTTTAGCCAGATTAAAAGGGTCCAATAACTAACTGCAATTTGCCAATCTAGTGTTTTCACATTTGTTTCTTTGTCAGCAAAAACCAACAAACAAACAAAAAACAATGAAAAAACAGTGGGCTAGGAACTCAGTTGCAGTAGCAGTCTTTCTGCTGGTATGCACTGGGTCTTCAAAAGAAAGGAGAAAAGGAATTTACTGCTATTTTTATGCACACAAATAATGAAAGAGAAGCTACAGAAGGGAATGCTATCATTTTCTTCAGCTTCAACGTCTTTCTTCATGGGGTTATTTATAGAATGTGTCCATAGTTATTATGCCACAAGTCAGCCACTGGATGAGTTGGTTCCACTCACAGTTTAAGACACAGAAATCTGGATCCAGACAGTGGTGGTACTTGACTGGTGACTTGTGGAATTTCTGGCACTACCACCAAAGTTCCTTATGTTCTCCTTCTGTCTTAAAAAATGTATTAGTTCTTTGAAAGTCTTGTACAATGTTTTCATTCCATTCATTTGCTTTCCCAACTCTTTTCATATGTACTTCCATTTTCCTTTCTACTCAACTTTGTGTCCTTTTGGTTTTTATCCCATCAAGACAAGTGAGTGCTTGCTAGATATATTTGTGTGTGTTATCTTCCACTGGAGCCTTGTTAATTTGCCAGAACCTACTCTCTTAGAGAAAACACTCTCTTCCTCTTCCAGCAGCTAGTAATTGTCAATATCTCTATGACTAGTGGTGAGATTTTGTGTCCACCACTCATCTCTGTGATGGGATTGAGTCTGTCTTGGGTTCCCACAGATATTGTGCATTCTGTCACAAAATCTCTGTTAGTTTGTGTGTCAGCAGCTATCCTGTGTCCAGAAGACATTGTTTCCTTGTGGTCATCCACTTCTTCTGGCTCTTATATTCTTTCCACTTCCCTTTCCCCAATGATACCTTAGCCTTGGAAGGAGATGTGTGATATATATGGTTTCCTTAAGGCTGAGCATTCCACAATCTCATTCTGTAGCTCTCCTTAGCCAGTTACAGATCTCTGTGTTAATCACCATCTCCTGCAAGTAGAAGTTTCTCATACACCCAGGGCTATAACAATAAATCATTAGAACTCAGTTTAATACTATGTCCATTTAGCAGAATAATAGTAATAGCTTCTCTGCAGTCCATGACCCATAAAGGGAGAGATTCTTATCCCAATGATGGTATAAGTTTTTCATCTTTTAGAACAGATGTTAAAAATAATCCTAAAATAGTTGGCTACCCCCACAATGCTTATGCCACTATTACATCAGTGGGCGTATCTTTCCAGACCAGTCATTATTAAACATTGTACAGTTCATAGCTGTGTGTGATTGATGATTGTCTTTCTTCTCCAATAGTTTGCAAAACACCTTCAATCACTGTGGAACCTAGCAAGTAGGAATGAAGCTTTTAGATCAGTATCAATCATATTCTATGACTCAAATATGTGATATTTTAAGCAATGGGGCCTTAATCAGGACAATGACAATGACATACAATGTCTATGGGCTCTTATTGGACAGCTACCACCTCAAAAGTAACATTTTCTTATTATTGAGCTTTTTGTCAGTCTCTGGTATCTGGTAGGGCAGTATTGCCTCCTTATAGGGTAACACCACATGAACTTTTTTTTTGTTAAAATCTGTCTGGTAGTCCCTGTTTTCAACCATATTCTTTCTTTAAAAATATGACAGAAAATGTTACCAACTAAAAATATCAACATGGCCCAAAGTATGACAGAAGGTGTTACAAACTAAAAATATAAACATGGCTCTAACAACCAGAATGGAATCATCATTGACCCTAGCAAAAATTCAATAATCTCTCACTATTCTGAGGAAAGCAACAAAGGAACCCAGCCACTGAACAGACTTCTTCTCAAAGATTACATATATATACATATAATTCAGATTGAGTCTTATGATAATATAATGAACAGAATTATGAATTGTTCAACTTTCACCACCATCTTCTAGCTGACCACATAACAATATGGAGACTGGTTTTCCTTTTGTAATCAGCAGATAAATAAGATTGAAAACATCAATTGCCAACCAAAGAAAATTGTATATGCTAGGCTATCACAGCTTTCAGAAAAGTCATGGAGGTCATTAAACTTGAATGAAATCTGGCTTGAATTAAGGCACTTCCATTTTAAGTTCATTTTATTATTTGGTTTGTTATTGCTGTATTTATAACTGCCGGGAATTGTCAGTTCAGAAATATTTCTTCTTAAAATTAGTATGCCTTAAAATTAAGAACACTATCAATGGCTTCCTCTGGATACCTAGGTCAGAGGCAATTTATTAGGTATTATTTCATTTGGGAAGATCAAGGCACTTTCATCAGTGCTTGATCACTTAGCTGGGTAGAAAGATTCTGCATTAAGAGCACTGAAGTTTACCCTAAGATTTCTCTTTACCTTTTTTTTTTGCATGCATATATTTATATGTGTACATATGTGGCATATACATGGAGGTCAGAGGACCACTTGAGGGAGTCAGCTATTTCTTTCTACTATGTAGGCCCCAGGCATAGAATTTAGGCTTGGAAGTAGGCATCATTACCCACTGAGTTATCCTGTGGGCCCAAACTTTGTTCTTGAATAGTAACATGGCTGTGGGATGGTTTATGACATGGAACTTTGTATATTGCAGTGTTTTGCGGTTATCATTCTGTGGTATCCTCCTCTGTTGAAGAGGCCTCCATTCCACTCTCCCAAGTTCTCCTTGATAAATTCTTTTCCCTTCAAGCTTTACCTTTGATATACAGTCCTTTTGATAACCCATGTAAAGTTGATTATAAAAAAAATCTATGAATAATAATGATATTTTTTAACATTTACTATTCTCCTGCACATAAAATTGTATAGTGCTATTAAGGTTCTTATAATGCTATGAATTTAATTCTTATGTTTATAATGTACACTTAGCAAGAGACTATTAATTTCTCTCACAGAAGAATGTGCTTTGCTCAACATTACCTTTGCAGTATTTTGCACAGCAATGGGCATAATAGTATTTCTGCTTTGGGGCTTTTCTAAGACCCAAGTGAAATAATACATATGAATACTTGGGGCCAACTACTATGCACCTTGTGTGTATATAAGTCGTGTGGAACTCCAAAGTGGACAAATGATGCTTGCTTGTTGATACAGCTGGGAGCTAGATGTGGTGAAAACAGTTTCTTTCCTTAGCTTCTCAACAAGGAGGAGAAAATACAAACATTCTGTCTTAGAAAGAGGAAGATGTATGTTTTGGAGTTTTTATAAGTGCGTTACATTGTGTGGAATGGTGTGGGATGTAGCTAGGTAATTTTTGAATAAAATATTCTACTAAACATATATATATATATATATGTTACTGACTAGGTCTGCTTCTGAAACACAGGGTCTTATCTTCTGAAGGATAAAGCTGAAGAAGAAAATGCTTCATGATACTGACACCAATAACACAATGTACTTTATCCTAAATGCTTCCTGCTGTGAGTAACAACCAGCTTTCAGTACGTATGTGAAACTGCTCACTGTTCAGCAATGAAAATCGAAGCTCACCAGTGATATGACTTAACTCACACAGACATAATAATAAGCAAGAAATTAGTGTCTTGTGACTCCACACAAACAAAGTTAAAGAATAAGCAAAAGCAATACTACTGACAGGAAATAGAGTGATGACTAATTGTGGGTGAGTCTTAGCGAGAAAAAGGATGTAAAACCTGGAAATGTGTATGGGTTTAAGTAATTATTGGTCTATGCATTTTAAATTCACATAGTTCCTCATTCATGCACTTCCTCAGGAAAACATTCAACAAAATAAAGGGAGGAAAACTCCTGTGGAGGGACATGTGTTAATAGAGAAGATGTGTGAACTATGAAGGTATGCTGACTTCATTCTCTTAGCATATCCTGGATGCCTCTAGGAGAAAGATATAGTGGCTGAATACTTAGCTCCACATCTCTGTCACAGTGTTCATTCTTTGATAGAAATACATTTTGAAATGCTGTCAATGGAGTTGACATTAATAAGTCTGACCTCTACATCCACGGCACTCTCATTATCACCATTCTCAGCTGAATAAAGCTGCCGTGAACGTAATTTATACATCCCTTGTGGTCTTACATGGTTACATTTATTGGATATGTACTAAGCAGGAGAAAAATGTATGTCACACAATCATATATTAATGACCAATTGTTAACTGAAACGTAAGAGGAAATAAGTAATTAAATAATCTTTTAGACAACCTGTGAGCATATGAAGATAGAATAGAATGCCACTCTTTGAAAAAATGTTAATTACTTTTCTTTTTAATTGACATTATATTTGTACAAATGTATATGGTACCTGTAATAATTACATGTGTGCAATGTGTGATAATCATGTTAGGCAATTGAACTTTTCATTTCAAGCCCCCCTTCCTTACATCTCCCTCACCCCAACACATCCCATAGGCAGGACAGACTATATATTGAAGGTTATGTGACTAGGTTGATTTACCACTCCCTACACTTGAAATGTTGCCTAGTCACAGGAGATAGCTCATTTAGGCCACATATCTGCTATTGCTAGGAGTCTTAGCTGGGATCATCCTTATAGATTCCTGAGAGACTCTCTTGTGTCAGGTTTTTATCCTGAAATGCACCCCCTTCCCCATAGTCTTTTTCAGTACTCTCCTCCTCCATTCCTCCCCAAAACTTAGTACCCATGTTCCAATTCCCAGGTGACCATTGCCCTTATACCCTACTTGTTGCCTGTTCTCTCTGGGTTTGTAGATTGTAGCAGAGTTATCTTTTATTTTACAGATAATAGCCTCTTATGAGTGAATGCATACCATGTTTGTCTTTCTGGGTCCGAGTTACCTTATTCAGGATGATTATTTTTCTAGTCCCTTCCACTTGCCTTCAAATTTTCTGATGTCACTGTTTTTAACCCTTGAATATTTCATTATGTAAATGTACCATGCTTCCTTTACCTATTCCTTGGATGAGAGACATCTAGGTTGTTTATAGGTTCTGGATATTATGAATAAAGCTGCTATGAACATAGTTGAGCAACTGTCTTTGTGGTATGATTGCATATCTTTTAGGTATATGTCCAAGAGTGATATAGATGAGTCTTTTGGTAGATTGTTTTCAGTTTTCTGAGAAACCACCACACTGATTTCCAAAGTGGCTGAACAAATTTACACTCCCACCAGCAATGGAGGAGTGTTCCCCTTGCTCCACATCCTTTCCAACATGAGTTGTCACGTGTTTTTGATTTTAGCCATTCTGAGAGGTATAAAATGAAATCTCAGAGTCATTTTAATTTGCTTTTCCCTGAAGGCTAAGGATGTTGAACATCTCCTTAAGTGTTTCTCTGCCATTTGAGATTCTTTTGTTGAGAATTCTTTGTTCAGATCTGTGTGCTGATTTTTAAATTGGATTACTTGGGTTGATGTCTGGTTTCTCTAGTTCTTTATATCTTTTGGAGATCAGCTCTCTTTTGGATATGAGGTTGGTGAAGGTCTTTCCTCATTCTCTAGGCTGCTGTTTTGTCTTACTGACATTGTCTTATGGCTTATAGAATCATCTCAGTTTCATGAGGTTCCTCCCATTTACTAAGTGTTGATCTTTGTATCTGCACTATTGGTGTTAAGGAAGTTATCTCCCGTGTCAATGTGTTTCAGGGTATTTCCCACTGTCTTTTCTATCAGGTTTAGTGTATCTGGATTTATGTTGAAGTCTTTGATATACTTGGACTTGAGTTTTGGGCATTCTTCTACATGCTGACATCTAGTTAGAGCATCATCATTTGTTGGTGCTTTCATTTCTTATTGTATAGTTTTGACTTCTTTGTCAAAAAAAAAAACCAGGTATCCATATGTGTGTGGATTTATGTTTGGGTCTTCAATTCCATCTCATTGATCTACCTGTCTGAAGTAGTGGTCAACCACTCTTGCTTAAAACCCATGCCAGGAGAGTTATCTCATCCCTGACACTGTCTGAAGCACTAGCCCACGCAGGATAGATGACCCAGAGAACTAGGACATAACCTAACAGGACTATAGGGGAAAATGTCAGTATAATGAATCCTAATGCTATTCTGCTATACTTAGAGATTGGCACCTAGCCCAATTGTCACCAGAGAGGCTTCATCTAGCAACTGATGGAAAAAGATCCAGACCCACTCAAACATTAGATGGAGCTTGGAGAATCCTGCAGAAGAGAGGGATAAAGGATTGGAGAAATCTGAGGAGTCAAGGGCACCACAAGAAAATTCACAGAATCAACTAACCTGGGTTCCTAGGGGCTCACAGAGACTAAAGTGATAACCAGGGAGCCTGCATGGGACTGACCTAGGCCACTTGTATATATGTGACAGTTGTGTAGTTTAGGCCTCTTGTGAAACTCTTAACAGTGGGAAGAGGGGCTGTCTCTGACTCTTTACTGGCCTTTGGGGCCCTACTCCTCTTACTGGGTTACCTTGCCCAGCATTAATACATGGGGAGGTGCTTGGTCTTACTGTAACTTGATATACCATGTTTTGTTGATATTCACAGGAGACCTGTCCTTTTTTAAACAGAAACAGATGAGGAGTAGATTGGAGGATGGGAACAAAGGGGAGCTGGAGAGGCAGGACTTGGAGAAGAGGAGGGAGGGGAAACTGTGGCTGGGGTGCAAAATAATAAATTAATTCATTAAAAAAAATTCCCTCTTCCTTTTATCCCTCCATCTCTTCCTTTTTCTAACTAACAACAGATTTTAAAACCTGCATTCCCTCTTCAGGACTGCCAAATGCTAGTATGTATTTCTCCTGGACAACTTGGTTTTTATATCCATTATCGTGACTTCTGTGGAGAGAAGAGTTTTGGGAAAGGGTGGATTCAGCAAGTAGAGGGTCCTGGCTCATAGAAGTCTTAGAACTAGTAAACCAATGGCTGATTTCAGCCCAGAAAAAAAAATCTAGTGATGTTCTCTCCTCTCAGATCCAGAGCAAGTGCGATCAGAGAGAATCATCCAGCATGGGTTTGTCCAGTCACCACAGGTGAAGCCCCTGTGTTCTCATGTGACTCTGGTGAGGGAGAAAAAGGTGTAGAGGTGCTTGTAGGAAGAGAAAGGAGAAATACCAGCCACCATAGTATGTTTACAGAGTCCCCTTTGTGTCATTTCTCTGCTCTTCTTTGTATTTTTTTCTCAGTCAGTTCTTTTACTGGCAGGCTGCATTTTGTGGTTACAAGGAAAGGACCATTTATTTTACTATTTGTCTCAAAAGGTAACCTCACAAGAAATCTTCAAAGAATCACAAATCTAAATGTTTATATATGAAAAAGAATCAGTTACCTCTATTTTAAACCCTCAGGATACATACCCACTCATCAACAGATTTTTATATCAGGAAGCTGAGGGCAGAAATGGGTACAAGGAATTAATCATCACCCTTTGATCATCAACCCATCCCATCAAGATGCATCAGCTAATAATAATTAACTGCTTTGTTCTTGATCCTTGACCTCAACAAGTCCCTCACTCAACTGTGTGCCTTTCTAAACTTTAAATTGTTTTCCAAGATTTTCTACCTCAAAGCCATTAACAAAAACATCTTAACCTAACCTTGTCATTATTTAAAGCTTTGTTTTAGTTATGAAGCACACTGAAACTCATGAGCACATCTCTCAAAATTAGCTTAAAAGAACTTGAGCTAACTTAGCTTCTGAAATTGAGTTCTTTGGATTTTCTAATGGCAAAGGATAAGGACATAAAGGATCTGGGGATGAGGCTTATGCTAACCAGTAAAATAACAATACCAACATTTATTTTTAAAAATTATCTGAATTTCTCATGTTGCAGCTGGATTTATAGTACACCAATATATTTAATGTGAAATAAATTTTATTTACAAAGCTTTCAAAAGTAATAGAAGCCACTCTAAGAAATTGCTTAAGCTGTGAGCAATGTCCCTTAGAATTAACATCAGATATTGTGGATGTTTATGAACTAAGGGCCAGTTATCCTTAAAGTAGACAAATTACTTAGGTAGAACAAAACTATATTTTTCATAAAACAAACAACAATCAGAGAAAAAAACTGATAGAAGTAATTTTATTAGTAATTTAGTCAAGCAAACATGTAAATTTCCTCATTGTATTCTTAAATTATAGAAACATCTTTGTTTAATTGATTAAAGTCATACCTTTATGATGCTTAAATATCAAAATTATCTGGAGTTAGGTGGATATCATTTCATGAAGTGTTTTACTAATGGTATTTAAAATATAATGTCATAAGTATCCATTAGTGCTCATGTCCAAATGCTTACTGACAATAAGCTGTTGAAGAACTTCATTTGTAGTTTTTACCCATTACTTTTTTTCCTTAGAACTAGATTTATAATTGCAAGAGTTGCTTTGGCAGTGGTAAACAACTGTGTTTCCCATTTAAGAAAAGTATTTGTGTTCCCAAGGATTAATAGATGATGACAAGTGCCAGGATTAAGTAGCAAAATAATACATCCTAATCCTAAAGTAGCTGGAGAGCTCTGCCAACTTACTCCCCTGCCATCTTGCCCTCAGAAGAATCTTACTGCTGGCAAAAGAGAAACTCTCTCCAGTTTTCAGCCCTTGAGAAAATATTTTATAATGATAGGAAGAGGTTACAGCATCATTAAATCACACACTATCTCTAATTCTGACAGGAACGGAGGATCCCCAATACCAAGCAAGTGAATTTTCTAAAATTTATTAATAATAAGGACACATCTCCAGTTTGAAAGACCATCTCAAGGGCACATCTCTCTGACATTGTAGATGATAACTGCAGTTACAGGAAAGTATTTTTTTCAACTCCAGAAGGACATGCTATCATTATGCTGCTTTATTTTTTTATATAGAGAAACAATTCACATATGAAGTGTGAATTAATTGGAGATGGGTAAATGTAGTGTTGACTTTTAAATGATTCTACATTTGCATTTCAGAGTGCCTCCTATAATTATACACACTGAAACAGACTACTGAAACCAGTTGGTTTCTCATGTGACAATAGTTGCTCTTTGTCGTTAGTTGCTTTTCCATCACATCTAGCTACATGAGAAGACTCTCCACTGCTGAACTGAACAATATCTTCCAATTATCTTTGAAGCAAAATTCATTGTTTGCTCAAGTTAAAGGAAAGTAAAGACGTGAGATGATTATCAGATATTGCTCACTAAAACAGTTGAAAATCATATCTAGAAATGAATCTGTAGAAAGTGGAGACATCGTTTTAGTTATAGTGACTTTTAAACTATAAGCATTTTTAATTACAGTTTTGAATCAGAAATTGATAAACAAGAAGAGTGAACAACACTTCAAGAAGGAAATCACTTGCTTCTGACTATAGTAAGGATCTTTAAATATTGCACGTAAGGCAGGCATATATCTATTTTGTTGTAGTTGGTTGTTTTAACTTTTACTCTTTGGCTCTTTGGGGATCCTGCCATTCAGCTCCCAAATAAATACACATGGAGACATTCTCATGTATAAATGCCTGGTCTTTGTTTGTTTTGTTTCTAACCAGCTTTTCTTAACTTAAATTATTCTCTCTCTTTTGCCTCTGGGCATTTACTTTTCCCTTTTACTGTATATCTTTTCTGTACTTCTTACTCTGTAGCTTGCTGACTGTGTGGCTGGGTAGCTGGCCCCTGATGTCCTCCTTTCCTCCCCCTTTTCTCATTCCTTGATCTCTCTTCCTATATTTCTCCTTCTATTTATTCTCTCTGCCTGCCAGCCCTGCCTATCCTTTCTCATGCCTCATTATTAGCCATTCAGCTCTTTATTAGACCAATCAGGTGTTTTAGACAGGCAAAGTAACACAGTTTCACAGAGTTAAACAAATGCAACATAAAAGGATCAAACATATTTTCGCACAATTAAACAAATGTTCCACAACATTAACAAAAATAACCCATCTTAAAATAATATTCCACAACATTTTGTATTCAATATACATGTAATAGGGTAAGTATTGCATATGTGCTAATATTGACTTTTCAAATATTACCAGTATACAAAAAATGTTAAAAAGGAAATAATATTTTATTATTTTGTGATAATTGTTGAAATGAGTTGGAAGAAGAGGGAGAAGAAAGTGTCAGTAGCAGCAGGAGGAGGAGGGAGATGGAGAGGAAGATGGAGAGAGATTGAATTAATGCTGTTCTGAATTTACAAAGCAAAAGTTGCCCTAATCTGCAGGTAGACGTACTGAAAGGCCTCTCTCTCTCTGTCTCTGCATTTTATTTTTTTAGGCAGAAGGCAGAATCAAATGTAGCCCAATATAGCTGTGAACTGCATCTGAGGATGGTATTGTACTTCTGATCCCCTCATCCCCATCACCCAATTGTTAGTATTACAGGCATGCACTGTCACTCCTGCTTTCTTTGGTGAGATCAAAGCCAGGTCTTTTTGCATGCTAGCCAAATAATCTACTAACTGAACTACATCCTTATGTTTTACTTATACAATTCATTATGAGGTATGTATGATATATTGATCTGTAGGATATACCTACATCTGTTACATAGTTACAACATAGTTACATATGCCTGTATATGTATATGTATATGTATATAATGTCTATGTCTATGTAGGAGACTTGTGCTCTTGAATTGATCTAGCCTTCCCATCTCTTACAGTTACAATAACAGTTTACAAGTTGTATTTGTAATAAATCTTATAATAAGATAATAAGGAACTGATTTCAACAGCCTTCACTTAATTTCTGTCTCTTTTAGAAACTGGATGTCATTTAAGGCCACAAGTAATATTCATGAGAGATGACTTCAAGGATATATCGACTGCATCTGTCCTTTGTAGATGAATTTCATTTTTTTTTTGAGCTGAGGATCGAACCCAGGGCCTTGTGCTTGCTAGGCAAGGGCTCTACCACTGAGCTAAATCCCCAACCCTGTAGATGAATTTCTAAACAGTCTTATTAAATAAGAAAAATGAGCCAAATACAAGTGTAATAGCTGAAGAGATCAGAAAAATAGCCAAGAGCCACTGACTAACCTTAGCTTACCACCACACCATAGCTTCCCAAGAGAGAGCTTCTTCCTGTCTAACCTGCACTTTTATTGCCTTCTCATTGGATCTAAGCCCAGCCACATCACTTCTTCATCACTGCCTGTCTATACAGACCTCCAGGTCTCTATAGTTGGTATTGGGATTAAAGGCATGTGTCACCAGGCTTGGCTGTGTCTTTGACCAGACAGAGATTCTGCCTGCCATATAATTGGATTAAGGGCTTGTACTACCACCTCCTGACTTCTGTTTATGGCTAGCTATGACCTCTAATCTCCAAGCAAACTTTATTTATTAACATACAAATAAAATCACATTTCAGCACAAATAAAATATCACCACAGTCCTTCAAATAGAGTACTAGAAGATAGAAAGGTTTTTCTGTGTCATGAGTGCTCTGAGACCATAGGAACTGGCTGGTGATGAGTCCTCATTTTCTTTTGTTCTTTACTACAGTGATTAATACTTTTATGTCATGTTGATGGTGTTCATGAATATTCTGTATCACTAGACTGTATCACAAGCTGAGAAACAGTGAACATGGATTGTCTTCTCAACAGTCACATGAGGGAAAGTAGGTTCATGTCTGAAACATACAGGTTACTGTCCCAAACAAAGCTGAGATCTGGGCCACACCAGAATCCCACCAGAAATTCCCTCTGTTCTTACTAGTCTAAGGCCACCCTTATGTTTATGTTCTCTGTTAGTGAATGAACTCTAGAATGCTTTCTTCTATTGCTTATATTCTAAAGCTTTCTTCTGCTTATATTATCTTAAAATTATGTTTAGGAGATTCCACCAAGGTTCTTCATACAGTTGTGGTTTACTTGTATATAATATTTATTTTGTAAGTATATTATTCATTTCTATTGTTCATTGTCATTTGAAATTTTTTGTTCATTATAAATAGTGCTTTAATGCATTTTATAAGTATGTGGTTGATATATTATAAAACAAAAATAATTAGTTAAACCCCAATTTTGGGAAAGACTGAACTAATATGTTGATGAAAAATTGTATCATACTAGGCATAGTAACTTATGCCTGTAATGACATCATTAGCAAACAAAAGTAGGATAACTGTAATGAGTTACAAGGCTAGCATGGTCTACAATATAAGACTTTGTGTCTACAAGCAAACAACCCCCTCAGGAAGTAAAAGAGATAAACAAAAACATACATAGAATTTTCAACAAGTGACACTGCAAATAATGAACATTATCACACAGAAGAGTGGAAGAATGGAGCTACATCACCTTATCTTTACTTGTAAAACTTTAGTTATAAATGGATCAAATCATCAACATAAGATCTGATACTCTAAAACTTCTTAGAGAAAATATTAGAGAGTAAACTTTAACAGATAGGTAGATGTAATGATTTCTGAATTAGACTCCAGCAATACAAAAAAATAAGACCCCAAATCAACAAATGAGATCTTGTGGAATTTAAAAGCTTCCCTACGACAAAAAAATAATAAATTATACAAACAGGCAACACACAATGAAAGAACAACTCTTTCCCAATTGTAGAACCTACAAAGAACTCAAAGAATGAAACACCAAGAAAATAAATGACTAAATAAAAAAATAGACTATAAAACAATACATAGCATTATCCAAAGAAGAAACTCAAATGGCTAGGAAATATTTTAAAAAGTGTTCAACACCCTTAGCTGTTAGGAAAATGTAGATTAAAACCACTTGAAGATTCCACCTCACTGCTATAAACACAATGGCTATTATCAAGAATATAACTACCACCAAATACTATCAGGGATATAGAGAAAAGAGAAACCTTTATACACTGTTTTTGACCAACTTTCTATACTGTCTGTGTCCACTTAGTAAATCAGTTTGGAGGTTTCTCAAAAATCTGAAAATACAATTACCATATGATTCAACTATATCACTCCTGGACATATACCCAAAGGACTCTCTATTCTACAACAAGGATACTTATATATTTGTTTTCATTGTTTCCTCATTCACAATAGCTAGGAAATGGAAGCAGCTTAGATGCCTAAGAGTCATTGAATGGATAATGAGCATATGGTACACATATACAATGAATGGATACTCAGTCATACAGAGATATAAGATAGTAGTGAAATTGATGGAAAAATTACTCCAAGTCCCAGAAATCAATGGACAAACACCACATGTGCTCTCTCATATGAAGATCCTGATGTCAACTCATTACAATGGTTTCTAACAAGGAGACCTGTGCAAACCAGAAAACAGGGGAGATAATTATCTTAAGGGAAGAAGATAGTAGCATAGTCCCCCCCCCCCAAAAAAAAAGGGAATACTGTGGGTGGGAAGGTCAGGTGGTGAGGGAAGTGAGGGGAGACTCTAGAGGTGGGAGTATGAGAGGAAGAAGTATTAACTGGGGTAAAAGGAATATAAAGCAATTTGGAAAGCAAGAGATGCCCACTGGTGCAGTATAAGTGTCACTGCTGTTGTGGTAACTGCTCTCTTAATGGATTCAGGACCCACATCATAGGTCACAGGAGACTGGTGCCCAGTACTGTAAAGCTATCTAACAACCTAAGTGTGGGAACATACTTCTTTCTGATGATTAACTAAACTGACATAGAGTCAAACAACCTTCTAAACATCTGTGCTTATACCAGCAGGCACAAGCAGTTCCCAGCCTTAATCCAAGAAGCCTCTTCTTACAATGGATAGTGGTGAATGCAAAGATTCACCTTTGCCCAACATGCAGATGCTAAGTGATGGGCATGTATCCAGCTCTAAATAAGTCAGTTCTACCACATCCTCTAAGGTTAAGGGAATAAGCAAGTATGTAGGTCAGGAAGATGAGCTAAAATGTCTGGAAATCCCAGATTTCATGTAACTTTTGGGATCATGAACTCACATCAACTGTAATTACTTGGCTGTCATGAGACTGGATTTACCTACAACCAGTGAAGGAAGGTAGAGGAGTTCATGAAATCCTATCACTTACCTTTGAACTATTGGCTATCAGTAGATTCTGGGAGAGGAAGGGTCACTGTATCTATTTTCATATGGTGTGCTCTGCTCACTGGGTTCTAACAGCTCCAAACCCACAATCATACTCTTGGCACTACTAATCCTATGGGTCACAAAATAAAATGAACAGATGAGAGAAATCTGTGGGTAGAGAGTATCATGGATAGATTGGTAGTGAGTTGGGAGGCAGGAGTAGTCAGGATGCAAACTTGCAAACTGAATCTTACAATTTTACACACATATATGTATACATGTATAATAATACCTTTAAACAAAATATGCACAATTAAGAAATGGAAATCAATTTCACTGTTATAAGACAGGTGAGACTCTAAACCCTGTAGTGAGCATGTGGAAATTTGTTGGAGGGCCTGGTTGTTCTATAAGAAATGTCCTCCATAAACTTGGGCATTGGAAAACTTGGTCTCCAGTTGGTACTGCTGTCTGGGGAGGGTGAGGTATAGCCTACATGGAGGGAGAATGTCACTGGGGTCAGGCTTTGAGATTAATGTCTTCACCACTTTCAGTTTATTCTCTCTGATTCATTCTTGTTGCTCAAGATGTGAGCTCTCAGTTTCCTTTTTCTGTTGCTATGCCTTGCTGTCCTACTATGGACCTTAATCTTCTGGAAATGCAGCCAAATTAAACTATTTTTTCTTTGAGTTGCCTTGCTCATGGTGCTTTATGATAGCAGCACACATCTAACTGATACAGAGCACTGGAAGAGGTTGGTCTATCGACGTGATCAGGCCATCTGTATATGCTTTTTTTTTTTTTAATTGAAACTAGGCACCTACTTTCTCATGGATTCATGCAGTCAGAGGCTCTATCTTATTTTTCTTCATGGTTACATTACACATGTAAAACTTTGAGTTCCTTAACTAAGTTTGTGATTGTAAAACCAGCCAAAGGTTAGCAGGATATTTCCATCTCAAAAGGGCAGAGAGAGAAATCATAATCAAGTTTTATAAAGCAAGTAGGAGCAGAGAGGGCAAAAAAGCTGCATCATTTCGTCAAGCTGAAGAAAAGCTGGGGTGACTGTGGTGGGAGAACATGTATTAAAATACAGGCAGATCACACCCTCAAATCACCGGTTGATTTTCTTCCCTGCTTTTATTCCATCCTGCCCTGTCATAGGCCAATGCAGCTTTATTTATCAACCAATCAGAGCAACACATATTCAGAGTACAGAAAGACATCCCACAGCACTCTTAGTTGATGAACCAGCCTCAGGAATGGTAATTTTAGAATAATTCAAATGTATTCTCTGATCACTATAGACCTAACAAAGTAGGTAAGAAACTTCTGGTTTTGATATTTCTATAATAGGTATTTTTTTTGTCTTTTAGTCCAACTTTCTGTGAGTTTTCATTATTCAAGGTACATTCTGTTGGAAGTATCCACCTGAGCACCAACATAATAGAGCAAATGTTTAGATAAGAAGTTAACTTACAAGCAAGAAAACTAAGGCAAGATATAATAAATTCTAGCTAGTCCAGTATATAATAAATATACAAAATTAATTATTTACTTTAAGATCTCCTGTAGGTGAAGATGGCTTTATTAATTAATCATGTCCAGTACATCAGGATAAAATAACACGAGCCCTATACCAACTCATCACAATGTACAAGTACATATTCTCAAAAGCTTTGTATGAGACCAAATTTTCTTGAAAAGCAAATTAGCCAGAGAAATAAAATTTTCCAATCATTTATTTATGAATTTGAACAAAATATCTTTAAGATAATATTAGAAAATCAAACAGAAAACATGTAAAATTAATAATGTATGATGACTAAAATTTATAACAAACTTATTGGATTGTTTTAATATTTGAATAAAATCAATTTAATTTACTATGTTGACAAAATAAGGAGAAAAGTCATATGATTAATTCAGTAAATGATGAAATAGAATTTGAGAAAATCATATGCATTCAGTATACAAACAAAACAAAAAAGGAATAGAAATCATCTTCCTTAAATGGATAAAAAAGCAAGTGTGAATAACACAGGTGGGCTGGGGAGGTACTGAGTGGTAAGGTGCTTGCCTAGTATGTCGAAGATACTTGATTCCAACTGCATGACTGCCCCAAAAAAAAACACACACATAGTAATACCTCAAATTTAACGTCATACTTCACAAAAGAAGAGTGAATGCCATCTGCCTTTAAGTGGGAATAGTACAAGTTTATATATTCTGAACTCTTCCATTTAATATTATAATGAATGTAAGTGCTAGCTAGTTAATTTCCACATTTGATAATGAGCATTTAGGAATAAAATTATAAAAACAATAGCCTTTATAAGAACATCAGAATACAAAGTACTTAGACACAAACAGATTAAATAGAAAATACTGCACGTCACATAGGCATAAAACTAAAAGCTAAAACTACAGTTCCTGTGACACATCGAAAAAACCTGAAATAAATGGAGCTCTATGAAATACTCATGAGTTGGAAGACTTTATTCTATAAATGATCAGTCTGTTACAATGTGTGAATAGAGTCAGCATAAGTTCTTGAAAATATCTGAGCAGCATTTGAGAATAAAACAAATGCAACCTGATAATATATTTTATAAAAGTATGAAGGATTTTTTTTTTTTTTTTTTTTTTTTTTAGTATATTTGTGTTTTAATTTTACGTGTCAGCCATGGGTTCCCCTGTCCTCCACCCCTGCCTCCACCTTTGCCTCAGCCCCTCCCTTCCATTCCCATCTCCTCCAGGGTCAAGACTCTCCTGGGGATTCAGCTCAAACTGGTAGATTCAGTACAGGCAGGTCCAGTCCCCTCCTTCCAGGCTGAGCAAAGTGTCCCTGTGTAAGCCCAAGGTTCCAAACAGCCAGTTCATGCACTAAGGCCAGTCCGGATCCCCCTGCCTGAGTGCCTCCCAAACAGTTCAAACTATTCAATTGTCTCACTTATCTAGGGGGGCTGATACAGTTGGGGGCTCCACAGCTTTTGGTTCCTAATTCATGTGCTTCCATTCGTTTGGCTATTTGTCCCTGTGCTTTTCCAATCTTGGTCTCAACAATTCACACTGTTACAGTCCTTCCTCTTTCTCGACAATTGGACTCCTGGAGCTCCACCTCGGGCCTGGCCTAGGATCTCTGCATCCACTTCCATCAGTTATTGGATGAGAGTTCCAGCATGACAGTTAGGGTGTTTGGCCATCCAATTACCAGACCAGGTCAGATCAGGCTTTCTCACCACCATTGCCAGTAGTCTACAATGGATGTATCATTGTGGATTTTTGGGGACCTCTTTAGCACTTTGATTCTTCCTTTTCTCATGTGGTCTAAAGGTATGAAAGATTTTAGATGCATAAAAATATTTTTTAAAAGAATATTTTGGAGTACATGCACTGCCCTATTTCAATATTTCTATAAACATACAATAGTAAAGAAGTTAGTAAATTTACATTTACAGGACTGGACAATTGGGTTAGGAGGTAAAGACACTCACTTTGAAAGCCTGAATACCTGAGTTTGGTTCCTCAGTCCCACAGAAGGAGGTGAAATTCAACTGCCAGCAGTGGTACTCACATGCTTGTACCCATGCATGCACATAATGTGCATGCAAGTGCACACGCACATACACAGAGGAAATAAAATTATTTATATATATGAATTTAATAGAACAAAGTCACCAGATTGTGTGTCTATGTTTAAGTGAAATTTACAAGATAATTCAAAGTTTAATAAGCAATCTTTACATAAATAAAGCAGAAACAACTGGCTATCTATCTGGAACATCTTTGTTCCTTACATGATGTCCAACCATTTTCTCAAGCTGGATCATGTAACTAAAGTAGAACTACACAATTTTAACAAAGTACTGGAGAAAAATCCCCAGTGAATTATAGTCAGGGACAGGTCCTAAGCAACAAGAACTGCAAAGGAGACAAGAGCAAGCAGGCTTAACATATTCTGTAAGATGTCAAAGGGACACCAAAACCTTCCTCCTGGAGAAAAGATAAGTGATATACTGAAGATGTGTGTTTTTACATAAGGAACAAAAGGTAGAGGCTTCTATGGTGGTTTTATTGGTCCCATTGTTCCAAAGAACAGTTCACAAAATATTAAAACTCTTTGAATTCCAATTCTTCACAATACTTTTACAGTGATGATAGAACTGAACATTAAAAGTCCATTTATCTTACCACATGTGGGGAAACTCAGAAATTTGTGTTGTGATAGTCCCATTTATGATGGTTGGTTACTGAAAGAGAGCAAGAACATGTAAATCTTACTAAGCTTGGCAAACATGGGTATAGTTTTGTATTCTTAAATTGCTGACCTTGCAAATGCAGCAATGTTTAAAACGCCAGGGAGGCATCTACTTATGTGAAAAATATAATTTGCTTAGACACTGTGCTATGCAATTAACTCATATAATCTCATATAATCCTTATGAAAACCTTACAAGGTAGATGAAATCCTTAACTTATAGGGACTGAAGTAAATTTTAACTAGGACCACTTACCTGTTATAGCTCTCACCTTGTATTTGATCCAAAATTGACCTGATTCAATGTTTTTTCATTATATAAGGCTGGGGAAATGAGCTGACTAAACTTACCCAAATTCATTCACACATCAGCAGTTAAAATCTGGTCCATGCACATGATGGGACAAAGTGGTACAATGAAACCAGAGTCACTCACTCTTAGACTGCTTCAAGGTCAGATAAGAAATCTATTTCTCTTTGAAACATCTCAAGCAAATTAAAATCCCTGAAATATCTTTGATCACAGTATAACAAAATTAGATAGCTGGAAGGGAAATTGAATATATTTTAATTTAACTCCTTCTAGTTAGAGCTGATGTTTTGAAGTATAAAATGTCTTGCCAAAAGCTACATTGGAAGATGCAAGGATTATGTTACCACTTTCTAAATTCTATCTCCTTGTAGTATTCCTGTGGCTATCAGTTCCATGCTGCACACAATGCACAGCGAGGATGAGGAAATACACAGTGAGTCAGAACAGGCAAGTTTGGTGGCTTTCTTTACCACATACTGAGAGCACTGAGGAGGTTACAGGAGTGGAAACAAGTCTACAGAGCCTGCAGTAAGAGGAGGTGGGTGAACCAAGAGACAAATATCATTAGCATGAGATGTTTCACAGACAGCTTATTGATTTTCTTTTCACTTTAGTCTCAATGATGTCCGTTGGTAAATAGCAGATCATGTCTTGGGAGCCAGGCTGGAACCCAGCAACATCAAGAAGAGGCAAGGCCTTGCATGGAAGGCTGATTCATGTGGCAAACATCTCACGTCTCTGAGTCCCTTGTGTGCAGCTTGTTAGATGAGAGAAAATAACTGGTTCTGGCATTCTGGGAAGAATTGCAAACACTGCAGCTTCCTGCCTGTAGTTTCTAATGCTCAAAGTCAGAGAAGAGAGAAAGCCAGGGCATTTTCTTCCTGGGAGAAGGCTGTAGCAGGTGTTTCCATGATCATGTGGAATAAGCACATACTGCTGGAGTATCTAGAAAACTGGCTTCCTTCATGACCACTTCACAATGCCCAGAACCTTCTGAGGAAGTCCATGTTTGTGTGTAAGTTCAGGTGTCTTAACTTCTAAACATCAAAATATCCAGGGAAGAACGAACTATACCTTCTGTCCAAAACTTGGATCACCTGAAATTATCAGGCAAGGAGTAGTGTCAGGGCCTATTATGACCAGGAGAAGCTAAGGATGCTGGGATAAAATGGTGGCAGAAGAGCTTCTTTGCTTCCTAAATACTCAAACTCTACCTGGAGAAAGGCCCAATGAAGAGAGTTTGCTTCAGAATCACCTGCTCTCCCAGAAATTACCTGTACACCACCAGGAACTCTCAAACCTGTGGCAGATGACCACAAGATATTTTATGGCTAGGAAGCAGCTGCAACCGTGAAGGAGAATTAATATTTCAAATCTCCTTAAACCTTTGTTCAAGCTTATAAGCCATTATAAGTCATTTGAAGACCAGTAAGTTACCATGGAACCAATAGCCCAGAAGTTAGATTATAAGAAACACTACTACATTGCCAAGATCCAATTGCTATAGGGATGCAACACTTGTTTTCTCAGATGCTGGGAGTACCAACAGCCAACACCTTGAAATTTGGTTTCTCTTCACAGCCTTCGGACTAGCTGAAGGGAGCCCTCTTGTCTAAACCTATGCCCAGCGGGAACTTCACCTATGATTGAAAGAAAAACCTGGAAGATCTACTGAAACCTTAATCTGAAATACCTATGATTTTCTGTGGGACAGGGGTTATGTTTTCTCTGGAATGAAATTCTAAGATGGCATATTATTATCTTTTCCTTCTCCCATATATGTGGTTAAATTGGCCTGTCTTTTTAATCATTTACACAATTAGATTAGCCATAAGCTTGTTATTATTTTATGAAGGTAATGGGCTCCCCACAAGCCATAGCTTATTGTTTCTGGGTGCTCTTAACTTATTATCATGTTCTTTGATTTTTAATCATTTATATACAATTTAACTAGATGGAGTTTGTTTGTTTTTTTTAAACTGTTTGAGGCTTTTCTAGCTCAATGCATCTTGCATATTAGGAAAAGAAAGATAGCTAATTCTTATTACTTTTCTTTTGACTGAATATACATTATAAATCTTATAAATACAGCTCATGTTTTATAGTATAATTTTCTGTCATCCACAATGTTTAAACTTAGGCATTATTATTTTATTTGTATAAATTTTAATTTAACACATTTTCATTTATTCAGTATTTTCTAAAACTTTTTCCCTTCTTACTTTCTTGAATGTACTCATTCTGTTATTTTGAAGCTAATATCTGAAAAGTCCACTTTCTTCTCATGTTTCCATCTACTGTTCACTGGTAACATGCCAACTGGTACCCAGTTTTCTCATATAGCAATATGTATCCATTTCTGCTCGAGTTATAAACCAAAAGTCAGAGATCTTGGTGATGTTTTCTTCCTTCAGAGATGCTTGCATTTGTTGGTCAGTTGGTTCATATTGCAGCAGATAAGTTTTATCCTCTCTGGTTCAGCTTCATCTTCTGTAGATCCGTTTCACTTAATCCTAGTGAATGCTCCTCAGTTAAAAGGACAAGCCCCTCTATCTTATCAGCTGAAACCTCAGGGAGTGTATGCCGCCTGTCTTGGCAATATTAGAATTCCAGCTATTGTCTCTTCAGCACTAAGTGATTGCTAATAGCAGCAATTTGAGTTTTCATTGCTTCTCTTATAATTTGTGATGGGTCCCATGGTTTCTTAACTTTAAAAACATGTGGCAATTATTCAATTTTTGATAATTTTGCATTCAGGCTTGGGTAGAGAGTTGTTTCTCTATGACTGTATCTCTTATAAGAATAAAGAATAAACAAGCCTACACTGTGATAATATCAGTTGACACACAACATAGATATGGAGAAGGCCCCTTCTCTAGCTGAAGAGATAACGAGCAATTAATGGTTGCTAAAAAAGGGAGATCTGTTTTGTATATTGAAAATAGATACATTTACTCAAAAAAGAGGCAAAATTAATGTTTCACTCATCTTGTGTATTTTCCTTATTTCTGGGCATTATTTAATTGGTTATTTTTTTATTGAAAATATGTAAGCATATGGATTCTATAGAGATATAGGTGTCTCTATGTCTGTGTTAGTGTGTGTGTGTAAATATTCACTGTGGAATAGTACCAAGTACATAGGTTTGTGAGCTTGATATCTGACCTTGCTGCTAACTTCATTCCTCCATTGTCTACTTCCCTGAAGCCTGTACTTGAGTGTCATGAAATATTGATTATTCACTGATGCACACCTCTGCTCTTCCTCACACCTCTGCTTTCACACACAGCATTCTTTCTTTTCTCGTTTACAAGATCTCCTCCACTTTGTGAAGACTGCTTGTTCTTTCAGTTAGTCCTTAGGTATATTTGGTTGTTTTTACTCTTTGCCCTTTAGGGGGCCTGCCACCCAGATCCAAAATAAACACACAGAGGCTTATTCTTTCTTATGAAATCCTGAACTAACTTGGCTTGTTTCTACCAGCTTTTCTTAAATTATCCCATCTACCATCTGCCTCTGTGCTTTTATCTTTTTCTATTCTATACACCTTTCTTTACATCTTACTCCATGGCTTGCTGTGTAGTGTAGCTGTAGGAGTTCTGCATCCACAACAGCTTCAAGACAGCTGGCTGAGATGAGCAAACCTCACAGACTACTCCAACCAAACTTTAGATAAGCCTTGCATTATCCCATCACACAAAGACTGAACAGCTAGCTTCCCCAGGACTTGACAATTATCTCATTTTTTTCAGGATTCATTAAAGATGTTACACCAGACAACAGGAAGCAGTCTAGAGAATGTGATGCCCACATTCTCCCCAGATGGGGTGAATGGTTTTGGGGTTGGTAGGTTATTGATGTTCATCATCATTTAGGGGAGCTGGTTACAAATTATTACTAGTCATGGTCAGGAAAAAAAGCTAAAAAATATTAGATCTAAGGATCTCTTTCTGAAGAGAAAAGGAGGGGATACAGTACAGAAGTGATGAGATAAAAGGGTGGATTGTTGAGTCTACTTTTGAACAACTACTAGTCTCAAATATTTTACGTTGGTGTGTATTTTTGTATATTGATAAAAATTTAAGGTTATTTTTGTTAGGACATACTGTACATATGTTTCTACTCTTGTTCAAGGTATTGTGCTTATGCAGCTCATTTAACAATGTAATATAAATTTCTAGTCCTTGAAAGTTATTATTATAAACTATTTAAGATCATAAAGAAATGCAGGTTAGTAGTCATGTATGATAATCAAACTTGTAGTCATGTTAGGTATGTTTTCAAAGTCAAACAAATATAGTTTAGATATAGAGATGGTGTTCAAACATTTTAAAGACCCACAGAACATGTCATTCAAAATGTTTTGTTAACACAGGGCTTTTCATGACAATGAGACATATATGCTATTGGCAGCACCAATTTACTTCAGAGATGATGGGCATCAAAGAAATGCCATATGGAGTTTCCTTTCAATGTGGCAAAACTAGCAATTTGGGCAAGAAATTGCTCTTGTCTTGACTGCTGAGACAGTATTCTATGCAAATTGGAAAAGCAAGACAAAAAGAAAAAAAGGCTATTGAACTTTGCCAAGATAAGGTGTGACAGTCCTTCAAAATTCCTGCTTCATAGAAAAGTCTGTCAGATATCCTAGGCTTGTAGGCCAAAGGAGGATGCAGGATACACAGGAAAGTGACTGCTTAATTTTGCCTAAACAAAGTGGGACACTCCTTTAAAATTCCTGCTTTACAAAAAGTCTGACAGATATTCTAGGCCAGTTGGCTGAAGATGGATGTCCCAGCATTACAGAGAAACCATGGGATGACTGTCCACATTGCCAAATGTCTCTGTCATTTCATAGTTTTAGAAGTTGCTTGCTCAGGTAATATTTTATCCTTCTTGGGTCTCTGATGGAGGTCAAAGACTAGGTAGTTATAGTATTACAGTTTTCCTTGTTACCAAATTTTTAAAAAATACAGTTTGCATATGTAAAGTTTATAAGGTTGAGAGACATAAGAACTTAAATTCTTTATTAAAAAAATATTTCGGTCTAAAAAGATAGTTTTAAGATGGTGATACAAATTATAATGAAAAATTGTTTAGGTATAAAACTTTAAATTCATCAAGAGAAGATAGAAAGGGGGAAATGTTGTGGAATAATCTTTTTATACATGTCACTCTGGTTGGTTTAATAAAAAGCTGAATGACCAACAGCTAAGAAGGATTTCCAAGCACAGGGGATTCTGGGAGGAGAAGGGAAGAATCACCAGCCAGTCAGAGACAAAACAGGATGGAGAGTACAGTAAGGGTAACCAAGCCACATAAAAGAATGTAAATTAAAAGAAGTGGGTTAATTTAACTTACAAGAACTAGTTAGGAACAAGCCTAAGCTATCAACTGAGGTTTCATAATTAATAACAAGTCTGTGTAGTGATTTGGGTGCTGGCTGATGAGACAGAAAAAGACTCACTAAAGACATGTAGATACATAGTTTCAAGTTTGTCCAGCTTGGTTTTGGTCTTACTTTGATCCAGTATTTCTTACTATTTTCTTTCTCTTGTGTTTTAGAATGGTAATGTATATCTTGTGCCATTATATGTTGGAAGTATGTGATCTGCTTTTTTATTTTAATTTTGTAGGGAATTTCAACTAAGATACTGCATGAATCTCAAAAGATACTTTGAACTTTCTGTTGCCTACATATCCAAATGTAAGAACTCTCAGCTCTAGCACCATGTGTGCCTGTATGTCACCATGTCCCACCATGATGATAATGGATTAAACCTCTGAAAGTGTAAGTAATCCACCACAATTAAATGTTTTCCTTTGTAAGTGTAGCTGTGGCTATGGTGTCTCTTCAAAGCAATAGAAACTGTAACACAGAATCCCAGGATGAACCTACTACTATTATTTTGCTAAATAGATATAGTATCATATGTCTTCCTAAATTCTTATCTCTATACCTATAGGTTAGTGCATCTCTCAGAACTCATCAGAAAAGTTTATTTTTACAGTGGATGACATTTAATACAGAAATTAATAATTAGTCACAGGATAGACAATATATATGTAGAGTATTAAGC